>NC_134359.1:157051537-157671469 GCF_048569485.1 Anomaloglossus baeobatrachus
AGGCAGAAGTGCTGCAAATAGCTTTGCACTAGTGGGACTATACAGAAGTCCAATAGCCACGTTTAGGATGCCACTAAGTTCACTCAGTGTTTGCTAGTATAATGGCTTAGTAACAATAAGTTTGAGTGTGCAATGCAGGCAGACGTGCTGCAAATATCTTTGCACTAATGGGACAATACAGAAATCCAACAGCCACGTTTAGGATGCCACTAAGTTCACTCAGTGTTTGCTAGTATAATGGATTAGTAACAATGAGTTTGAGTGTGCAATGCAGGCAGACGTGCTGCAAATATCTTTGCACTAGTGGGACTATACAGAAGTCCAATAGCCAAGTTTAGGATGCCACTAAGTTCACTCAGTGTTTGCTGGTATAATGGCTTAGTAACAATGAGTTTGAGTGTGCAATGCAGGCAGACGTGCTGCAAATATCTTTGCACTACTGGGACAATACAGAAGTCCAACAGCCACGTTTAGGATGTCAATAAGTTCACTCAGTGTTTGCTAGTATCATGGCTTAGTAACAATAAGTTTGAGTGTGCAATGTAGGCAGACGTGCTGCAAATATCTTTGCACTACTGGGACTATACAGAAGTCCAAGAGCCACGTTTAGGATGCCACTAAGTTCACTTAGTGTTTGCTAGTATAATGGCTAAGTAACAATACGTTTGAGTGTGCAATGCAGGAAGACGTGCTGCAAATATCTTTGCACTAGTGGGACAATACAGAAGTCCAACAGCCACGTTTAGGATGCCACTAAGTTCACTCACTGTTTGCTAGTATAATGGCTTAGTAACAATGAGTTTGAGTGTGCAATGCAGGCAGACGTGCTGCAAATATCTTTGCACTAGTGGGACAATACTGAAGTCCAACAGCCACTTTTAAGATGCCACTAAGTTTCCTCAGTGTTTGCTAGTATAATGGCTTAGTAACAATGAGTTTGAGTGTGCAATGCAGGCAGACGTGCTGCAAATATCTTTGCACTACTGGGACAATACAGAAGTCCAACAGCCACGATTAGGATGCCACTAAGTTCACTCAGTGTTTGCTAGTATAATGACTTAGTAACAATAAGTTTGAGTGTGCAATGCAGGCAGACGTGCTGCAAATATCTTTGCACTACTGGGACTGTAAAGAAGTCCAATAGCCACGTTTAGGATGCCACTAAGTTCACTCACTGTTTGCTAGTATAATGGCTTAGTAACAATGAGTTTGAGTGTGCAATGCAGGCAGACGTGCTGCAAATATCTTTGCACTAGTGTGACAATACAGAAGTCAAACAGCCACGTTTAGGATGCCACTAAGTTCACTCAGTGTTTGCTAGTATAATGGCTTAGTAACAATGAGTTTGAGTGTGCAATGCGGTCAGACATGCTGCAAATATCTTTGCACTAGTGGGACTATACAGAAGTCCAATAGCCAAGTTTAGGATGCCACTAAGTTCACTCAGTGTTTGCTGGTATAATGGCTTAGTAACAATGAGTTTGAGTGTGCAATGCAGGCAGAAGTGCTGCAAATATCTTTGCACTACTGGGACAATACAGAAGTCCAACAGCCACGTTTAGGATGTCACTAAGTTCACTCAGTGTTTGCTAGTATCATGGCTTAGTAACAATAAGTTTGAGTGTGCAATGTAGGCAGACGTGCTGCAAATATCTTTGCACTACTGGGACTATACAGAAGTCCAAGAGCCACGTTTAGGATGCCACTAAGTTCACTCAGTGTTTGCTAGTATAATGGCTAAGTAACAATAAGTTTGAGTGTGCAATGCAGGAAGACGTGCTGCAAATATCTTTGCACTAGTGGGACAATACAGAAGTCCAACAGCCACGTTTAGGATGCCACTAAGTTCACTCACTGTTTGCTAGTATAATGGCTTAGTAACAATGAGTTTGAGTGTGCAATGCAGGCAGACGTGCTGCAAATATCTTTGTACTAGTGGGACAATACTGAAGTCCAACAGCCACTTTTAGGATGCCACTAAGTTTCCTCAGTTTTTGCTAGTATAATGGCTTAGTAACAATGAGTTTGAGTGTGCAATGCAGGCAGACGTGCTGCAAATATCTTTGCACTAGTGGAACAATACAGAAGTCCAACAGCCACATTTAGGATGCCACTAAGTTCACTCAGTGTTTGCTAGTATAATGGGTCAGTAACAATGAGTTTGAGTGTGCAATGCAGGCAGACGTGCTGCAAATATCTTTGCACTAGTGGGACTATACAGACGTCCAATAGCCACGTTTAGGATGCCACTAAGTTCACTCAGTGTTTGCTAGTATAGTAGCTTATTAACAAAAAGTTTGAGTGTGCAATGCAGGCAGACGTGCTGCAAATATCTTTGCACTACTGGGACAATGCAGAAGTCCAACAGCCACGTTTAGGATGCCACTAACTTCACTCAGTGTTTGCTAGTATAATGACTTAGTAACAATACGTTTGAGTGTGCAATGCAGGCAGACGTGCTGCAAATATCTTTGCACTACTGGGACTGTAAAGAAGTCCAATAGCCACATTTAGGATGCCACTAAGTTCAGTCAGTGTTTGCTAGTATAATGGCTTAGTAACAATGAGTTTGAGTGTGCAATGCAGGCAGAAGTGCTGCAAATAGCTTTGCACTAGTAGGACTATACAGAAGTCCAATAGCCACGTTTAGGATGCCACTAAGTTCACTCAGTGTTTGCTAGTATAATGGCTTAGTAACAATAAGTTTGAGTGTGCAATGCAGGCAGACGTGCTGCAAATATCTTTGCACTAATGGGACAATACATAAATCCAACAGCCACGTTTAGGATGCCACTAAGTTCACTCAGTGTTTGCTAGTATAATGGATTAGTAACAATGAGTTTGAGTGTGCAATGCAGGCAGACGTGCTGCAAATATCTTTGCACTACTGGGACAATACAGAAGTCCAACAGCCACGTTTAGGATGTCAATAAGTTCACTCAGTGTTTGCTAGTATCATGGCTTAGTAACAATGAGTTTGAGTGTGCAATGCGGTCAGACATGCTGCAAATATCTTTGCACTAGTGGGACAATACTGAAGTCCAAAAGCCACTTTTAAGATGCCACTAAGTTTCCTCAGTGTTTGTTAGTATAATGGATTAGTAACAATGAGTTTGAGTGTGCAATGCAGGCAGACGTGCTGCAAATATCTTTGCACTACTGGGACAATACAGAAGTCCAACAGCCACGTTTAGGATGCCACTAAGTTCACTCAGTGTTTGCTAGTATAATGACTTAGTAACAATAAGTTTGAGTGTGCAATGCAGGCAGACGTGCTGCAAATATCTTTGTACTACTGGGACTGTTAAGAAGTCCAATAGCCACGTTTAGGATGCCACTAAGTTCACTCACTGTTTGCTAGTATAATGGCTTAGTAACAATAAGTTTGAGTGTGCAATGCAGGCAGACGTGCTGCAAATATCTTTGCACTAGTGTGACAATACAGAAGTCAAACAGCCACGTTTAGGATGCCACTAAGTTCACTCAGTGTTTGCTAGTATAATGGCTTAGTAACAATGAGTTTGAGTGTGCAATGCGGTCAGACATGCTGCAAATAGCTTTGCACTAGTGGGACTATACAGAAGTCCAATAGCCACGTTTAGGATGCCACTAAGTTCACTCAGTGTTTGCTAGTATAATGCCTTAGTAACAATAAGTTTGAGTGTGCAATGCAGGCAGACGTGCTGCAAATATCTTTGCACTAATGGGACAATACAGAAATCCAACAGCCACGTTTAGGATGCCACTAAGTTCACTCAGTGTTTGCTAGTATAATGGATTAGTAACAATGAGTTTGAGTGTGCAATGCAGGCAGACGTGCTGCAAATATCTTTGCACTAGTGGGACTATACAGAAGTCCAATAGCCAAGTTTAGGATGCCACTAAGTTCACTCAGTGTTTGCTGGTATAATGGCTTAGTAACAATGAGTTTGAGTGTGCAATGCAGGCAGACGTGCTGCAAATATCTTTGCACTACTGGGACAATACAGAAGTCCAACAGCCACGTTTAGGATGTCAATAAGTTCACTCAGTGTTTGCTAGTATCATGGCTTAGTAACAAAAAGTTTGAGTGTGCAATGTAGGCAGACGTGCTGCAAATATCTTTGCACTACAGGGACTATACAGAAGTCCAAGAGCCACGTTTAGGATGCCACTAAGTTCACTTAGTGTTTGCTAGTATAATGGCTAAGTAACAATAAGTTTGAGTGTGCAATGCAGGAAGACGTGCTGCAAATATCTTTGCACTAGTGGGACAATACAGAAGTCCAACAGCCACGTTTAGGATGCCACTAAGTTCACTCACTGTTTGCTAGTATAATGGCTTAGTAACAATGAGTTTGAGTGTGCAATGCAGGCAGACGTGCTGCAAATATCTTTGCACTAGTGGGACAATACTGAAGTCCAACAGCCACTTTTAAGATGCCACTAAGTTTCCTCAGCGTTTGCTAGTATAATGGCTTAGTAACAATGAGTTTGAGTGTGCAATGCAGGCAGACATGCTGCAAATATCTTTGCACTACTGGGACAATACAGAAGTCCAACAGCCACGTTTAGGATGCCACTAAGTTCACTCAGTGTTTGCTAGTATAATGGCTTAGTAACAATGAGTTTGAGTGTGCAATGCAGGAAGACGTGCTGCAAATATCTTTGCACTAGTGGGACTGTACAGAAGTCCAATAGCCACGTTTAGGATGCCACTAAGTTTACCCACTGTTTGCCTGTATAATGGCTTAGTAACAATGAGTTTGAGTGTGCAATGCAGGCAGACATGCTTCAAATATCTTTGCACTACTGGGACAATACAGAAATCCAACAGCCACGTTTAGGATGCCACTAAGTTCACTCAGTGTTTGCTAGTATAATGGCTTAGTAACAATAAGTTTGAGTGTGCAATGCAGGCAGACGTGCTGCAAATATCTTTGCACTAATGGGACAATACAGAAATCCAACAGCCACGTTTAGGATGCCACTAAGTTCACTCAGTGTTTGCTAGTATAATGGATTAGTAACAATGAGTTTGAGTGTGCAATGCAGGCAGACGTGCTGCAAATATCTTTGCACTAGTGGGACTATACAGAAGTCCAATAGCCAAGTTTAGGATGCCACTAAGTTCACTCAGTGTTTGCTGGTATAATGGCTTAGTAACAATGAGTTTGAGTGTGCAATGCAGGCAGACGTGCTGCAAATATCTTTGCACTACTGGGACAATACAGAAGTCCAACAGCCACGTTTAGGATGTCAATAAGTTCACTCAGTGTTTGCTAGTATCATGGCTTAGTAACAATGAGTTTGAGTGTGCAATGCAGGCAGACGTGCTGCAAATATCTTTGCACTAGTGGGACAATACTGAAGTCCAACAGCCACTTTTAAGATGCCACTAAGTTTCCTCAGTGTTTGCTAGTATAATGGCTTAGTAACAATGAGTTTGAGTGTGCAATGCGGTCAGACATGCTGCAAATATCTTTGCACTAGTGGGACTATACAGAAGTCCAACAGCCACGTTTAGGATGCCACTAAGTTCACTCACTGTTTGCTAGTATAATGGCTTAGTAGCAATGCGTTTGAGTGTGCAATGCAGGCAGACGTGCTGCATATATCTTTGCATTACTGGGACAATACACAAGTCCATCAGCCATGTTTAGGATGCCACTAAGTTCAATCAGTGTTTGCTAGTATAAAGGCTTAGTAACAATAAGTTTGAGTGTGCAATGCAGGCAGACGTGCTGCAAATATCTTTACACTACTGGGACTATACAGAAGTCCAATAGCAACGTTTAGGATGCCACTAAGTTCACTCAGTGTTTGCTAGTATAATGGCTTAGTAACAATGAGTTTGAGTGTGCAATGCAGGCAGACGTGCTGCAAATATCTTTGCACTAGTGGGACAATACAGAAGTCCAACAGCCACGTTTAGGATGCCACTAAGTTCACTCAGTGTTTGCTAGTATAATGGCTCAGTAACAATGAGTTTGAGTGTGCAATGCAGGCAGACGTGCTTCAAATATCTTTGCACTAGTGGGACAATACAGAAGTCCAACAGCCACTTTTAGGATGCCACTAAGTTTCCTCAGGGTTTGCTAGTATAATGGCTTAGTAACAAAGAGTTTGAATGTGCAATGCAGGCAGACGTGCTGCAAATATCTTTGCACTAATGGGACAATACAGAAGTCCAACAGCCACGTTTAGGATGCCACTAAGTTCACTCAGTATTTGCTAGTATAATGGCTTAGTAACAATGAGTTTGAGTGTGCAATGCAGGCAGACGTGCTGCAAATATCTTTGCACTAGTGGGACTATACAGAAGTCCAATAGCCACGTTTAGGATGCCACTAAGTTCACTCACTGTTTGCTAGTATAATGGCTTAGTAACAATGAGTTTGAGTGTGCAATGCAGGCAGACATGCTTCAAATATCTTTGCACTACTGGGACAATGCAGAAATCAAACAGCCACGTTTAGGATGCCACTAAGTTCACTCAGTGTTTGCTAGTATAATGGATTAGTAACAATGAGTTTGAGTGTGCAATGCAGGCAGACGTGCTGCAAATATCTTTGCACTAGTGGGACTATAAAGAAGTCCAATAGCCAAGTTTAGGATGCCACTAAGTTCACTCAGTGTTTGCTAGTATAATGGCTTAGTAACAATGAGTTTGAGTGTGCAATGCAGGCAGAAGTGCTGCAAATAGCTTTGCACTAGTGGGACTATACAGAAGTCCAATAGCCACGTTTAGGATGCCACTAAGTTCACTCAGTGTTTGCTAGTATAATGGCTTAGTAACAATAAGTTTGAGTGTGCAATGCAGGCAGACGTGCTGCAAATATCTTTGCACTAATGGGACAATACAGAAATCCAACAGCCACGTTTAGGATGCCACTAAGTTCACTCAGTGTTTGCTAGTATAATGGATTAGTAACAATGTGTTTGAGTGTGCAATGCAGGCAGACGTGCTGCAAATATCTTTGCACTAGTGGGACTATACAGAAGTCCAATAGCCAAGTTTAGGATGCCACTAAGTTCACTCAGTGTTTGCTGGTATAATGGCTTAGTAACAATGAGTTTGAGTGTGCAATGCAGGCAGACGTGCAGCAAATATCTTTGCACTACTGGGACAATACAGAAGTCCAACAGCCACGTTTAAGATGTCAATAAGTTCACTCAGTGTTTGCTAGTATCATGGCTTAGTAACAATAAGTTTGAGTGTGCAATGCAGGCAGACGTGCTGCAAATATCTTTGCACTAGTGGGACAATACTGAAGTCCAACAGCCACTTTTAAGATGCCACTAAGTTTCCTCAGTGTTTGCTAGTATAATGGCTTAGTAACAATGAGTTTGAGTGTGCAATGCGGTCAGACATGCTGCAAATATCTTTGCACTAGTGGGACTATACAGAAGTCCAACAGCCACGTTTAGGATGCCACTAAGTTCACTCACTGTTTGCTAGTATAATGGCTTAGTAACAATGCGTTTGAGTGTGCAATGCAGGCAGACGTGCTGCAAATATCTTTGCATTACTGGGACAATACACAAGTCCATCAGCCATGTTTAGGATGCCACTAAGTTCAATCAGTGTTTGCTAGTATAAAGGCTTAGTAACAATAAGTTTGAGTGTGCAATGCAGGCAGACGTGCTGCAAATATCTTTACACTACTGGGACTATACAGAAGTCCAATAGCAACGTTTAGGATGCCACTAAGTTCACTCAGTGTTTGCTAGTATAATGGCTTAGTAACAATGAGTTTGAGTGTGCAATGCAGGCAGACGTGCTTCAAATATATTTGCACTAGTGGGAAAATACAGAAGTCCAACAGCCACTTTTAGGATGCCACTAAGTTTCCTCAGGGTTTGCTAGTATAATGGCTTAGTAACAAAGAGTTTGAATGTGCAATGCAGGCAGACGTGCTGCAAATATCTTTGCACTAATGGGACAATACAGAAGTCCAACAGCCACGTTTAGGATGCCACTAAGTTCACTCAGTGTTTGCTAGTATAATGGCTTAGTAACAATGAGTTTGAGTGTGCAATGCAGGAAGACGTGCTGCAAATATCTTTGCACTAGTGGGACTATACAGAAGTCCAATAGCCACGTTTAGGATGCCACTAAGTTCACTCACTGTTTGCTAGTATAATGGCTTAGTAACAATGAGTTTGAGTGTGCAATGCAGGCAGACATGCTTCAAATATCTTTGCACTACTGGGACAATACAGAAATCCAACAGCCACGTTTAGGATGCCACTAAGTTCACTCAGTGTTTGCTAGTATAATGGCTTAGTAACAATAAGTTTGAGTGTGCAATGCAGGCAGACGTGCTGCAAATATCTTTGCACTAATGGGACAATACAGAAATCCAACAGCCACGTTTAGGATGCCACTAAGTTCACTCAGTGTTTGCTAGTATAATGGCTTAGTAACAATGAGTTTGAGTGTGCAATGCAGGCAGAAGTGCTGCAAATAGCTTTGCACTAGTGGGACTATACAGAAGTCCAATAGCCACGTTTAGGATGCCACTAAGTTCACTCAGTGTTTGCTAGTATAATGGCTTAGTAACAATAAGTTTGAGTGTGCAATGCAGGCAGACGTGCTGCAAATATCTTTGCACTAATGGGACAATACAGAAATCCAACAGCCACGTTTAGGATGCCACTAAGTTCACTCAGTGTTTGCTAGTATAATGGATTAGTAACAATGAGTTTGAGTGTGCAATGCAGGCAGACGTGCTGCAAATATCTTTGCACTAGTGGGACTATACAGAAGTCCAATAGCCAAGTTTAGGATGCCACTAAGTTCACTCAGTGTTTGCTGGTATAATGGCTTAGTAACAATGAGTTTGAGTGTGCAATGCAGGCAGACGTGCTGCAAATATCTTTGCACTACTGGGACAATACAGAAGTCCAACAGCCACGTTTAAGATGTCAATAAGTTCACTCAGTGTTTGCTAGTATCATGGCTTAGTAACAATAAGTTTGAGTGTGCAATGCAGGCAGACGTGCTGCAAATATCTTTGCACTAGTGGGACTATACTGAAGTCCAACAGCCACTTTTAAGATGCCACTAAGTTTCCTCAGTGTTTGCTAGTATAATGGCTTAGTAACAATGAGTTTGAGTGTGCAATGCGGTCAGACATGCTGCAAATATCTTTGCACTAGTGGGACTATACAGAAGTCCAACAGCCACGTTTAGGATGCCACTAAGTTCACTCACTGTTTGCTAGTATAATGGCTTAGTAACAATGCGTTTGAGTGTGCAATGCAGGCAGACGTGCTGCAAATATCTTTGCATTACTGGGACAATACACAAGTCCATCAGCCATGTTTAGGATGCCACTAAGTTCAATCAGTGTTTGCTAGTATAAAGGCTTAGTAACAATAAGTTTGAGTGTGCAATGCAGGCAGACGTGCTGCAAATATCTTTACACTACTGGGACTATACAGAAGTCCAATAGCAACGTTTAGGATGCCACTAAGTTCACTCAGTGTTTGCTAGTATAATGGCTTAGTAACAATGAGTTTGAGTGTGCAATGCAGGCAGACGTGCTGCAAATATCTTTGCACTAGTGGGACAATACAGAAGTCCAACAGCCACGTTTAGGATGCCACTAAGTTCACTCAGTGTTTGCTAGTATAATGGCTCAGTAACAATGAGTTTGAGTGTGCAATGCAGGCAGACGTGCTTCAAATATCTTTGCACTAGTGGGACAATACAGAAGTCCAACAGCCACTTTTAGGATGCCACTAAGTTTCCTCAGGGTTTGCTAGTATAATGGCTTAGTAACAAAGAGTTTGAATGTGCAATGCAGGCAGACGTGCTGCAAATATCTTTGCACTAATGGGACAATACAGAAGTCCAACAGCCACGTTTAGGATGCCACTAAGTTCACTCAGTGTTTGCTAGTATAATGGCTTAGTAACAATGAGTTTGAGTGTGCAATGCAGGCAGACGTGCTGCAAATATCTTTGCACTAGTGGGACTATACAGAAGTCCAATAGCCACGTTTAGGATGCCACTAAGTTCACTCACTGTTTGCTAGTATAATGGCTTAGTAACAATGAGTTTGAGTGTGCAATGCAGGCAGACATGCTTCAAATATCTTTGCACTACTGGGACAATACAGAAATCAAACAGCCACGTTTAGGATGCCACTAAGTTCACTCAGTGTTTGCTAGTATAATGGATTAGTAACAATGAGTTTGAGTGTGCAATGCAGGCAGACGTGCTGCAAATATCTTTGCACTAGTGGGACTATACAGAAGTCCAATAGCCAAGTTTAGGATGCCACTAAGTTCACTCAGTGTTTGCTAGTATAATGGCTTAGTAACAATGAGTTTGAGTGTGCAATGCAGGCAGAAGTGCTGCAAATAGCTTTGCACTAGTGGGACTATACAGAAGTCCAATAGCCACGTTTAGGATGCCACTAAGTTCACTCAGTGTTTGCTAGTATAATGGCTTAGTAACAATAAGTTTGAGTGTGCAATGCAGGCAGACGTGCTGCAAATATCTTTGCACTAATGGGACAATACAGAAATCCAACAGCCACGTTTAGGGTGCCACTAAGTTCACTCAGTGTTTGCTAGTATAATGGATTAGTAACAATGAGTTTGAGTGTGCAATGCAGGCAGACGTGCTGCAAATATCTTTGCACTAGTGGGACTATACAGAAGTCCAATAGCCAAGTTTAGGATGCCACTAAGTTCACTCAGTGTTTGCTGGTATAATGGCTTAGTAACAATGAGTTTGAGTGTGCAATGCAGGCAGACGTGCTGCAAATATCTTTGCACTACTGGGACAATACAGAAGTCCAACAGCCACGTTTAAGATGTCAATAAGTTCACTCAGTGTTTGCTAGTATCATGGCTTAGTAACAATAAGTTTGAGTGTGCAATGTAGGCAGACGTGCTGCAAATATCTTTGCACTACTGGGACTATACAGAAGTCCAAGAGCCACGTTTAGGATGCCACTAAGTTCACTTAGTGTTTGCTAGTATAATGGCTAAGTAACAATAAGTTTGAGTGTGCAATGCAGGAAGACGTGCTGCAAATATCTTTGCACTAGTGGGACAATACAGAAGTCCAACAGCCACGTTTAGGATGCCACTAAGTTCACTCACTGTTTGCTAGTATAATGGCTTAGTAACAATGAGTTTGAGTGTGCAATGCAGGCAGACGTGCTGCAAATATCTTTGCACTAGTGGGACAATACTGAAGTCCAACAGCCACTTTTAAGATGCCACTAGGTTTCCTCAGTGTTTGCTAGTATAATGGCTTAGTAACAATGAGTTTGAGTGTGCAATGCAGGCAGACGTGCTGCAAATATCTTTGCACTACTGGGACAATACAGAAGTCCAACAGCCACGTTTAGGATGCCACTAAGTTCACTCAGTGTTTGCTAGTATAATGACTTAGTAACAATAAGTTTGAGTGTGCAATGCAGGCAGACGTGCTGCAAATATCTTTGCACTACTGGGACTGTAAAGAAGTCCAATAGCCACGTTTAGGATGCCACTAAGTTCACTCACTGTTTGCTAGTATAATGGCTTAGTAACAATGAGTTTGAGTGTGCAATGCAGGCAGACGTTCTGCAAATATCTTTGCACTAGTGTGACAATACAGAAGTCAAACAGCCACGTTTAGGATGCCACTAAGTTCACTCAGTGTTTGCTAGTATAATGGCTTAGTAACAATGAGTTTGAGTGTGCAATGCGGTCAGACATGCTGCAAATATCTTTGCACTAGTGGGACTATACAGAAGTCCAACAGCCACGTTTAGGATGCCACTAAGTTCACTCACTGTTTGCTAGTATAATGGCTTAGTAACAATGAGTTTGAGTGTGCAATGCAGGCAGAAGTGCTGCAAATAGCTTTGCACTAGTGGGACTATACAGAAGTCCAATAGCCACGTTTAGGATGCCACTAAGTTCACTCAGTGTTTGCTAGTATAATGGCTTAGTAACAATAAGTTTGAGTGTGCAATGCAGGCACACGTGCTGCAAATATCTTTGCACTAATGGGACAATACAGAAATCCAACAGCTACGTTTAGGATGCCACTAAGTTCACTCAGTGTTTGCTAGTATAATGGATTAGTAACAATGAGTTTGAGTGTGCAATGCAGGCAGACGTGCTGCAAATATCTTTGCACTAGTGGGACTATACAGAAGTCCAATATCCAAGTTTAGGATGCCACTAAGTTCACTCAGTGTTTGCTGGTATAATGGCTTAGTAACAATGAGTTTGAGTGTGCAATGCAGGCAGACGTGCTGCAAATATCTTTGCACTACTGGGACAATACAGAAGTCCAACAGCCACGTTTAGGATGTCAATAAGTTCACTCAGTGTTTGCTAGTATCATGGCTTAGTAACAATAAGTTTGAGTGTGCAATGTAGGCAGACGTGCTGCAAATATCTTTGCACTACAGGGACTATACAGAAGTCCAAGAGCCACGTTTAGGATGCCACTAAGTTCACTTAGTGTTTGCTAGTATAATGGCTAAGTAACAATAAGTTTGAGTGTGCAATGCAGGAAGACGTGCTGCAAATATCTTTGCACTAGTGGGACAATACAGAAGTCCAACAGCCACGTTTAGGATGCCACTAAGTTCACTCACTGTTTGCTAGTATAATGGCTTAGTAACAATGAGTTTGAGTGTGCAATGCAGGCAGACGTGCTGCAAATATCTTTGCACTAGTGGGACAATACTGAAGTCCAACAGCCACTTTTAAGATGCCACTAAGTTTCCTCAGTGTTTGCTAGTATAATGGCTTAGTAACAATGAGTTTGAGTGTGCAATGCAGGCAGACGTGCTGCAAATATCTTTGCACTACTGGGACAATACAGAAGTCCAACAGCCACGTTTAGGATGCCACTAAGTTCACTCAGTGTTTGCTAGTATAATGACTTAGTAACAATAAGTTTGAGTGTGCAATGCAGGCAGACGTGCTGCAAATATCTTTGCACTACTGGGACTGTAAAGAAGTCCAATAGCCACGTTTAGGATGCCACTAAGTTCACTCACTGTTTGCTAGTATAATGGCTTAGTAACAATGAGTTTGAGTGTGCAATGCAGGCAGACGTGCTGCAAATATCTTTGCACTAGTGTGACAATACAGAAGTCAAACAGCCACGTTTAGGATGCCACTAAGTTCACTCAGTGTTTGCTAGTATAATGGCTTAGTAACAATGAGTTTGAGTGTGCAATGCAGGCAAAAGTGCTGCAAATAGCTTTGCACTAGTGGGACTATACAGAAGTCCAATAGCCACGTTTAGGATGCCACTAAGTTCACTCAGTGTTTGCTAGTATAATGGCTTAGTAACAATAAGTTTGAGTGTGCAATGCAGGCAGACGTGCTTCAAATATCTTTGCACTAATGAGACAATACAGAAATCCAACAGCCACGTTTAGGATGCCACTAAGTTCACTCAGTGTTTGCTAGTATAATGGATTAGTAACAATGAGTTTGAGTGTGCAATGCAGGCAGACGTGCTGCAAATATCTTTGCACTAGTGGGACTATACAGAAGTCCAATAGCCAAGTTTAGGATGCCACTAAGTTCACTCAGTGTTTGCTGGTATAATGGCTTAGTAACAATGAGTTTGAGTGTGCAATGCAGGCAGACGTGCTGCAAATATCTTTGCACTACTGGGACAATACAGAAGTCCAACAGCCACGTTTAGGATGTCAATAAGTTCACTCAGTGTTTGCTAGTATCATGGCTTAGTAACAATAAGTTTGAGTGTGCAATGTAGGCAGACGTGCTGCAAATATCTTTGCACTACAGGGACTATACAGAAGTCGAAGAGCCACGTTTAGGATGCCACTAAGTTCACTTAGTGTTTGCTAGTATAATGGCTAAGTAACAATAAGTTTGAGTGTGCAATGCAGGCAGACGTGCTGCAAATATCTTTGCACTACTGGGACTGTA
The DNA here is from genome assembly GCF_048569485.1 of Anomaloglossus baeobatrachus. Classification (NCBI taxonomy): domain Eukaryota; kingdom Metazoa; phylum Chordata; class Amphibia; order Anura; family Aromobatidae; genus Anomaloglossus; species Anomaloglossus baeobatrachus. The sequence continues at coordinate 157,065,452 of NC_134359.1, forward strand.
AAGAAGTCCAATAGCCACGTTTAGGATGCCACTAAGTTTACTCACTGTTTGCTAGTATAATGGCTTAGTAACAATGAGTTTGAGTGTGCAATGCAGGCAGACGTGCTGCAAATATCTTTGCACTAGTGTGACAATACAGAAGTCAAACAGCCACGTTTAGGATGCCACTAAGTTCACTCAGTGGTTGCTAGTATAATGGCTTAGTAACAATGAGTTTGAGTGTGCAATGCGGTCAGACATGCTGCAAATATCTTTGCACTAGTGGGACTATACAGAAGTCCAACAGCCACGTTTAGGATGCCACTAAGTTTACTCACTGTTTGCTAGTATAATGGCTTAGTAACAATGAGTTTGAGTGTGCAATGCAGGCAGACGTGCTGCAAATATCTTTGCACTAGTGGGACAATACAGAAGTCCAACAGCCACGTTTAGGATGCCACTAAGTTCACTCAGTGTTTGCTAGTATAATGGCTCACTAACAATGAGTTTGAGTGTGCAATGCAGGCAGACGTGCTTCAAATATCTTTGCACTAGAGGGACAATACAGAAGTCCAACAGCCACTTTTAGGATGCCACTAAGTTTCCTCAGGGTTTGCTAGTATAATGGCTTAGTAACAAAGAGTTTGAATGTGCAATGCAGGCAGACGTGCTGCAAATATCTTTGCACTAATGGGACAATACAGAAGTCCAACAGCCACGTTTAGGATGCCACTAAGTTCACTCAGTGTTTGCTAGTATAATGGCTTAGTAACAATGAGTTTGAGTGTGCAATGCAGGCAGACGTGCTGCAAATATCTTTGCACTAGTGGGACTATACAGAAGTCCAATAGCCACGTTTAGGATGCCACTAAGTTCACTCACTGTTTGCTAGTATAATGGCTTAGTAACAATGAGTTTGAGTGTGCAATGCAGGCAGACATGCTTCAAATATCTTTGCACTACTGGGACAATACAGAAATCAAACAGCCACGTTTAGGATGCCACTAAGTTCACTCAGTGTTTGCTAGTATAATGGATTAGTAACAATGAGTTTGAGTGTGCAATGCAGGCAGACGTGCTGCAAATATCTTTGCACTAGTGGGACTATACAGAAGTCCAATAGCCAAGTTTAGGATGCCACTAAGTTCACTCAGTGTTTGCTAGTATAATGGCTTTGTAACAATGAGTTTGAGTGTGCAATGCAGGCAGAAGTGCTGCAAATAGCTTTGCACTAGTGGGACTATACAGAAGTCCAATAGCCACGTTTAGGATGCCACTAAGTTCACTCAGTGTTTGCTAGTATAATGGCTTAGTAACAATAAGTTTGAGTGTGCAATGCAGGCAGACGTGCTGCAAATATCTTTGCACTAATGGGACAATACAGAAATCCAACAGCCACGTTTAGGATGCCACTAAGTTCACTCAGTGTTTGCTAGTATAATGGATTAGTAACAATGAGTTTGAGTGTGCAATGCAGGCAGACGTGCTGCAAATATCTTTGCACTAGTGGGACTATACAGAAGTCCAATAGCCAAGTTTAGAAAGCCACTAAGTTCACTCAGTGTTTGCTGGTATAATGGCTTAGTAACAATGAGTTTAAGTGTGCAATGCAGGCAGACGTGCTGCAAATATCTTTGCACTACTGGGACAATACAGAAGTCCAACAGCCACGTTTAGGATGTCAATAAGTTCACTCAGTGTTTGCTAGTATCATGGCTTAGTAACAATAAGTTTGAGTGTGCAATGTAGGCAGACGTGCTGCAAATATCTTTGCACTACTGGGACTATACAGAAGTCCAAGAGCCACGTTTAGGATGCCACTAAGTTCACTTAGTGTTTGCTAGTATAATGGCTAAGTAACAATAAGTTTGAGTGTGCAATGCAGGAAGACGTGCTGCAAATATCTTTGCCCTAGTGGGACAATACAGAAGTCCAACAGCCACGTTTAGGATGCCACTAAGTTCACTCACTGTTTGCTAGTATAATGGCTTAGTAACAATGAGTTTGAGTGTGCAATGCAGGCAGACGTGCTGCAAATATCTTTGCACTAGTGGGACAATACTGAAGTCCAACAGCCACTTTTAAGATACCACTAAGTTTCCTCAGTGTTTGCTAGTATAATGGCTTAGTAACAATGAGTTTGAGTGTGCAATGCAGGCAGACGTGCTGCAAATATCTTTGCACTACTGGGACAATACAGAAGTCCAACAGCCACGTTTAGGATGCCACTAAGTTCACTCAGTGTTTGCTAGTATAATGACTTAGTAACAATAAGTTTGAGTGTGCAATGCAGGCAGACGTGCTGCAAATATCTTTGCACTACTGGGACTGTAAAGAAGTCCAATAGCCACGTTTAGGATGCCACTAAGTTCACTCACTGTTTGCTAGTATAATGGCTTAGTAACAATGAGTTTGAGTGTGCAATGCAAGCAGACGTGCTGCAAATATCTTTGCACTAGTGTGACAATACAGAAGTCAAACAGCCACGTTTAGGATGCCACTAAGTTCACTCAGTGTTTGCTAGTATAATGGCTTAGTAACAATGAGTTTGAGTGTGCAATGCGGTCAGACATGCTGCAAATATCTTTGCACTAGTGGGACTATACAGAAGTCCAACAGCCACGTTTAGGATGCCACTAAGTTCACTCACTGTTTGCTAGTATAATGGCTTAGTAACAATGAGTTTGAGTGTGCAATGCAGGCATAAGTGCTGCAAATAGCTTTGCACTAGTGGGACTATACAGAAGTCCAATAGCCACGTTTAGGATGCCACTAAGTTCACTCAGTGTTTGCTAGTATAATGGCTTAGTAACAATAAGTTTGAGTGTGCAATGCAGGCAGACGTGCTGCAAATATCTTTGCACTAATGGGACAATACAGAAATCCAACAGCCACGTTTAGGATGCCACTAAGTTCACTCAGTGTTTGCTAGTATAATGGATTAGTAACAATGAGTTTGAGTGTGCAATGCAGGCAGACGTGCTGCAAATATCTTTGCACTAGTGGGACTATACAGACGTCCAATAGCCAAGTTTAGGATGCCACTAAGTTCACTCAGTGTTTGCTGGTATAATGGCTTAGTAACAATGAGTTTGAGTGTGCAATGCAGGCAGACGTGCTGCAAATATCTTTGCACTACTGGGACAATACAGAAGTCCAACAGCCACGTTTAGGATGTCAATAAGTTCACTCAGTGTTTGCTAGTATCATGGCTTAGTAACAATAAGTTGAGTGTGCAATGTAGGCAGACGTGCTGCAAATATCTTTGCACTACAGGGACTATACAGAAGTCCAAGAGCCACGTTTAGGATGCCACTAAGTTCACTTAGTGTTTGCTAGTATAATGGCTAAGTAACAATAAGTTTGAGTGTGCAATGCAGGAAGACGTGCTGCAAATATCTTTGCACTAGTGGGACAATACAGAAGTCCAACAGCCACGTTTAGGATGCCACTAAGTTCACTAACTGTTTGCTAGTATAATGGCTTAGTAACAATGAGTTTGAGTGTGCAATGCAGGCAGACGTGCTGCAAATATCTTTGCACTAGTGGGACAATACTGAAGTCCAACAGCCACTTTTAAGATGCCACTAAGTTTCCTCAGCGTTTGCTAGTATAATGGCTAAGTAACAATAAGTTTGAGTGTGCAATGCAGGCAGACGTGCTGCAAATATCTTTGCATTACTGGGACAATACACAAGTCCATCAGCCACGTTTAGGATGCCACTAAGTTCAATCAGTGTTTGCTAGTATAAAGGCTTAGTAACAATAAGTTTGAGTGTGCAATGCAGGCAGACGTGCTGCAAATATCTTTACACTACTGGGACTATACAGAAGTCCAATAGCAACGTTTAGGATGCCACTAAGTTCACTCAGTGTTTGCTAGTATAATGGCTTAGTAACAATGAGTTTGAGTGTGCAATGCAGGCAGACGTGCTGCAAATATCTTTGCACTAGTGGGACAATACAGAAGTCCAACAGCCACGTTTAGGATGCCACTAAGTTCACTCAGTGTTTGCTAGTATAATGGCTCAGTAACAATGAGTTTGAGTGTGCAATGTAGGCAGACGTGCTTCAAATATCTTTGCACTAGTGGGACAATACAGAAGTCCAACAGCCACTTTTAGGATGCCACTAAGTTTCCTCAGGGTTTGCTAGTATAATGGCTTAGTAACAAAGAGTTTGAATGTGCACTGCAGGCAGACGTGCTGCAAATATCTTTGCACTAATGGGACAATACAGAAGTCCAACAGCCACGTTTAGGATGCCACTAAGTTCACTCAGTGTTTGCTAGTATAATGGCTTAGTAACAATGAGTTTGAGTGTGCAATGCAGGCAGACGTGCTGCAAATATCTTTGCACTAGTGGGACTATACAGAAGTCCAATAGCCACGTTTAGGATGCCACTAAGTTCACTCACTGTTTGCTAGTATAATGGCTTAGTAACAATGAGTTTGAGTGTGCAATGCAGGCAGACATGCTTCAAATATCTTTGCACTACTGGGACAATACAGAAATCCAACAGCCACGTTTAGGATGCCACTAAGTTCACTCAGTGTTTGCAAGTATAATGGCTTAGTAACAATAAGTTTGAGTGTGTAATGCAGGCAGACGTGCTGCAAATATCTTTGCACTACTGGGACTATACCGAAGTCCAATAGCCACGTTTAGGATGCCACTAAGTTCACTCAGTGTTTGCTAGTATAATGGCTTAGTAACAATGAGTTTGAGTGTGCAATGCAGGCAGACGTGCTGCAAATATCTTTGCACTAGTGGGACAATACTGAAGTCCATCAGCCACGTTTAGAATGCCACTAAGTTCAATCAGTGTTTGCTAGTATAAAGGCTTAGTAACAATAAGTTTGAGTGTGCAACGCAGGCAGACGTGCTGCAAATATCTTTACACTACTGGGACTATACAGAAGTCCAATAGCAACGTTTAGGATGCCACAAAGTTCACTCAGTGTTTGCTAGTATAATGGCTTAGTAACAATGAGTTTGAGTGTGCAATGCAGGCAGACGTGCTGCAAATATCTTTGCACTAGTGGGACAATACAGAAGTCCAACAGCCACGTTTAGGATGCCACTAAGTTCACTCAGTGTTTGCTAGTATAATGGCTCAGTAACAATGAGTTTGAGTGTGCAATGCAGGCAGACGTGCTTCAAATATCTTTGCACTAGTGGGACAATACAGAAGTCCAACAGCCACTTTTAGGATGCCACTAAGTTTCCTCAGGGTTTGCTAGTATAATGGCTTAGTAACAAAGAGTTTGAATGTGCAATGCAGGCAGACGTGCTGCAAATATCTTTGCACTAATGGGACAATACAGAAGTCCAACAGCCACGTTTAGGATGCCACTAAGTTCACTCAGTGTTTGCTAGTATAATGGCTTAGTAACAATGAGTTTGAGTGTGCAATGCAGGCAGACGTGCTGCAAATATCTTTGCACTAGTGGGACTATACAGAAGTCCAATAGCCACGTTTAGGATGCCACTAAGTTCACTCACTGTTTGCTAGTATAATGGCTTAGTAACAATGAGTTTGAGTGTGCAATGCAGGCAGACGTGCTGCAAATATCTTTGCACTAATGGGACAATACAGAAATCCAACAGCCACGTTTAGGATGCCACTAAGTTCACTCAGTGTTTGCTAGTATAATGGATTAGTAACAATGAGTTTGAGTGTGCAATGCAGGCAGACGTGCTGCAAATATCTTTGCACTAGTGGGACTATACAGAAGTCCAATAGCCAAGTTTAGGATGCCACTAAGTTCACTCAGTGTTTGCTGGTATAATGGCTTAGTAACAATGAGTTTGAGTGTGCAATGCAGGCAGACATGCTGCAAATATCTTTGCACTACTGGGACAATACAGAAGTCCAACAGCCACGTTTAGGATGTCAATAAGTTCACTCAGTGTTTGCTAGTATCATGGCTTAGTAACAATAAGTTTGAGTGTGCAATGTAGGCAGACGTGCTGCCAATATCTTTGCACTACTGGGACTATACAGAAGTCCAAGAGCCACGTTTAGGATGCCACTAAGTTCACTTAGTGTTTGCTAGTATAATGGCTAAGTAACAATAAGTTTGAGTGTGCAATGCAGGAAGACGTGCTGCAAATATCTTTGCACTAGTGGGACAATACAGAAGTCCAACAGCCACGTTTAGGATGCCACTAAGTTCACTCACTGTTTGCTAGTATAATGGCTTAGTAACAATGAGTTTGAGTGTGCAATGCAGGCAGACATGCTGCAAATATCTTTGCACTAGTGGGACAATACTGAAGTCCAACAGCCACTTTTAAGATGCCACTAAGTTTCCTCAGTGTTTGCTAGTATAATGGCTTAGTAACAATGAGTTTGAGTGTGCAATGCAGGCAGACGTGCTGCAAATATCTTTGCACTACTGGGACAATACAGAAGTCCAACAGCCACGTTTAGGATGCCACTAAGTTCACTCAGTGTTTGCTAGTATAATGGCTTAGTAACAATGAGTTTGAGTGTGCAATGCAGGGAGACGTGCTGCAAATATCTTTGCACTAGTGGGACAATACAGAAGTCCAACAGCCACGTTTAGGATGCCACTAAGTTCACTCAGTGTTTGCTAGTATAATGGCTCAGTAACAATGAGTTTGAGTGTGCAATGCAGGCAGACGTGCTTCAAATATCTTTGCACTAGTGGGACAATACAGAGGTCCAACAGCCACTTTTAGGATGCCACTAAGTTTCCTCAGGGTTTGCTAGTATAATGGCTTAGTAACAAAGAGTTTGAATGTGCAATGCAGGCAGACGTGCTGCAAATATCTTTGCACTATAGGGACAATACAGAAGTCCAACAGCCACGTTTAGGATGCCACTAAGTTCTCTCAGTGTTTGCTAGTATAATGGCTTAGTAACAATGAGTTTGAGTGTGCAATGCAGGCAGACGTGCTGCAAATATCTTTGCACTAGTGGGACTATACAGAAGTCCAATAGCCACGTTTAGGATGCCACTAAGTTCACTCACTGATTGCTAGTATAATGGCTTAGTAACAATGAGTTTGAGTGTGCAATGCAGGCAGACATGCTTCAAATATCTTTGCACTACTGGGACAATACAGAAATCCAACAGCCACGTTTAGGATGCCACTAAGTTCACTCAGTGTTTGCTAGTATAATGGCTTAGTAACAATAAGTTTGAGTGTGCAATGCAGGCAGACGTGCTGCAAATATCTTTGCACTACTGGGACTATACAGAAGTCCAACAGCCACGTTTAGGATGCCACTAAGTTCACTCAGTGTTTGCTAGTATAATGGCTTAGTAACAATAAGTTTGAGTGTGCAATGCAGGCAGACGTGCTGCAAATATCTTTGCACTACTGGGACTATACAGAAGTCCAATAGCCACGTTTAGGATGCCACTAAGTTCACTCAGTGTTCGCTAGTATAATGGCTTAGTAACAATAAGTTTGAGTGTGCAATGCAGGCAGACGTGCTGCAAATATCTTTGCACTAGTGGGACTATACAGAAGTCCAATAGCCACGTTTAGGATGCCACTAAGTTCACTCACTGATTGCTAGTATAATGGCTTAGTAACAATGAGTTTGAGTGTGCAATGCAGGCAGACATGCTTCAAATATCTTTGCACTACTGGGACAATACAGAAATCCAACAGCCACGTTTAGGATGCCACTAAGTTCACTCAGTGTTTGCTAGTATAATGGCTTAGTAACAATAAGTTTGAGTGTGCAATGCAGGCAGACGTGCTGCAAATATCTTTGCACTACTGGGACTATACAGAAGTCCAACAGCCACGTTTAGGATGCCACTAAGTTCACTCAGTGTTTGCTAGTATAATGGCTCAGTAACAATGAGTTTGAGTGTGCAATGCAGGCAGACGTGCTTCAAATATCTTTGCACTAGTGGGACAATACAGAAGTCCAACAGCCACTTTTAGGATGCCACTAAGTTTCCTCAGGGTTTGCTAGTATAATGGCTTAGTAACAAAGAGTTTGAATGTGCAATGCAGGCAGACGTGCTGCAAATATCTTTGCACTAATGGGACAATACAGAAGTCCAACAGCCACGTTTAGGATGCCACTAAGTTCACTCAGTGTTTGCTAGTATAATGGCTTAGTAACAATGAGTTTGAGTGTGCAATGCAGGCAGACGTGCTGCAAATATCTTTGCACTAGTGGGACTATACAGAAGTCCAATAGCCACGTTTAGGATGCCACTAAGTTCACTCACTGTTTGCTAGTATAATGGCTTAGTAACAATGAGTTTGAGTGTGCAATGCAGGCAGACGTGCTGCAAATATCTTTGCACTAATGGGACAATACAGAAATCCAACAGCCACGTTTAGGATGCCACTAAGTTCACTCAGTGTTTGCTAGTATAATGGATTAGTAACAATGAGTTTGAGTGTGCAATGCAGGCAGACGTGCTGCAAATATCTTTGCACTAGTGGGACTATACAGAAGTCCAATAGCCAAGTTTAGGATGCCACTAAGTTCACTCAGTGTTTGCTGGTATAATGGCTTAGTAACAATGAGTTTGAGTGTGCAATGCAGGCAGACATGCTGCAAATATCTTTGCACTACTGGGACAATACAGAAGTCCAACAGCCACGTTTAGGATGTCAATAAGTTCACTCAGTGTTTGCTAGTATCATGGCTTAGTAACAATAAGTTTGAGTGTGCAATGTAGGCAGACGTGCTGCCAATATCTTTGCACTACTGGGACTATACAGAAGTCCAAGAGCCACGTTTAGGATGCCACTAAGTTCACTTAGTGTTTGCTAGTATAATGGCTAAGTAACAATAAGTTTGAGTGTGCAATGCAGGAAGACGTGCTGCAAATATCTTTGCACTAGTGGGACAATACAGAAGTCCAACAGCCACGTTTAGGATGCCACTAAGTTCACTCACTGTTTGCTAGTATAATGGCTTAGTAACAATGAGTTTGAGTGTGCAATGCAGGCAGACATGCTGCAAATATCTTTGCACTAGTGGGACAATACTGAAGTCCAACAGCCACTTTTAAGATGCCACTAAGTTTCCTCAGTGTTTGCTAGTATAATGGCTTAGTAACAATGAGTTTGAGTGTGCAATGCAGGCAGACGTGCTGCAAATATCTTTGCACTACTGGGACAATACAGAAGTCCAACAGCCACGTTTAGGATGCCACTAAGTTCACTCAGTGTTTGCTAGTATAATGGCTTAGTAACAATGAGTTTGAGTGTGCAATGCAGGCAGACGTGCTGCAAATATCTTTGCACTAGTGGGACAATACAGAAGTCCAACAGCCACGTTTAGGATGCCACTAAGTTCACTCAGTGTTTGCTAGTATAATGGCTCAGTAACAATGAGTTTGAGTGTGCAATGCAGGCAGACGTGCTTCAAATATCTTTGCACTAGTGGGACAATACAGAGGTCCAACAGCCACTTTTAGGATGCCACTAAGTTTCCTCAGGGTTTGCTAGTATAATGGCTTAGTAACAAAGAGTTTGAATGTGCAATGCAGGCAGACGTGCTGCAAATATCTTTGCACTATAGGGACAATACAGAAGTCCAACAGCCACGTTTAGGATGCCACTAAGTTCTCTCAGTGTTTGCTAGTATAATGGCTTAGTAACAATGAGTTTGAGTGTGCAATGCAGGCAGACGTGCTGCAAATATCTTTGCACTAGTGGGACTATACAGAAGTCCAATAGCCACGTTTAGGATGCCACTAAGTTCACTCACTGATTGCTAGTATAATGGCTTAGTAACAATGAGTTTGAGTGTGCAATGCAGGCAGACATGCTTCAAATATCTTTGCACTACTGGGACAATACAGAAATCCAACAGCCACGTTTAGGATGCCACTAAGTTCACTCAGTGTTTGCTAGTATAATGGCTTAGTAACAATAAGTTTGAGTGTGCAATGCAGGCAGACGTGCTGCAAATATCTTTGCACTACTGGGACTATACAGAAGTCCAACAGCCACGTTTAGGATGCCACTAAGTTCACTCAGTGTTTGCTAGTATAATGGCTTAGTAACAATAAGTTTGAGTGTGCAATGCAGGCAGACGTGCTGCAAATATCTTTGCACTACTGGGACTATACAGAAGTCCAATAGCCACGTTTAGGATGCCACTAAGTTCACTCAGTGTTCGCTAGTATAATGGCTTAGTAACAATAAGTTTGAGTGTGCAATGCAGGCAGACGTGCTGCAAATATCTTTGCACTAGTGGGACTATACAGAAGTCCAATAGCCAAGTTTAGGATGCCACTAAGTTCACTCAGTGTTCACTGGTATAATGGCTTAGTAACAATGAGCTTGAGTGTGCAATGCAGGCAGACGTGCTGCAAATATCTTTGCACTACTGGGACAATACAGAAGTCCAACAGCCACGTTTAGGATGTCACTAAGTTCACTCAGTGTTTGCTAGTATCATGGCTTAGTAACAATAAGTTTGAGTGTGTAATGTAGGCAGACGTGCTGCAAATATCTTTGCACTACTGGGACTATACAGAAGTCCAAGAGCCACGTTTAGGATGCCACTAAGTTCACTCAATGTTTGCTAGTATAATGGCTTAGTAACAATGAGTTTGAGTGTGCAATGCAGGCAGACGTGCTGCAAATATCTTTGCACTAGAGGGACAATACTGAAGTCCAACAGCCACTTTTAGGATGCCACTAAGTTTCCTCAGTGTTTGCTAGTATAATGGGTCAGTAACAATGAGTTTGAGTGTGCAATGCAGGCAGACGTGCTGCAAATATCTTTGCACTAGTGGGACTATACAGACGTCCAATAGCCACGTTTAGGATGCCACTAAGTTCACTCAGTGTTTGCTAGTATTGTAGCTTATTAACAAAGAGTTTGAGTGTGCAATGCAGGCAGACGTGCTGCAAATATCTTTGCACTACTGGGACAATACAGAAGTCCAACAGCCACGTTTAGGATGCCACTAAGTTCACTCACTGTTTACTAGTATAATGGCTTAGTAACAATGAGTTTGAGTGTGCAATGCAGGCAGACGTGCTGCAAATATCTTTGTACTAGTGGGACAATACTGAAGTCCAACAGCCACTTTTAGGATGCCACTAAGTTTCCTCAGTGTTTGCTAGTATAATGGCTTAGTAACAATGAGTTTGAGTGTGCAATGCAGGCAGACGTGCTGCAAATATCTTTGCACTAGTGGAACAATACAGAAGTCCAACAGCCACGTTTAGGATGCCACTAAGTTCACTCAGTGTTTGGTAGTATAATGGGTCAGTAACAATGAGTTTGAGTGTGCAATGCAGGCAGACGTGCTGCAAATATCTTTGCACTAGTGGGACTATACAGACGTCCAATAGCCACGTTTAGGATGCCACTAAGTTCACTCAGTGTTTGCTAGTATAGTAGCTTATTAACAAAGAGTTTGAGTGTGCAATGCAGGCAGACGTGCTGCAAATATCTTTGCTCTACTGGGACAATACAGAAGTCCAACAGCCACGTTTAGGATGCCACTAAGTTCACTCAGTGTTTGCTAGTATAATGAGTTAGTAACAATACGTTTGAGTGTGCAATGCAGGCAGACGTGCTGCAAATATCTTTGCACTACTGGGACTGTAAAGAAGTTCAATAGCCACCTTTAGGATGCCACTAAGTTCAGTCAGTGTTTGCTAGTATAATGGCTTAGTAACAATGAGTTTGAGTGTGCAATGCAGGCAGACGTGCTGCAAATATCTTTGCACTAGTGGAACAATACAGAAGTCCAACAGCCACGTTTAGGATGCCACTAAGTTCACTCAGTGTTTGGTAGTATAATGGGTCAGTAACAATGAGTTTGAGTGTGCAATGCAGGCAGACGTGCTGCAAATATCTTTGCACTAGTGGGACTATACAGACGTCCAATAGCCACGTTTAGGATGCCACTAAGTTCACTCAGTGTTTGCTAGTATAGTAGCTTATTAACAAAGAGTTTGAGTGTGCAATGCAGGCAGACGTGCTGCAAATATCTTTGCACTACTGGGACAATACAGAAGTCCAACAGCCACGTTTAGGATGCCACTAAGTTCACTCAGTGTTTGCTAGTATAATGAGTTAGTAACAATACGTTTGAGTGTGCAATGCAGGCAGACGTGCTGCAAATATCTTTGCACTACTGGGACTGTAAAGAAGTTCAATAGCCACATTTAGGATGCCACTAAGTTCAGTCAGTGTTTGCTAGTATAATGGCTTAGTAACAATGAGTTTGAGTGTGCAATGCAGGCAGACGTGCTGCAAATATCTTTGCACTAGTGGGACAATACAGAAGTCCAACAGCCACTTTTAGGATGCCACTAAGTTTCCTCAGTGTTTGCTAGTATAATGGCTTAGTAACAATGAGTTTGAGTGTGCAATGCAGGCAGATGTGCTGCAAATATCTTTGCACTAGTGGGACAATACAGAAGTCCAACAGCCACTTTTAGGATGCCACTAAGTTTCCTCAGTGTTTGCTAGTATAATGGCTTAGTAACAATGAGTTTGAGTGTGCAATGCAGGCAGAAGTGCTGCAAATAGCTTTGCACTAGTGGGACTATACAGAAGTCCAATAGCCACGTTTAGGATGCCACTAAGTTCATTCAGTGTTTGCTAGTATAATGGCTTAGTAACAATAAGTTTGAGTGTGCAATGCAGGCAGACGTGCTGCAAATATCTTTGCACTAATGGGACAATACAGAAATCCAACAGCCACGTTTAGGATGCCACTAAGTTCACTCAGTGTTTGCTAGTATAATGGATTAGTAACAATGAGTTTGAGTGTGCAATGCAGGCAGACATGCTGCAAATATCTTTGCACTAGTGGGACTATACAGAAGTCCAATAGCCAAGTTTAGGATGCCACTAAGTTCACTCAGTGTTTGCTGGTATAATGGCTTAGTAACAATGAGTTTGAGTGTGCAATGCAGGCAGACGTGCTGCAAATATCTTTGCACTACTGGGACAATACAGAAGTCCAACAGCCACGTTTAGAATGTCACTAAGTTCACTCAGTGTTTGCTAGTATCATGGCTTAGTAACAATAAGTTTGAGTGTGCAATGTAGGCAGACGTGCTGCAAATATCTTTGCACTACTGGGACTATACAGAAGTCCAAGAGCCACGTTTAGGATGCCGCTAAGTTCACTCAGTGTTTGCTAGTATAATGGCTAAGTAACAATAAGTTTGAATGTGCAATGCAGGAAGACGTGCTGCAAATATCTTTGCACTACTGGGACTGTAAAGAAGTCCAATAGCCACGTTTAGGATGCCACTAAGTTCACTCACTGTTTGCTAGTATAATGGCTTAGTAACAATGAGTTTGAGTGTGCAATGCAGGCAGAAGTGCTGCAAATATCTTTGCACTAGTGTGACAATACAGAAGTCCAACAGCCACGTTTAGGATGCCACTAAGTTCACTCAGTGTTTGCTAGTGTAATGGCTTAGTAACAATGAGTTTGAGTGTGCAATGCGGTCAGACATGCTGCAAATATCTTTGCACTAGTGGGACTATACAGAAGTCCAACAGCCACGTTTAGGATGCCACTAAGTTCACTCACTGTTTGCTAGTATAATGGCTTAGTAACAATGAGTTTGAGTGTGCAATGCAGGCAGACGTGCTGCAAATATCTTTGCATTACTGGGACAATACAGAAGTCCATCAGCCACGTTTAGGATGCCACTAAGTTCAATCAGTGTTTGCTAGTATAAAGGCTTAGTAACAATAAGTTTGAGTGTGCAATGCAGGCAGACGTGCTGCAAATATCTTTACACTACTGGGACTATACAGAAGTCCAATAGCAACGTTTAGGATGCCACTAAGTTCACTCAGTGTTTGCTAGTATAATGGCTTAGTAACAATGAGTTTGAGTGTGCAATGCAGGCAGACGTGCTGCAAATATCTTTGCACTAGTGGGACAATACAGAAGTCCAACAGCCACGTTTAGGAAGCCACTAAGTTCAATCAGTGTTTGCTAGTATAAAGGCTTAGTAACAATAAGTTTGAGTGTGCAATGCAGGCAGACGTGCTGCAAATATCTTTACACTACTGGGACTATACAGAAGTCCAATAGCAACGTTTAGGATGCCACTAAGTTCACTCAGTGTTTGCTAGTATAATGGCTTAGTAACAATGAGTTTGAGTGTGCAATGCAGGCAGACGTGCTGCAAATATCTTTGCACTAGTGGGACAATACAGAAGTCCAACAGCCACTTTTAGGATGCCACTAAGTTTCCTCAGGGTTTGCTAGTATAATGGCTTAGTAACAATGAGTTTGAATGTGCAATGCAGGCAGACGTGCTGCAAATATCTTTGCACTACTGGGGCAATACAGAAGTCCAACAGCCACGTTTAGGATGCCACTAAGTTCACTCAGTGTTTGCTAGTATAATGGCTAAGTAACAATAAGTTTGAGTGTGCAATGCAGGAAGACGTGCTGCAAATATCTTTGCACTACTGGGACTGTAAAGAAGTCCAATAGCCACGTTTAGGATGCCACTAAGTTCACTCACTGTTTGCTAGTATAATGGCTTAGTAACAATGAGTTTGAGTGTGCAATGCAGGCAGACGTGCTGCAAATATCTTTGCACTAGTGGGACAATACAGAAGTCCAACAGCCACTTTTAGGATGCCACTAAGTTTCCTCAGTGTTTGCTAGTATAATGGCTTAGTAACAATGAGTTTGAGTGTGCAATGCAGGCAGAAGTGCTGCAAATATCTTTGCACTAGTGGGACTATACAGAAGTCCAATAGCCACGTTTAGGATGCCACTAAGTTCATTCAGTGTTTGCTAGTATAATGGCTTAGTAACAATAAGTTTGAGTGTGCAATGCAGGCAGACGTGCTGCAAATATCTTTGCACTAATGGGACAATACAGAAATCCAACAGCCACGTTTAGGATGCCACTAAGTTCACTCAGTGTTTGCTAGTATAATGGATTAGTAACAATGAGTTTGAGTGTGCAATGCAGGCAGACATGCTGCAAATATCTTTGCACTAGTGGGACTATACAGAAGTCCAATAGCCAAGTTTAGGATGCCACTAAGTTCACTCAGTGTTTGCTGGTATAATGGCTTAGTAACAATGAGTTTGAGTGTGCAATGCAGGCAGACGTGCTGCAAATATCTTTGCACTACTGGGACAATACAGAAGTCCAACAGCCACGTTTAGAATGTCACTAAGTTCACTCAGTGTTTGCTAGTATCATGGCTTAGTAACAATAAGTTTGAGTGTGCAATGTAGGCAGACGTGCTGCAAATATCTTTGCACTACTGGGACTATACAGAAGTGCAAGAGCCACGTTTAGGATGCCGCTAAGTTCACTCAGTGTTTGCTAGTATAATGGCTTAGTAACAATGAGTTTGAGTGTGCAATGCAGGCAGACGTGCTGCAAATATCTTTGCACTAGTGTGACAATACAGAAGTCCAACAGCCACGTTTAGGATGCCACTAAGTTCACTCAGTGTTTGCTAGTGTAATGGCTTAGTAACAATGAGTTTGAGTGTGCAATGCGGTCAGACATGCTGCAAATATCTTTGCACTAGTGGGACTATACAGAAGTCCAACAGCCACGTTTAGGATGCCACTAAGTTCACTCACTGTTTGCTAGTATAATGGCTTAGTAACAATGCGTTTGAGTGTGCAATGCAGGCAGACGTGCTGCAAATATCTTTGCATTACTGGGACAATACAGAAGTCCATCAGCCACGTTTAGGATGCCACTAAGTTCAATCAGTGTTTGCTAGTATAAAGGCTTAGTAACAATAAGTTTGAGTGTGCAATGCAGGCAGACGTGCTGCAAATATCTTTACACTTATGGGACTATACAGAAGTCCAATAGCAACGTTTAGGATGCCACTAAGTTCACTCAGTGTTTGCTAGTATAATGGCTTAGTAACAATGAGTTTGAGTGTGCAATGCAGGCAGACGTGCTGCAAATATCTTTGCACTAGTGGGACAATACAGAAGTCCAACAGCCACTTTTAGGATGCCACTAAGTTTCCTCAGGGTTTGCTAGTATAATGGCTTAGTAACAATGAGTTTGAATGTGCAATGCAGGCAGACGTGCTGCAAATATCTTTGCACTACTGGGGCAATACAGAAGTCCAACAGCCACGTTTAGGATGCCACTAAGTTCACTCAGTGTTTGCTAGTATAATGGCTTAGTAACAATGAGTTTGAGTGTGCAATGCAGGCAGACGTGCTGCAAATATCTTTGCACTAGTGGGACAATACAGAAGTCCAATAGCCACGTTTAGGATGCCACTAAGTTCACTCACTGTTTGCTAGTATAATGGCTTAGTAACAATGAGTTTGAGTGTGCAATGCAGGCAGACATGCTTCAAATATCTTTGCACTACTGGGACAATACAGAAATCCAACAGCCACGTTTAGGATGCCACTAAGTTCACTCGGTGTTTGCAAGTATAATGGCTTAGTAACAATAAGATTGAGTGTGCAATGCAGGCAGACGTGCTGCAAATATCTTTGCACTACTGGGACTATACAGAAGTCCAATAGCCACGTTTAGGATGCCACTAAGTTCACTCAGTGTTTACTAGTATAATGCGTTAGTAACAGAGAGTTTGAGTGTGCAATGCAGGCAGACGTGCTGCAAATATCTTTGCACTAGTGGGACTATACAGAAGTCCAATAGCCACGTTTAGGATGTCTCTAAGTTCACTCAGTGTTTGCTAGTATAATGGCTTAGTAACAATGAGTTTGAGTGTGCAATGCAGGCAGACGTGCTGCTAATATTTTTGCACTAGTGGGACAATACAGAAGTCCAACAGCCACGTTTAGGATGCCACTAAGTTTCCTCATTGTTTGCTAGTATAATGGTTTAGTAACAATGAGTTTGAGTGTGCAGTGCTGGCAGACGTGCTGCAAATATCTTTGCACTACTGGTACAATACAGAAGTCCAACAGCCACGTTTAGGATGCCACTAAGTTCACTCAGTGTTTGCTAGTATAATGGCTTAGTAACAATGAGTTTGAGTGTGCAATGCAGGCAGAAGTGCTGCAAATAGCTTTGCACTAGTGGGACTATACAGAAGTCCAATAGCGACGTTTAGGATGCCAATAAGTTCACTCACTGTTTGCTAGTATAATGGCTTAGTAACAATGAGTTTGAGTGTGCAATGCAGGCAGACGTGCTGCAAATATCTTTGCACTAGTGTGACAATACAGAAGTCCAACAGCCACGTTTAGGATGACACTAAGTTCACTCAGTGTTTGCTAGTATAATGGCTTAGTAACAATGAGTTTGAGTGTGCAATGCAGGCAGACGTGCTGCAAATATCCTTGCACTAGTGGGACTATACAGAAGTCCAATAGCCACGTTTAGGATGCCACTAAGCTCACTCAGTGTTTGCTAGTATAATGGCTTAGTAACAATGAGTTTGAGTGTGTAATGCAGGCAGACGTGCTGCAAATATCTTTGCATTACTGGGACAATACAGAAGTCCAACAGCCACTTTTAGGATGCCACTAAGTTTCCTCAGGGTTTGCTAGTATAATGGCTTAGTAACAATGAGTTTGAATGTGCAATGCAGGCAGACGTGCTGCAAATATCTTTGCACTACTGGGGCAATACAGAAGTCCAACAGCCACGTTTAGGATGCCACTAAGTTCACTCAGTGTTTGCTAGTATAATGGCTTAGTAACAATGAGTTTGAGTGTGCAATGCAGGCAGACGTGCTGCAAATATCGTTGCACTAGTGGGACAATACAGAAGTCCAATAGCCACGTTTAGGATGCCACTAAGTTCACTCACTGTTTGCTAGTATAATGGCTTAGTAACAATGAGTTTGAGTGTGCAATGCAGGCAGACATGCTTCAAATATCTTTGCACTACTGGGACAATACAGAAATCCAACAGCCACGTTTAGGATGCCACTAAGTTCACTCGGTGTTTGCAAGTATAATGGCTTAGTAACAATAAGATTGAGTGTGCAATGCAGGCAGACGTGCTGCAAATATCTTTGCACTACTGGGACTATACAGAAGTCCAATAGCCACGTTTAGGATGCCTCTAAGTTCACTCAGTGTTTACTAGTATAATGCGTTAGTAACAGAGAGTTTGAGTGTGCAATGCAGGCAGACGTGCTGCAAATATCTTTGCACTAGTGGGACTATACAGAAGTCCAATAGCCACGTTTAGGATGTCTCTAAGTTCACTCAGTGTTTGCTAGTATAATGGCTTAGTAACAATGAGTTTGAGTGTGCAATGCAGGCAGACGTGCTGCTAATATCTTTGCACTAGTGGGACAATACAGAAGTCCAACAGCCACGTTTAGGATGCCACTAAGTTTCCTCATTGTTTGCTAGTATAATGGCTTAGTAACAATGAGTTTGAGTGTGTAATGCAGGCAGACGTGCTGCAAATATCTTTGCATTACTGGGACAATACAGAAGTCCAACAGCCACGTTTAGGATGCCACTAAGTTCACTCAGTGTTTGCTAGTATAAAGGCTTAGTAACAATAAGTTTCAGTGTGCAATGCAGGCAGACGTGCTGCAAATATCTTTGCACTACTGGGACTATACAGAAGTCCAATAGCCACGTTTAGGATGCCACTAAGTTCACTCAGTGTTTACTAGTATAATGGCTTAGTAACAATGAGTTTGAGTGTGCAATGCAGGCAGACGTGCTGCAAATATCTTTGCACCAGTGGGACAATACAGAAGTCCAACAGCCACGTTTAGGATGCCACTAAGTTCACTCAGTGTTTGCTAGTATAATGGCTCAGTAACAATGAGTTTGAGTGTGCAATGCAGGCAGACGTGCTGCAAATATCTTTGCACTAGTGGGACTATACAGAAGTCCAATAGCCACGTTTTGGATGCCACTAAGTTCACTCAGTGTTTGCTAGTATAATGGTTTAGTAACAATGAGTTTGAGTGTGCAATGCAGGCAGACGTGCTGTAAATATCTTTGCACTAGTGGGACAATACAGAAGTCCAACAGCCACGTTTAGGATGCCACTAAGTTCACTCAGTGTTTGCTAGTATAATGGCTTAGTAACAATGAGTTTGAGTGTGCAAAGGGCAGGAGGGTACAGTGGCAGGGTTGTGGGTCTCTGGGTAGAGGAAAGGAAGCCTGCCTTTCTATCCCTCCTAATGGGGAAATGCAGCGAGGAAATCCCTGACCTTAGCTACACAGACGCTGTCATCTTGTGTAGCTGTTAAACTCTGTTTTCACGGACCTGTCACCTATGGCTCTGACCCTGCCGGTATGAGCCCTTAAAATGACTGATAGAAAGTGCTATCCCTATGCTGTACAGTGCTGTGTATAGAGCGTACACAGCAGTATCGGCGATAGGAGCTACGCCAGTGATGACTGACACCAAGGACGCAGAAGGCAGATATTGGCGTGCTGGAGGAAAATGTCCGGTTTTATAATGCAGGGACATGTGACATGGACATCCTATCACACATGCCGTTGCTTCTCTGGCTAAAAGTCCACTTAGCTGTGTGTGTGTCTGGGATTGGCTGACATGCTGGCCCGCCCCACTACACGCGCGCACTTAGGGAAGGAAGACAAGGAAAAAAAAAAAATGGCGATCGTCATTATCCATACAGCAGTGATCTGAATGGGCTGTTCCCGCACACTATACACTGAAATGTCATAATAGTGTGACTTACACTATTACAGCGGAAAGCCAGCTAGGAATTAGCTGGTCTTTTTGCTGCTAGAACCGTTCTCGAACGTATCTAGAACTATCGAGCTTTAGCAAAAAGCTCGAGTTCTAGTTCGATCTAGAACAGCTCCCAAAATCATTTGAGCCGCGAACTGGAGAACCTCGAACCGCGAACCGCGCTCAACTCTAGTAGAAACCTTTTTTTTTTCTTTTGGCCTTTTTATGACAAAACAATAGATAGGATGAACCACCCTTGTAACTTGAAACTCTAGTGGAAAAACCTGTATTTTCCTCCTCCCACTAAGGCAAACAGGCCTTCATCTTCTGTTGATAACAGTAAGAAATAGAGAGGGGTGTTCAATTGCCGCACCAAAAGATCACTCGTCCGGAAGATCAGATCAATGTCACTTTATTTGCATACAGGTCTACGCGTTTCAAGAGCACCTGCCCCCTTCCTCAGGACCGTCAGGTATACTGTAGAAATAACATCAAAGGGATTTGATGTTATTTCTATACCTGACGGTCCTGAGGAAGGGGGCAGGTGCTCCTGAAATAGATAGACCTGTATGCAAATAAAGTGACATTGATCTGATTTTCCGGACGAGTGATCTTTTGGTGCGGCAATTGAACACCCCTCTCTATTTCTTTCTGTTATCTGCCATTGGGTGGCTGCAGCCGTGGATCGATCTGTACATGCGATTATAGTAGTTGTGACTCTCACAACTACATTTGGTGAGTAAGATTTCTCCCCACTCCCCACCCAGCACATATTTGGGTAAGACCCTATTTGCGCTTGTTTTCCACAGCTTTTTCTTCTTTCTCCTTCTGTTGGACACATTAAGAAGCCAAATCTCTCTGCTCTCCTATATACATATATTTTTTATTGGTTTATTTATTTATTTATTTTTTCCTTTCTGCAAGACAAGTCAACATTGCGACCTCTTTTCCCATGGATATATTTATCTATTTATTTATTCTTTTTTTTTTTTTTTTTTTAAACATTCAACTCCCAGGATTATTCATCACATTTATAATTGGAATATGTATAATTTATCATGACATCTGCCGCAAAGGTACGTTATTTTAAGTTTTGTCTCTTATTTTATTGCTTACTAATTAATAAGACATTCCTCCCTTTGACTGTCCTGACTCAATCCCACCTGCACACTGGATCTGTATTAAGTGCCTTCCACAACTACCCAATCATTCAATATTCCATCTTTTAGTACTATACACTTTTACTAACACGTCATATGTTATTCAGTGAGAGCAGTTTTGTCAACTTCACTGGAGGGCTCCACACAGATTTACTAATAAAATGGCCACTGCCAGAATAGCACATGGCTTCTTTGTGTAAGGGCGGTTGAACCACATGAGAGGGGGAAGGGAGAAACTGATTTTACTTCTGCTAAACTTACAAGTTTAACCAATTATCCTTCCTGCCTATATTCCATACTTTATACATATACACACAGATTTACATAGCCACATTCCTGGTCCAACTACAGTTAAAAACACTCATTTTTCTTTCTAAGTATGTACTACTCCATCCAATCCATTGTTCAGACTTTCATACAACCGATGGTCTTCTGGTTACTTTACACATCCCCCTACTCAATCTCTGTCTTTGTCTCAATCATGCCTCAGCCATGTGCTTCGTCCACCATTTTTGCATCTGTAGGAGCATGTGGCAGAGAAAAAAAGGAAGACTGACCTCACATCTGCTCAAACTCTTTCTCCCCTCTTTTCTATACTCTGTACTCATACATATATATTTATACATACACACACACACACACACATATGTCCCCGATCTAAGTCTAATTATAAATAAAAACACTTATTTTTCTGTCTAAGTATATAATATTCCACCCAGTCTTTGTTCAAACATTTACAGAGCACATGGTCTTTTTAACACATCCCCCGACTCCCTTCCTTTTCTTTGTTTAAACCATACATGCCTCGGCCAACATGTGCTTCATCCACCATTTTAAAATCTGACCTAAAATGTCTGCCTCCATGACTAGCACATGGCTTATCACAGGATTGCGGCCTAAAGTCCCCACATCCCAACAAAGTCCACTCTCATCCGGATTTTTCCGGCACAACTAGACACAACATCAATTTCTCAATCTTTCTTTCAAGATAAACAACACCAACAAAACCAACAAACAAACACAGGAGGAGATGACTCATAACTGACACACAACTTGAACACTAAGTAAAGTTTTTGTTAAGTCTGCAGCAGGCGCCTCGTCACGGTGTCCCTGCCAAGTTTCTACATGGTCCGTAATTCATAAAGACACCAATGGTGTCACCCTTGGCTACAAGGTGCCCGTGCTCTTTCTAGACCCCAAGACACCTCATACCAATTATATCACCCAAGCTTGCGCTAAGCCCCAATGGTATCCGTACCAGCCATTCCACGCTAAACTGCGCTAGGCTCCAAGATTACCACGTACCAGCAGTCCCATGTATTTCCTCACAGAGCCATAAACTGTACCACAGGCGACAACCGTATACTATACCACAGACAATATCCTTTACCATATCAACAAATTTGAGAGCCCGTGAAAAACACGTGCCTAACCTGACCAATTAAAACCTGCGCTTTATCAATTTGAGAGCCCGTGAAAAACACGTGCCTAACCTGACCAATTAAAACCTGCGCTTTATCAATTTGAGAGCCCGTGAAAAACACGTGCCTAACCTGACCAATTAAAACCATGCTATATCTCTAGTCATTACATACCAGCCTCTTATCTAGGCCTTGTACAAAACCATATCAACAAATTTGAGAGCCCGTGAAAAAAATACCACGTGCCTAACCTGACCAATTAAAACCTGCGCTTTATCTCTAGGCCTCTTGCCGAGTCATTACTCTAGGCCTCGAGCCACAGCTCTGTTTAAATCTCCACCAGAACCACAAAACATATGACAGGTAACAACCAAAAACCATACCACATAGAGTGTCCTCCACATTTCTAAACACTGCTCAAAAACCCACTTGCTCTCCTAACTACCAGTCAATCTCCCCTCAAGACAAATTCACACAACATGCAGCAGGCAACTGAATATGTGACGGTTCTTCTGAGATTAATATGGCCAATAGCCGTGAGACCCGTCTGCCTATCAACAGATACCCCAACAAACCGGACACAGTCAGGCAATCAGTGCCACACACCCCACCGAGACCACGGGAAGACTACAGATTATGAAAAATCAGCAGACCTACCGTACTCTGGTTAGGAGGTGATCAAATACCTGGGGTGTCCAGCACGTCATGCCATTCCAGTTGCCGGTTCATCAGGATTTCAGGTGTCTCCGTCTATTGGCCCCACGTTGGGCACCAATAATGTTAAGGTGAACTCTTAACCAGAGATCACTAGTTGCCTACTGCCTGGCCGAATTGGTATGGACCAAGTGCATGCATAAAGAATTCACACCAGACACAGTCGGATATGATATGAAATCTCTTCTTGGTCACAGTAAAAATGGCACCGAACAGAGCGAGTACAGAGCATGCGTCCTCTTGATATAGGCTAGGGGCGTACACAAGTTCAGATATGCCCATTTAGTGGGACAGTTCATGGGCTATCCAATGGGGAGATCAGTGTTGCTGTTGATGGGCGGGTCTGACTTCAGTGGATGATACCATGGTGATGGGAGGGACGTCATCTGATGGATCCATGCTGATGGTAGGGTCTGTGATGTCATCGGGGGCCATCTTGGCTTCCTCTTAAGAGTGACTGGCTATGTATAGAGAATTGATTTAATTGAACACACTTCTCACAGTGCTCTATGTCCAGAAGTTAAGTATTTCATCTTATGGCTCTCCTCAACACTAGGTACAAAATTGAAACCCTTATACATGACACAGCAGCTGATTGTATAAACAGAGAAGAGAGAGAGAAAGAGTGAGAAAGAGTGAGAAAGAGAGAGGGAGAGAGAAAAGAGAGAGAAAAGAGAGAGGGAGAGAGAGAAGACACTGGACACTGAAGGAGCAGGACACTGTAAGATGAGCTCCTAATTGACACAGAGTTTATACCTTATAATGAGCAGATTGGAGGACATAATACGGAAAGCTACAGATATGATGGAATACTAAGCGGAATATTAAGCACATCAGACAAATATTTTAAGGATCTTAAGCAATGACAAGAAAAATGAATACAAAGATTCAAAAGCAGGACAAGATTTCCCAGTGGAAACCCAGCAAACAGACCACCATCAAACCCTACCAGCACAGCGCATCCCCAAGATAAGGGCTCCATGCTAATACACTGCTAAAATAAGAATTGATTGTATAATACGCTTTAGAAGATATAAAAGAAAGACCTTTAAAATGAAACTACATGGGGATTGCACTGTAGTCAATGCAGGAGTCCTGGAGAAGGCAACTGGAGCCAGCAGGGGGCCTGACACATTAGTGATAACCTTCCCTGAGAATGCCAGATCCAGGGAAGCTAGAAAAGAAATAAAAATGGACACTATCAAGAAAAACACAGAGACACTACTAATAGACTTTAATTAACAGGGGGAAAAAAACAAAACTGTTATTCTACTCAGGGCACCATGAAGCCTGGGACCAGACTCTCAGCAAACATAACAAGAACATCAAAACTCGGGGCATTAGCAGGGGCAAACAAATTAGAGTAGAGGATGAGGAGGACCCTGAGACCTTTAATCTCTCCATAAATATTTATAGCAATGGAAGTATCATGGTCAAAGGAACGGAACCAAAAATGGAGGAATTTCATCAACAATTCCAGCACATTAAAAACCAAGTGAAAATCCTAAGGCAGAAAGGAAGCATAATCACAAGTGACCAGACCATAGCAGACAGAATCTCCAGCCACCCCCCAGCCCCATCCACATCCCAATCATCACAACCCCCCAGGGATATACTCAGAGACTGCGTGTCCCAATTAGAAAGCGAGTTTATTCAATTCAAAGAAGAATTTCAAAGAACCCAAGGGGAGAAAAATGCAAATGACCAACTGAGGGGGGAAATATCAAGGGTAAAAACAGACCTGTGGGAATCGCAAAGGTCAATTCAAGGGCTGCAGGAAGAAAATGCATACCTCAAAGAAGAAATAAGCCAGCTAAAATCCTCAACCCTACAACAGAAATCAGAGTGGGCAACTCAAAGTTTAAGCACTCCCCCAAAACAAATGCCTGCACCAACTACCCTGGTGCCAGATATATCACAGACCTGCGACAACCTCAGCCAGACGGACTCTACACACAAACCCAGCAAGAGAGTGTTATAAAAATTTGCTGCTCAACGATCCCACAAGCAGAGGAGGTGATCAGTAGCCCATATTTCACAGAGCCCACACACCTCATACTACACACCGGCACAAACGATATCAACCAAGAGACAGTCACAAAGGACCTATCAAAACTCGCGATAGCAGCCCCGCAAAAATTCCCCAGAACTAAAATAATCCTGTCTGCCCTGCTTCCAAGGAAAAATATACACCAACAAATAACCCAGCAAATCAATTCAGAGCTGGCCACCAGTATTACCTCAACACCAAACATACAGCTGGCAAGACACCGTGAAATAACGCTTCATCACCTCTATGACGACAAACACCTCAATAAACAAGGAGTCAGCCATCTAGCAAAAGAGCTAAAGGACATGGTTCTAAACAGACCTCCAAGACCACAAGCAAGACACCCAGCAAACATATGGCAGCCCACAGAGATCCCTGGAGAGAGTCCACAGAGATGGCAGAAAAACACGAGACCACATGCCCCACAATGGCAATAAAAAGCAACAGAGAGCAGCAACATGGCAGAAATAAGGACATTGCTCAACACATTGTGCAGCAAACTCTTGGGACACTACTAAAATATGCCACCCAAACCAACCACTAAATCCGGTTATGTCCTATGAAAATGTATTCTTCCTCATTATAAGGTATATCGACTAAATATGACATCCTTAGTTATCAGCAGCTAAAACATTCAAGGATTGAATGCCTCAGCTTTTGGGTCCAAGACAAATGACCCAGACTTCAAACAAAGGCTAAAGAACATTGACATCCAGATCCTTCTGGAGACATGTGCCCGGGTAGAGGAGGAATCTCTTGCACCCATGGGATACAAGGAATTTTCTGTCTCCGCCCAGAAAAACAAGAACACCAAACAGGGCCGCTGCTCAGGGGGCATACTAATATGGTACAAGGAGGAGATCCAAGAACATATCAAGGCAATAAAAAGAGGAGAAAGCCATATCTGGATGAAGATAAGCAGCTCCATCCTCACCTCTCAGCAGGACATCTACCATTGCGCAGCCTACATCCCTCCATCAGAATCCCAATACTTTAAGTTGGACATTTACGAGGAACTTCAGAGGGAGGCTGACGAATTCCAGTCCAAAGGTAAGGTGCTCATGTGTGGAGACCTGAACGCCAGGACAGGCAAAGAAAAGGACTACCTGTCACCTGACGGAAACGCATACATCCTGGGAGATGAGCCCTTCTACAGAGACTCACTACAGACAACAAGAAACAGCTACGACAGAGTGGTGAATAAAAGTGGTAGAACACTGCTGAACCTGTGTCGGAGCTTGGGGCTGTATATATTGAACGGGCGCACCAGGGGTGACTCATTAGCGAGATTTACACTAAACTCCCACATGGGCAGCAGTGTAGTGGATTATGCCAAAACAGACATAGACACAGCAAACAAATGCCTTCATAGTAACCCCCGACAACCACATGTCAGACCACAACCAGACACTGCTGTACATGAGATCCACGGACAAGTCACCCACACAAAAGCCCCACTTGAGCTGTCTCCACAACTTGCCACCATCCTTCAAGTGGCCAAAACAGTTAGCCATTGAATGCACCAACATGACCAACAGAACAGAGATTAAAGAGCTGCTTGTAAACTTTCACACAAAATCCTATACATCAAACCAGCAAGGGGTCAACCTGGCAGTAAATGACTTTAATAACATCCTGTATACCATTGCAGAACTAGCAGGCCTCAGAAGGACCAACTCCAAGAGACCTACAAATAAACAAGGCCAAAAATGGTTTGACAAAGAATGCAAGGCACTGCGCAACTCCCTAAGGGTAGCCTCAAATAAAAAACACAGAGACCCTGACAACAAGGAGCTAAGAGTGGTCCATGACACCCTACAGAGGCAATACAAGCGAATCCTCAAGGAGAAAAAAGAAAAGCACATCTCCCACAAACTGCAGCAGCTCGAAGACTCCCTCCAGGACAACTCATTCTGGGAGACATGGATCCATATCGGTACAAATCCCAAGCAAAGCAACCTACACATTCAAAATGGCAACATCTGGCACAGCTACTTCAAGGGCCTCTACAAGAATATCCCAGAAGAAGACCTAACCCCAGACCAGGAACATCTAATGACTAAACTGAGGGACATGGAGGAGACAATTAAGGACTTTCAAAATCCTCTGGACAAACCAATCAGTGTGCTGGAAATAAAACACAGAATCAAACTGCTAAAATGTAAGAAGGCCGCGGGCAGTGACGACATCCTGCCAGAGATGATCAAATACAGTTCCCCAGACATTCATGGAGCACTGGCAAAACTATTCACCCATGTCCTGAGTGCCGGCTACTTCTCTCAAAGCTGGAATCAAGGTCTAATAACGCCCATCTACAAGAATGGAGACCGATATGATCCAGCAAACTACAGAGGGATCTGTGTCAACAGCATTCTGGGAAAACTGTTTAACAGCATCGTTAATAAAAGGATTATCGCCTTCCTCACCCAGGGTGACATCCTCAGCAGAAGCCAAGCTGGGTTCATGCCAAACCACCGCACCACGGACCACATTTACACCCTGCAAAGCCTCATCAAGACCCACGTCCACGGCAAAAAATGGGAAAATATTTGCATGCTTAGTGGACTTCAAAAAGGCATTTGACTCAGTGTGGCACCCTGGCCTGTTCCTGAAACTTCTGGAGAGTGGAATAGGTGGCAGAACCTACGACGTGATCAAGAACTCATACACTGAGAACCGGTGCAGCATGAAGGTGAACGGGAAGTGGACGGCTTTCTTTCGACAGGCCGTGGGGTCAGACAGGGCTGCAGCCTTAGCCCAACTCTATTCAACATCTATATAAATGGACTAGCAGCAGCTTTAGAGTCCTCCCCCACTCCTTGCCTCAGTCTGCATAACCGAGAGGTGAAGATCCTGCTGTACGCAGACGACCTCCTGCTACTCTCCCCAACCGAAAGAGGCCTCCAAGATAGCCTGGCAGTACTGGAAACATTCAGCACCACATGGGCGCTTCCCATCAACCAAGAGAAGACCAAAGTCATGGTATTTCAGAAGAGGAACCAGAACAAAATACCCACTCCCACCTTCACATTAAATGGTTCCACGCTGGAGAAGACCAGCAACTATACCTACCTTGGTCTGGAGCTAAGCAATAACGGGAGCCTCAAGCATGCAGCAGAAGCCCTGAAAGGAAAAGCATGCAGAACTTTCTATGCCATTAGAAGACAGCTGTACCACCTCAAACCACCTGTGAGAGTCTGGCTCAAGATATTTGACAGCGTCATCACCCCTATACTGCTGTATGGCAGCGAGTTATGGGGCCCAACAACCTACCCAGACCACACAAAGTGGGATTCCAGCCCAACCGAAGTCTTCCACATGGAGTTCTGTAAATATCTCCTCCAAGTCCATCGCAGCACCTCAAACATAGCTTGTCGGGCAGAGCTGAGCCGATTCCCCTTATGGCTCAGTATACACAAGAGGGCGCTATCACACATGTCACACATACAGAACAGCAATCCCAGCTCCTACTATCATAAAGCCCTGCTGAGCCAGAGTCCACAGCAAGCCAGGAACCCCAGCAACCAGTACAGCCAAAGTCAGCAACACACCCTGACAAAAGCCCAAATAAAAGAGAGCTGCAAGATGCAATACATCGAGGATTGGAAGAGTGAATTAGAGAAATCCCAGAAACTCATCATCTACCGGTCACTGCGGAGTGATTACACTCTGGACCCGTATCTGGAAAGGTTACACCACCCCAAAGACAGGCAGACCCTGAGCCTGTACAGACTGAGTGCCCACAGCCTAGAGGTGGAAACAGGGCGGCACCACCAGACATACAAGCCACGGGAGAACAGACTGTGCCAGCACTGCCAGCCGGGCGCTCTGGAGGACGAGGCGCAATTCCTGCTGCACTGTAATAAATACTCAGCAGTGAGAACCTCCCACTTCCAGATACTTACCACTCATACCCTGGACTTTCCATCCATGGATGAAGAAATGAAACTCTGCTTCCTACTGGGGAAAGAAGAACCAACGGTTGAGATCGCCGCCAAATATGTCACCACTTGTCATAAGCTGAGGGGAACATAAGGTCCCTAAAAGGACTTTCAGAGCCCAAATTGTACCCCTAACTCCCCATAACCCTGATCCCCTCCCACCACACTTACTGTATTTCTCTTGTTTTGGCAATACTAATTGTATTTTGGTCCTGCCAATAAAGCATATTTGAATTTGAATATGAGAGAGAGAAGAGAGAGAGAGAGAGAGAGAAGAGGAGAGAAGAGAGAGAGAAGAGAGAGAGGAACGAGAGAGAAAAAGAGAGAGAAAGAGAGAGAGGGAGAGAGAACAAGAGAGAAAAGAAAAGAGAGGGAGAGAGAAAAGAAAGAGAAAGAGAGAGAAGATAGAGGGAGAGAGAGAAGAGAGAGAGGAACGAGAGAGAAAAAGAGAGAGAAAGAGAGAGAGGGAGAGAGAACAAGAGAGAAAAGAGAAGAGAGAGAGGGAGAGAGAACAAGAGAGAAAAGAGAAGAGAGAGAGGGAGAGAGAAAAGAAAGAGAAAAGAGAGAGAAGAGAGAGGGAGAGAGAAAAGAAAGAGAAAAGAGAGAGAAGAGAGAGGGAGAGAGAGAAGAGAGAAGAGGAGAGGGAGAGAGAAAAGAAAGAGAGAAAAAGAGAGAAAGACAGAGAAAAAGAGAGAAAGAGAGGGAGAGAGAACAAGAGAGAACAAGAGAGAGAGAAAAGAGAAAGAGAGGGAGAGAGAAAAGAGAGAAAAGAGAGAGAAAAGAGAAGAGAGGGAGAGAGAGAAGAGAGAAGAGGAGAGAAGAGAGAGGAGAGAAGAGAGAGGAGCGAGAGAGAAAAAGAGAGAAAGAGAGAGAGAGAACACAAGAGAGAGAACAAGAGAGAGAGAAAAGAGAAGAGAGAGGGAGAGAGAGAAGAGAGTGAGAAGAGAGAAGAGGAGAGGTGAGAAGAGAGAAGAGGAGAGAAGAGAGAGATAAGAGGAGAGAAAAGAGAGAGTAGAGAGAAGAGAGAGAAGAGAGAGGAGAGAGAGAGAAAAAGAGAGAGAGAAAACAAGAGAGAACAAGAGAGAGAACAAAAGAGAGAAAAGAGAAGAGAGAGAGAGAGAGAGAGAAAAGAAAAGAGAGAGAGAAGCGAAGAGAAGAGGAGAGAAGAGAGAGAGAAGAGGAGAGAAGAGAGAGGAGAGAGAAGAGGAGAGGAGAGAGGAGAGAGAAGAGAGAGGGAAAAAGAAGAGAGAGAAAAGAGAGAGAGAAGAGAGAGAAAGAGAGAGAGAAAGAGAGAGAGAGAGAGAGAAATAGAGAAAGAGAGAAAACGAGAGAGAGAGAAGAGAAGAGAGAGGAGAGAGAAGAGAGAGAGAAGAGAGAGAAAGAGAGAGAGAGAAAGACAGAGAGAGAGAACAAGAGAGAGAGAGAGAACAAGAGAGAGAAGAGAGAGAGAAAAGTGAGAGGAGAGAGAGGAGAGAGAGGAGAGAGCAATGCAGCCTCATTCCGTGAACTGCTCCGATTTTAGATGTGTGGCCCACTGCTCACAGCTGATGTCTGGCTCCTTCCCTCAGTGCATAATTAAATTAAATTAAATTATGATTATAAATAAATAATAATTATAATTTAAAATGAAAAATAAATTAAATTCTTTACTGGGGCAGCCAGGACTTGAACTTGTGAAGTAATGCTTCTTAGGCAGTAGCTCTAACCATTGAGCCACTGGCTCTAATGAGAAACATAGGAAGATTTGGTTACCTTGAACTCTATATTGCAGAGTGAAGTCTCCAGTGACAGTGCGGCTCACTTCAGGTGCTACGTGGAGAGGACACAGAGTGATTGTGTTCTACGGTCATCTTCATTTAGCAGAGCTGACAGTGTCGTGTGGATTACTTCGGATCTGGATTGTTGTTTGGGGATAAATAAAAGAAGTAAATGAGGGTTTTTTTTGTCTTTTATTCCAAATAAAGGATTTTTCGCTGTGTGTGTTTCTTTACTTTCACTTACAGGTTAATCATGGAAGGTGTCTCGGGGAGACGCTTCTCATGATCAACCCCATTATTACCCCAATTGCCACTGCACCAGGGCAATTCGGGATGAGCTGGGTAGAGTCCCAGGACTGCCGCATCTAATGGATGCAGCAATTCCGGGCGGCTGCTGGGTGATGTTGTTAGACTTCACCCCGTCGGGTAAATTACCAGGACGCATGAAGCTACTTTCCGGCCTAGGGTCCGCGTACCCCGTCGTGCACTGGTCCCTTTCCGGAGATGGCTCTTCGGCAATCTGTGCCCCTTGACACGATCCCCTGCTGTTATACCAATGTGATATGACTGAAGAATGAATGTGATTAGATAGGAATCCTAATCAAAAGATAGTGATCACAGGTCTTATTTGATCCATCCAAACTCAGTATCAGAGAGGTGTCCTCTGGTTGACCCGATTTCACCATGATGAAGAGTACATGTTAAGTAGGTCTTGAACAAACCACTATTATGAGGAAGGAACGTTTACAGTTCAACATATGTAGGAAAGCAGTGGCAAGCCAGCAACATGTGCAGGAAGCTACTGGTGCCCACAGCAGCATGTGGTCAGGTTACATGACCATGACTCAGCAATCACATGCTGGTCACCAATTGCAATACTCAGTGCACACGACACCACAATGTACAAAGTTTGGTATAAAAATACAGGGCTCGCTTAGTGAGACAGGGACAATCCAGGACGCTCAAGTGGACGCACTGCGCCTGTGATGCAGAGGCCGGGTTGTCTTCCTTCTCACTAATCGAGTCCCTCCGATGAGGAAGGAATGTTACAACATACGGTAATGTTGATGCATATTTCTGTTATTGTATAAGATTCTATGACTATAAAGTAGTGCTAATGCCTATGTACCATTGATTATTCATGTGCTATTAAAATAAATAATATGTTGCTATAAAGAATCTTAGTATTCGTGCCTGATTAGGATATCAGTGAGGACATCGTAAGTACGGGCTTTCAGACCCTTTTTAGGAGAATTTAGCAAGACAGAAATTGGCGTAGTTGGCAGGATTACTTCTATGAGAAGTAATTAACAAATTTTTGTAATTTAGAAATTAAAAACATATATTTGGCAAATTTCCAGATTTTGTATCAATGTTTTTGCATAGTGTCAAAATGTTCAGAAAACGTAAGGATAGTATTAAGGAGGTTGTTGTGGAGATTCCCGGCTGGACTGAGACTCCCTACAATCTTATAGCACATGAATTGGTCAATTGTGGATTGGCAGAACAATGGCAGGATAAGCTCAAGGGTAGTGAACCTACTGATGTTGTGAATGTACTCAGTAGTGTCCCTGTGAAAGCAGGTGATGTAGTGTCTTTAGGACGGCACATCTGGACTTTGGCAAGTGCATATCGCGCGATGCATGAGCGTAATCTAAAAATGCAGAAGAAATGTTCCCAGATGGAACAAAAGATGATAGAATTAGGTGGCCAGAAAACAGTTCTGGAATGTAATAGCCGACTGTTGAAGGATAAATTGGAATATTATCAGAATGTGGCAGAAAAAGCTGCCATAAAAATTGCTCAAAATAAGTACAAGAAAAGAGGAGGAAAGGTAAATAAAACCAAGGTACATAAAAGTATTGCCTCAGCTTCTGTAAACTGGGATCCCGATACTTGGGATGGGGATGTGTGGGATTCATCTTCCTCATCTGATGAGGAGGATTACCATAAAGGAAGGATTCAGGCTAATTCAGTAAGGAGGCGCCTAGAGAGGACAGAGAATGAGATCATCCGGGAACATATCCGGGATGGTCAGGGAAACCTGCAATATGATGAAGATGGTAATGCTATCACAAATGAGAGAACCATTCCTCATGTAAAGAATCGAGTAATCATTGAAGATTACACTCAGGGAGAAGTTGATAGCATTTTAACACAGTTTAGACAAAAACCAGGAGAAGGAGAAATTCCCTGGTTGGTCAGGGTGCACGATCTCGGAGGAAGTGGAGTGCACTTTGACGCCGGAGATGTGTCAAAATTTGTCACCATGTCTCGGGACTAGAGTTGAGCGTGGTTCTAGGTTCGTGGTTCTCCAGT
The DNA here is from genome assembly GCF_048569485.1 of Anomaloglossus baeobatrachus. Lineage (NCBI taxonomy): Eukaryota > Metazoa > Chordata > Amphibia > Anura > Aromobatidae > Anomaloglossus > Anomaloglossus baeobatrachus. The sequence goes on from NC_134359.1 coordinate 157,098,401, forward strand.
TCGCGGCTCGAGTGATTTTGGGGGCTGTTCTAGATCGAACTAGAACTCGAGTTTTTTTGCAAAAGCTCGATAGTTCTAGATACGTTCGAGAACGGTTCTAACAGCAAAAAAAACAGCTAATTCCTAGCTGGCTTTCCGCTGTAATAGTGTAAGTCACTCTGTGACTCACACTATTATGAAATTTCAGTGTATAGTGTGCGGGAACAGCGCCTTCAGATAACTGCTGTATGGATAATGGTGATCGCCATTTTTTTTTTTTTCCTTGTCTTCCTTCCCTAAGCGCGCGCGTGTAGTGGGGAGGGCAAGCATGTCAGCCAATCCCAGACACACACACAGCTAAGTGGACTTTTAGCCAGAGAAGCAACGGCATGTGTGATAGGATGTCCATGTCACATGTCCTTGCATTATAAAACCGGACATTTTCCTCCAGCACGCCATTATCTGCCTTCTGCGTCCTTGGTTTCAGACATCACTGGCGCAGCTCCGTCCTAAGTCCTATCGCCGATACTGCTGTATGCGCTCCATACACAGCGCTGGACAGCTTAGGGAGAGCACTTTCTATCAGTCCTTTTAAGGGCTCGTACCGGCAGGGTCAGAGCCATAGGTGACAGGTCCTGAAAACAGAGTTTAACAGCTACACAAGATGACAGCGTCTGTGTAGCTAAGGTCAGGGATTTCCTCGCTGCATTTCCCCATTAGGAGGGAATAGAAAGGCAGGCTCCCATTCCTCTACCCAGAACCCCACAACCCTGGCACTGTACCCTCCTGTCCTCTGCACACTCAAACTCATTATAACTAAGCCATTATACTAGCAAACACTCAGTGTACCTAGTGGCATCCTAAACGTGGCTATTGGACTTTGCTATAGTCCCACTAGTGCAAAGACATTTGCAGAGCACGTCTGCCTGCATTACAGACTCCAACTCTTTTTAACTAAGCCATTATACTAGCAAACAGTCAGTGTACCTAGTGGCATCCTAAACGTGGCTATTGGACATCTGTATAGTCCCAGTAGTGCACAGATATTTGCAGCACCTCTGCCTGCATTGCACACTCAAACTCATTATAACTAAGCCATTATACTAGCAAACACTGAGTGTACCTAGTGGCATCCTAAACGTGGCTGTTGGACTTCTGTATAGTCCCAGTAGTGCACAGATATTTGCAGCACGTCTGCCTGCATTGCACACTCAAACTCATTATAACTAAGCCATTATACTAACAAACACTGAGTGTACCTAGTGGCATCCTAAACGTGGCTATTGGACTTCTGTATAGTCCCAGTAGTGCACAGATATTTGCAGCACGTCTGCCTGCATTGCACACTCAAACTCATTATAACTAAGCCATTATACTAGCAAACACTGAGTGTACCTAGTGGCATCCTAAACGTGGCTATTGGACTTCTGTATAGTCCCAGTAGTGCACAGATATTTTTAGCACCTCTGCCTGCATTGCACACTCAAACTCATTTTAACTAAGCCATTATACTAGCAAACACTGAGTGTACCTAGTGGCATCCTAAACGTGGCTATTAGACTTCTGTATAGTCCCAGTAGTGCACAGATATTTTCAGCACGTCTGCCTGCATTGCACACTCAAACTCATTATAACTAAGCCATTATACTAGCAAACACTGAGTGTACCTAGTGGCATCCTAAACGTGGCTGTTGGACTTCTGTATAGTCCCAGTAGTGCACAGATATTTGCAGCACGTCTGCCTGCATTGCACACTCAAACTGATAGTTACTAAGCCATTATACTAGCAATTTATGCTGCCAGTTTAAGGGCCGTAGTTGCATTGTCAGGGATATTTATTCTTTATTATTCTGCTGTTAATAAAGCTAGACCACCGCTGCAATCTACACCACCTCTCAATTTTTACTACCACATTTGCAGTGCACAATCTTGTTGCAATCAACATGAGTGGCAAAATGACAGATGCTGGTGGAAAGGGGAAGAGGCGTGCTGGAAAAGGAAAAAAAGGGTTTGTCCGTGGGGAAGGTGGCAAAGCTCCATTATCATCTGCTGAAGATAGACCATCTACCAGCAAAAGTAAGATGTCTACTACTTACCGTGGACAATCCGATGTGCTCCCTTTTTTACGGACACAAACAACAGGAACAAAGGTAGATGATGGCCAAAAAAACAAAACGCTTGAATGGATCTAAAGTGGTCCAACAAGTGCCCTCTCAGCCACTTCAAGTACCGCATCCAAAAAACACCAGTCCTCTGAGTTGTCATCCCAATCAAACTTGCTTTCTCCCAGCTCTGAAGTCTCCATCAGCCCTGCACAGTATGGTGGAACTGAGATGGCTGAGTCTGCAGAGCTGTTCAGTCACACTATAGCCTGGGAATCAGAGGTCTGCTCCCAAGCTACAGAGAGTACAGACCAGGAAATGGTCTGCAGTGATGCCCAGAACCTTTGTGACTCTGATTCAGGCTGTGAGGACCAAGTTTCTGAGCATAATGTTGACCCTTTGTCACAAACTGTAACACCTGTGGTTATAGACAATGAGGAACATACTGATGAAGATGAGACGCAGATACCCGATTGGGATGACAACTTAAATATTCGGTCAGGGCAAGAAGAGGCTCGGTCTGAGGGGGAGGGGAGTGCAAACACAACAATTGATGAGGAAGTTCTAGATCCCACCTACTGTCAACCCCCAGTCAGGCACTCGAGGAGGTCAACAGAGGCGGTGGAGGAGGATGCAACCGACGACGAAGTTACCTTGCGCCTTCCTGGACAGAGTCGGAGCACTGGTAGCACGTCTACAACTGCATCCTCAGCCACCACTCTGCCTTTGAGCACTAGTCGGGGGGGCTCAGCAGGTCGCATGCCCTCTAAGCCTTGCCTAGCCTGGTCCTTTTTTGACATAGAAAAAGATCGCCCAAATTATGTGATGTGTAAAATTTGTCGTGAGTCTGTTAGTAGAGGTCAAAACCTCAGCAGTGACAACTTCTTCCATGAATCGTCACATGAATAAATATCATAGGTCCCGGTGGGAAGCTCACTGTGCTACAATGCGGCCTAGCGGAGCGAACCATCCACGGCCTGCCCCTTCCACTGCATCCGCGCGCTCTTCATATTCTAGGACTGTGGGGACAGCTGTCACACCTGGTTTTCCACGCACAACTTCCACCACTGTAACCGCAACAGGCACTTTGCTTAGTAGGTCGTCAGTTGGTTTGGAAGGGGAAACAAGTGAGTGTGTACAGCTCTCTCAGACATCGATAGCAACAACGTTGGATGAAGGCAACATCATGTCTCCGCCTGCACTTTCCTCACAAACCTGCATTTTTCCAGGGACACTCTACTCAACACCGTCTACACACAGCAGCCAGATCTCTGTCCCTCAGATGTGGTCAAATAAAAGGCCATTTCCTGCGACCCATGACAAAGCTAAGAGGTTGACTCTATCCCTCTGTAAGCTCTTGGCTACCGAAATGCTGCCTTTCCGCCTAGTGGACACACAGGATTTTAGAGACCTTATGTCTGTCGCTGTGCCCCAGTACCAGATGCCTAGTCGCCACTACTTCTCTAAGAAAGGTGTGCCCGCGCTACACCAGCATGTCACACACAACATCACCGCTTCCTTGAGAAACTCTGTGTGTGAACGGGTGCATTTCACCACCGATACTTGGACCAGTAAGCATGGACAGGGACGTTACATGTCGCTGACTGGGCACTGGGTAACTATGGTGATAGATGGTGAAGGGTCTGCTGCACAAGTCTTGCCGTCCCCACGACTTGTGTGTCAATCCTCTGTCTGTCCAAGTTCTGCCACTGCTTCTGCCTCCTCCACCTCATCTGGGTCCTCCACCTCCGCCCCAAGCCTGCCTGGTCAGGCTACCAGCGTTCTCATTGCACAGAAGGAATCACGCACCCCTCATTACTATGCTGGCAGCAGAGCGCAACGGCATCAGGCGGTCTTTAGCTTGACATGTCTTGGGAATAAGAGTCACACAGCTGAGGAGTTGTGGTCAGCTCTGCGGTCAGAGTTTAATAAATGGTTGTCTCCACTCAACCTGCAGCCTGGTAAGGCCGTGTGCGACAATGCTGCAAACCTGGGTGCGGCCCTTCGCCTGGGCAAGGTGACACACGTGCCTTGTATGGCTCACGTGTTGAACCTTGTCGTCCAGCAATTTTTAACACACTATCCCGGCCTAGATGGCTTTCTGACCAGGGCACGAAAACTGTCTGCTCACTTCCGCCGTTCAACCGCCGCAGCTGAGCGACTTGCATCTCTCCAGAAGTCTTTCGGCCTGCCGGTTCATTGCCTGAAATGCGATGTGGCGACACGCTGGAATTCGACTCTCCACATGTTACAGCGACTGTGGCAGCACCGCCGAGCCCTGGTGCAATACGTCATGACGTATAGCCTGGGCCAACGTGATGCAGAGGTGGGGCAGATCACCCTGATGGAGTGGTCTCAGATCAAGGACCTATGCACCCTTCTGCACAGTTTCGACATGGCGACGAATATGTTTAGCACTGACAATGCCATTATCAGCATGACAAATCCAGTCATTTACATGCTGGAGCACACGCTAAACACTATTCGGAGTCAGGGGGTGGGACAACAGGAAGGGGAGGAACTACAGGAGGATTCATATGCGCAAGGGACAACATCACCAAGGTCCAGACGTTCATCATCACCAATGCAGCAGGCATGGGACCATGGGGGACAGGGATCAACAAGGGCGCATAGTAGTAGGCGAAATGTTGAGGAAGGTGCAGGAGAACATGAAGAAATGGAGGACGAACTGTCCATAGACATGGAAGACTCAGCAGATGAGGGAGACCTTGGTCAAATTTCAGTTGAAAGAGGTTGGGGGGAGATGTCAGAGGAAGAAAGAACGGTTAGCACCTCTATGCCACAAACACAGCGTGGACTTGGTCCGCATGGCTGCGCAAGACACATGAGCGCCTTCTTGCTGCACTACCTCCAACATGACCCTCGTATTGTCAAAATTAGAAGTGATGATGACTACTGGATTGCCACACTATTAGATCCCCGGTACAAGTCCAAATTTTGTGACATAATTCCAGCCATAGAAAGGGACGCACGTATGCAGGAGTATCAGCAGAAGCTGTTACTCGATCTCAGCTCGGCTTTTCCACCAAACAACCGTGCAGGTGCAGGGAGTGATTCTCCCAGTTGTAACTTGACAAACATGGGACGGTCTCGTCATCTTCAACAGTCTACCCGTACCAGTAGGACTGTATCTGGTGCTGGTAACAGCAATTTTATGGAATCTTTTAATAATTTTTTTAGACCCTCCTTTGCAAGGCCACCAGAGACAACAAGTCTGACACATAGTCAACGGCTGGAGAGGATGATACAGGAGTATCTCCAAATGAACATCGATGCCATGACTTTGCAAATGGAGCCTTGCTCCTTTTGGGCTTCAAATCTAGAAAAATGGCCAGAGCTATCCAGTTACGCCTTGGAGATTTTGTTGTGTCCAGCTGCCAGCGTTGTCTCTGAACGTGTCTTCAGTGCTGCTGGGTGTGTGCTGACAGATAAGCGCACGCGTCTGTCCAGTGACAATGTGGACAGACTAACGTTCATCAAAATGAACAAGTCATGGATCCACCAGGAATTTACTACCCCTGTGTCATCCTGGGGAGAGTAAATGCTTGTGGATTTGGAATGTGCTTGATGCAAATCAAAACATCCTGTTTGCAACTAGGGCACAAGTGCTGCCACTGAATGGGTGGGTGTGTGTGGGGCACAATTTTTGGAAAAAAAGGGAGACTCCGCTTGGAGTAACCCTTGCTTGCTGTGTTTTTTAAAAATGATCCAAGATGAACAGAGCTGGGATCAGGAAAGACTTTGCTACCTACCCCGGTGTCATCCTGGGGACGGTTAAGAATAGCGTATTTTTGAATGTGCTTGATGCAAATCAAAACATCCTGTTTGCAACTAGGGCACAAGTGCTGCCACTGATAAGGTGTCTGTGTGGCCCAATTTTTTGAAAAAAGGGAGACTCCGCTTGGAGTCACCTTGCGGTGTTTTACATGATTTTAGAAGGGCATGCCATGCCTATATCTGTGTCTCGTCCTCTTTTTCCTCGTATCGCTGTTTTGTTTTCACATGAGAATTTGTGCTTGTCACTTTCCCATGTGTTTGTGTTGTGTTGTGAGTTGTTTGTCACCTTTTGGACACCTTTGAGGGTGTTTTCTAGGTGTTTTTATGTGTTTGTGATTGCCTGCCATTGTTTCCTATGCAGTTCGAGTCCGGTTCGTCGAACGTTCGACGACCCGAACTCGAACGGGAGCTCCGTTCGGCGAACCGACCTCGAGCCGAACCGCGACCGGTTCGCTCATCTCTACTCGGGACCCAGTAATTCAGAGATCAATTAAAAAATATTTTGTTGATCATAATGAACAAGGCACTCAAAACTTAATCAGGATCTTAGTCCATGCTTTTCTGGACAAATACCCATCAGAAGCAGACTTTCTTATCAATGATAAATTTTGGTATACCTTAAAAGATGGTATGGAACGGCTGATGGAAGAAGCAAGGAAGAATGCCCAATGACAGCCAGCATAAGAAATAGGTTGGTTAAACATGCTCCTCCAGCATACAAAACAGTTATTTTAACCTTAACTGTAGCGCTGACTGGAGAATCAATCGGTGTAGCTCTAGGGAGGATGAGGGAGTTACAGGATATGGGACAGTGTGATAAACCGTCGTCTGGAAGCCATCTAGGCCAAACAATTCTGATTGGAAAGAGAAATCAGTAGGGGAGGCCCCACGGGTGTCTCACAAAGACATGTTCCAGGCTTTGCTTAAAGCCGGGGTCAATAAGGAAAGGATTGATGGAAAGGAGACAGGAGAATTATGAAAGTTGTACAAACAGAAAGTTCTATCCGCAAAGAAAGTGACCACTACAATTGTGGAGGGGGGCTCAAAACCCCCAAAGATAAAGAAATCAGAAGGAAAAGGGGAAAACCCCCCCAAAGAAAGTGTCTTGGGAAGATTTTCAGTCAGTTTACCCATAGGAAGAACTGGCTGCAGCTGTGGCCACAAAGGTCACAGAAGGAAGGGCTAATACACAGACTGAAGTCTGTGTAAATAAAAGTTCAGAAGGAAGTGATTTACCATATGTAGCCAGCCAAGCCCCCCTTTTGATAAAAAGGGACGAGTGTCCCTGCGTCAATCTTAGCATACATTGGAAAGGGGGAAGTGTTCATAGAGTCCCAGCTTTGATTGACACGGGGGTGGAAGCTACTTTAATTCATGGAAACCCAGAAAAAATAAAAGGACCTCGAGTAAAAATTGCTGGACTAGGTGGTCAAGTGATCACCGGGGTTCAGACACAGGTAGCTTTGAAGATAGGTAATTTACCTATCAAGAAGTATACGGTGCTGTTAGTTCCTATACCAGAATATATTTTGGGAATTGTTGTCCTAAAAGGGAAGACTCTTAATCTAACAGAAGGAAAATTCTCTTTTGGGGTTAAGTCTTGTCATAAGGAAATGCGACCGGTGGTGGTGGGCAAAGTCAAAATGCCCCCTGTACATGTGCCTCCAGCTACAAAAATGGTAGCTATGAAACAATATAAAATATCAGGAGGTCACAGAGAGATAGAGAGATAGGAGAAACCATTAAAGAATTAGTAGAAACTGGGGTAATGAGCCCTACTACTACCGCATGAAATAATCCTGTCTGGCCAGTTAAAAAGAGTGATGGCTCCTGGCGCATGACAGTTTATTATATTACGTTAAACAAGAATACTCCTCCTTTGACAGCTACAGTTCCGGATACAATAACGATTGTGGAAAATATTCAGACTCACTCCGGAACTTGGTATGCAGTAATTGATTTGGAAAATGCTTTCTTTACTATACCTATAGAAGAGAAGGCTCAAGATCAATTTGCATTCACTTGGTTAGGGAGACAATATACCTTTACCAGGTTACCCCAATGATGGCTACATAGCCCCACAATCTGTCACCGGACGGTGGCAGAGCATTTGGATGGATTCGATCTACCATCAGAAATGCAGATCTCACATTATATCGATGATATAATGATACAAGGACAAGATGAGCAAAGTGTGAAAGATCAATTGAGAAAACTGGTTGCTCATATGAGGAGTAAAGGATGGGAAATCAATGATGCCAAGGTTCAAGGACTGTCTCAGGTGGTAAAATTTCTAGGCATTCAGTGGAACAAGTGGCACAGAGAGATCTTGCCCAATGCCAGACAGAAAATTATTAATTTTCCGGTCCCTAAATCCAAACAGTAGACTCAGTCTTATATTGGATTGTTTGGTTTTTGGAGACAACATATCCCTCATTTGGGACAAATGTTTGCTCCTTTGTACAAGGTAATGAGGAAAGAATATGAGTTCCACTAGGGAGAGGAACAGCAAAATGCATTTGAGATGGTCAAGGAAGCGATACAACAAGCTGTGGATCTATGGCCAATGTTGTCAGGACCCGTGGAGCTGCATGTGTCAGTTCAATATATGTATGCCAATTGGTCACTTTAACAAAAACAAGGGGTGAAAAAGAGTTCCTCTTGGATTTCGGAACAGAAAATTACCAGATGCTGGAGAAAAATACACTCCTTTTGAACAGCAATTGTTAGCTTGTTATTGGGCTCTGGTGGAGACGGAACAATTAACCATTGAACATGAGGTATTGCTGAGACCAGCAATACCCATAATGCAGTGGGTGTTGTCCAATCCTAAAACCAATAGGGTGGGGCACGCCCAGGAACAAAGTATCATTAAATGGAAATTGTACATTTCGGAAAGGGCCAAGAAGGGAGAAGGTGGGATCGCACTCTACATGAGAAAGTGGCAGAGGTAGCTGAGGAAACATCTTTTCCCAGCAAAGCTGTCATGCTAGAAGAATCCCCGGTGAAGTTGGGGAAAGCATATGAAGATTTAACCGAACAACAACAAACACATGCATGGTTCACAGACGGATCGGCTCGTTATGTGAGTGGGAAAAGGTTGTGGAAAAGTGTTGCATATAATCCCAGATTGGAAAAATGTCTGTCAGTAGAAGGGGAAAGCAAAAGTAGCCAATATGCAGAACTCTATGCCTTATTCTTGGCATTATCTTTTGAACAGGGAAAATAGTGTCATCTTTATTAGAGATGAGCGAACCGGTCCCGGTTCGGCTCGAGGTCGGTTCGCCGAACGGAGGTCCCGTTCGAGTTCGGCTCGTCGAACGTTCGACGAACCGAACTCGAACTGCATAGGAAACAATGGCAGGCAATCACAAACACATAAAAACACCTAGAAAACACCCTCAAAGGTGTCCAAAAGGTGACAAACAACTCACAACACAACACAAACACATGGGAAAGTGACAAGGACATATACTCATGCGAAAACAAAACAGCTGGACAAGGAAAAAGAGGAGGACACACAGATATATGAGTATATGCAAGGAAACGTCGATGCCATTACTGTGCAACTTGAGACCTGCTCATTTTAGGCTTCCAATCTGGATAAATTGCCTGAGCTTGCCACGCATGCCTTGGGGATCTTGTCGTGTCCTGCAGCCTGCGTTCTCTCGGAACCTGTCTTCAGTGCTGCTGGGGGTCTGCTGGCAGATAAGCACACGCGTCTGTCCACTGACAATGTGGACATGGCTCTCAGAGGACTTTTCTTCCCCTGGCTCAGCCAGGGGACGGCAAAGGCACGCGTATTTTTGAGAGTGCTTTATGCAAAGCATCTTTTTCATCTTGAAAATGGGGGTCAACTGATGCCAGTCAAGTGGGGGGTGTGTGGCCAAATTAGTGGAAATGAGGGAGACTGTGGTTGGAGTCCCCTCGCTGTGTTTCTAAAAGAACCAAGATGAACAAGTCATGGCTCTCAGAGGACTTTTCTTCCCCTGGCTCAGCCAGGGGACGGCAAAGGCACGCGTATTTTTGAGAGTGCTTCATGCAAAGCATCTTTTTCATCTTGAAAATGGGGGTCAACTGATGCCAGTCAAGTGGGGTGTGTGTGGCCCAATTAGTGGAAACGAGGGAGACTGTGGTTGGAGTCCCCTCGCTGTGTTTCTAAAAGAACCAAGATGAACAAGTCATGGCTCTCAGAGGACTTTTCTTCCCCTGGCTCAGCCAGGGGACGGCAAAGGCACGCGTATTTTTGAGAGTGCTTCATGCAAAGCATCTTTTTCATCTTGAAAATGGGGGTCAACTGATGCCAGTCAAGTGGGGTGTGTGTGGCCCAATTAGTGGAAACGAGGGAGACTGGTTGGAGTCCCCTCGCTATGTTTTACATGATGTTCGAAGGGCATGACATGCCTAAGAGGTTGAGTTTCATCATCTGCAACTTGTTGGCAACAGAAAGGCTGCCTTTACACCCTTTTGAGACCGAGGATTTTCGAGACCTTATGCCCATTGCAGTGCCCCAAGAGCCGATGGCCAGTCGTGACTCCTTCTCCAAGAAAGGCGTGCCCGCGCTACCACAGTAGGTCCCACACAACCTCACCGATTCCTTGAGAAACTCTGTGTGTGACAGGGTGCATTTCAACACAGATACTTGGACCAGTAAGCATGGACAGGGGAGTTACATGTTGCTGACTGGGCACTGGGTAACTATGGTGAGAGATGGAGAAGGGTTTGCTGTACAAGTCTTGCCGTCCCCACGACTTGTGTGTCAATCCTTCCTCTGTATGTACAAGTTCCTCCACTGCTTCTGCCTCCTCAACCTCGTGTGGGTCCTCCACCTCGGCCCAAACCCTGTGTGGTCAGGCCACCCTTCCTTGTAACTGCGCCCAAGGAATCCCACACACCTCCTCACTATGCTGGCAGCAGAGCTCAAGGCCATCATGCGGTCAAATGTTTACTTTGAAATGTAGGGGAAATGTGAGACACCGCTGAGGAATTGTGGACGGTTAGCTCTGGAGAGTGAGACCGAGTTTCATCAATGGTTGTCTACAGTCAACCAGCAGTCAGGGAAGGTCGGGTGCGACAATGATGCAAACCAGTCTGCGACCATTCTTCAGGGCAATGTGACACACGTGCATTGTATGGCTCACGTGTTGAACCTGGTTGTCCAGCAATTTTTAAAACACTATCCCTGCCTACATGGCCTTCTGCAGAGGGCACGGTGTAACGCCTGCCTGGATCGACACACTCAGATGGGCTGTAAAGGATAGGCTAGAGGCAAGCCACTCACCAAGCTGGACACCCAGAACCCTGAAACCCTTTAACCCCTATACAGTGATTTGGAATTACACAGGGCCCACGTTGATCAATACCTGTGGAAGGCTGCAGTTCCAGAGAATAGTAGTCATGCAGGTTCAAAAACATTAATTGAGGAAGAGGAACAGAATGGGATGGCCAGGACTTAATCAGAAAACAAGCAGAGGTGAAATGCGGATCAGCCAATGAGGTACATAAACAGCAAGCAGGAAACATAGTCAGGTAACAAGCACACAAACTCATAAAACTGAACTGGGGGTAACAGTAACAAGAGGTTCATAGCTTTGTCTGGCAGTGATCTGCAGACAGGAGGGGCCTAAAAAAGGGTGTGGTGTCTTCCCATTGGGACCAGAGTACAAATTGATTGAGTGGACTACGTTGGTGACTTAAAAGCCGTGTGCAGCAATGATGCAAACCTGTCTGCGGCCCTTCGTCAGGGCAATGTGACACACGGGCCTTGTATGGCTCACGTGTTGAATCTGATTCTCCAGCAATTTTTAAAATACCATCCCGGCCTACATGGCCTTGTGCAGCGGGCACGCTGCTATGTGGTCACTTTCATCCTTCGCACCCAGCAGCTCAACAACTTTCATCGCTCCGGAAGTTTTAGGGTCTGGCAGTTAAACACCGGAAATGCGATGTTCCGACATGCAGGAATTGGAATCTGCACATGTTGCAGCGTGTGTGGCAGCACCGCAGAGCCCTGCTGAAATACGGTATGACGTATACCCTGGGCTAACTTGATCCAGAGGTGGTGCAGATCACGCTGCTGGAGTGGTGTCAGATTAAGGACCTATGCACCCTTCTACACAGTTTCCAAATGTCGACGAAGATGTTTAGCACTGGCAATGCCATTCTCAGCGTGACAATTCTGGTCACCTGCATGATGGAGCACACTGTAAGCATTATTCGGAGTCAGGTATTGGTCCAAGGGGAAGGTGAGGAAGTACAGGAGGAGTCATATGCAGAAGGGATAATAAGATCTACAAGGTCCATACGGTAAGCGGCACCTAGGCAGCAGTTATGGTGGGGGATAGGGATTAACAAGGGCGCATAGTATCAGCAAAAATTGTTGAGGAAGGTGCAGGAGCCATGAAGAAATGGAGGACGAACTTGCGATGGGCATGGAAGACTCAGCAGATGAGTGAGAGCTTGCTCACATTTCGGTTGTGCGAGGTTGGGGGGAGAGGGCAGAGGAAGGAGGCACGATTCTCACCTCTCTGCCACCAACACACCAAGGACTTGGTCCTCCTGGATGCACAAGACACATGAGCGTCTTCTTGCTGCACTACCTACAACATGACCCTCGGATTGTACGAATTCGAAGTAATGCTAACTACTGGGTTGCCACACTGTTAGATCCCCGGTACAAGACAAAATTTGGCGAAATAATTCCTGCCATAGAAAGGGACGCACGTGTACAGGAGTATCTTCAGAAGGTGTTACGCAATCTTCGATCTGCTTTTCCACTAAACACCAGTGCTGCACAGAGTGAATCTCAACGGTTTGTCATGGATAGGAGGAAATGGTCTTTTACTTGTCCACATTTGAGGGACCGAGGGGTGGCTGTTGTGCTGAGATGCCATTGAGTACGGTGTCCCTGCAGAGTTGCACTTTTGGTCATATACAAAATGAGTTGAAAAAGGACAGATGCGGGTGAAAAGGGGAACAGGTGTGTTGGAAAGGGGAAAAAAGTTTTGGTCCGTGGGTTTGGTGGTTAAGCAAAAGTAACATTTGATGAAGAAACACCATCTGTTACGGTGGGACTGGCAGATTTGGATAAGGTGGTATATACTATGTTACAGCTATATAACGAAAATTAATAAGAAAAGAAAGAGAAAGGTATATATCCCTATCAGCAGTCAGTGTCCACCGTGCTCCCAGATGGAAAAGGAGAGGTTGGCAACTGGAAGGTTTGGTGGAGGAAACAGAGCTGTGTGGGTATGAAACTAATAGTAGCCTGAACCAAGTTAGACGCCACTCGGATCTTGAGAGGGGGAGCCCTGTTAGCGTCACAGGGTCCACACGCCCACCCAGCCCAGGAACTCCCTGTTAACATCACAGGGGCCATTCAGTACGCTGACTGTGTGCATTGGGGCCAGACCTGTGAACAGCAGGCGCATCAGCAGCAGCAGCAGGCCTGTTAATGCCACTGGGCTGCACAAGCAGGACTTGTAGGACAGGAGCTGGTCTTAACCGTTCTGCGTTACCAACTGTGGTGGCGGCCTGCATCAACGCCCTATCCCTGCCTACCTCTGGCCTAAAGCCACAATGGGTTCAACACATGGAGGTGTGCTCTTTCGGAGCATAATAGAAGACTGCGCACCTCCTTGTTGTCTCCAGCACCTTCTATAACCTGGGTCCGCCCCAAACAAGGGTGGATCACAATGCACCTCCTGGAGACAAAAGCAGAGTGACACGTCATGAGTGGCATAACTAGCGTCCTATTTGGAACCGCAACTTCAATGATTACCTCATGGCTGTCATGACCCAAACACCTCACCAGTCATCGTCTGACCATCAATAATGAGGTGACAAGTCATAGGGGCGGGCCTCTGCAAGCCATTTGGGAGTGGCCTGGCCACATCGTCAGGACACCTGATGCCCTGTGGTCTAAATGGGCCCCCCACATCACGGGCAGGGCCAAAGAGTTCATTACCGGACCTAGTTTCTGATGCAGTAAGTGCCTGACCATAGTCAGTTGCATGAAATACAGTCTCTGAAAAAAGACTATCAGCTTTAGCATGGTGTCTATGCACAACACAGGACTTAGACCCGTCACGGAGTGCAAGTACCTGTGCAAAGAGGCTTTTCGCACTAAGTGTGGGAGCATGCGCTGTAGCCCGAAATGAAGACTTAGCCTCAGGAATGGCACAGTCAGGCTGAGCATACTCACTAGGTGAAACACTGGAGTTAGGCTGCGGCTGGGGTAATTCGTCACACGCATGCGCACTAGCTGCTTCTCCACACTTACACGTGGAGGAGAAAGCAGCCAGCTGGATAACCCGAGGCACAGGCCTAAATGGCAGCTGATGCCTGGGCGCAACTGAAACCGCAGCAGGCTGCTTGCGTTTAAGGCGTCACCGTTTTGTAACAACAAATAACATCCAAAAGAACAGGTGTACTTCTTCCCATGGATAATCTGATATGATCCCTTTTTTCATGGACACGACCATCGCTAACAAATGTAGATGAGGCCAAATCAGCAGCTGCTTCAATGGATCTGAATTGCTCCATAAAGTGGCCTCTCCTCCACCCCAATTTCAAGATCCCAAATACTCCATTCCTCTGTGGTGTCAATCCAATCGCACTTGCTTCCTAACAGCTCTCAAGTTTCCACCAGCCCTGCTGAGTATGGGGTGACAGATGGTTGAGTTTGCATAGCTGTTCAGTCGCACTATAGCCTGGGAATCAGAGGTCTGCTCCAAAGCTGCAATGAGTACAGACAAGGAAGTTATTATTATTTTTATCATTATTGATTTATAGAGCACCATGGATTCCATGGTGCTGTACATGAGAAGGGGGTTACATACAGAATACATATACAAGTAACTATAGACAGACTGGTAACAGAGGGAAGAGGGCCCTGCCCTTGCGGGATTACATTCTAAAGGATTTTTGGGAGGAGACAGTAGGAGTTGTTTAGGTTGAGCGTCAAGTACGTATGGTGGTGGTGTCATTGAAGGTTATAGTCATTTCTGAACAGATGAGTTTTCAGATTCAGTTTGAAGCTTGCGTGTGTAGCAGATAATCTAACGTGTTGAGGTAGCGAGTTCCATGAGACAGGGGAAATGATCTGCGCAGATAGCCTGAAGCTTTGTGACTGGGATACAGGCCCCGATGAAGAAGGTGCTGAGCCTAATCTACACCCTCATTTCCAAATAGTAAATCCTCCTGGTGGAGACAATGGGGAACATGATGAGGAGCACAGATACCTGATTGGAAGGACAACTTTACTATTCGGTCAGGGCAGGAAGAGGTTGTCTCGGAGGACTCAGGACGAGGGGAATGAAAACACACAGGGTTATTGATGAGGTTGGAGACAACACTTACTGTCAAACCAAAGTCAGCCAGTCGATGAGGTCAGCAGAGGAGGTGGAGGAGGATGCTACTGACGATGAGGTTACGTTGCGTCTTCCTGGCCAGAGACAAAGTACTGGAAGCACGTCAACAACTGAATCCTGGACCACAACTTTGACTCTGAGCAGAAGTCGTGTTTGCTATGCAGGTCGCATGGGCTGTAAGCCTTTCCTAGCCTGTGAATTTTTGGACATCGCAAAGGATCACCCAAGTCTTGGAATCTGTAAGATTTGTCAACAACCTGTAAGTAGAAGGCAAAAACTCACACTTTTGAGTACTTCCTCCATGAAGTATCACATGGATATGAATTGACAGCGTGAAGGTGTATTGCTCAGCTTTAGCAACTGTCAACGCAATATGCTTATTTGCCGTTCATTGCATGCATTGTTGCAGACTACACACAAGGGTCTGCTGTTTTTTTGGGTCTGCCTTTGGACACTATAGCAATAGAAAATTGCTCTTCGGGGGTGGACTTGGAGATGCTGTCTATGAACAGAATGAAAAGCTAAAGGTGTGTGTTACAGCAAGGAGCCACCGCGGAAACACTTCGTTCAATTGTGAGGGTAGTTGTGTTGTACTTTGATGATGAGCACTGTAATGTCAGTGAGCAGCATCCTGTGCCACAGACCAACATTCTTACAGTGCTGTCTATACTGTTTACCGTGAGAGGAGCGTAAAGTCTGTATTTCTGGCAACTGGACATCACAGTACCCGGGTACGGTAGGCTGTGCCCAGACAATAATGCGGGCACAAAACACTTTGTTTTATTAGCAAAACATATATCTGTTTTGGGTAGGCCGACTATATAGACAATAAGACTTGCTGCCTCTGCACTGTCAAATTGTCACGTACAGTTTAAATCATAGAGGGACAGCAACACATGTTTGCATTGACTGTTGCTTTTCAAGATTTCCATGACTGTGTTGCAGAGCTGTGTGGTTTGCATTCACACTGTTATCATCTGCAATATCTGTGAGGCTTCAGCTAACAAGGGTATTCAGGGGGGGTCATGTGTTTTGTCTATGTTTAGGTAGATAACTTGGAAGCTCTTGTGATGCGCCACTGGTAAGTCATGTTCGCACACACACACACACACGCACAAACACACAATTACTGCTACACAGAGGGATTAGCAGGTAGTAGGCAACAGAATAGATTGTTCAATTATTTTAATTGTATGCATGGTTCTTATTGTTTGTTTTGGTAAAGTTAAACAATCATTTATCAACCCAACTGGCTAGAGTCCTTTTCCTTTTGCCTGGTTTTGCTGCATACTGGGGAGCCCACCCTGTACACGACTTAAAATGAAGCATAAGTTGCAATGTGAATTTCACTGTGCTACAATGCGGACTAGCGTGCCTGTGCAACCACCGCCTGCCCCATCAAGTGCATCTGCGTGCTCTTCATCCTCTGTGACTGTGGGGACAGCAGTCACACATGGTTTTTCACACTGAACTTCCACTCCTTAACCCGCAACAGGGAGTGTGATTGGCAGGTCATCACTTGTTTTGGAAGTGGAAACAGAAGGTATTGTTGAGCTGTCAGACATCGAGAGAACCATCATTGGATGCAGACTACATTATATCCACGCCTGCACCTTGGTCACAGATTGCCTGGACTACCTGCAGTTAATAATTGCATTCCAGAAATGGAAAGGAGTGTAGAATGCACATGTGTTGTACCTTGCTTGGCAGCAAAGGAACACTAACTTAGTATTCCAGACAATTTTAGGATGGCAGAAAAAGAGTCAGCTCTTTGTGCAAATTAAATAGCGTGGCAAAAGTGGACAGATGGGTACAGTGGCCGTGTTCTGTGGGTACCAGGACAGTAAAAGAATCTTCACTTTCTATCCCTCGTAATGATCAAATGCAGCAAGGAATTCCCTGAGTTTGCTATAAAATTAGCATAGCAAAATGGGCATGAGTGTAGAATGCAGAGGTGCTTGAGATTGCTTGGCACCAGTGGCACAATAAAGGAGTCCTACAGGCATTTTTTGTATACCACTAAGTGGCAGTATTTTTTGCTAAAACAGAGCAGGAGGGTGTCATGCAAAGGTGCTAGAAATAGCTTGGCACCAGTGGGGCACTAATGGAATACAACAGCCAGTTCTATGATGCCACTAAATGGCAGTATTTTGTGCTATAATTATAGCTTATTAAAAACAGAGCAGGAGGGTGTCATGCAGAGGTGCTGCACATAGATTTGCACCAGTGCGGCATTAATGGAGTACAACAGCCACTTCTTGTATGCCACTAAGTTTACTCAATTTTTGGTATTATAATGTATTAGTAACAATGAGTTTGAGTGTGCAATGCAGGCAGGATGCATTAGGATGCCACTAGGTGCACTGACTGTTTGCTAGTATAATGACTTAGTTAAAAAGAATTTGAGTGTGCAATGCAGGCAGACGTGCTGCAAATATCTTTGCACTAGTGTGACTACACAAAAGTCCAATAGCCACGTTTAGGATGCCACTAGGTACACTGACTGTTTGCTAGTATAATGGCTTAGTTAAAAAGAGTTTGAGTGTGCAATGCAGGCAGACGTGCTGCAAATATCTTTCCACTAGTGTGACTACACAAAAGTCCAATAGCCACGTTTAGAATGCCACTAGGTACACTGACTGTTTGCTAATATAATGGCTTAGTTAAAAAGAGTTTGAGTGTGCAATGCAGGCAGACGTGCTGCAAATATCTTTCAACTAGTGTGACTACACAAAAGTCCAATAGCCACGTTTAGGATGCCACTAGGTACACTGACTGTTTGCTAGTATAATGGCTTAGTTAAAAAGAGTTTGAGTGTGCAATGCAGGCAGACGTGCTGCAAATATCTTTCCACTAGTGTGACTACACAAAAGTCCAATAGCCACGTTTAGGATGCCACTAGGTACACTGACTGTTTGCTAGTATAATGGCTTAGTAACAATGAGTTTGAGTGTGCAATGCAGGCAGACGTGCTGCAAATATCTTTCCACTAGTGTGACTAGACAAAGGTCCAATAGCCACGTTTAGGATGCCACTAGGTACACTGACTGTTTGCTAGTATAATGGCTTAGTTAAAAAGAGTTTGAGTGTGCAATGCAGGCAGACGTGCTGCAAATATCTTTCCACTAGTGTGACTACACAAAAGTCCAATAGCCACGTTTAGGATGCCACTAGGTACACTGACTGTTTGCTAGCATAATGGCTTAGTTAAAAAGAGTTTGAGTGTGCAATGCAGGCAGACGTGCTGCAAATATCTTTGCACTACTGTGACTAGACAAAAGTACAATAGCCACGTTTAGGATGCCACTAGGTACACTGAGTGTTTGCTAGTATAATGGCTTAGTAACAATGAGTTTGAGTGTGCAATGCAGGCAGACGTGCTGCAAATATCTTTCCACTAGTGTGACTACACAAAAGTCCAATAGCCACGTTTAGGATGCCACTAGGTACACTGACTGTATGCTAGTATAATGGCTTAGTTAAAAAGAGTTTGAGTGTGCAATGCAGGCAGACATGCTGCAAATATCTTTCCACTAGTGTGACTACTAGAGTTGAGCGCGGTTCGTGGTTCGTGGTTCTCCAGTTCTAGGCTCGAGTGATTTTGGGGGCTGTTCTAGATCGAACTAGAACTCGAGCTTTTTGCAAAAGCTCGATAGTTCTAGATACGTTCGAGAACGGTTCTAGCAGCAAAAAAACCAGCTAATTCCTAGCTGGCTTTCCGCTGTAATAGTGTAAGTCACTCTGTGACTCACACTATTATGACATTTCAGTGTATAGTGTGCGGGAACAGCGCATTCAGATCACTGCTGTATGGATAATGGCGATCGCCATTTTTTTTTTCCTTGTCTTCCTTCCCTAAGCGCGCGCGTCTTGTGGGGCGGGCCAGCATGTCAGCCAATCCCAGACACACACACAGCTAAGTGGACTTTGAGCCAGAGAAGCAACGGCATGTGTGATAGGATGTCCATGTCACATGTCCCTGCATTATAAAACCGGACATTTTCTTCCAGGACGCCATTATCTGCCTTCTGCATCTTTGGTGTCAGACATCACTGTCGCAGCTCCGTCCTCCTGAGTCCTATCGCAGATAGAGCTGTATGCGCTGCATACACAGCGTTAGACAGCTTAGGGAGAGCACTTTATAGCAGTCCTTTTAAGGGCTCAAACCGGCAGGGTCAGAGAGCCATAGGTGACAGGTCCTGAAAACAGCAACAGCGTCTGTGTAGCCAAGGTCAGGGATTTCCTCCCTGCATTTCACCATTAGGAGGGAATAGAAAGGCAGGCTTCCAATCCTCTACCCAGAGCACCACAATCCTGCCACTGTACCCTCTTGTCCTCTGCACACTCCAACTCATTATAACTAAGCCATTATACTAGCAAACACTCAGTGTACCTAGTGGCATCCTAAACGTGGCTATTGGACTTTGCTATAGTCCCACTAGTGCAAAGACATTTGCAGAGCACGTCTGCCTGCATTGCACACTCCAACTTTTTTAAACTAAGCAATTTTACTAGCAAACACTCAGTGTACCTAGTGGCATCCTAAACGTGGCTATTGGACTTTGCTATAGTCCCACTAGTGCAAAGACATTTGCAGAGCACGTCTGCCTGCATTGCACACTCCAACTTTTTTAAACTAAGCCATTATACTAGCAAACACTCAGTGTACCTAGTGGCATCCTAAACGTGGCTATTGGACTTTGCTATAGTCCCACTAGTGCAAAGACATTTGCAGAGCACGTCTGCCTGCATTACAGACTCCAACTCTTTTTAACTAAGCCATTATACTAGCAAACAGTCAGTGTACCTAGTGGCATCCTAAACGTGGCTATTGGACTTTGCTATAGTCCCACTAGTGCAAAGACATTTGCAGAGCACGTCTGCCTGCATTGCACACTCAAACTTTTTTAAACTCAGCCATTATACTAGCAAACACTCAGTGTACCTAGTGGCATCCTAAACGTGGCTATTGGACTTTGCTATAGTCCCACTAGTGCAAAGACATTTGCAGAGCACGTCTGCCTGCATTGCACACTCAAACTTTTTTAAACTAAGCCATTATACAAGCAAACACTCAGTGTACCTAGTGGCATCCTAAACGTGGCTATTAGACTTTGCTATAGTCCCACTAGTGCAAAGACATTTGCAGAGCACGTCTGCCTGCATTGCACACTCCAACTTTTTTAAACTAAGCCATTTTACTAGCAAACACTCTGTGTACCTAGTGGCATCCTAAACGTGGCTATTGGACTTTGCTATAGTCCCACTAGTGCAAAGACATTTGCAGAGCACGTCTGCCTGCATTGCACACTCCAACTTTTTTAAACTAAGCCATTATACTAGCAAACACTCAGTGTACCTAGTGGCATCCTAAACGTGGCTATTGGACTTTTGTCTATTCACACTATTGTAAACATATTTGCAGCACGCTTGCCTGCATTGCACACTCAAACTTTTTTAAACTCAGCCATTATACTAGCAAACACTCAGTGTACCTAGTGGCATCCTAAACGTGGCTATTGTACTTTTGTCTATTCACACTATTGTAAACATATTTGCAGCACGTCTGCCTGCATTGCACACTCAAACTTTTTAAACTAAGCCATTATACTAGCAAACACTCAGTGTACCTAGTGTCATCCTAAACGTGGCTATTGTACTTTTGTCTATTCACACTATTGTAACGATATTTGCAGCACGTCTGCCTGCATTGCACACTCAAACTTTTTTAAACTCAGCCATTAAACTAGCAAACACTCAGTGTACCTAGTGGCATCCTAAACGTGGCTATTGTACTTTTGTCTATTCACACTATTGTAAACATATTTGCAGCACGTCTGCCTGCATTGCACACTCAAACTTTTTAAACTAAGCCATTATACTAGCAAACAGTCAGTGTACCTAGTGGCATCCTAAACGTGGCTATTGTACTTTTGTCTATTCACACTATTGTAAACATATTTGCAGCACGTCTGCCTGCATTGCACACTCAAACTTTTTTAAACTAAGCCATTATACTAGCAAACAGTCAGTGTACCTAGTGGCATCCTAAACGTGGCTATTGTACTTTTGTCTATTCACACTATTGTAAACATATTTGCAGCACGTCTGCCTGCATTGCACACTCAAACTTTTTTAAACTAAGCCATTATACTAGCAAACACTCAGTGTATCTAGTGGCATCCTAAACGTGGCTATTGGACTTTGCTATAGTCCCACTAGTGCAAAGACATTTGCAGAGCACGTCTGCCTGCATTGCACACTCCAACTTTTTTAAACTAAGCCATTTTACTAGCAAACACTCTGTGTACCTAGTGGCATCCTAAACGTGGCTATTGGACTTTGCTATAGTCCCACTAGTGCAAAGACATTTGCAGAGCACATCTGCCTGCATTGCACACTCCAACTTTTTTAAACTAAGCCATTATACTAGCAAACACTCAGTGTACATAGTGGCATCCTAAACGTGGCTAATGGACTTTTGTCTATTCACACTATTGTAAACATATTTGCAGCACGTCTGCCTGCATTGCACACTCAAACTTTTTTAAACTCAGCCATTATACTAGCAAACACTCAGTGTACCTATTGGCATCCTAAACGTGGCTATTGGACTTTTGTCTATTCACACTATTGTAAACATATTTGCAGCACGCCTGCCTGCATTGCACACTCAAACTTTTTTAAACTCAGCCATTATACTAGCAAACACTCAGTGTACCTAGTGGCATCCTAAACGTGGCTATTGTACTTTTGTCTATTCACACTATTGTAAACATATTTGCAGCACGTCTGCCTGCATTGCACACTCAAACTTTTTAAACTAAGCCATTATACTAGCAAACACTCAGTGTACCTAGTGTCATCCTAAACGTGGCTATTGTACTTTTGTCTATTCACACTATTGTAACGATATTTGCAGCACGTCTGCCTGCATTGCACACTCAAACTTTTTTAAACTCAGCCATTAAACTAGCAAACACTCAGTGTACCTAGTGGCATCCTAAACGTGGCTATTGTACTTTTGTCTATTCACACTATTGTAAACATATTTGCAGCACGTCTGCCTGCATTGCACACTCAAACTTTTTAAACTAAGCCATTATACTAGCAAACAGTCAGTGTACCTAGTGGCATCCTAAACGTGGCTATTGTACTTTTGTCTATTCACACTATTGTAAACATATTTGCAGCACGTCTGCCTGCATTGCACACTCAAACTTTTTTAAACTAAGCCATTATACTAGCAAACAGTCAGTGTACCTAGTGGCATCCTAAACGTGGCTATTGTACTTTTGTCTATTCACACTATTGTAAACATATTTGCAGCACGTCTGCCTGCATTGCACACTCAAACTTTTTTAAACTAAGCCATTATACTAGCAAACACTCAGTGTATCTAGTGGCATCCTAAACGTGGCTATTGGACTTTGCTATAGTCCCACTAGTGCAAAGACATTTGCAGAGCACGTCTGCCTGCATTGCACACTCCAACTTTTTTAAACTAAGCCATTTTACTAGCAAACACTCTGTGTACCTAGTGGCATCCTAAACGTGGCTATTGGACTTTGCTATAGTCCCACTAGTGCAAAGACATTTGCAGAGCACATCTGCCTGCATTGCACACTCCAACTTTTTTAAACTAAGCCATTATACTAGCAAACACTCAGTGTACATAGTGGCATCCTAAACGTGGCTAATGGACTTTTGTCTATTCACACTATTGTAAACATATTTGCAGCACGTCTGCCTGCATTGCACACTCAAACTTTTTTAAACTCAGCCATTATACTAGCAAACACTCAGTGTACCTATTGGCATCCTAAACGTGGCTATTGGACTTTTGTCTATTCACACTATTGTAAACATATTTGCAGCACGCCTGCCTGCATTGCACACTCAAACTTTTTTAAACTCAGCCATTATACTAGCAAACACTCAGTGTACCTAGTGGCATCCTAAACGTGGCTATTGTACTTTTGTCTATTCACACTATTGTAAACATATTTGCAGCACGTCTGCCTGCATTGCACACTCAAACTTTTTAAACTAAGCCATTATACTAGCAAACACTCAGTGTACCTAGTGTCATCCTAAACGTGGCTATTGTACTTTTGTCTATTCACACTATTGTAACGATATTTGCAGCACGTCTGCCTGCATTGCACACTCAAACTTTTTTAAACTCAGCCATTAAACTAGCAAACACTCAGTGTACCTAGTGGCATCCTAAACGTGGCTATTGTACTTTTGTCTATTCACACTATTGTAAACATATTTGCAGCACGTCTGCCTGCATTGCACACTCAAACTTTTTAAACAAAGCCATTATACTAGCAAACACTCAGTGTACCTAGTGGCATCCTAAACGTGGCTATTGTACTTTTGTCTATTCACACTATTGTAAACATATTTGCAGCACGTCTGCCTGCATTGCACACTCCAACTTTTTTAAACTAAGCCATTATACTAGCAAACAGTCAGTGTACCTAGTGGCATCCTAAACGTGGCTATTGTACTTTTGTCTATTCACACTATTGTAAACATATTTGCAGCACGTCTGCCTGCATTGCACACTCCAACGTTTTTAAACTCAGCCATTATACTAGCAAACACTCAGTGTACCTAGTGGCATCCTAAACGTGGCTATTGTACTTTTGTCTATTCACACTATTGTAAACATATTTGCAGAAAGTCTGCCTGCATTGCACACTCAAACTTTTTAAACTAAGCCATTATACTAGCAAACACTCAGTGTACCTAGTGTCATCCTAAACGTGGCTATTGTACTTTTGTCTATTCACACTATTGTAACGATATTTGCAGCACGTCTGCCTGCATTGCACACTCAAACTTTTTTAAACTCAGCCATTAAACTAGCAAACACTCAGTGTACCTAGTGGCATCCTAAACGTGGCTATTGTACTTTTGTCTATTCACACTATTGTAAACATATTTGCAGCACGTGTGCCTGCATTGCACACTCAAACTTTTTTAAACTAAGCCATTATACTAGCAAACACTCAGTGTACCTAGTGGCATCCTAAACGTGGCTATTGGATTTTGCTATAGTCCCACTAGTGCAAAGACATTTGCAGAGCACGTCTGCCTGCATTGCACACTCCAACTTTTTTAAACTAAGCCATTTTACTAGCAAACACTCTGTGTACCTAGTGGCATCCTAAACGTGGCTATTGGACTTTGCTATAGTCCCACTAGTGCAAAGACATTTGCAGAGCACATCTGCCTGCATTGCACACTCCAACTTTTTTAAACTAAGCCATTATACTAGCAAACACTCAGTGTACCTAGTGGCATCCTAAACGTGGCTATTGTACTTTTGTCTATTCACACTATTGTAAACATATTTGCAGCACGTCTGCCTGCATTGCACACTCAAACTTTTTAAGCAAAGCCATTATACTAGCAAACACTCAGTGTACCTAGTGGCATCCTAAACGTGGCTATTGTACTTTTGTCTATTCACACTATTGTAAACATATTTGCAGCACGTCTGCCTGCATTGCACACTCAAACTTTTTAAGCAAAGCCATTATACTAGCAAACAGTCAGTGTACCTAGTGGCATCCTAAACGTGGCTATTGTACTTTTGTCTATTCACACTATTGTAAACATATTTGCAGCACGTCTGCCTGCATTGCATACTCAAACTTTTTTAAACTAAGCCATTATACTAGCAAACACTCAGTGTACATAGTGGCATCCTAAACGTGGCTATTGGACTTTTGTCTATTCACACTATTGTAAACATATTTGCAGCACGTCTGCCTGCATTGCACACTCAAACTTTTTTAAACTCAGCCATTATACTAGCAAACACTCAGTGTACCTATTGGCATCCTAAACGTGGCTATTGTACTTTTGTCTATTCACACTATTGTAAACATATTTGCAGCACGTCTGCCTGCATTGCACACTCAAACTTTTTAAACTAAGCCATTATACTAGCAAACACTCAGTGTACCTAGTGTCATCCTAAACGTGGCTATTGTACTTTTGTCTATTCACACTATTGTAACGATATTTGCAGCACGTCTGCCTGCATTGCACACTCAAACTTTTTTAAACTAAGCCATTATACTAGCAAACACTCAGTGTACCTAGTGGCATCCTAAACGTGGCTATTGGACTTTGCTATAGTCCCACTAGTGCAAAGACATTTGCAGAGCACGTCTGCCTGCATTGCACACTCAAACTTTTTTAAACTAAGCCATTATACAAGCAAACACTCAGTGTACCTAGTGGCATCCTAAACGTGGCTATTAGACTGTGCTATAGTCCCACTAGTGCAAAGACATTTGCAGAGCACGTCTGCCTGCATTGCACACTCAAACTTTTTTAAACTAAGCCATTTTACTAGCAAACACTCTGTGTACCTAGTGGCATCCTAAACGTGGCTATTGGACTTTGCTATAGTCCCACTAGTGCAAAGACATTTGCAGAGCACGTCTGCCTGCATTGCACACTCCAACTTTTTTAAACTAAGCCATTTTACTAGCAAACACTCTGTGTACCTAGTGGCATCCTAAACGTGGCTATTGGACTTTGCTATAGTCCCACTAGTGCAAAGACATTTGCAGAGCACGTCTGCCTGCATTGCACACTCCAACTTTTTTAAACTAAGCCATTATACTAGCAAACACTCAGTGTACCTAGTGGCATCCTAAACGTGGCTATTGTACTTTTGTCTATTCACACTATTGTAAACATATTTGCAGCACGTCTGCCTGCATTGCACACTCAAACTTTTTAAACTAAGCCATTATACTAGCAAACACTCAGTGTACCTAGTGTCATCCTAAACGTGGCTATTGTACTTTTGTCTATTCACACTATTGTAACGATATTTGCAGCACGTCTGCCTGCATTGCACACTCAAACTTTTTTAAACTCAGCCATTAAACTAGCAAACACTCAGTGTACCTAGTGGCATCCTAAACGTGGCTATTGTACTTTTGTCTATTCACACTATTGTAAACATATTTGCAGCACGTCTGCCTGCATTGCACACTCAAACTTTTTTAAACTCAGCCATTATACTAGCAAACACTCAGTGTACCTATTGGCATCCTAAACGTGGCTATTGTACTTTTGTCTATTCACACTATTGTAAACATATTTGCAGCACGTCTGCCTGCATTGCACACTCAAACTTTTTAAACTAAGCCATTATACTAGCAAACACTCAGTGTACCTAGTGTCATCCTAAACGTGGCTATTGTACTTTTGTCTATTCACACTATTGTAACGATATTTGCAGCACGTCTGCCTGCATTGCACACTCAAACTTTTTTAAACTCAGCCATTAAACTAGCAAACACTCAGTGTACCTAGTGGCATCCTAAACGTGGCTATTGTACTTTTGTCTATTCACACTATTGTAAACATATTTGCAGCACGTCTGCCTGCATTGCACACTCAAACTTTTTAAGCAAAGCCATTATACTAGCAAACAGTCAGTGTACCTAGTGGCATCCTAAACGTGGCTATTGTGCTTTTGTCTATTCACACTATTGTAAACATATTTGCAGCACGTCTGCCTGCATTGCACACTCAAACTTTTTAAACAAAGCCATTATACTAGCAAACACTCAGTGTACCTAGTGGCATCCTAAACGTGGCTATTGTACTTTTGTCTATTCACACTATTGTAACGATATTTGCAGCACGTCTGCCTGCATTGCACACTCAAACTTTTTTAAACTAAGCCATTATACTAGCAAACACTCAGTGTACCTAGTGGCATCCTAAACGTGGCTATTGGACTTTGCTATAGTCCCACTAGTGCAAAGACATTTGCAGAGCACATCTGCCTGCATTGCACACTCCAACTTTTTTAAACTAAGCCATTATACTAGCAAACACTCAGTGTACATAGTGGCATCCTAAACGTGGCTATTGGACTTTTGTCTATTCACACTATTGTAAACATATTTGCAGCACGTCTGCCTGCATTGCACACTCAAACTTTTTTAAACTCAGCCATTATACTAGCAAACACTCAGTGTACCTATTGGCATCCTAAACGTGGCTATTGTACTTTTGTCTATTCACACTATTGTAAACATATTTGCAGCACGTCTGCCTGCATTGCACACTCAAACTTTTTAAACTAAGCCATTATACTAGCAAACACTCAGTGTACCTAGTGTCATCCTAAACGTGGCTATTGTACTTTTGTCTATTCACACTATTGTAACGATATTTGCAGCACGTCTGCCTGCATTGCACACTCAAACTTTTTTAAACTCAGCCATTAAACTAGCAAACACTCAGTGTACCTAGTGGCATCCTAAACGTGGCTATTGTACTTTTGTCTATTCACACTATTGTAAACATATTTGCAGCACGTCTGCCTGCATTGCACACTCAAACTTTTTAAGCAAAGCCATTATACTAGCAAACAGTCAGTGTACCTAGTGGCATCCTAAACGTGGCTATTGTGCTTTTGTCTATTCACACTATTGTAAACATATTTGCAGCACGTCTGCCTGCATTGCACACTCAAACTTTTTAAACAAAGCCATTATACTAGCAAACACTCAGTGTACCTAGTGGCATCCTAAACGTGGCTATTGTACTTTTGTCTATTCACACTATTGTAACGATATTTGCAGCACGTCTGCCTGCATTGCACACTCAAACTTTTTTAAACTAAGCCATTATACTAGCAAACACTCAGTGTACCTAGTGGCATCCTAAACGTGGCTATTGGACTTTGCTATAGTCCCACTAGTGCAAAGACATTTGCAGAGCACATCTGCCTGCATTGCACACTCCAACTTTTTTAAACTAAGCCATTATACTAGCAAACACTCAGTGTACATAGTGGCATCCTAAACGTGGCTATTGGACTTTTGTCTATTCACACTATTGTAAACATATTTGCAGCACGTCTGCCTGCATTGCACACTCAAACTTTTTTAAACTCAGCCATTATACTAGCAAACACTCAGTGTACCTATTGGCATCCTAAACGTGGCTATTGGACTTTGCTATAGTCCCACTAGTGCAAAGACATTTGCAGAGCACGTCTGCCTGCATTACAGACTCCAACTCTTTTTAACTAAGCCATTATACTAGCAAACAGTCAGTGTACCTAGTGGCATCCTAAACGTGGCTATTGGACTTTGCTATAGTCCCACTAGTGCAAAGACATTTGCAGAGCACGTCTGCCTGCATTGCACACTCAAACTTTTTTAAACTAAGCCATTATACTAGCAAACACTCAGTGTACCTAGTGGCATCCTAAACGTGGCTATTGGACTTTGCTATAGTCCCACTAGTGCAAAGACATTTGCAGAGCACGTCTGCCTGCATTGCACACTCAAACTTTTTTAAACTAAGCCATTATACAAGCAAACACTCAGTGTACCTAGTGGCATCCTAAACGTGGCTATTAGACTTTGCTATAGTCCCACTAGTGCAAAGACATTTGCAGAGCACGTCTGCCTGCATTGCACACTCCAACTTTTTTAAACTAAGCCATTTTACTAGCAAACACTCTGTGTACCTAGTGGCATCCTAAACGTGGCTATTGGACTTTGCTATAGTCCCACTAGTGCAAAGACATTTGCAGAGCACGTCTGCCTGCATTGCACACTCCAACTTTTTTAAACTAAGCCATTATACTAGCAAACACTCAGTGTACCTAGTGGCATCCTAAACGTGGCTATTGGACTTTTGTCTATTCACACTATTGTAAACATATTTGCAGCACGCCTGCCTGCATTGCACACTCAAACTTTTTTAAACTCAGCCATTATACTAGCAAACACTCAGTGTACCTAGTGGCATCCTAAACGTGGCTATTGTACTTTTGTCTATTCACACTATTGTAAACATATTTGCAGCACGTCTGCCTGCATTGCACACTCAAACTTTTTAAACTAAGCCATTATACTAGCAAACACTCAGTGTACCTAGTGTCATCCTAAACGTGGCTATTGTACTTTTGTCTATTCACACTATTGTAACGATATTTGCAGCACGTCTGCCTGCATTGCACACTCAAACTTTTTTAAACTCAGCCATTAAACTAGCAAACACTCAGTGTACCTAGTGGAATCCTAAACGTGGCTATTGTACTTTTGTCTATTCACACTATTGTAAACATATTTGCAGCACGTCTGCCTGCATTGCACACTCAAACTTTTTAAACTAAGCCATTATACTAGCAAACAGTCAGTGTACCTAGTGGCATCCTAAACGTGGCTATTGTACTTTTGTCTATTCACACTATTGTAAACATATTTGCAGCACGTCTGCCTGCATTGCACACTCAAACTTTTTTAAACTAAGCCATTATACTAGCAAACAGTCAGTGTACCTAGTGGCATCCTAAACGTGGCTATTGTACTTTTGTCTATTCACACTATTGTAAACATATTTGCAGCACGTCTGCCTGCATTGCACACTCAAACTTTTTTAAACTAAGCCATTATACTAGCAAACACTCAGTGTATCTAGTGGCATCCTAAACGTGGCTATTGGACTTTGCTATAGTCCCACTAGTGCAAAGACATTTGCAGAGCACGTCTGCCTGCATTGCACACTCCAACTTTTTTAAACTAAGCCATTTTACTAGCAAACACTCTGTGTACCTAGTGGCATCCTAAACGTGGCTATTGGACTTTGCTATAGTCCCACTAGTGCAAAGACATTTGCAGAGCACATCTGCCTGCATTGCACACTCCAACTTTTTTAAACTAAGCCATTATACTAGCAAACACTCAGTGTACATAGTGGCATCCTAAACGTGGCTAATGGACTTTTGTCTATTCACACTATTGTAAACATATTTGCAGCACGTCTGCCTGCATTGCACACTCAAACTTTTTTAAACTCAGCCATTATACTAGCAAACACTCAGTGTACCTATTGGCATCCTAAACGTGGCTATTGGACTTTTGTCTATTCACACTATTGTAAACATATTTGCAGCACGCCTGCCTGCATTGCACACTCAAACTTTTTTAAACTCAGCCATTATACTAGCAAACACTCAGTGTACCTAGTGGCATCCTAAACGTGGCTATTGTACTTTTGTCTATTCACACTATTGTAAACATATTTGCAGCACGTCTGCCTGCATTGCACACTCAAACTTTTTAAACTAAGCCATTATACTAGCAAACACTCAGTGTACCTAGTGTCATCCTAAACGTGGCTATTGTACTTTTGTCTATTCACACTATTGTAACGATATTTGCAGCACGTCTGCCTGCATTGCACACTCAAACTTTTTTAAACTCAGCCATTAAACTAGCAAACACTCAGTGTACCTAGTGGCATCCTAAACGTGGCTATTGTACTTTTGTCTATTCACACTATTGTAAACATATTTGCAGCACGTCTGCCTGCATTGCACACTCAAACTTTTTAAACTAAGCCATTATACTAGCAAACAGTCAGTGTACCTAGTGGCATCCTAAACGTGGCTATTGTACTTTTGTCTATTCACACTATTGTAAACATATTTGCAGCACGTCTGCCTGCATTGCACACTCAAACTTTTTTAAACTAAGCCATTATACTAGCAAACAGTCAGTGTACCTAGTGGCATCCTAAACGTGGCTATTGTACTTTTGTCTATTCACACTATTGTAAACATATTTGCAGCACGTCTGCCTGCATTGCACACTCAAACTTTTTTAAACTAAGCCATTATACTAGCAAACACTCAGTGTATCTAGTGGCATCCTAAACGTGGCTATTGGACTTTGCTATAGTCCCACTAGTGCAAAGACATTTGCAGAGCACGTCTGCCTGCATTGCACACTCCAACTTTTTTAAACTAAGCCATTTTACTAGCAAACACTCTGTGTACCTAGTGGCATCCTAAACGTGGCTATTGGACTTTGCTATAGTCCCACTAGTGCAAAGACATTTGCAGAGCACATCTGCCTGCATTGCACACTCCAACTTTTTTAAACTAAGCCATTATACTAGCAAACACTCAGTGTACATAGTGGCATCCTAAACGTGGCTAATGGACTTTTGTCTATTCACACTATTGTAAACATATTTGCAGCACGTCTGCCTGCATTGCACACTCAAACTTTTTTAAACTCAGCCATTATACTAGCAAACACTCAGTGTACCTATTGGCATCCTAAACGTGGCTATTGGACTTTTGTCTATTCACACTATTGTAAACATATTTGCAGCACGCCTGCCTGCATTGCACACTCAAACTTTTTTAAACTCAGCCATTATACTAGCAAACACTCAGTGTACCTAGTGGCATCCTAAACGTGGCTATTGTACTTTTGTCTATTCACACTATTGTAAACATATTTGCAGCACGTCTGCCTGCATTGCACACTCAAACTTTTTAAACTAAGCCATTATACTAGCAAACACTCAGTGTACCTAGTGTCATCCTAAACGTGGCTATTGTACTTTTGTCTATTCACACTATTGTAACGATATTTGCAGCACGTCTGCCTGCATTGCACACTCAAACTTTTTTAAACTCAGCCATTAAACTAGCAAACACTCAGTGTACCTAGTGGCATCCTAAACGTGGCTATTGTACTTTTGTCTATTCACACTATTGTAAACATATTTGCAGCACGTCTGCCTGCATTGCACACTCAAACTTTTTAAACAAAGCCATTATACTAGCAAACACTCAGTGTACCTAGTGGCATCCTAAACGTGGCTATTGTACTTTTGTCTATTCACACTATTGTAAACATATTTGCAGCACGTCTGCCTGCATTGCACACTCCAACTTTTTTAAACTAAGCCATTATACTAGCAAACAGTCAGTGTACCTAGTGGCATCCTAAACGTGGCTATTGTACTTTTGTCTATTCACACTATTGTAAACATATTTGCAGCACGTCTGCCTGCATTGCACACTCCAACGTTTTTAAACTCAGCCATTATACTAGCAAACACTCAGTGTACCTAGTGGCATCCTAAACGTGGCTATTGTACTTTTGTCTATTCACACTATTGTAAACATATTTGCAGCACGTCTGCCTGCATTGCACACTCAAACTTTTTAAGCAAAGCCATTATACTAGCAAACAGTCAGTGTACCTAGTGGCATCCTAAACGTGGCTATTGTACTTTTGTCTATTCACACTATTGTAAACATATTTGCAGCACGTCTGCCTGCATTGCACACTCAAACTTTTTTAAACTAAGCCATTATACTAGCAAACACTCAGTGTACCTAGTGGCATCCTAAACGTGGCTATTGGATTTTGCTATAGTCCCACTAGTGCAAAGACATTTGCAGAGCACGTCTGCCTGCATTGCACACTCCAACTTTTTTAAACTAAGCCATTTTACTAGCAAACACTCTGTGTACCTAGTGGCATCCTAAACGTGGCTATTGGACTTTGCTATAGTCCCACTAGTGCAAAGACATTTGCAGAGCACATCTGCCTGCATTGCACACTCCAACTTTTTTAAACTAAGCCATTATACTAGCAAACACTCAGTGTACATAGTGGCATCCTAAACGTGGCTATTGGACTTTTGTCTATTCACACTATTGTAAACATATTTGCAGCACGTCTGCCTGCATTGCACACTCAAACTTTTTTAAACTCAGCCATTATACTAGCAAACACTCAGTGTACCTATTGGCATCCTAAACGTGGCTATTGTACTTTTGTCTATTCACACTATTGTAAACATATTTGCAGCACGTCTGCCTGCATTGCACACTCAAACTTTTTAAACTAAGCCATTATACTAGCAAACACTCAGTGTACCTAGTGTCATCCTAAACGTGGCTATTGTACTTTTGTCTATTCACACTATTGTAACGATATTTGCAGCACATCTGCCTGCATTGCACACTCAAACTTTTTTAAACTCAGCCATTAAACTAGCAAACACTCAGTGTACCTAGTGGCATCCTAAACGTGGCTATTGTACTTTTGTCTATTCACACTATTGTAAACATATTTGCAGCACGTCTGCCTGCATTGCACACTCAAACTTTTTAAGCAAAGCCATTATACTAGCAAACAGTCAGTGTACCTAGTGGCATCCTAAACGTGGCTATTGTACTTTTGTCTATTCACACTATTGTAAACATATTTGCAGCACGTCTGCCTGCATTGCACACTCAAACTTTTTAAACAAAGCCATTATACTAGCAAACACTCAGTGTACCTAGTGGCATCCTAAACGTGGCTATTGTACTTTTGTCTATTCACACTATTGTAACGATATTTGCAGCACGTCTGCCTGCATTGCACACTCAAACTTTTTTAAACTAAGCCATTATACTAGCAAACACTCAGTGTACCTAGTGGCATCCTAAACGTGGCTATTGGACTTTGCTATAGTCCCACTAGTGCAAAGACATTTGCAGAGCACATCTGCCTGCATTGCACACTCCAACTTTTTTAAACTAAGCCATTATACTAGCAAACACTCAGTGTACATAGTGGCATCCTAAACGTGGCTATTGGACTTTTGTCTATTCACACTATTGTAAACATATTTGCAGCACGTCTGCCTGCATTGCACACTCAAACTTTTTTAAACTCAGCCATTATACTAGCAAACACTCAGTGTACCTATTGGCATCCTAAACGTGGCTATTGTACTTTTGTCTATTCACACTATTGTAAACATATTTGCAGCACGTCTGCCTGCATTGCACACTCAAACTTTTTAAACTAAGCCATTATACTAGCAAACACTCAGTGTACCTAGTGTCATCCTAAACGTGGCTATTGTACTTTTGTCTATTCACACTATTGTAACGATATTTGCAGCACGTCTGCCTGCATTGCACACTCAAACTTTTTTAAACTCAGCCATTAAACTAGCAAACACTCAGTGTACCTAGTGGCATCCTAAACGTGGCTATTGTACTTTTGTCTATTCACACGATTGTAAACATATTTGCAGCACGTCTGCCTGCATTGCACACTCAAACTTTTTAAGCAAAGCCATTATACTAGCAAACAGTCAGTGTACCTAGTGGCATCCTAAACGTGGCTATTGTACTTTTGTCTATTCACACTATTGTAAACATATTTGCAGCACGTCTGCCTGCATTGCACACTCAAACTTTTTAAACAAAGCCATTATACTAGCAAACACTCAGTGTACCTAGTGGCATCCTAAACGTGGCTATTGTACTTTTGTCTATTCACACTATTGTAACGATATTTGCAGCACGTCTGCCTGCATTGCACACTCAAACTTTTTAAACTAAGCCATTATACTAGCAAACACTCAGTGTACCTAGTGGCATCCTAAACGTGGCTATTGTACTTTTGTCTATTCACACTATTGTAAACATATTTGCAGCACGTCTGCCTGCATTGCACACTCAAACTTTTTAAGCAAAGCCATTATACTAGCAAACAGTCAGTGTACCTAGTGGCATCCTAAACGTGGCTATTGTACTTTTGTCTATTCACACTATTGTAAACATATTTGCAGCACGTCTGCCTGCATTGCACACTCAAACTTTTTTAAACTAAGCCATTATACTAGCAAACACTCAGTGTACATAGTGGCATCCTAAACGTGGCTATTGGACTTTTGTCTATTCACACTATTGTAAACATATTTGCAGCACGTCTGCCTGCATTGCACACTCAAACTTTTTTAAACTCAGCCATTATACTAGCAAACACTCAGTGTACCTATTGGCATCCTAAACGTGGCTATTGTACTTTTGTCTATTCACACTATTGTAAACATATTTGCAGCACGTCTGCCTGCATTGCACACTCAAACTTTTTAAACTAAGCCATTATACTAGCAAGCACTCAGTGTACCTAGTGTCATCCTAAACGTGGCTATTGTACTTTTGTCTATTCACACTATTGTAACGATATTTGCAGCACGTCTGCCTGCATTGCACACTCAAACTTTTTTAAACTAAGCCATTATACT
Organism: Anomaloglossus baeobatrachus; assembly: GCF_048569485.1. Classification (NCBI taxonomy): domain Eukaryota; kingdom Metazoa; phylum Chordata; class Amphibia; order Anura; family Aromobatidae; genus Anomaloglossus; species Anomaloglossus baeobatrachus. The sequence continues at coordinate 157,133,559 of NC_134359.1, forward strand.
AGCAAACACTCAGTGTACCTAGTGGCATCCTAAACGTGGCTATTGGACTTTGCTATAGTCCCACTAGTGCAAAGACATTTGCAGAGCACGTCTGCCTGCATTGCACACTCAAACTTTTTTAAACTAAGCCATTATACAAGCAAACACTCAGTGTACCTAGTGGCATCCTAAACGTGGCTATTGGACTTTGCTATAGTCCCACTAGTGCAAAGACATTTGCAGAGCACGTCTGCCTGCATTGCACACTCCAACTTTTTTAAACTAAGCCATTATACTAGCAAACACTCAGTGTACCTAGTGGCATCCTAAACGTGGCTATTGGACTTTTGTCTATTCACACTATTGTAAACATATTTGCAGCACGCCTGCCTGCATTGCACACTCAAACTTTTTTAAACTCAGCCATTATACTAGCAAACACTCAGTGTACCTAGTGGCATCCTAAACGTGGCTATTGTACTTTTGTCTATTCACACTATTGTAAACATATTTGCAGCACGTCTGCCTGCATTGCACACTCAAACTTTTTAAACTAAGCCATTATACTAGCAAACACTCAGTGTACCTAGTGTCATCCTAAACGTGGCTATTGTACTTTTGTCTATTCACACTATTGTAACGATATTTGCAGCACGTCTGCCTGCATTGCACACTCAAACTTTTTTAAACTCAGCCATTAAACTAGCAAACACTCAGTGTACCTAGTGGCATCCTAAACGTGGCTATTGTACTTTTGTCTATTCACACTATTGTAAACATATTTGCAGCACGTCTGCCTGCATTGCACACTCAAACTTTTTAAACAAAGCCATTATACTAGCAAACACTCAGTGTACCTAGTGGCATCCTAAACGTGGCTATTGTACTTTTGTCTATTCACACTATTGTAAACATATTTGCAGCACGTCTGCCTGCATTGCACACTCCAACTTTTTTAAACTAAGCCATTATACTAGCAAACAGTCAGTGTACCTAGTGGCATCCTAAACGTGGCTATTGTACTTTTGTCTATTCACACTATTGTAAACATATTTGCAGCACGTCTGCCTGCATTGCACACTCCAACGTTTTTAAACTCAGCCATTATACTAGCAAACACTCAGTGTACCTAGTGGAATCCTAAACGTGGCTATAGTACTTTTGTCTATTCACACTATTGTAAACATATTTGCAGCACGTCTGCCTGCATTGCACACTCAAACTTTTTTAAACTAAGCCATTATACTAGCAAACAGTCAGTGTACCTAGTGGCATCCTAAACGTGGCTATTGTACTTTTGTCTATTCACACTATTGTAAACATATTTGCAGCACGTCTGCCTGCATTGCACACTCAAACTTTTTTAAACTAAGCCATTATACTAGCAAACACTCAGTGTATCTAGTGGCATCCTAAACGTGGCTATTGGACTTTGCTATAGTCCCACTAGTGCAAAGACATTTGCAGAGCACGTCTGCCTGCATTGCACACTCCAACTTTTTTAAACTAAGCCATTTTACTAGCAAACACTCTGTGTACCTAGTGGCATCCTAAACGTGGCTATTGGACTTTGCTATAGTCCCACTAGTGCAAAGACATTTGCAGAGCACATCTGCCTGCATTGCACACTCCAACTTTTTTAAACTAAGCCATTATACTAGCAAACACTCAGTGTACATAGTGGCATCCTAAACGTGGCTATTGGACTTTTGTCTATTCACACTATTGTAAACATATTTGCAGCACGTCTGCCTGCATTGCACACTCAAACTTTTTTAAACTCAGCCATTAAACTAGCAAACACTCAGTGTACCTAGTGGCATCCTAAACGTGGCTATTGTACTTTTGTCTATTCACACTATTGTAAACATATTTGCAGCACGTCTGCCTGCATTGCACACTCAAACTTTTTAAGCAAAGCCATTATACTAGCAAACAGTCAGTGTACCTAGTGGCATCCTAAACGTGGCTATTGTACTTTTGTCTATTCACACTATTGTAAACATATTTGCAGCACGTCTGCCTGCATTGCACACTCAAACTTTTTTAAACTAAGCCATTATACTAGCAAACACTCAGTGTACCTAGTGGCATCCTAAACGTGGCTATTGGATTTTGCTATAGTCCCACTAGTGCAAAGACATTTGCAGAGCACGTCTGCCTGCATTGCACACTCCAACTTTTTTAAACTAAGCCATTTTACTAGCAAACACTCTGTGTACCTAGTGGCATCCTAAACGTGGCTATTGGACTTTGCTATAGTCCCACTAGTGCAAAGACATTTGCAGAGCACATCTGCCTGCATTGCACACTCCAACTTTTTTAAACTAAGCCATTATACTAGCAAACACTCAGTGTACATAGTGGCATCCTAAACGTGGCTATTGGACTTTTGTCTATTCACACTATTGTAAACATATTTGCAGCACGTCTGCCTGCATTGCACACTCAAACTTTTTTAAACTCAGCCATTATACTAGCAAACACTCAGTGTACCTATTGGCATCCTAAACGTGGCTATTGTACTTTTGTCTATTCACACTATTGTAAACATATTTGCAGCACGTCTGCCTGCATTGCACACTCAAACTTTTTAAACTAAGCCATTATACTAGCAAACACTCAGTGTACCTAGTGTCATCCTAAACGTGGCTATTGTACTTTTGTCTATTCACACTATTGTAACGATATTTGCAGCACGTCTGCCTGCATTGCACACTCAAACTTTTTTAAACTCAGCCATTAAACTAGCAAACACTCAGTGTACCTAGTGGCATCCTAAACGTGGCTATTGTACTTTTGTCTATTCACACTATTGTAAACATATTTGCAGCACGTCTGCCTGCATTGCACACTCAAACTTTTTAAGCAAAGCCATTATACTAGCAAACAGTCAGTGTACCTAGTGGCATCCTAAACGTGGCTATTGTGCTTTTGTCTATTCACACTATTGTAAACATATTTGCAGCACGTCTGCCTGCATTGCACACTCAAACTTTTTAAACAAAGCCATTATACTAGCAAACACTCAGTGTACCTAGTGGCATCCTAAACGTGGCTATTGTACTTTTGTCTATTCACACTATTGTAACGATATTTGCAGCACGTCTGCCTGCATTGCACACTCAAACTTTTTTAAACTAAGCCATTATACTAGCAAACACTCAGTGTACCTAGTGGCATCCTAAACGTGGCTATTGGACTTTGCTATAGTCCCACTAGTGCAAAGACATTTGCAGAGCACATCTGCCTGCATTGCACACTCCAACTTTTTTAAACTAAGCCATTATACTAGCAAACACTCAGTGTACATAGTGGCATCCTAAACGTGGCTATTGGACTTTTGTCTATTCACACTATTGTAAACATATTTGCAGCACGTCTGCCTTCATTGCACACTCAAACTTTTTTAAACTCAGCCATTATACTAGCAAACACTCAGTGTACCTATTGGCATCCTAAACGTGGCTATTGTACTTTTGTCTATTCACACTATTGTAAACATATTTGCAGCACGTCTGCCTGCATTGCACACTCAAACTTTTTAAACTAAGCCATTATACTAGCAAACACTCAGTGTACCTAGTGTCATCCTAAACGTGGCTATTGTACTTTTGTCTATTCACACTATTGTAACGATATTTGCAGCACGTCTGCCTGCATTGCACACTCAAACTTTTTTAAACTCAGCCATTAAACTAGCAAACACTCAGTGTACCTAGTGGCATCCTAAACGTGGCTATTGTACTTTTGTCTATTCACACGATTGTAAACATATTTGCAGCACGTCTGCCTGCATTGCACACTCAAACTTTTTAAGCAAAGCCATTATACTAGCAAACAGTCAGTGTACCTAGTGGCATCCTAAACGTGGCTATTGTACTTTTGTCTATTCACACTATTGTAAACATATTTGCAGCACGTCTGCCTGCATTGCACACTCAAACTTTTTAAACAAAGCCATTATACTAGCAAACACTCAGTGTACCTAGTGGCATCCTAAACGTGGCTATTGTACTTTTGTCTATTCACACTATTGTAACGATATTTGCAGCACGTCTGCCTGCATTGCACACTCAAACTTTTTAAACTAAGCCATTATACTAGCAAACACTCAGTGTACCTAGTGGCATCCTAAACGTGGCTATTGTACTTTTGTCTATTCACACTATTGTAAACATATTTGCAGCACGTCTGCCTGCATTGCACACTCAAACTTTTTTAAACTCAGCCATTATACTAGCAAACACTCAGTGTACCTAGTGGCATCCTAAACGTGGCTATTGTACTTTTGTCTATTCACACTATTGTAAACATATTTGCAGCACGTCTGCCTGCATTGCACACTCAAACTTTTTAAGCAAAGCCATTATACTAGCAAACAGTCAGTGTACCTAGTGGCATCCTAAACGTGGCTATTGTACTTTTGTCTATTCACACTATTGTAAACATATTTGCAGCACGTCTGCCTGCATTGCACACTCAAACTTTTTTAAACTAAGCCATTATACTAGCAAACACTCAGTGTACCTAGTGGCATCCTAAACGTGGCTATTGGACTTTGCTATAGTCCCACTAGTGCAAAGACATTTGCAGAGCACGTCTGCCTGCATTGCACACTCCAACTTTTTTAAACTAAGCCATTTTACTAGCAAACACTCTGTGTACCTAGTGGCATCCTAAACGTGGCTATTGGACTTTGCTATAGTCCCACTAGTGCAAAGACATTTGCAGAGCACATCTGCCTGCATTGCACACTCCAACTTTTTTAAACTAAGCCATTATACTAGCAAACACTCAGTGTACATAGTGGCATCCTAAACGTGGCTATTGGACTTTTGTCTATTCACACTATTGTAAACATATTTGCAGCACGTCTGCCTGCATTGCACACTCAAACTTTTTTAAACTCAGCCATTATACTAGCAAACACTCAGTGTACCTATTGGCATCCTAAACGTGGCTATTGTACTTTTGTCTATTCACACTATTGTAAACATATTTGCAGCACGTCTGCCTGCATTGCACACTCAAACTTTTTAAACTAAGCCATTATACTAGCAAACACTCAGTGTACCTAGTGTCATCCTAAACGTGGCTATTGTACTTTTGTCTATTCACACTATTGTAACGATATTTGCAGCACGTCTGCCTGCATTGCACACTCAAACTTTTTTAAACTAAGCCATTATACTAGCAAACACTCAGTGTACCTAGTGGCATCCTAAACGTGGCTATTGGACTTTGCTATAGTCCCACTAGTGCAAAGACATTTGCAGAGCACGTCTGCCTGCATTGCACACTCAAACTTTTTTAAACTAAGCCATTATACAAGCAAACACTCAGTGTACCTAGTGGCATCCTAAACGTGGCTATTAGACTTTGCTATAGTCCCACTAGTGCAAAGACATTTGCAGAGCACGTCTGCCTGCATTGCACACTCCAACTTTTTTAAACTAAGCCATTTTACTAGCAAACACTCTGTGTACCTAGTGGCATCCTAAACGTGGCTATTGGACTTTGCTATAGTCCCACTAGTGCAAAGACATTTGCAGAGCACGTCTGCCTGCATTGCACACTCCAACTTTTTTAAACTAAGCCATTATACTAGCAAACACTCAGTGTACCTAGTGGCATCCTAAACGTGGCTATTGGACTTTTGTCTATTCACACTATTGTAAACATATTTGCAGCACGCCTGCCTGCATTGCACACTCAAACTTTTTTAAACTCAGCCATTATACTAGCAAACACTCAGTGTACCTAGTGGCATCCTAAACGTGGGTATTGTACTTTTGTCTATTCACACTATTGTAAACATATTTGCAGCACGTCTGCCTGCATTGCACACTCAAACTTTTTAAACTAAGCCATTATACTAGCAAACACTCAGTGTACCTAGTGTCATCCTAAACGTGGCTATTGTACTTTTGTCTATTCACACTATTGTAACGATATTTGCAGCACGTCTGCCTGCATTGCACACTCAAACTTTTTTAAACTCAGCCATTAAACTAGCAAACACTCAGTGTACCTAGTGGCATCCTAAACGTGGCTATTGTACTTTTGTCTATTCACACTATTGTAAACATATTTGCAGCACGTCTGCCTGCATTGCACACTCAAACTTTTTAAACAAAGCCATTATACTAGCAAACACTCAGTGTACCTAGTGGCATCCTAAACGTGGCTATTGTACTTTTGTCTATTCACACTATTGTAAACATATTTGCAGCACGTCTGCCTGCATTGCACACTCCAACTTTTTTAAACTAAGCCATTATACTAGCAAACAGTCAGTGTACCTAGTGGCATCCTAAACGTGGCTATTGTACTTTTGTCTATTCACACTATTGTAAACATATTTGCAGCACGTCTGCCTGCATTGCACACTCCAACGTTTTTAAACTCAGCCATTATACTAGCAAACACTCAGTGTACCTAGTGGCATCCTAAACGTGGCTATAGTACTTTTGTCTATTCACACTATTGTAAACATATTTGCAGCACGTCTGCCTGCATTGCACACTCAAACTTTTTTAAACTAAGCCATTATACTAGCAAACAGTCAGTGTACCTAGTGGCATCCTAAACGTGGCTATTGTACTTTTGTCTATTCACACTATTGTAAACATATTTGCAGCACGTCTGCCTGCATTGCACACTCAAACTTTTTTAAACTAAGCCATTATACTAGCAAACACTCAGTGTATCTAGTGGCATCCTAAACGTGGCTATTGGACTTTGCTATAGTCCCACTAGTGCAAAGACATTTGCAGAGCACGTCTGCCTGCATTGCACACTCCAACTTTTTTAAACTAAGCCATTTTACTAGCAAACACTCTGTGTACCTAGTGGCATCCTAAACGTGGCTATTGGACTTTGCTATAGTCCCACTAGTGCAAAGACATTTGCAGAGCACATCTGCCTGCATTGCACACTCCAACTTTTTTAAACTAAGCCATTATACTAGCAAACACTCAGTGTACATAGTGGCATCCTAAACGTGGCTATTGGACTTTTGTCTATTCACACTATTGTAAACATATTTGCAGCACGTCTGCCTGCATTGCACACTCAAACTTTTTTAAACTCAGCCATTATACTAGCAAACACTCAGTGTACCTATTGGCATCCTAAACGTGGCTATTGGACTTTTGTCTATTCACACTATTGTAAACATATTTGCAGCACGCCTGCCTGCATTGCACACTCAAACTTTTTTAAACTCAGCCATTATACTAGCAAACACTCAGTGTACCTAGTGGCATCCTAAACGTGGCTATTGTACTTTTGTCTATTCACACTATTGTAAACATATTTGCAGCACGTCTGCCTGCATTGCACACTCAAACTTTTTAAACTAAGCCATTATACTAGCAAACACTCAGTGTACCTAGTGTCATCCTAAACGTGGCTATTGTACTTTTGTCTATTCACACTATTGTAACGATATTTGCAGCACGTCTGCCTGCATTGCACACTCAAACTTTTTTAAACTCAGCCATTAAACTAGCAAACACTCAGTGTACCTAGTGGCATCCTAAACGTGGCTATTGTACTTTTGTCTATTCACACTATTGTAAACATATTTGCAGCACGTCTGCCTGCATTGCACACTCCAACGTTTTTAAACTCAGCCATTATACTAGCAAACACTCAGTGTACCTAGTGGCATCCTAAACGTGGCTATAGTACTTTTGTCTATTCACACTATTGTAAACATATTTGCAGCACGTCTGCCTGCATTGCACACTCAAACTTTTTTAAACTAAGCCATTATACTAGCAAACAGTCAGTGTACCTAGTGGCATCCTAAACGTGGCTATTGTACTTTTGTCTATTCACACTATTGTAAACATATTTGCAGCACGTCTGCCTGCATTGCACACTCAAACTTTTTTAAACTAAGCCATTATACTAGCAAACACTCAGTGTACCTAGTGGCATCCTAAACGTGGCTATTGGACTTTGCTATAGTCCCACTAGTGCAAAGACATTTGCAGAGCACGTCTGCCTGCATTGCACACTCCAACTTTTTTAAACTAAGCCATTTTACTAGCAAACACTCTGTGTACCTAGTGGCATCCTAAACGTGGCTATTGGACTTTGCTATAGTCCCACTAGTGCAAAGACATTTGCAGAGCACATCTGCCTGCATTGCACACTCCAACTTTTTTAAACTAAGCCATTATACTAGCAAACACTCAGTGTACATAGTGGCATCCTAAACGTGGCTATTGGACTTTTGTCTATTCACACTATTGTAAACATATTTGCAGCACGTCTGCCTGCATTGCACACTCAAACTTTTTTAAACTCAGCCATTATACTAGCAAACACTCAGTATACCTATTGGCATCCTAAACGTGGCTATTGTACTTTTGTCTATTCACACTATTGTAAACATATTTGCAGCACGTCTGCCTGCATTGCACACTCAAACTTTTTAAACTAAGCCATTATACTAGCAAACACTCAGTGTACCTAGTGGCATCCTAAACGTGGCTATTGTACTTTTGTCTATTCACACTATTGTAACGATATTTGCAGAACGTCTGCCTGCATTGCGCACTCAAACTTTTTTAAACTCAGCCATTAAACTAGCAAACACTCAGTGTACCTAGTGGCATCCTAAACGTGGCTATTGGACTTTGCTATAGTCCCACTAGTGCAAAGACATTTGCAGAGCACGTCTGCCTGCATTGCACACTCCAACTTTTTTAAACTAAGCCATTATACTAGCAAACACTCAGTGTACATAGTGGCATCCTAAACGTGGCTATTGGACTTTTGTCTATTCACACTATTGTAAACATATTTGCAGCACGTCTGCCTGCATTGCACACTCAAACTTTTTTAAACTCAGCCATTATACTAGCAAACACTCAGTGTACCTATTGGCATCCTAAACGTGGCTATTGTACTTTTGTCTATTCACACTATTGTAAACATATTTGCAGCACGTCTGCCTGCATTGCACACTCAAACTTTTTAAACTAAGCCATTATACTAGCAAACACTCAGTGTACCTAGTGTCATCCTAAACGTGGCTATTGTACTTTTGTCTATTCACACTATTGTAACGATATTTGCAGCACGTCTGCCTGCATTGCACACTCAAACTTTTTTAAACTCAGCCATTAAACTAGCAAACACTCAGTGTACCTAGTGGCATCCTAAACGTGGCTATTGTACTTTTGTCTATTCACACTATTGTAAACATATTTGCAGCACGTCTGCCTGCATTGCACACTCAAATTTTTTAAGCAAAGCCATTATACTAGCAAACAGTCAGTGTACCTAGTGGCATCCTAAACGTGGCTATTGTACTTTTGTCTATTCACACTATTGTAAACATATTTGCAGCACGTCTGCCTGCATTGCACACTCAAACTTTTTAAACAAAGCCATTATACTAGCAAACACTCAGTGTACCTAGTGGCATCCTAAACGTGGCTATTGTACTTTTGTCTATTCACACTATTGTAACGATATTTGCAGCACGTCTGCCTGCATTGCACACTCAAACTTTTTTAAACTAAGCCATTATACTAGCAAACACTCAGTGTACCTAGTGGCATCCTAAACGTGGCTATTGTACTTTTGTCTATTCACACTATTGTAAACATATTTGCAGCACGTCTGCCTGCATTGCACACTCAAACTTTTTAAACTAAGCCATTATACTAGCAAACACTCAGTGTACCTAGTGTCATCCTAAACGTGGCTATTGTACTTTTGTCTATTCACACTATTGTAACGATATTTGCAGCACGTCTGCCTGTATTGCACACTCAAACTTTTTTAAACTCAGCCATTAAACTAGCAAACACTCAGTGTACCTAGTGGCATCCTAAACGTGGCTATTGTACTTTTGTCTATTCACACTATTGTAAACATATTTGCAGCACGTCTGCCTGCATTGCACACTCAAACTTTTTAAACAAAGCCATTATACTAGCAAACACTCAGTGTACCTAGTGGCATCCTAAACGTGGCTATTGTACTTTTGTCTATTCACACTATTGTAAACATATTTGCAGCACGTCTGCCTGCATTGCACACTCCAACTTTTTTAAACTAAGCCATTATACTAGCAAACAGTCAGTGTACCTAGTGGCATCCTAAACGTGGCTATTGTACTTTTGTCTATTCACACTATTGTAAACATATTTGCAGCACGTCTGCCTGCATTGCACACTCCAACGTTTTTAAACTCAGCCATTATACTAGCAAACACTCAGTGTACCTAGTGGCATCCTAAACGTGGCTATAGTACTTTTGTCTATTCACACTATTGTAAACATATTTGCAGCACGTCTGCCTGCATTGCACACTCAAACTTTTTTAAACTAAGCCATTATACTATCAAACACTCAGTGTACCTAGTGGCATCCTAAACGTGGCTATTGTACTTTTGTCTATTCACACTATTGTAACGATATTTGCAGCACGTCTGCCTGCATTGCACACTCAAACTTTTTTAAACTCAGCCATTAAACTAGCAAACACTCAGTGTACCTAGTGGCATCCTAAACGTGGCTATTGTACTTTTGTCTATTCACACTATTGTAAACATATTTGCAGCACGTCTGCCTGCATTGCACACTCCAACGTTTTTAAACTCAGCCATTATACTAGCAAACACTCAGTGTACCTAGTGGCATCCTAAACGTGGCTATAGTACTTTTGTCTATTCACACTATTGTAAACATATTTGCAGCACGTCTGCCTGCATTGCACACTCAAACTTTTTTAAACTAAGCCATTATACTAGCAAACAGTCAGTGTACCTAGTGGCATCCTAAACGTGGCTATTGTACTTTTGTCTATTCACACTATTGTAAACATATTTGCAGCACGTCTGCCTGCATTGCACACTCAAACTTTTTTAAACTAAGCCATTATACTAGCAAACACTCAGTGTACCTAGTGGCATCCTAAACGTGGCTATTGGACTTTGCTATAGTCCCACTAGTGCAAAGACATTTGCAGAGCACGTCTGCCTGCATTGCACACTCCAACTTTTTTAAACTAAGCCATTTTACTAGCAAACACTCTGTGTACCTAGTGGCATCCTAAACGTGGCTATTGGACTTTGCTATAGTCCCACTAGTGCAAAGACATTTGCAGAGCACATCTGCCTGCATTGCACACTCCAACTTTTTTAAACTAAGCCATTATACTAGCAAACACTCAGTGTACATAGTGGCATCCTAAACGTGGCTATTGGACTTTTGTCTATTCACACTATTGTAAACATATTTGCAGCACGTCTGCCTGCATTGCACACTCAAACTTTTTTAAACTCAGCCATTATACTAGCAAACACTCAGTATACCTATTGGCATCCTAAACGTGGCTATTGTACTTTTGTCTATTCACACTATTGTAAACATATTTGCAGCACGTCTGCCTGCATTGCACACTCAAACTTTTTAAACTAAGCCATTATACTAGCAAACACTCAGTGTACCTAGTGTCATCCTAAACGTGGCTATTGTACTTTTGTCTATTCACACTATTGTAACGATATTTGCAGAACGTCTGCCTGCATTGCGCACTCAAACTTTTTTAAACTCAGCCATTAAACTAGCAAACACTCAGTGTACCTAGTGGCATCCTAAACGTGGCTATTGTACTTTTGTCTATTCACACTATTGTAAACATATTTGCAGCACGTCTGCCTGCATTGCACACTCAAACTTTTTAAGCAAAGCCATTATACTAGCAAACAGTCAGTGTACCTAGTGGCATCCTAAACGTGGCTATTGTACTTTTGTCTATTCACACTATTGTAAACATATTTGCAGCACGTCTGCCTGCATTGCACACTCAAACTTTTTTAAACTAAGCCATTATACTAGCAAACACTCAGTGTACCTAGTGGCATCCTAAACGTGGCTATTGGACTTTGCTATAGTCCCACTAGTGCAAAGACATTTGCAGAGCACGTCTGCCTGCATTGCACACTCCAACTTTTTTAAACTAAGCCATTTTACTAGCAAACACTCTGTGTACCTAGTGGCATCCTAAACGTGGCTATTGGACTTTGCTATAGTCCCACTAGTGCAAAGACATTTGCAGAGCACATCTGCCTGCATTGCACACTCCAACTTTTTTAAACTAAGCCATTATACTAGCAAACACTCAGTGTACATAGTGGCATCCTAAACGTGGCTATTGGACTTTTGTCTATTCACACTATTGTAAACATATTTGCAGCACGTCTGCCTGCATTGCACACTCAAACTTTTTTAAACTCAGCCATTATACTAGCAAACACTCAGTGTACCTATTGGCATCCTAAACGTGGCTATTGTACTTTTGTCTATTCACACTATTGTAAACATATTTGCAGCACGTCTGCCTGCATTGCACACTCAAACTTTTTAAACTAAGCCATTATACTAGCAAACACTCAGTGTACCTAGTGTCATCCTAAACGTGGCTATTGTACTTTTGTCTATTCACACTATTGTAACGATATTTGCAGCACGTCTGCCTGCATTGCACACTCAAACTTTTTTAAACTCAGCCATTAAACTAGCAAACACTCAGTGTACCTAGTGGCATCCTAAACGTGGCTATTGTACTTTTGTCTATTCACACTATTGTAAACATATTTGCAGCACGTCTGCCTGCATTGCACACTCAAATTTTTTAAGCAAAGCCATTATACTAGCAAACAGTCAGTGTACCTAGTGGCATCCTAAACGTGGCTATTGTACTTTTGTCTATTCACACTATTGTAAACATATTTGCAGCACGTCTGCCTGCATTGCACACTCAAACTTTTTAAACAAAGCCATTATACTAGCAAACACTCAGTGTACCTAGTGGCATCCTAAACGTGGCTATTGTACTTTTGTCTATTCACACTATTGTAACGATATTTGCAGCACGTCTGCCTGCATTGCACACTCAAACTTTTTTAAACTAAGCCATTATACTAGCAAACACTCAGTGTACCTAGTGGCATCCTAAACGTGGCTATTGGACTTTGCTATAGTCCCACTAGTGCAAAGACATTTGCAGAGCACATCTGCCTGCATTGCACACTCCAACTTTTTTAAACTCAGCCATTATACTAGCAAACACTCAGTGTACCTATTGGCATCCTAAACGTGGCTATTGTACTTTTGTCTATTCACACTATTGTAAACATATTTGCAGCACGTCTGCCTGCATTGCACACTCAAACTTTTTAAACTAAGCCATTATACTAGCAAACACTCAGTGTACCTAGTGTCATCCTAAACGTGGCTATTGTACTTTTGTCTATTCACACTATTGTAACGATATTTGCAGCACGTCTGCCTGCATTGCACACTCAAACTTTTTTACACTCAGCCATTAAACTAGCAAACACTCAGTGTACCTAGTGGCATCCTAAACGTGGCTATTGTACTTTTGTCTATTCACACGATTGTAAACATATTTGCAGCACGTCTGCCTGCATTGCACACTCAAACTTTTTAAGCAAAGCCATTATACTAGCAAACAGTCAGTGTACCTAGTGGCATCCTAAACGTGGCTATTGTACTTTTGTCTATTCACACTATTGTAAACATATTTGCAGCACGTCTGCCTGCATTGCACACTCAAACTTTTTAAACAAAGCCATTATACTAGCAAACACTCAGTGTACCTAGTGGCATCCTAAACGTGGCTATTGTACTTTTGTTTATTCACACTATTGTAACGATATTTGCAGCACGTCTGCCTGCATTGCACACTCAAACTTTTTAAACTAAGCCATTATACTAGCAAACACTCAGTGTACCTAGTGGCATCCTAAACGTGGCTATTGTACTTTTGTCTATTCACACTATTGTAAACATATTTGCAGCACGTCTGCCTGCATTGCACACTCAAACTTTTTAAGCAAAGCCATTATACTAGCAAACAGTCAGTGTACCTAGTGGCATCCTAAACGTGGCTATTGTACTTTTGTCTATTCACACTATTGTAAACATATTTGCAGCACGTCTGCCTGCATTGCACACTCAAACTTTTTTAAACTAAGCCATTATACTAGCAAACAGTCAGTGTACCTAGTGGCATCCTAAACGTGGCTATTGGACTTTGCTATAGTCCCACTAGTGCAAAGACATTTGCAGAGCACGTCTGCCTGCATTGCACACTCCAACTTTTTTAAACTAAGCCATTTTACTAGCAAACACTCTGTGTACCTAGTGGCATCCTAAACGTGGCTATTGGACTTTGCTATAGTCCCACTAGTGCAAAGACATTTGCAGAGCACATCTGCCTGCATTGCACACTCCAACTTTTTTAAACTAAGCCATTATACTAGCAAACACTCAGTGTACATAGTGGCATCCTAAACGTGGCTATTGGACTTTTGTCTATTCACACTATTGTAAACATATTTGCAGCACGTCTGCCTGCATTGCACACTCAAACTTTTTAAACAAAGCCATTATACTAGCAAACACTCAGTGTTCCTAGTGGCATCCTAAACGTGGCTATTGTACTTTTGTCTATTCACACTATTGTAACGATATTTGCAGCACGTCTGCCTGCATTGCACACTCAAACTTTTTTAAACTAAGCCATTATACTAGCAAACAGTCAGTGTACCTAGTGGCATCCTAAACGTGGCTATTGTACTTTTGTCTATTCACACTATTGTAAACATATTTGCAGCACGTCTGCCTGCTTTGCACACTCAAACTTTTTTAAACAAAGCCATTATACTAGCAAACACTCAGTGTACCTAGTGGCATCCTAAACGTGGCTATTGTACTTTTGTCTATTCACACTATTGTAACGATATTTGCAGCACGTCTGCCTGCATTGCACACTCAAACTTTTTTAAACTAAGCCATTATACTAGCAAACAGTCAGTGTACCTAGTGGCATCCTAAACGTGGCTATTGTACTTTTGTCTATTCACACTATTGTAAACATATTTGCAGCACGTCTGCCTGCATTGCACACTCAAACTTTTTTAAACTAAGCCATTATACTATCAAACACTCAGTGTACCTAGTGGCATCCTAAACGTGGCTATTGTACTTTTGTCTATTCACACTATTGTAAACATATTTGCAGCACGTCTGCCTGGATTGCACACTCAAACTTTTTTAAACTAAGCCATTATACTAGCAAACAGTCAGTGTACCTAGTGGCATCCTAAACGTGGCTATTGTACTTTTGTCTATTCACACTATTGTAAACATATTTGCAGCACGTCTGCCTGCATTGCACACTCAAACTTTTTTAAACTAAGCCATTATACTAGCAAACACTCAGTGTACCTAGTGGCATCCTAAACGTGGCTATTGGACTTTGCTATAGTCCCACTAGTGCAAAGACATTTGCAGAGCACGTCTGCCTGCATTGCACACTCCAACTTTTTTAAACTAAGCCATTATACTAGCAAACACTCAGTGTACATAGTGGCATCCTAAACGTGGCTATTGGACTTTTGTCTATTCACACTATTGTAAACATATTTGCAGCACGTCTGCCTGCATTGCACACTCAAACTTTTTAAACAAAGCCATTATACTAGCAAACACTCAGTGTTCCTAGTGGCATCCTAAACGTGGCTATTGTACTTTTGTCTATTCACACTATTGTAACGATATTTGCAGCACGTCTGCCTGCATTGCACACTCAAACTTTTTTAAACTAAGCCATTATACTAGCAAACAGTCAGTGTACCTAGTGGCATCCTAAACGTGGCTATTGTACTTTTGTCTATTCACACTATTGTAAACATATTTGCAGCACGTCTGCCTGCTTTGCACACTCAAACTTTTTTTAAACAAAGCCATTATACTAGCAAACACTCAGTGTACCTAGTGGCATCCTAAACGTGGCTATTGTACTTTTGTCTATTCACACTATTGTAACGATATTTGCAGCACGTCTGCCTGCATTGCACACTCAAACTTTTTTAAACTAAGCCATTATACTAGCAAACAGTCAGTGTACCTAGTGGCATCCTAAACGTGGCTATTGTACTTTTGTCTATTCACACTATTGTAAACATATTTGCAGCACGTCTGCCTGCATTGCACACTCAAACTTTTTTAAACTAAGCCATTATACTATCAAACACTCAGTGTACCTAGTGGCATCCTAAACGTGGCTATTGTACTTTTGTCTATTCACACTATTGTAAACATATTTGCAGCACGTCTGCCTGCATTGCACACTCAAACTTTTTTAAACTAAGCCATTATACTAGCAAACAGTCAGTGTACCTAGTGGCATCCTAAACGTGGCTATTGTACTTTTGTCTATTCACACTATTGTAAACATATTTGCAGCACGTCTGCCTGCATTGCACACTCAAACTTTTTTAAACTAAGCCATTATACTAGCAAACACTCAGTGTACCTAGTGGCATCCTAAACGTGGCTATTGGACTTTGCTATAGTCCCACTAGTGCAAAGACATTTGCAGAGCACGTCTGCCTGCATTGCACACTCCAACTTTTTTAAACTAAGCCATTATACTAGCAAACACTCAGTGTACCTAGTGGCATCCTAAACGTGGCTATTGGACTTTTGTCTATTCACACTATTGTAAACATATTTGCAGCACGTCTGCCTGCATTGCACACTCAAACTTTTTTAAACTCAGCCATTATACTAGCAAACACTCAGTGTACCTATTGGCATCCTAAACGTGGCTATTGTACTTTTGTCTATTCACACTATTGTAAACATATTTGCAGCACGTCTGCCTGCATTGCACACTCAAACTTTTTAAACTAAGCCATTATACTAGCAAACACTCAGTGTACCTAGTGTCATCCTAAACGTGGCTATTGTACTTTTGCCTATTCACACTATTGTAACGATATTTGCAGCACGTCTGCCTGCATTGCACACTCAAACTTTTTTAAACTAAGCCATTATACTAGCAAACAGTCAGTGTACCTAGTGGCATCCTAAACGTGGCTATTGTACTTTTGTCTATTCACACTATTGTAAACATATTTGCAGCACGTCTGCCTGCATTGCACACTCAAACTTTTTAAACTTAGCCATTATACTAGCAAACACTCAGTGTACATAGTGGCATCCTAAACGTGGCTATTGGACTTTTGTCTATTCACACTATTGTAAACATATTTGCAGCACGTCTGCCTGCATTGCACACTCAAACTTTTTAAACAAAGCCATTATACTAGCAAACACTCAGTGTTCCTAGTGGCATCCTAAACGTGGCTATTGTACTTTTGTATATTCACACTATTGTAACGATATTTGCAGCACGTCTGCCTGCATTGCACACTCAAACTTTTTTAAACTAAGCCATTATACTAGCAAACAGTCAGTGTACCTAGTGGCATCCTAAACGTGGCTATTGTACTTTTGTCTATTCACACTATTGTAAACATATTTGCAGCACGTCTGCCTGCATTGCACACTCAAACTTTTTTAAACAAAGCCATTATACTAGCAAACACTCAGTGTACCTAGTGGCATCCTAAACGTGGCTATTGTACTTTTGTCTATTCACACTATTGTAACGATATTTGCAGCACGTCTGCCTGCATTGCACACTCAAACTTTTTTAAACTAAGCCATTATACTAGCAAACAGTCAGTGTACCTAGTGGCATCCTAAACGTGGCTATTGTACTTTTGTCTATTCACACTATTGTAAACATATTTGCAGCACGTCTGCCTGCATTGCACACTCAAACTTTTTTAAACTAAGCCATTATACTATCAAACACTCAGTGTACCTAGTGGCATCCTAAACGTGGCTATTGTACTTTTGTCTATTCACACTATTGTAAACATATTTGCAGCACGTCTGCCTGCATTGCACACTCAAACTTTTTTAAACTAAGCCATTATACTAGCAAACAGTCAGTGTACCTAGTGGCATCCTAAACGTGGCTATTGTACTTTTGTCTATTCACACTATTGTAAACATATTTGCAGCACGTCTGCCTGCATTGCACACTCAAACTTTTTTAAACTAAGCCATTATACTAGCAAACACTCAGTGTACCTAGTGGCATCCTAAACGTGGCTATTGGACTTTTGTCTATTCACACTATTGTAAACATATTTGCAGCACGTCTGCCTGCATTGCACACTCAAACTTTTTTAAACTCAGCCATTATACTAGCAAGCACTCAGTGTACCTATTGGCATCCTAAACGTGGCTATTGTACTTTTGTCTATTCACACTATTGTAAACATATTTGCAGCACGTCTGCCTGCATTGCACACTCAAACTTTTTAAACTAAGCCATTATACTAGCAAACACTCAGTGTACCTAGTGTCATCCTAAACGTGGCTATTGTACTTTTGTCTATTCACACTATTGTAACGATATTTGCAGCACGTCTGCCTGCATTGCACACTCAAACTTTTTTAAACTAAGCCATTATACTAGCAAACAGTCAGTGTACCTAGTGGCATCCTAAACGTGGCTATTGTACTTTTGTCTATTCACACTATTGTAAACATATTTGCAGCACGTCTGCCTGCATTGCACACTCAAACTTTTTTAAACTAAGCCATTATACTAGAAAACAGTCAGTGTACCTAGTGGCATCCTAAACGTGGCTATTGTACTTTTGTCTATTCACACTATTGTAAACATATTTGCAGCACGTCTGCCTGCATTGCACACTCAAACTTTTTAAACTAAGCCATTATACTAGCAAACACTCAGTGTACCTAGTGGCATCCTAAACGTGGCTATTGTACTTTTGTCTATTCACACTATTGTAAACATATTTGCAGCACGTCTGCCTGCATTGCACACTCAAACTTTTTAAACTAAGCCATTATACTAGCAAACACTCAGTGTACCTAGTGGCATCCTAAACGTGGCTATTGTACTTTTGTCTATTCACACTATTGTAAACATATTTGCAGCACGTCTGCCTGCATTGCACACTCAAACTTTCTTAAACTCAGCCATTATACTAGCAAACACTCAGTTTACCTAGTGGCATCCTAAACGTGGCTATTGGACTTTGCTATAGTCCCACTAGTGCAAAGACATTTGCAGAGCACGTCTGCCTGCATTGCACACTCCAACTTTTTTAAACTAAGCCATTTTACTAGCAAACACTCTGTGTACCTAGTGGCATCCTAAACGTGGCTATTGGACTTTGCTATAGTCCCACTTGTGCAAAGACATTTGCAGAGCACGTCTGCCTGCATTGCACACTCCAACTTTTTTAAACTAAGCCATTATACTAGCAAACACTCAGTGTACCTAGTGGCATCCTAAACGTGGCTATTGGACTTTTGTCTATTCACACTATTGTAAACATATTTGCAGCACGTCTGCCTGCATTGCACACTCAAACTTTTTTAAACTCAGCCATTAAACTAGCAAACACTCAGTGTACCTAGTGGCATCCTAATCGTGGCTATTGTACTTTTGTCTATTCACACTATTGTAAACATATTTGCAGCACGTCTGCCTGCATTGCACACTCAAACTTTTTAAACAAAGCCATTATACTAGCAAACAGTCAGTGTACCTAGTGGCATCCTAAACGTGGCTATTGTACTTTTGTCTATTCACACTATTGTAAACATATTTGCAGCACGTCTGCCTGCATTGCACACTCAAACTTTTTAAACAAAGCCATTATACTAGCAAACACTCAGTGTACCTAGTGGCATCCTAAACGTGGCTATTGTACTTTTGTCTATTCACACTATTGTAACGATATTTGCAGCACGTCTGCCTGCATTGCACACTCAAACTTTTTTAAACTAAGCCATTATACTAGCAAACAGTCAGTGTACCTAGTGGCATCCTAAACGTGGCTATTGTACTTTTGTCTATTCACACTATTGTAAACATATTTGCAGCACGTCTGCCTGCATTGCACACTCAAACTTTTTAAACTAAGCCATTATACTAGCAAACACTCAGTGTACCTAGTGGCATCCTAAACCTGGCTATTGTACTTTTGTCTATTCACACTATTGTAAACATATTTGCAGCACGTCTGCCTGCATTGCACACTCAAACTTTTTTAAACTCAGCCATTATACTAGCAAACACTCAGTGTACCTAGTGGCATCCTAAACGTGGCTATTGTACTTTTGTCTATTCACACTATTGTAAACATATTTGCAGCACGTCTGCCTGCATTGCACACTCAAACTTTTTTAAACTCAGCCATTATACTAGCAAACACTCAGTGTACCTATTGGCATCCTAAACGTGGCTATTGTACTTTTGTCTATTCACACTATTGTAAACATATTTGCAGCACGTCTGCCTGCATTGCACACTCCAACTTTTTTAAACTCAGCCATTATACTAGCAAACAGTCAGTGTACCTAGTGGCATCCTAAACGTGGCTATTGTACTTTTGTCTATTCACACTATTGTAAACATATTTGCAGCACGTCTGCCTGCATTGCACACTCAAACTTTTTTAAACTCAGCCATTATACTAGCAAACACTCAGTGTACCTATTGGCATCCTAAACGTGGCTATTGTACTTTTGTCTATTCACACTATTGTAAACATATTTGCAGCACGTCTGCCTGCATTGCACACTCCAACTTTTTTAAACTCAGCCATTATACTAGCAAACAGTCAGTGTACCTAGTGGCATCCTAAACGTGGCTATTGTACTTTTGTCTATTCACACTATTGTAAACATATTTGCAGCACGTCTGCCTGCATTGCACACTCAAACTTTTTTAAACTCAGCCATTATACTAGCAAACACTCAGTGTACCTAGTGGCATCCTAAACGTAGCTATTGTACTTTTGTCTATTCACACTATTGTAAACATATTTGCAGCACGTCTGCCTGCATTGCACACTCAAACTTTTTAAACAAAGCCATTATACTAGCAAACAGTCAGTGTACCTAGTGGCATCCTAAACGTGGCTATTGTACTTTTGTCTATTCACACTATTGTAACGATATTTGCAGCACGTCTGCCTGCATTGCACACTCAAACTTTTTTAAACTAAGCCATTATACTAGCAAACAGTCAGTGTACCTAGTGGCATCCTAAACGTTGCTATTGTACTTTTGTCTATTCACACTATTGTAAACATATTTGCAGCACGTCTGCCTGCATTGCACACTCAAACTTTTTAAACTAAGCCATTATACTAGCAAACACTCAGTGTACCTAGTGGCATCCTAAACGTGGCTATTGTACTTTTGTCTATTCACACTATTGTAAACATATTTGCAGCACGTCTGCCTGCATTGCACACTCAAACTTTTTTAAACTCAGCCATTATACTAGCAAACATTCAGTGTACCTAGTGGCTTTCTAAACGTGGCTATTGTATTTTTGTCTATTCACACTATTGTAAACATATTTGCAGCACGTCTGCCTGCATTGCACACTCCAACTTTTTTAAACTAAGCCATTATACTAGCAAACACTCAGTGTACCTAGTGGCATCCTAAACGTGGCTATTGGACTTTTGTCTATTCACACTACTGCAAATCTATGTGCAGCACCTCTGCATGACAACCTCCTGCTCTGTTTTTAATAAGCTATAATGATAGCACAAAATACTGATATTTAGTGGCATCATAGAACTGGCTGTTGTATTCCATTAGTGCCCCACTGGTGACAAGCTATTTCTAGCACCTCTACATCACACCCTCATGCACATTTTGCTATGCTAATGTTATAGCAAACTCATGGAATTCATTGCTGCATTTCATAATTCGGAGGGATAGAAAGTCAGGCTTCCTTTAGCTTTTCCTTCTGTTCATAGACAGCATCTCCAAGAGCAATTTCCCCTCCTTGTCTAAGTGTGGAGAGGCAGCTAGTGCGCATGCGTGTGCCGATGTACCCCAGCTGAAGCATAATTACAGTGTTTCGCGTAGTGAGTATGCTCAGCCTGACTGTGTTATTCCTGACGCTAAGTCTTCTTTTCGGGATACAGCGCATGCTCCCACACTAAGTGTGAAAAGCCTCTTTGCACAGGTGCTTGCATTCCGTGCCGGGTCTAAGTCCTGTTTTGTGCCTAGACACCATGCTAAAGCTGATAGTCTTTTTTCAGAGACTGTATTTCATGCTACTGAGCATGCTCAGGCACTTCCTGCATCAGAGACTAGGTCCGGTAATGAACTCTTTGGCCCTGGCCCTGATGTGGGGGTCCCATATAGACCACAGGGCATCAGGTGTCCTCCCAAATGGCTTGCAGAGGCCCACACCTATGACTTGTCACCGCATTATTGATGGTCAGACGATGACTGGTGAGGTGTTTGGGTCATGGCAGCCATGAGGTCATCATTGAAGTTGCGTTTCCCAATAGGACGCTAGTTATGCCACTCATGACGTGTCACTCTACTTTTGTCTCCAGGAGGTGCATTGTGGTTCACCCTGGTTTGGGGCGGACCCAGGTTATAAAAGGGGCTGGAGCCAACAAGGAGGTGCGCAGTCTTCTATTATGCTCCGAAAGAGCACACCTCCATGTGTTGAACCCATTGCGGCTTTAGGCCAGAGGTAGGCAGGGATAGGGTGGTGGATGCAGGCCACCACCACAGTTGGTAACGCAGAACGGTTAAGACCAGCTCCTGTCCTACCAGTCCTGCTTGTGCAGCCCAGTGGCATTAACAGGCCTGCTGCTGCTGATGCGCCTGCTGTCCACAGGTGTGGCCCCTACGCACACGGTCAGCGTACTCAATGGCCCCTGTGTTGTTAACAGGGACTTCCTGGGCTGGGTGGGCATGTGGACCCTGTGACGCTAACAGGGCTCACAGTCTCCATATCCGAATGGCGTCTAACTCGGTTCAGGCTACTATTAGTTTCATAGCCACACAGCTCTGTATCCTCCACCAAACCTTCCAGTTGCCAACCTCTCCTTTTCCAACTGGGAGCACGGTGGACACTGACTGCTGATGGGGATATATACCTTTCTCTTTCTTTTCTTATTAATTTTCGTTATATAGCGGTCATAGATTATATACCGCTTTATCCAAATCTGGCAGTCCCACTGTAACAGATGGTGTTTCTTCAGCAAATGTTACAGTTGCTTAACCACCAAATCCACGGACCAAAACTTTTTTCCCCTTTCCAACACACCTGTTCCCCTTTCCAACAGCATCTGTCCTTTTTCAACTCATTTTGGGATATGACCAAAAGTGCAACTGTGCAGGGACACCGTACTCAACGCCATCTCAGCACAGCAGCCATCCCTCGGTCCCTCCGATGTGGACAAGTAAAAGACCATTTCCTCCTATCCATGACAAAGCGTTGAGATTCACTCTGTGCAGCACTGGTGTTTAGTGGACAAGTAGATCTAAGATTGCGTACCACATTCTGCAGATTCTCCTGTATACGTGCGTCCATTTCTATGGCAGGAATTAGTTCGCCAAATTTTGTCTTGTACCGGGGATCTAACAGTGTGGCAACCCAGTAGTTAGCATTACTTCGAATTCGTACAATCCGAGGGTCATGTTGTAGGTAGTGCAGCAAGAAGGCGCTCATGTGTCTTGTGCATCCAGGAGGACCAAGTCCTTGGTGTGTTGGTGGCAGAGAGGTGAGAATCGTGCATCCTTCCTCTGCCCTCTCCCCACAACCTCGCACAACCGAAATGTGAGCAAGCTCTCACTCATCTGCTGAGTCTTCCATGCCCATCGCCAGTTCGTCCTCCATTTCTTCATGGGCTCCTGCACTTTCATCAACACTTTTTGCTGATACTATGCGCCCTTGTTAATCCCTCTCCCTCACCATGACTGCCGCATAGGTGCCGCTGACCATCTGGACCTCGTAGATCTTGTTATCCCTTCCGCATATGACTCCTCCTGTACTTCCTCCCCTTCCTCTTGTCCCAACACCTGACTCCGAATAATAATTACAGTGTGCTCCATCATGTAGATGACCAGAATTGTCACGCTGAGAATGACATTGCCAGTGCTAAACATCTTCGTCGACATTTGTGAACTGTGTAGCAGGGTGCATAGGTCCTTGATCTGACACCACTCCAGCAGCGTGATCTGCACCACCTCTTGATCAAGTTATCCCAGGATATATGTCATACCGTATTTCAGCAGGGCTCTGCGGTGCTGCCACACACGCTGCAACATGTGCAGATTCCAATTCCTGCGTGTCGGAACATCGCATTTCCGGCGTTTAACTGCCAGACCCTAAGACTTCCGGAGTGATGAAAGTTGTTGAGCTGCTGTGTGCGCACGATGGAAGTGACCACATAGCGAGTGTGCCCGCTGCACAAGGCCATGTAGGCCGTGATGGTGTTTTAAAAATTGCTGGAGAATTCGGTTCAACACGTGAGCCATACAAGGCACGTGTGTCACATTGCCCTGAGGATGGCCCGCAGCCAGGTTTGCATCATTGCCGCACACGGCTGTTAAGTCACCAACGGAGTCCGCTACGTCAATTTGTACTCCGGTCGCCAGGTGACAACGTGTTCCTTTCATGAATAGTGCTGATGATGGGAGAGTAGTCGATGCCAGCGGCGCAGGTGGACGCAGGTTATGCTCACCCACTGGGCTGCATTACCTTGACAGATGCAGAATCTCTGGCTGAATGTAGCTGGTGGGTATCTCACAGATGAAATACCATCATTCAGCTACAACCAATGGGAAGACACCACACCCTTTTTTATGCCCATCCTGTCTGCAGACTACTGCCAGACATAGCTATGAACCTCTGGTTAATTTTACCCCCAGTTCAGTTTTATGATTTTGTGTGCTTGTTACCTGACTACTTTTCCTGCTTGCTGTTTATGTACCTTGTTGGCCGATCCGCATTTCACCTCTGCTTGTTTTCTGATTAAGTCCTGGCCGTCCCATTCTGTTCCTGTTCCTCAATTAATGTTTTGACCCTGCCTGACTACTATTCTCTGGAATAGCGGTGTGACTCACATTTCCCATACATTTCAAAGTAAAACTTTGACCGCCTGATGGCATTGAGCTCTGCTGCCAGCATAGTAAGGAGGTGTGTGGTAGTCCTTGTGCGCAGTTGCAAGGAAGGGTGGCCTGACCACACAGGGTTTGCGCCAAGGTGGAGGACCCACACGAGGTTGAAGAGGCAGAAGCAGTGTATTAACTTCTACATACAGAAGAAGGATTGAAACAACTAGTGGGGACGGCAAGACTTGTACAGCAGACCCTTCTCCATCTCTCACCATAGTTTGCCAGTGCCCAGTCAGTGACATGTAATGACCCTGTCTATGCTTACTGGTCCAAGTATCTGTGTTGAAATGCACCCTGTCGCACACAGATTTTCTCAAGGAAGTGGTGATGTTGTGTGCGGCATGCTGGTGTAGCGCGGGCATGCTTTTCTTGGAGAAGCAGTGGTGATTGGGCATCTGGTACTGGGGCACAGCGACAGACATAAGGTCTGTAAAATCCTGTGTGTCCACTACGCGTAAAGGCAGCATTTCGGTAGCCAACAGCTTACAGAGGGATAGAGTCAACCACTTAGCTTTGTCATGGGTCGCAGTAAGTGGCCTTTTATTTGACCACATCTGAGGGACAGAGATCTGGCTGCTGTCTGTAGATGGTGTTGAGTAGGGTGTCCCTGGAAAAATGCAGGTTTGTGAGGAAAGTGCAGGCGGAGACATGATGTTGCCTTCATCTTGCCTTCAGATCTGTTCATCTTGTATCATTTTTAAAAAACACAGCAAGCAAGGGTTACTCCAAGCGGAGTCTACCTTTTTTCCAAAAATTGGGCACACAGACACCCCATCAGTGGCAGCACTTGTGCCCTAGTTGCAAACAGGATGTTTTGATTTGCATCAAGCACATTCAAAAATACGCCATAATTAACCGTCCCCAGCATGACACCGGGGTAGGTAGATAAAGTCTTTGCTGAACCATGACTTGGTCATCTTGGCTCCTTTTAAAAACAATGTAAGCAAGGGTTACTCCAAGCGGAGCCTCCCTTTTTTCCAAAAATTGTGCCCCACACACACCCACCCATTCAGTGGCAGCACTTGTGCCCTAGTTGTACACTTCACAGCTAGATTTGCATCAAGCACATTCCAAATCCACAAGCATTTACTCTCCCCAGGATGACACAGGGGTTGTAAATTCCTTCTGGATCCATGACTTGTTAATTTTGATGAACGTCAGTCTGTCCACATTGTCACTGGACAGACGCGTGCGCTTATCTGTCAGCACACACCCAGCAGCACTGAAGACACGTTCAGAGACAACGCTGGCAGCTGTACACGACAAAATCTCCAAGGCGTAACTGGATAGCTCTGGCCATTTTTCTAGATTTGAAGCCCAAAATGAGCAAGGCTCTATTTGCAAAGTCATGGCATCGATGTTCATTTGTAGATACTCCTGTATCATCCTCTCCAGCCGTTGACTATGTGTCAGACTTGTTGTCTCTGGTGGCCTTGCAAAGGAGGGTCTAAAAAAATTATGAAAAGATTCCATTAAATTGCTGTTACCAGCACCAGATACGGTCCTACTGGTACGTGTAGACTGTTGAAGATGACGAGACCGTCCCATGTTTGTCAAGTTACAACTGGGAGATTCCCTCCCTGCACCTGCACGGTTGTTTGGTGGAAAAGCGGATCTAAGATCGAGTAACAGCTTCTGCTGATACTCCTGCATAAGTGCGTCCCTTTCTATGGCTGGAATTATGTCACAAAATTTGGACTTGTACCGGGGATCTAATAGTGTGGCAAGCCAGTAGTCATCATCACTTCTAATTTTGACAATACGAGGGTCATGTTGGAGGTAGTGCAACAAGAAGGCACTCATGTGTCTTGCGCAGCCATGCGGACCAAGTCCACGCTGTGTTTGTGGCATAGAGGTGCTAACTGTTCTTTCTTCCTCTGACATCTCCCCCCAACCTCTTTCAACTGAAATTTGACCAAGGTCCCCCTCATCTGCTGAGTCTTCCATGTCCATGGACAGTTCGTCCTCCATATCTTCATGTCCTCCTGCACCTTCCTCAACATCTCGCCTGCTACCATGCGCCCTTGTTGATCCCTGTCCCCCATGGTCCCATGCCTGCCGCGTTGGTGATGATGAACATCTGGACCTTGGTGATGTTGTTGTGTCTTGCGCATATGAATCCTCCTGTAGTTCCTCCCCTTCCTGTTGTCCCACCCCCTGACTCCGAATAGTGTTTAGCGTGTGCTCCAGCATGTAAATGACTGGAATCGTCATGCTGATAATGGCATTGTCAGCGCTAAACATATGCGTCGCCATGTCTAAACTGTGCAGAAGGGTGCATAGGTCCTTGATCTGAGACCACTCCATCAGGGTGATCTGCCCCACCTCTGCAACTCGTTGGCCCAGGCTATACGTCATGACGTATTGCACCAGGGCTCTGCGGTGCTGCCACAGTCGCTGTAACATGTGGAGAGTTGAATTCCAGCGTGTCGCCACATCGCATTTCAGGCGATGAACCGGCAGGCCGAAAGACTTCTGGAGCGATGCAAGTCGCTCAGCTGCGGCGCTTGAACGGCGGAAGTGAGCAGACAGTTTTCGTGCCCTGTTCAGAAGGCCATCTAGGCCGGGATAGTGTGTTAAAAATTGCTGGACGACAAGGTTCAACACGTGAGCCATACAAGGTACGTGTGTCACCTTGCCCAGGCGAAGGGCCGCACCCAGGTTTGCAGCATTGTCGCACACGGCCTTACCAGGCTGCAGGTTGAGTGGAGACAACCATTTATTAAACTCGGACCGCAGAGCTGACCACAACTCCTCAGCTGTGTGACTCTTATTCCCAAGACATGTCAAGCTAAAGACCGCCTGATGCCGTTGCGCTCTGCTGCCAGCATAGTAATGAGGAGTGCGTGATTCCTTCTGCGCAGTGAGAACGCTGGTGGCCTGATCTGGCAGGCTTGGGGCGGAGGTGGAGGACCCAGATGAGGTGGAGGATGCAGAAGCAGTGGCGGAATTTGGACAGACAGAGGATTGACACACAAGTCGTGGGGACGGCAAGACTTGTGCAGCAGACCCTTCACCATCTATCACCATAGTTACCCAGTGGCCAGTCAGCGACATGTAACGTCCCTGTCCATGCTTACTGGTCCAAGTATCGGTGGTGAAATGCACCCGTTCACACACAGAGTTTCTCAAGGAAGCGGTGATGTTGTGTGCGACATGCTGGTGTAGTGCGGGCACACCTTTCTTAGAGAAGTAGTGGCGACTAGGCATCTGGTACTGGGGCACAGCGACAGACATAAGGTCTCTAAAATCCTGTGTGTCCACTAGGCGGAAAGGCAGCATTTCGGTAGCCAACAGCTTACAGAGGGATAGAGTCAACCTCTTAGCTTTGTCATGGGTCGCAGGAAGTGGCCTTTTATTTGACCACATCTGAGGGACAGAGATCTGGCTGCTGTGTGTAGATGGTGTTGAGTAGGGTGTCCCTGGAAAAATGCAGGTTTGTGAGGAAAGTGCAGGCGGAGACATGATGTTGCCTTCATCCAACGTTGGTGCTATCGATGTTTGAGAGAGCTGTACACAATCACTTGTTTCCCCTTCCAAACCAACTGACGACCTACCAAGCAAACTGCCTGTTGCGGTTACAGTGGTGGAAGTTGTGGGTGGAAAAAAAGGTGTGACAGCTGTCCCCACAGTCCTAGAAGATGACGAGCGCGCGGATGCACTGGAAGGGGCAGGCGGTGGATTGTTGGCTCCGCTAGGCCGCATTGCAGCACGGTGAGCTTCCCACCAGGCCATATGATATTTATTCATGTGACGATTCATGGAAGAAGTTGTCAAACTGCTGAGGTTTTGACCTCTACTAAGATAACCATGCCAAATGTTACAGATCACATAATTTGGGCGATCTTTTTTTATGTCAAAAAAGGACCAGGCTAGGCAAGGCTTAGAGGCCATGCGACCTGTTGATCCACCCCGAATAATGCTCAGAGGCAGAGTGGTGGCTGAGGATGCAGTTGTAGACGTGCTACCAGTGCTCCGACTGTGTCCAGGAAGGCGCAAGGTTACTTCGACGTCGGTTGCATCCTCCTCCACCGCCTCTGTTGACCTCCTCGAGTGTCTGACTGTGGGTTGACAGTAGGTGGGATCTAGAACTTCATCATCAATTGTTGTGTTTGCACTCCCCTCCCCCTCAGACCGAGCCTCTTCTTGCCCTGACCGAATATTTAAGTTGTCATCCCAATCGGGTATCTGCGTCTCATCTTCATCAGTATGTTCCTCATTGTCTATAACCACAGTTGTTGGAAAGGCAGCATTTTGGTAGCCAACAGTTTGCAGATGATGAAAGTCAACCTCCAAGCCATGTCATGCCCTTCTAAAAGCATGTAAAACACAGCGAGGGGACTCCAACCACAGTCTCCCTCGTTTGCACTAACTGGGCCACACACACCCCACTTGACTGGCATCGGTTGAGCCCCCTTTTGAAAAAGAAAAAGATGCTTTGCATGAAGCACTCTCAAAAATACGCGTGCCTTTCCCGTCCCCTGGCTGACCCAGGGGAAGTAAAGTCCTCTGAGAGCCATGACTTGTTCATCTTGGTTCTTTTAGAGACACAGCGAGGGGACTCCAACCACAGTCTCCCTCGTTTCCCCTAACTGGGCCACACACACCCCACTTGACTGTCATCGGTTGAGCCCTCTTTTGAAAAAGAAAAAGATGCTTTGCATGAAGCACTCTCAAAAATACGCGTGCCTTTCCCGTCCCCTGGCTGACCCAGGGGAAGAAAAGTCCTCTGAGAGCCATGACTTGTTCATCTTGGTTCTTTTAGAGACACAGCGAGGGGACTCCAACCACAGTCTCCCTCGTTTCTACTAACTGGGCCACACACACCCCACTTGACTGGCATCGGTTGAGCCCCCTTTTGAAAAAGAAAAAGATGCTTTGCATGAAGCACTCTCAAAAATACGCGTGCCTTTCCCGTCCCCTGGCTAACCCAGGGGAAGAAAAGTCCTCTGAGAGCCATGACTTGTTCATCTTAGTTCTTTTAGAAACACAGCGAGGGGACTCCAACCACAGTCTCCCTCGTTTCCACTAACTGGGCCACACACACCCCACTTGACTGGCATCGGTTGAGCCCCCTTTTGAAAAAGAAAAAGATGCTTTGCATGAAGCACTCTCAAAAATACGCGTGCCTTTCCCGTCCCCTGGCTGACCCAGGGGAAGAAAAGTCCTCTGAGAGCCATGACTTGTTCATCTTGGTTCTTTTAGAGACACAGAGAGGGGACTCCAACCACAGTCTCCCTCGTTTCCACTAACTGGGCCACACACACCCCACTTGACTGGCATCGGTTGAGCCCCCTTTTGAAAAAGAAAAAGATGCTTTGCATGAAGCACTCTCAAAAATACGCGTGCCTTTCCCGTCCCCTGGCTGACCCAGGGGAAGAAAAGTCCTCTCAGAGCCATGACTTGTTCATCTTGGTTCTTTTAGAGACACAGCGAGGGGACTCCAACCACAGTCTCCCTGGTTTCCACTAACTGGGCCACACACACCCCACTTGACTGGCATCGGTTGAGCCCCCTTTTGAAAAAGAAAAAGATGCTTTGCATGAAGCACTCTCAAAAATACGCGTGCCTTTCCCGTCCCCTGGCTGACCCAGGGGAAGAAAAGTCCTCTGAGAGCCATGACTTGTTCATCTTGGTTCTTTTAGAGACACAGCGAGGGGACTCCAACCACAGTCTCCCTCGTTTCCACTAACTGGGCCACACACACCCCTCTTGACTGACATCAGTTGATGCCCCTTTTGAAAATGAAAAAGATGCTTTGCATGAAGCACTCTCAAAAATACGCGTGCCTTTCCCGTCCCCTGGCTGACCCAGGGGAAGAAAAGTCCTCTGAGAGCTATGTCCACATTGTCAGTGGACAGACACGTGTGCTTATCTGCCAGCAGACCCCCAGCAGCACTGAAGACAGGTTCCGAGAGAACGCTGGCTGCAGGACACGACAAGATCCCCAAGGCGTACGTGGCGAGCTCAGGCAATTTATCCAGATTGGAAGCCTAAAATGAGCAGGGCTCAAGTTGCACATTAATGGAATCGATGTTTCCTTGCATATACTCATATATCTGTGTGTCCTCCTCTTTTTCCTTGTCCAGCTCTTTTGTTTTCGCATGAGTATATGTCCTTGTCACTTTCCCATGTGTTGTGAGTTGTTTGTCACCTTTTGGTCACCTTTGAGGGTGTTTTCTAGGTGTTTTTCTGTGTTTGTGATTGCCTGCCA
The DNA here is from genome assembly GCF_048569485.1 of Anomaloglossus baeobatrachus. Classification (NCBI taxonomy): domain Eukaryota; kingdom Metazoa; phylum Chordata; class Amphibia; order Anura; family Aromobatidae; genus Anomaloglossus; species Anomaloglossus baeobatrachus. The sequence goes on from NC_134359.1 coordinate 157,164,654, forward strand.
TTGTTTCCTATGCAGTTCGAGTTCGGTTCGTCAAACGTTCGACGAGCCGAACTCGAACGGGACCTCCGTTCGGCGAACCGACCTCGAGCCGAACCGGGACCGGTTCGCTCATCTCTAGTGACTACACAAAAGTCCAATAGCCACGTTTAGGATGCCACTAGGTACACTGACTGTTTGCTAGTATAATGGCTTAGTTATAATGAGTTGGAGTGTGCAGAGGACAGGAGGGTACAGTGCCAGGATTGTGGGGCTCTGGGTAGAGGAATGGAAGCCTGCCTTTCTATTCCCTCCTAATGGGGAAATGCAGCGACGAAATCCCTGACCTACTCTGTTTTCAGGACCTGTCACCTATGGCTCTGACCCTGCCGGTACGAGCCCTTAAAAGGCCTTATAGAAAGTGCTCTCCCTAAGCTGTCCAGCGCTGTGTATACAGCAGTATCGGCGATAGGACTCAAGATGGAGCTGCGCCAGTGATGTCTGACACCAAGGACTTAGAAGGCAGATAATGGCATGCTGGAGGAAAATGTCCGGTTTTATAATGCAGGGACATGTGACATGGACATCCTATCACACATGCCGTTGCTTCTCTGGCTAAAAGTCCACGTAGCTGTGTGTGTGTCTGGGATTGGCTGACATGCTGGCCCGCCCCACAAGACGCGCGCGCTTAGGGAAGGAAGACAAGGAAAAAAAAAAAAAAATGGCGATCGCCATTATACAAACAGCAGTGATCTGAAGGCGCTGTTCACGCACACTATACACTGAAATGTCATAATAGTGTGAGTCACAGAGTGACTTACACTATTACAGCGGAAAGCCAGCTAGGAATTAGCTGTTTTTTTGCTGCTAGAACCGTTCTCGAACGTTTCTAGAACTATCGAGCTTTTGCAAAAAGCTCGAGTTCTAGTTCGATCTAGAACAGGCCCCAAAATCACTCGAGCCTAGAACTGGAGAACCTCGAACCGCGAACCGCGCTCAACTCTAATCTTTATACCGATTCTTGGTCAATAGCAAATTGATTAGCCACATGGATGATGGGATGGAAAAAAGACAATTGGTTAATTCATGAAAAAGAGATTTGGGGCAAGGACATGTGGCAAGACATTGAAGAGATTATTCAATCTACCAAGACCACTGTATTTCATGTTGATGCTCATGTCCCTACTGACTCACTTGAACGTTTGTTTAATTCAGAAGCAGATAAAGCAGCAGCCATCAGACAAGTCAGTCCAACAGTTGACAAGGAAAAAGAGGCATGGTTGCAAGGTACAACTGTTTGGGCACACCAGAAAAGTGGACATTTAGGAGAAAGAGCGACACCTTATTCAGCAGGTTTAGACCTCAGTACATTGGAAACTGTTGTGATACCCCCAGGTAATGTAAACCAATTTCAACAGGATTGGGTTGCCAGATACCAAAGGATCATTATGGTCAAATAACCACTCGTTCTAGTTTAGCGTTAAAAGGAGCCATAGTGGTGGGAGGGGTAATAGATGCAGATTATCAGGGACAAATCAACGTACTGATGCTAAATTTGGGAAATGAACCTTTGATCTTGGTGAAACACCAGAAGGTGGCTCAGATGTTGATAATTCCAATAAACTTGTCTGAGGTAAGAGAAGAAACTGCCCCGGCAGAATTAACAATACGGGGTACTAAAGGTTTTGGATCCTCTAATATTACAAGTGTAGGAGCAAAAATATGGATTCATAACCTCCAAGGACCACCCTTAGAGGCAGAGGTAATAGCGGTCGGAAAAGATCAAACTCTCCTGATAATGAGACCAGGAGTGGAGAAGTGGGAATGTGTTCCACAAGAAAAATGTTATTTACGAGAATAATAGTGTATCTTTATTTGCAGATGGTGTTGTAAATAAGCGGAATCTATGGTATTGGTTAATGCGAAGAGCTCGATAGTGATGAGATGGAGAAATTCCTGTGTTTGATGTTCGCCTCTTTAGTCGTTGGATGGACAAGTCTACATCAGTAGGAACCTATGGTGAATAAATTTCTGATGCACCATCACATTTTAACTGATGCGCTGAACAGTAGCCAACACACAGATTATTGGATCTGTACACATTCTCCGGTTACAGACACCAGTATCCCTTATCTGGCTACCCCGGTATCGATGGAGGAAATCTTAAAGTGGAAAAGTTGTTCTGATCATCTTGGTGATAAAGACTAGAGATGAGCGATGTTCGAGGTTCGGCAATTTCATGTTCGAGTGATTTTGTAGGGTGTTCGAGTTGTTCGACAAGCTCGAATGATTTGCTAAAAGTTCGGCAGTTTGAGCTATGTTCGAGAACGGTTCGATCACCAAAAGCGTGGCTTTTCACAGTAAGTATGTGCGCACGTTGCGTATCTGCATACGTCCTGTGTCCCCAGCACAATCCCTCTCTCTTTCCTACTCACCGATCACGGGTGACTCGCTGCACGGCTGTCACAAATCTCCGGTGGCTTTTCCTCTTTTGAAAATGGCTGCCGCTTCATTATTCAATCAGGTATTCCGTGCCTTCCCCACCCACTGGCGCCCATGATTGGTTGCAGTCAGACATGCCCCCACGATGAGTGACAACTGTCTCACTGCAAACAACCACATCCGCCGGCGGGCGGGTCTTTATCATGCAGTAAAATAAATAAATAATAAAAAAAAAAAAATGCGGTTCCCCCCAATTTTGATACCAGCCAGGATAAAGCCACATGGCTGGAGGCTGGTATTGTCAGGATGGAGAGCGCCACATTATGGGGAGCCCACCACCCTTCAAGATTCATCCCTCACCCGCTACAAAATCGGGGTACTAACGCAATGAGGGGATAGGACTTTTCCCAAAACACAGTCCACCAAATCCCAAGCGTGAACTCCATTAGCTATATGGGTGAGTGGGACCTGAATAGTTCTATACTAGAGGGTCCAATAGTGAGAAGGTGCCATGGAAAAGGCCACAGGCTAACAAGCAACACCAAGGGCACGGATTCAAGCGTGCACATGTCTTGCTGCAGCGGTGCTCAGAATTCTGGTTTACAAGCTGTCGGTGTCAGTATTCTTGGACTGAGTGAGTATGCAGAAACCCTTCCTTTTCCCAACGGCACCCCACTCCTGCACCATCAACACTGGGCCCTGGGGCACCAACCCCCTAACCACGGAGGAGTTAAACACCTTGCTGCCATACCATTGCCACCGGGCTCCTCCTTCCCCAATGGCAGAGATGGTCCTCCACTTTACCACGCATTGTGGGTGGTGTCACGAACTTCTAACTCCCCTGTACATACTCCCCTTTTCAAACTCAAGTGTTCGCACAAACCCCCGGGTCCGGAGACCCCTCGAGCCACTGCGGTTCCGGATCCGAGTGGCTCGGCTGCTGACACGGGGGCGGTACACGTACAGGTCTGGTGAGGGGGCTGGGGGAATACAAATCAGGTGAGGGGGCTGGGGGCATACAGATCTGTGGGGGGGCTTGAGGTATACAGATCTGATGGGGGAGCTGGAGGCATACAGATATAGTGGAGCGGTTGGAGGCATACACATCTGGTGGGGAGGACTGGGGGCATACAGACCTGGTGGGGGGCTAGGGGCATACAGATCTGGTGTGGGGGGCTGGGGGTATACAGATCTGTTGGGGGGTTGTGGGCATACAGATCTGGTGGGAGGGCTGTGTGCATACAGATCTGGTGGGGGGGGGGTTGGAGGCATACAGATCTGGTGCGGGGGGCTGGAGGCATACAGATCTGGTGGGGGGGCTGGAGGCATAAAGATCTGGTGGGGGGGCTGGAGGCATAAAGATCTGGTGGGGGGGCTGGAGGCATAAAGATCTGGTGGGGGGCTGGAGGCATACAGATCTGGTGGGGGGCTGGAGGCATACAGATCTGGTGGGGGGGCTGGAGGCATACAGATCCGGTGGGGGGGCTGGAGGCATACAGATCCGGTGAGGGGGCAGGGGGCAAACAAATCTGGTGGGGGCAGGGTACATACAGATTTGGTGGGGTGGAAGGGGGCATGCAGATCTGGTGGGGGAGCAGGGGGCATACAGATCTGGTGGTGGGGCAGGGGGCATACAGATCTGGTGGGGGGCAGGGGGCATACAGTTCTGGTGGGGGGGCTGCGTGCATACAGATTTGGTGGGGGGGCTGTGTGCATACATATCTGGTGGGAGGGCTGGAGGCTTACAGATCTGGTGGGGGGCTGGAGGCTTACAGATCTGGTGGGGGGACTGGGGGCATAAAGACCTGGGGGGGGGCTAGGGGCATAAAGATCTGGTGCGGGGGGCTGGGGGAATACAGATCTGGTGGGGGGGCTGTGTGCATACAGATCTGGTGGGGGGGCTGTGTACATACAGATCTGGTGGGGGGCTGTGTGCATACAGATCTGGTGGGGGGGCTGGAGTCATACAGATCTGGTGGTGGGGCCAGAGGCATACAGATCTGATGGTGGGGCCAGAGGCATACAAATCTGATGGTGGGTCCGGAGGCATACAGATCTGGTGGGGGGGCTGGTGGAATATAGATCTGGTGGGGGGGATATAGGCATACAGATCTCATTGGGGGGCTGGGGGCATACAGATCTGGAGGGGTGGCTGGGGGCATACAGATCTGGTGAGGGGGTAGGGGGCAAAAAGCTCTGGTGGGGGGTCAGGGGGCATACAGATCTGGTGGGGGAGCAGGAGGCATACAGATCTAGTGGTGGAGCAGGGGGCATACATATCTGGTGGGGGGCAGGGGGCATACAGTTCTGGTGGGGGGCTGGGGGAATACAGATCTGATGGGGGGGCTGTGGGCATACAGATCTGGTGGGGGGCTGTGTGCAAACAGATTGGGAGGGGTGGCTGTGTGCATACAGATCTGGTGGGGGGGCTGGAGGAATACATATTTGGTGGGGGGGGCTGGAGGCTTACCGACCTGGTGGGGGGCTAGGGGCATACAGATCTGGTTTGGGGGGCTGGGGGTATACAGATCTGGTGGGGGGGTTGTGGGCATACAGATCTGGTGGGGGGCTGTGTGCATACAGATCTGGTGGGGGGGCTGGAGGAATACAGATCTGATGAGGGGGCAGGGGGCAACAGATCTAGTGGGGGGCAGGGGGCATACAGATCTGGTGGGGGCAGGGTACATACAGATCTGATGGGGGAAGGGGGCATACAGATCTGGTGGGGGAGCAGGGGGCATACAGATCTGGTGGGGGAGCAGGGGGCATACAGATCTGGTGGGGGGCAGGGGGCATACAGTTCTGGTGGGGGGCTGGGGGAATACAGATCTGGTGTGGGGACTGTGGGCATACAGATCTGGTGGGGGGGCTGCGCGCATACAGATTTAGTGGGGGGGCTGTGTGCATACATATCTGGTGGGGGGCCTGGAGGAATACAGATCTGGTGGAGGGGCTGGAGGCTTACAGATCTGGTGGGGGGGACTGGGGGCATACAGACCTGTTGGGGGGACTGTGTGCATACAGATCTGGTGGGGGGGGCTTTAGGCATACAGATCTGGTGGGGGGGCTTTAGGCATACAGATCTGGTGGGGGGGCCAGAGGTATACAGATCTGATGGTGGGGCTGGAGGCATACAGATCTGGTGGGGGGACTGGAGGAATACAGATCTGGTGGGGGGATGTAGGCATACAAATTTCGTGGGGGGCTGGGGGCATACAGATCTGGTGGGGGGTCAGGGGGCATACAGATCTGGTGGGGGGTCAGGGGGCATACAGATCTGGTGGGGGGAGCAGGGGGCATACAGATCTGGTGGGGGGGCTGGGGGAATACAGATCTGGTGGGGGGACTGTGGGCATACAGATCTGGTGGGGGGACTGTGTATAAACAGATTTGGAGGGGGGGGCTGTGTGCATACAGATCTGGTGGGGGGCTGAAGGAATACAGATTTGGTGGGGGAGTTGGAGGTTTACAGATCTGTTGGGGGGCTGGAGGCATACAGATCTGGTTGGGGGGGCAGGGGGCATTCAGATCTGGCGGGGGGCAGGGGGCATACAGATCTTGTGGGGAGCAAGGGGCATACAGATCTGGTGGGGGGCAGGGGGCATACAGATCTGGTGGGGCAGGGGGGATACAGATCTGGTGGGGGGCAGGGGTCATACAGATCTGGTGGGGGGCTGGGGGCATAGAGATCTGGTGGGGGGGCTGGGGGCATAGAGATCTGGTGGGGGGGCTGGGGGCATAGAGATCTGGTGGCTGGGCTGGGGGCATCCAGATCTGGTGGGAGGGCTTTGGGCACACAGATCTGGTGGGGGGCTAGAGTCATACAGATCTGGTGGAAAGGGCTGGAGGCATACAGGTCTGGTGGGTGGCGCTAGGGGCATACAGATCTGGTGGGGGGCTGTCGGTTTACAGATCTGGTGGGGGGCTGTGTGCATCCAGATCTGGTGGGGGGGGCTGAAGGCATACAGATCTGGTGGGGGGGCTGGAGGCATACAGATCTGGTGAGGGGGCTTGGAGCATACAAATCTGATGAGAGGGAATGGGGGCATATAGATCTGGTTGGGGGGATGGGGGCATACAGATCAGGTGGGGAGTGCTGATGTCTCCTGCAGTAATGAGCCCATTATTTAGTAATGAGCTCCTGCTAGTTCCCTTCTGTCCGCTATTATGCCATGTCTCACCTGTCCTTCGTGCCTGTGAAGCCTCCAGCTGCAGCACACAGACCCCTCCGTGATAACGTCCGGTGTAGGATGTTGTTATGGCTTTACTGCAGTTGAATACTTTACGGCGCCACAAAGCATTCAACTGCAGTAAATCGCTTAGAGCGGAAGCAGCAGAGGCGGCCCCAGAGAGGTGAGTATACAGCAGTGGATGTGTCTGTGTTCAGTGTATACATGCACGTGCGCTATGTGTATGTATGTGCTCGGTATATCCATGTGTGTCTGCTATGTGTGTATATGTGCTCGTGTGTCTGTATGTGTGTGTGCAGTTAGGACCTGGAAGCTGGAGCATCGCTCAAACTGCGGCTGCGCAACTGAGAGTGCCGTGGTGCATGACAGAATATGAGGACAGACACAACTGGAGATTATGTATGTAGATGTTACCTCCAATAATGGTTCGGATATAATTGGCTAATGTATTTTAATATCTTTGTTAATTTGTAACATATTAAATATGGTCTGTATGTACAGTCATATTTGACTGTACATCAATCATGAGAAAAGGTATTTAAGGTGGCCACTTGCAAGTTGTTCTCCTATTTGAATCTCCTACGAAGAGTGGCATCATGGGCTCCTCAAAACAACTCTCAAATGATCTGAAAACAAAGATTATTCAACAGAAGCTGTATGGGAGAGTGATGCGAACGAAGCCGTTTCTGCAAGCACGCCACAAACAGAGTCGCCTGAGGTATGCAAAAGCATATTTGGACAAGCCAGTTACATTTTGGAAGAAGGTCCTGTGAACTGATGAAACAAAGATTGAGTTGTTTGGTCATGCAAAAAGGCGTTATGCATGGAGACAAAAAAACACGGCATTCCAAGAAAAGCACTTGCTACCCACAGTAAAATTTGGTGGAGGTTTCATCATGCTTTGGGGCTGTGTGGCCAATGCCAGCACCGGCAATCTTGTTAAAGTTGAGGGTCGCATGGATTCAACTAAGTATCAGCAGATTCTTGACAATAATGTGCAAGAATCAGTGACGAAGTTGAAGTTACGCAGGGGATGGATATTTCAGCAAGACAATGATCCAAAACACCGCTCCAAATCTACTCAGGCATTCATGCAGAGGAACAATTACAATGTTCTGGAATGGTCATCCCAGTCCCCAGACCTGAATATCATTGAACATCTGTGGGATGATCTGAAGCTTGCTGTCCATGCTCGGCGACAATCAAACTTAACTAAACTGGAATTGTTTTGTAAACAGGAATGGTCAAATATACCTTCATCCAGGATCCAGGAACTCATTAAAAGCTACAGAAAGCGACTAGAGGCTGTCATTTTTGCAAAAGGAGGGTCTACAAAATATTAATGTCACTTTTATTTTGAGGTGCCCATACTTTTGCACAGGTCAAATTTTGTTTAAATGAGGATTGCACATTTTCTGTTAGTACAATAAACCTCATTTCAATCCAGAAATATTACTCAGTCCATCAGTTATTAGATATATGAAACTGTAATAGCTGTTGCAAAAACCCAAAATTCTTCTAAAGAAAATAGGTTAACATTAATAGGGGGTGCCCAAACCTTTTCATATGACTGTATATATATATATATATATATATATATATATATATATATATATATATATATATATATATATACAGTTAAAAATTATAAAGATGGACACTTGCGCTCCCACAAGGAATGGGAAAGGGGCTATACTTAACTCTGGGGGTATGGAGGTGATGCCGGGGGGGGAGGGACAGGACTGAAAATATCAGACAAATCTATAAAAAAAGGGGGGAGGAAGGGAATGCAGTTGGCAGGGTCCGCGTAAACCTGTCTAAAAGAAGAAATAAATGAAAAACTACCGCGCTGACTGGATGAGTGGGAAAAGGGAGTGAATGGGTGGATCTAAATTTAGGTATACAAATATGGAGACACAGCAGGGAATTGGTAAATTGTAAGCTGATTTATTGTAGAATAATTTAAGATAAAACACAAGTTTTAAAATTAAGGATAAAAACAAAACAAAAAACCTCTGCGTGGAGGTATTGTGGAGAGGGTCCTGGTGAGGAACTTAGGGACAGAAGGGGAGGCTTGGGACCTGTTAGGAATACAAAGTGACAGGAATGAATGCAGGTAAACTGATAATAGGAATAATGAGGATCTGGGTTGAATACTAATTACCTGGTGGTTCATTGAGTTCATACTCAATGAGGATGAAAATGTAGAATTTGTGAAAATGACAAGAGGAGGAGAGAACAACTTTTGGTGTTTCCCCTTTATGTAGGAACCTGTAAACCAAAATAAGTAAAAAATGAAGTGAACCAATTCTGTAGTGGCCGCGCTCCCCGTAGTAATGATTTTAAAAACTCTTGTCCTCAAATGGAATTTATTACTCAAACATACGGACAAGAGGACAAGAGTTTTTAAAATCATTACTACGGGGAGCGCTGCCACTACAGAATTGGTTCACTTCATTTTTAACTTTTTCACCTGTGGGAATCTGAGGCAGGACCATACACAGGATCAATTCAAGGCAAGCAGCAGACCCGGATAAGGAGACTTTGGAAAAGTCATATATGCCTGAAGTTTTGTGGCAAAAGGTGAGTGCATATAACTTCAGTAAAAAAAAAAGGGCACCCGAGAGCCGCTTTGATAACGCGCTGAGATTGGCGCCGCGTGTTTGTTTTTTATTATATACCCTGCAGGGAATCACCTAACCAAAATAAGTAGATTAGTCTGTGTTGACAGTCTGCTCCAAAGTGTGGGGGCTTCCTAAAAAGGGGTGGGGGAGGGGGGAAAAACTACCAGTGCTGGTCTTTTGAGTGCCTGTGTATTTGCTTTTGGAGGCCTGAAGGATTAGTGATATTTAGGAAAATGTCCTAAAAATATTAGTAAATTGAAATTAGTACTAATAGATAAACCACAGGAATACAAATGTTAATGGTGGTGATAGAAAATACCTGATGATATGAATGCTGTCTTTAGGATATAATATGTGTGCTGGTTTCAGCAACTACATAGGATAGAGATTGAAGTTTCACCTGGTTAAAATGGTATAGGATATTGAAAGAGTATGAATGGAAAAGATGTAATCACATAAATAACCATATGGAAATAAGGGACCGTATTAAAAATTGGTAATAGTATTGTGTAATAAGAAAAAAAAAAATTATATTAAAATTATTTTACCTGTCAGTGAGCACTGAGTTCAGCTGTTGAGAATTCAGGCTTCCTGATGAGGATGTGGAAGCTCAAGGGTTAACCTGCAACCTGACTAGTGGTTGCATTAGGTAATGGTAAACAGAGGGTGTTGTAATCAAAGATAGTGAGGTCAGATAGCTGGTTGTATGAGTCAGCTACTGTATAGTGAAAAAATATCACAGTCGGGCTGTCAGCAGGCGCCTTGCTAGGGGCAGTAATTGTCTTATATAACTGGCTGGGATGTCCGTGGAAGCTGGTCCGTCAGGCGTGTCGCTGGGAGCTGCGTAGAGCGCCGCGTAACAGGCCGCCGAGCGGAAATGGGTGGGAGGTCCCAGCCGGAAACTCTCCCGTCCAACTACCGTGAGCTCAGGGATGGGAGACGTCACTGTGGATAGTGGGAGGTTTAGCAAGCATGCACAGATACAAGGGCACTAAATCCGAAATATTTCAAAGGACTGCAATCCTTCTACCTCAGGAATAGTCCCAGAGTGTAAAATGGCTGCTTTATATATCCTCCCAAAGTAAAAAAAAAAAAAAAAAAAAAAAAAAGAAGGGAAACTTTGTGTGTAAGTTTAAAGTTTTGGTAAAAAACAAAAAAAAAAAGGGAAATTTTGTGTGTAAGTTAGTTTAAAGTTTTGGAAAAAAGAAAAAAAAAGGAAACTTTGTGTGTAAGTTAGTTTAAAGTTTGTGATGTGGAAATAATGTTTAGCTCATATTTATACATCGTATATGTATATATAAATATGTCCATATATAGATTTAAGTTAGTAGGTATATCAGAAAAGGAAACAATTATTCACAATATCAATATGATCTTGTGAAAAAATAAATAAAAAAAATATATACAATAAAATACATTGAAAGGAAACAACGGGATGAAAGTATAGTTTTAATCAAAGGCAAAGATCTCAAAGTCCACATTGAGTCCTTTGGGAACAAGGGTGTCAAGTGTGAAAATCCATCTGGATTCCATACGTGACATTTGCTCTAAATAGTTTCCACCCCAATAATAGTTGTTGTTTTATTTTTAAGTAAGTTGGCTCTAGGTATGTGCATTACCTCAGTGATTGATTTTTCTAATTTTTCAATGTTATAGCCCCTGTTGATGAATACGTTTTTTAAATGGTTTGGTTCGGATATATAGTGATCTAGTTGAGAGCAATTGCGTCTTACCCGCATAAACTGGCTTTTTGGAATGTTTAATAGCCATGTAGGGAAATGGCAGTTTGTGAGTGGGATGAAGCTATTTGAGTCTACCGGTTTCCTGTAACTTTTAGTGAGTATCCGTTGCTGGTCCACAAAAATAGTGATATCTAAAAAATGAATAGTAGTTGAGCTTATTGTGGGGGTAAACTCAAGGCCGTAATTATTGGAGTGGAGGGAGTTTAGAAATTCAGTTGGGGGAGCAATTGAGTTATTCCAGATGAAGACAGTATCGTCTATAAAACGACGCCACCATATAAGTCCGTTAATGAGTTGTGCATTAGAGAATATTGTTTCACTTTCCCAGTTTCCTACATACAAATTTGCGTACCTGGGCGCGAATTTCGTACCCATTGCTGTGCCCCACGTCTGTAGATAGAATTAGTTTTGATATTGAAAGTAATTATGTGTTAGTATGAAATGAATGCAATCTGAAATATATTGAATCTGTGGGTTAGTGTAACCATTTAGGTTTGCTAGGGCTGCAGAAGCAGCTTCACAACCTTTTGTATGCTCGATTACTGTATAAAGGGATTTTATGTCAAGGGTACCCAAGGAGTAGGAATCTTTCCATGTAACACTTTCTAGAATTTGTAAAATATGACTGGTATCTTTTAAGTATGTTGGTAGTGTAGTGACGCATTTTTGGAGATGTTGATCTATGTATGCTGAAAGATTGGATATGAGACAGTTGATACCTGAAATAATGGGTCTCCTGGGGGGTGTAGTGGAATTTTTATAAATTTTTGGGATGTGATAGAAAATGGCTAGGTAAGTAGTTTTATTCAGTATATATTAAAATTTTTTTTTAGTTAAAAGACCTGATGCACGGCCTTGATTGGCTAGTGATGTTAATTGCTGCAGGTGTAATTTGCCGCACCGCCTTGTGAGAAGCCGAGCCTACTACCTCAGAGGATGTTCAGGTCACGGTGTCTCCGATGGCTCCAGCAAATCCCTAGGTTAGGTGGCAAATTATAAAGAGAAAAATAACAGAGATAGGAGACTGAGTTGTGGTGATATCTGCCAGGTATAAGGCCGCTGAAGGAAGACAGACACCAAGGATTACAGTGAAAACGTAAATGAGGAACTTTACTTAAATCTTGTAATCAATCTTTAGTCAATCAAAGTAGTTTTTCCATTTCCAATAGACAGTCATTTCATAGCAATAAATAAAGAGATGTCTTACACAGTGGACTAGTTCAAGCGTTTTTCCTATCCCGGCCTTGGGAGGATGGATGTCACTAGCAATTGGATTAACTGCATTTTTCAGTACTCTGTTGTTGCAGAAATGGGGCACTCTGAATAGGGTGATAATTACACTCCCCGCATATCTCAATGGAGGTCTCTCTTTTTTCTGCTGCATCACAGCAACTCAACCGCATCTAACCGGTTTTTCTTTTTAACTGCCTCCTCAAGCTCCGCCCCCAACAGCCACTTCCTTGCTTTCAAATCAATTGCAATACCAAAGCAAGGCAGTAGAGGGCAGCGCAACGCTAAATAATTTACCTCCTCCCAAGGTGGGGAATAGGTGTCACAAATGTAATCACATAGATAATACAGAACACACATTGGTAGTGGCTTTTCTGGTCACTACATATACCCCCCTAGTTTAAACAGAGCCGTCCCCGGCGTTTGCCACCATAGATATCTGTTATACCATAACACAGGTCACCTTCAAATTTGAGCCAAAGTGCTACTTTAGTCACAATTCTCAACAGTGGGGTGTGACACCAGCGTCTACACCTCTCAATTGTGGGGTGTAGACTTAGTAACTAAGCAACATGTGAGTTGCAGTGGGGCGCTAAGTTAGGGCAGAACCCTATGTCTATAGCAAATCTATGGGGTCCATTCAATACTTCTCCCCATAGGTTACATCGGAATTCCTAGAAAGGATTCTGTCTCAGGTTGGCAAACCCGTTAAGATATAGGTGGAAACCTGAATAACTGCAAAATATGTACCATGGTTGATGTTGAGGTACTAGGAATAGAGTAATGTTCTTCCTACTCTCTGTAAAAACTTTGAGGGCCCTTTCTAATCATGAAAATACCGTAACATCAGATAAACATGCATTTCAGTGCAACAATAAACTTTGTAGCATTTTCAATAACTCAAAAAATTAACAAAATAAACACAAACACCAGAGTCTCTTTGGAGGTAGCATAGCTTGTTCTTATGAACAAATCTTCCTGTCTAAAAACTTGAATAACAGCCTTAAAGTCATGTGTAAAAATGTGTAAGTGTTTTGGTTCCCGGGTGCAGAGTCGGGGCACACAGTCCATTAACGTGGCTGCACCGGCTGTGTTTTTTTTTTTTTGTTGTTTTTTTTTTTAGTCCCTGTGTTTCAATAAGGATGGATGCAGCAAAGAAATAAAACCAACAAAACAAAAATTAAATTAAGTAAAAATTAACTAACAAACTGAAAAAAAATAGTCTTTTTCAGAAGGAAACAGGAAAAATGTAAAAATCATTCTACAAGTTTTAGTCTAAATATCTCGCTGGCAACTGACCTTTGTTGATCCTTTGAGAGCGTCGGACAAGGGTAGTTTCCTCCATAGGATCAGGATATATCTCTGCAGGGTCAGTTCTGGGATTAGTTCTTCTTGCAGGGAGCGACTCTTGATCAGGAGTTGTCTGTCTTTGTCCACGGGTAGACATCATAGGACCAAAACACCAAGATAACGGGTCATTTATATCAAATTCCGGAAAAGATGAACTTTGGGATCTTCTGGACTTAGGGAAGGGTTCATACTCAAACAACTCGTCTGCAGGCGGTGAATCAGGATAGAGGTATTCAGACTTACAGAGTTTCAGTCTATTCCTATGAACAACCTTGGGTTCTTGGGTATCTTTCTGGATACAATAAATGTCATTCCCTGGGTATGGAATTCCTTGGATGACGTAAGGCTGTCTCTCCCATTGTGTATCTAGTTTTCCTGTACGATGATCGTTTCTCAACCAGATCCTATCACCAACATGCAAAGGTGTAGCTTTTGCTTGTTTATCAAAATTATGTTGCTGTCTGTTGCGAATTTGTTCCATACGGAGATCTACGATTTCTTGTGCTTCTACCAGGCGTCTTTGATGGTCACTCACCCAATCAGTAGCAGGCAGAGGATTAATTTCATCTGAGACAGTCACATCTAGAGCAAGGTCAGCTGGTAGTTTTCCTTGGCGTCCAAACATCAGATAATATGGGGTATAACCCGTAGAACATTGCGTGGTGTTGTTATATATATATATAGATGAGCTCTGGGAGTAATGTTGGCCAGTCGGATTTTCTGTGAGCTGGAATAGTTCTTAGCAAAATCAGGATGGTTTGATTCATCTTCTCGCAAAGCCCGTTACATTGCGGGTGGTATGCTGTAGTTCTGAGCTTCTGACAGTTGTAGAACGTGCAGATTTCTTGGAAGAGTTGTGATTCAAAGGCTGAGCCTCGATCGGTCAAAATCTTCTCTGGGCACCCATAAGGTAGCAAGAAGGATTTCCAGAGGATAGCAGCGGTAGTTTTAGCAGTTAGATCTTTCACAGGGACGGCCACTACAAATTTGGTGAAGTGATCAATGATGGTTAGGACATAGCTATGGGCGGTTCTGCTGGGCTCTACTTTCAGATGATCAATGGCTACCATTTATAATGGACGTCGACTCACAATTGGATGCAGTGGTGCTTTCTGATCAGCTTTCATTTTTTTCCTAGTTACACAAGTGTGACATTCCTGGCACCATTTTTCAATGTCTCCCCTCATACCAATCCAATAGAATCGACGATGGACTGTGGCCTCTGTCTTCTGCACTCCAAAGTGACCAGACTGATCATGATAGGCAGTGAGAACCATGTCTACATCTCTCCTTGGGATCACAATTTGATGGAGATGACTACCTGTGATGGGATCCATGCTACTACGGTACAGCAATCTTTTCTTCACAAAGAACCGTTTTCGTTGTCTCCACAGACGAATAAGTTCAGGGTCAGCATCACCTCTGCGAATTCTCCCGGGAGGTTTTCCTGTTATCAGGAATTCTGAAATTTCAGTAATAACTCTACTTTCAGTCTGTACTTGTATCCATCTAGTTTCATCTAGTAGGGGTTCTGAACTAGCTCCTTGTGAGTAGGAGTCAGTCGTTTCCTGCAAAAAGGCATTGGCCACCTTTTGCTGAGCAAATCGAGCATAGAAGTTCGGCATTTCCACTTCTTCCCAGTGATCTTCATCTGGCAAGGGATCTGAAGTGTCTGGTAATCGGGATAAAGCATCGGCATTTTCATTGGACTTCCCAGCATGATACTTGATGACAAAGTCGTAGTTAGCAAGTCTTGACGCCCATCTCTGTTCCAAAGCTCCCAGTCTAGCTGTGCTTAAATGAGCAAGAGGATTGTTGTCAGTGTAGGCGATAAATGGAGAAGCAGCTAGATAGTCCTTGAACCGCTCTGTAACGGCCCACACGAGAGCGAGAAACTCTAGTTTAAAAGAACTGTAATTTTGATCATTACGTTCTGCTCCTTTAAGAGATCTGCTAGCAAAAGCGATTACCCGTTCTTTTCCTTCTTGCTTCTGGCTTAGGACTGCTGCTAGCCCCTTTAGGCTGGCGTCGGTATAAAGACGGAAAGGCTTGCTGTAATCTGGATAAGCTAAAATAGGTGGAGTGGTAAGCTTCTTTTTGAGCTGTTGAAAGGCAACTTCTTGCTCTTCTGTCCAGTGGTTAACAATGGATTTCTTTCCTTCCTTTTGTGGAAGACCACGTAAAAGCTCTTGCAGTGGTGCAGCAATTTGGGCATAGTAAGGTATAAAGCGTCTATAGTAGCCTGTAAAACCTAAGAAACTCCAGACTTCTTTCAGGGTAGTGGGTGTGGGCCAATCCCTGATCACGGCGGTTTTGTCTGGATCAGGTCTTACTCCTTCAGCACTCACGACATGCCCTAAGTAGCGTACTTGGGTCTGTAATAAGTGACACTTTGAGGGTTTGACTTTGAGGCCGTGTTTAATGAGAATCTGGAGAACTTCTGCCAGGTGCTGTAAGTGGTCATCATAAGATTTGGAGTAGACAATGACATCGTCCAGATAAAGCAAAACAGTCTCAAAATTTTTGTGGCCCAAACAACGTTCCATTAGCCTTTGAAAAGTTCCTGGGGATTACTCCAGCATCTTTCATTTCTTGGATCATTTTTTTTACAGGCTGATACAAGGCCGGTGGAATAGGTCTGTACCGCTCTTTAATGGGAGGATGAGAACTAGTGGGGATGGTATGCGTTATCTCTCGTACTTTACCATAATCCATAGGATGTTTACTAAAGGCTTGGTGGAATTCTTAAACAAGCTTCAGTACTTCTTCAATTTGTTTAGGTGGGGTGGTCACCTCTCCTACATGTATGTCAGACCACCACGGAGTTTCGAGAGCTTCATTGTTTTCTTCCAATACTTGAGTCGCCTGTCGGACTTCTTTTCGAGTGGGGCTCACTACATTCTGATAGGAAATTATGGATAATTGAGCTACAGGATAGTACCTTCTCAATTCAACTGCAGTGTCACCTAGGTTTAGCATACGAATTGGTACCCTTCCTGCAGATACAGTAATGAGACTCCTTGCGGTCATAAGCGTACGATGTTCTGCCATGGGTAAGGATTCTTCTAGGGCATGATAGTCTTGTCCTTGGATCCCTGGTCGAGCACGACACCACAGCATAGTTTCAGTGTTGGGTTGCAAAATGACAGGACGTACATCGCAGATGCGGGCATGGCAGTTTTCACCTCGAGGATTACTGAACTGCTGCTGTGCTGACAACACTTTGATAGTTCTCTGCAATACTCTTTGCTGTGCTTGTGATGCCATAGGTACAGATTTGTGAAGAGCCTCTAACATTTCACCATAGCAGTTGCGCAGGACATTCATACCTAGGATTACAGAGGTATCTGGTCTTTCTGGGACATTTATAACCAGAACTTCCTGTTGTGGAAGCTGGGTTTCTCCTGCACAAATAGTGAGTTCCCAATACCCTGTTATTGGTACAGACTGTCCATTAGTGGCTATGACATCTAACCACTGATCTGGAGGCTGCATAAGGAGGTTAGGGTCCCAATGTCTTTCAAAGGTGTCCTTTGCTATTGTGGTGACCTGAGAGCCAGTGTCTAACAGTGCTGTAAATGGGACTCCATTGATGCGAATGGTCACTTCTGGACGAGGTCCTACATATTTGGAAAACCAAGTAACATTTTCGGGACCTATTGTCTTTCCTCCCGAGGGGTGGTCCTCTTCCTCGGAGATTGCTCTTTTAAACGCCAACATTGACGTTCCAAATGTTCAGCGCGATGACAATGTCTGCAGATTGGCTTACCCTGCTTGTCAAAACGGTCAGTAGATCGTCTCCCAGATGGGGTCTGATATTCTTGGCTAAGGCGGTTAGTAGAGAGTCCCATTTGGGTTCTGGGAGCAGATTCTAGTAGTGGAACCTCTAGTCTTTCTATTTTCTTGCAGACCTCAGCTAGTCCGCTAGCTAACTCAGCCATTTGTTTCTGTAATTCCATCATAGTATTAGCATTTGGAGCCTGCGTTTGGGCGGCTTGCGATAGCGGAGCGCTACCACTTGGACAATTAGGCAAAGATTGAACTGATGTATCACTAGCAAAGGTGGATAGCTCAAGTTTTTTAGTCGATGGGCAAAATTTCCTTCCTAAAATCTGAATAGTTAGTTCTTTGAATTCCTGGAAGGAACTATCTGTATGCTGGAGAGCTAACATTTTTAGTTGACTGCGTAGGGTTTCTGTGGCAGACCCTTCAATAAACTGCTCTTTCAGTACTTCTTCTGCAATCTTAGCTTCCTGGGGCTCTACATGTACGATGGCCCTCCAAGCTTCTTGCAAGGATAAAGCATAGTCTCGTAAAGAATCATTAACTTCTTGTTTTTTGCTAAAGAAACGCATTTTTAACTCAGATGCGGAGCGGACCTCAAATATGCTTTCTAACCGCTCCAGGATTTGTTCTACAGTCTTTTTCTGAGCTCTGGGCCAGGACTTGATTTCTCTCAAAGGTGCACCCTGGAGTTGACCACTCAGGAGTTCTACTTTTTGTTCATTTGTCATGGGGTACAGGCGAAAAAAAGCAGTAATTTTTTCTCTAAAGTCTCGTAATGTATTTGTTTCCCCATTATAATGTGGCATCCAGGGAGCTCCCAAATAATAAGGCATGGTGAAAGGCATAAATGCAGTGGAGGCTTTATCAGAACTGTTGTTGCAAAGGGTCTCATTCTCATTGTCCATTGTCGTCTGCCATTGTGAGTTTCACTTGTTCACTGTCAATATACAGGTGTGTATAGTTTTTTTTTTAACTCACCGTTGAGGCGTATTTTCACATATGATGACCGTAGTGAATCCTCATCTGGTGTACAGCAGTACATGCAGGCACATAAGATTCATCCTGTTTGTGACGCCAATTGTAATTTGCCGCACCACCTTGTGAGAAGCCGGGCCTACTACCTCAGAGGATGTTCAGGTCACGGTGTCTCTGATGTCTCCAGGAAATCCCTAGGTTAGGTGGCAAATTATAAAGAGAAAAATAACAGAGATAGGAGACTGAGTTGTGGTGATATCTGCCAGGTATAAGGCCGCTGAAGGAAGACAGACACCAAGGATTACAGTGAAAACGTAAATGAGGAACTTTACTTAAATCTTGTAATCAACCTTTAGTCAATCAAAGTTGTTTTTCCATTTCCAATAGACAGTCATTTCATAGCAATAAATAAAGAGATCTCTTACAGAGTGGACTAGTTCAAGCGTTTTTCCTATCCCGGCCTTGGGAGGATGGATGTCACTAGCAATTGGATTAACTGCGGTTTTCAGTACTCTGTTTTTGCAGAAACGGGGCACTCTGAATAGGGTGATAATTACACTCCCCGCATATCTCAATGGAGGTCTCTCTTTTTTCTGCTGCATCACAGCAACTCAACCGCATCTAACCGGTTTTTCTTTTTAACTGCCTCCTCGAGCTCCGCCCCCAACAGCCACTTCCTTGCTTTCAAATCAATTGCAATACCAAAAGCAAGGCAGTAGAGGGCAGCGCAACGCTAAATAATTTACCTCCTCCCAAGGTGGGGAATAGGTGTCACAAATGTAATCACATAGATAATACAGAACACACATTGGTAGTGGCTTTTCTGGTCACTACACAGGTAGGAAGGGGTGGTGTCTTTAAATAGTTTACGATATGTTTTTGGGTCACTTAATAGTCTTAGGGATTCAGTGTAATATATAGTGGTATCCATGACCACTATGCCTCCTCCCTTGTCTGCAGGGCGGATAGTTATTGAGTTATTGTTTTGAAGAGCTAGCATACTCTGTTTTTCTTGAGTGGTTAGGTTTTGAGGAATGTATCTTTTATTTCGTGGTTTGATTTTACGAATGTCAAGCGTGACCATATGTTCAAATGTATTGAAAGCTTCAGAATATTCATTTTGGGGATTGAATGAGAATTTATGACTGAGTTGAGTGTGTACAATTGTGTTCATTTCTAAACTTGGGTGATTCAAGTTAGAAGTCGTGGGGCCTGTGCGTTTGATAAAATATTTTTTTAAGGCGAGGTTATGTAGACATTTTTTCATGGTTATGTAGAGGTTGAAGGGATTAGCTTCACAGGAAGGGGCAAATTTTAGACCTTTAAGTAGTAATGATTTATCGTTTTTAGATAAAGTGTAGGAGCTTAGATTCAAATTGTTTTGTTCAAGCAAAGTGTTATGGTTGGAATCTGGATGTGCTACTTTTTTGGACAATTTGCTGTAGCTCTTGCCTCATTTTCTTTTTGTGTTGGAGCCCTGAAAAAAACCCTTCTTAAGAAGGCATTGATACGTAGGTCGATGTTGAATGGGTCTTGACATAGACGGACCTGATTTAGTGGCATTGGAATGTTTTAGGGGACGGGGGGGGCAAAGGGTTGTTATTTTTGTTGGACCTGAGATGTGGGCTAAGTAAGGAAGGAATCCTTTTATTCGGGCCAGGGGGTTCAGAATTAAAATTTTTGGATCTATTAGACTGGGGTCTTGAGAGAATAGACTCATAAGATGCCCTTGTTAATAGGTTTTCATTGGGTGTATCAAGTATCTGGGAAGTGGTAGGGAAGAGGGTAGTAAATTGGGATGGGTATTCTTCCATACATAGAGGAGAGAACCTATTATGTGTCAGAATGTTAACTCCTACAGTAAAGTCAGAAAGTTGGGATGAGGTAACTAGAGTTGAGCACGGTTCGTGGTTCGTGGTTCACCAGTTCGAGTGATTTTGGGGGGTGTTCTAGATAGAACTAGAACTTGAGCTTTTTGCTAAAAGTTCGGCAGCTCGAGTTACGTTTGAGAACGGTTCTATCAGCAAAAAACCTAGCTAATTACTAGCTGGCTTTTCACTGTAATAGTGTGAGTCACTCTGTGATTCACACTATAATCAAATTTCAGCGTAGAGTGTGCGGGGGGACGACGGGTTTTAGATCTGTGGTGCTGAGACAATGCCAATTGCCATTTTTATTTTTTCTAAGCGCGCGTGTAGTGGGGCGGGCCAACATGTCAGCCAATCCCAGACACACACACGGCTAAGTGGACTTTTTGCCAGACAAGCAAGGGCGGCGGGATGTGGTTGTTTAAACCCCCTCTTTGTTGGTTGGAGAATTATGTTTTTAATGGGGTCCCTGGGCCAGAGCTCAGCGGACAGTGGAATATGGGTCCCTGGGGAGGAGCTCAGTGGACAGTGGAATAGATGGGTCCCTGGGGAGGAGCTCAGCGGACACAAGGAAAATGATCAAGGGGTATACCCAGATTCCCCCTTGAGCTAGGTGTACACGGCGGAGGCTTTTTGTCAAACAAACAAGACTTTTTGTGAAACCTCTTCACATGTGGAAAATTGCTCAAAAAACGTGGTATAAGAGGTGGGCACAAGCATCGCAGGAAGAGTCAGGAGACATCAGCATGGAACAAGAAAAGAAAATATTAGAGATCTCACTTTGGAACCTTTCCAGTTATATTTTGTCATTTGACAAGAGTTCTGTGTTTTTGTCCATCTTAAGACTTTGATATTTTTAGGACATTATTTGATATTAATAAACTAGCCCGTTACCTTACTATTAAATGTCATTTTATGAATGAAAACGAAAATGAACAACCCCCTTATACAGGAATGGACAACACAAGATGTTTTCCTTACTTTTGGAAATCAGAGTAAGGCACCTGTTTTGGGAGCTAGCTATAGAGTTCAACTAACATTCACCTCTGATGCTGCTTCTTCACAGCATCAGTACACTGTCATTTTTCCAGACACTGCAGAGTAACATCCCTCCACGTGTCATACCCTTTTTCACCAGCTGGGATGGAAGTGACACCCGAGAAGGTTCTCAGATGATGGTAGGCCCCTTCAGGTTGCAATTTTGTAAACCGGGTAACTAACTTCTCCATGGCTGCCACCACCATGTCAACCATAGTTATTTCTGCAGATTTGTCCCGAGTCAGAGTGGGAGGTAAACATCTAGGCCATCTAGGCTGTGAACTTACATCTGAAGATGATGTCCCAGCTTCGGGCCTCACAGGCTAGGTGATCTTCCAATGTGGTCTATGTTTTAATGGCACAGTTATGACAGATGGGAAGTACCCTTTGTCCAATGTGAACTCAGTAGTTATTAGCGCTGCTGATAACACACTCCTTTCATCAGTCCTTCTGTCAACCACTCTGGGATGGACAACTCCATGAACTTGGTTCCCAATCTGCAGTACTTCTTCATCAGATACCATGCAGAGTTCCCCACATACTGCGAAACTGTGTTCATCAAGTATACTCCTTTCCCCACACCATGTGGACACTTGTGCTTCAGTTAAAGCCTCCAGATCAGCGATATGTCTTGATCGATCTCAGCAGTGCCTCCACTGTAACACCCCTTTTCTCCATTGTCCGAGCAGGGTGTTCGGTAGTTCTCACCTTGATATGACACAGTGCCTCCACCCGAATCTTGCTAGGAGCTCTAGGGGAATGCAGAAGGGTCATTATCTTCCACTAGGGGTCGACTCAGAAAACCCCTGCCCACGCACCATACACACTCACAATAACTGAGGTTAGAAATCGTAACAGGTTTATTTGCAGGAGGATGAGAACCAGAAATTACAAAGGGAAACAGCAAGCAACAGTGAACAACAGGTAATGTTATGCAGTATTCTACAGGGGTGCATTGCAATAGACCTGAAAGTTAGGGGTAATGCTTCCTCTTTAACCTACAACACACACTTTGCTGACTAAATACAATTTACCAACTAACAATCTCCTAGGGCTGGTCATATAAAATCTCCAGTGCAATCAAAAGTCCTCTTTAGCACGGTTTGTAATTTTTTTCAGCACACTTCTCAGACTGCAGAACTGCAAAACTCAGGTACACTCCCTTATGAATAAATGCAGTACACTTTTCCAGTAGTGGAACTACAAATCAGAGAATGTCCTACTTACTTCTGTCTGAAGCAAGTCTGTTCTCTCAGACTATCCCACACCGTAGCTTCCGGATCCAATGGCTTGGAGAGGGTGGGTACATCAGGCAAAATCCTTCTTCTGAGTGGGATGGCAGCTCCAATCCCCCATTCCCTAGCTTTAATGTCTATCAAAAAATACATGAATAGGTACACACAGTACTCCATTCAACTCCAAAATTTTATTTTAGATTCCATCTGGTTCTTGCTTAGAAATCATTTTTTCAAATTTTCCAATACATTTTTTCTCCAAAAACTTGTTTGCTCTATGGGAGCTAAATTTTCCCCTTTGGTAGCAATTATTTACATGAACTATTGGGAGGATTGTTATATTTATAATGACTCTAATCCATCTATGAATCAAATTGCTTATTATTTTAGATTTATAGATGATGGATTATTTATTTGGAACAGTTCTTGTGAATTGATTCCCTCCTTCATTGATTACACTGGGGAACGCAATTTTTTAGGAGTTAGGTCAGACAACTGTTCTTAATTAATATTTGGATGCTGAATCCAGAAATTATCTCAGTTTTTCTCTATCACGTCAAGTTTTTGAACTATAGGATTTTTGTCTTCTCAAAAATATGTAAACTACTGTACCTAAAAAGTGTTTTTTTTTTAAATAGTACAAATATGAACACAAAATTAAATATATAAGAAATAGTCATAAAAATTATGTTTTTTAACACTATCATGTTTTTTACAAAGGATATATATATATATATATATATATATATATATATATATAAATATATGCAAGTATTTAAGGTAAAAATGTACATTTATAGCTTTTTCGGAAGTGTTTAACTTGAGGACAATCACGTTTGATGCTCCAGCAATAGTCGGCCATCATAAGTACATCCTATCTACCCTGGTAACTGCCTTCCATAACCTTCAAATCTTGGTGAAATCGTTAACCTTGCTCATCGCTAACAGCACCAAGATTTTCTGGAAAGTTGGCAAGATGGCAATGCAGAAAATGTAGTTTAATACTCATGTTGCAACCATGCGCTTTGTAGCTCTCCAATAGTTTCTGAACAATTTCTTTGTAATTACTGGCACGTGTATTTCCAAGAAAGTTCTTGACAACGTCTTTGAATGATAACCAAGCATTCTTCTCAAGATCTGACATAGTCCCGGTGAAATGTTCATCTTTGATGAGCTGTCGAATTTGTGGACCATCAAACACACCAGCCTTGATTTTTTCAATGGACAGTCCAGGAAGTGCCAACATGATGTACTTAAAACACTCGCCAACAGTTGGCAATGCTTTTACAAATTACTTCATGAGACCTAGTTTTATGTGCAGAGGTGGGAATAGTATATTCTTCCTGTCAACAAGTGGCTGATGTAGAATGTTAGGATCTCCAGGTTTAAGACTAGATCTTGGAGGCCAATTTGACTCAACCCAATGCTTTTCTCGAGCTCTGCTATCCCACATACAGAGAAAGCAGGGATATTTTGTGTACCCACGTTGCTGACCAAGAAGGAAGCAAACCATTTTAAGGTCAACACAGATGATCCAATTGTGTGTGTCATATTTCAATAACTCAATAACTCTCTTTACATCTCCATGTTCTTCATGAAGAGAGACAGAATGCCCAATAGGGACTGCACCAAATAAATTGCCATTGTGTAGAAGGACACACTTAAGACTCCACTTTGAGCTATCAATAAACAGTCGCCATTCATTTGGATTGTACATTGAAAGCCCTAATTCTTTAAGGACAAAGAGACAGAAATCAGAGTATATTGTATCAAAAAAATTTTTTTTAATAATATTGGTCAAAATATTTTTATAAAAACACTTTTTTATTTCAAATTGCTAAAATCATCACAAGGTCAAGAAAAAACATCACCAGAAAAAACATATAAACACATACAGAGGGGATCTCTGATCCAAAGGATTACTGGTGAAAAAAGCAGAGGATCATTTCATATCAAAAAATCTATATCATAAAAATATCACCCCTGTCCCTTCACCAACATCCATAGTACAGCACTAATACATATATTAATTGATAAATAATAAATATACAAATATATAAATATTATATCAATATATCAATAAATATACATATAATAGCTCCAGTGTAAATAGCCAATGTTCAAAAGGAAGGTTTCTACTCCTATAGACAAGAGTGGAATAAACGAGGAATCTCCTCCATATAAATATAACTTCTCCTTTAAGAGTGATATTCCTATGTCCATAGGTTTAATAAGGGGCAATGAGTTATAATTTATTTAACAGCTTGCCCACTCAAGCTGTTTATAAATGCCCACTCCTCCCAAATAAAATAAATTACTCCCTTAACAACAGAGGCCAATAATAAGTGTAACAAACATCAATTTGCCATACTTGCCTAATATAAGGTCAGAGACACCCTCAAAAGCTCGACGTACGTTTCAAGGGAAACCTTTTCATCAGGAGGCTCATATAAAAATATTTTGACCAATATTATTAAAAACATTTTTTTTGATACAATATACTCTGATTTCTGTCTCTTTGTCCTTATCTAATTATTTGAGTTAAAGTATCTCTAAAAACTATGGTGGAGAAATTATAGGAATCTGCTATCATGTTTCTAAGCCCTAATTCTTGTAGTAAACCAGGAATATTATGGCAAAACACAAAACCGCTGTCACACCGAAAGTACTGCAAAAATGTACTTTCTCTAGTACGAAAGTATGATACCTTCGCTCCTTGTTCAAGTAACAGTTTCTCATTCAGCCTTGATGTTAGTAATCCTGAAGCTTTTTTTGATAAGCCCAATTCACGTGCTAAATCATTTAACTCGTGCTGATCAAATCCCTTACGAACTGAATCCTTGTGAATTTCAAATTCTGCATCATTGCTGTCACTGTGTTCGTCAACATCACTCAGAACTTCTACAGATGGTATCTGTTCGAAAACTGGCACTGGAATTTCTCTGAATGAGGCATTGGTCTGATAGCTGACGGTAGATTTGGATATTCTATTTTACTTTTATTTTTCCTGTTAAATCCTGATGTTTTCACTAAACAGAAGTAACAGTCTGTGGAATGACTTTTTTGCTCTCTCCACACCATAGGGATACCAAATGCCAACTTTTCACGTGTTCCTTTGGTCCACATCCGTAAACTCTCGACACACTGCTTGCACACCATGTGAGGGGCCCATTGCTTATCTTGATCACCGAGTTTTACTTTAAAATATGCAAAATATGCTTGTTTGACAAATGCACTGATGTTTGCCCTTTAAACTGGAATGGTGAAAACACCACAAATATCCTCTCCTCTCTCCTCCTGTACCAGTCTGTTATGTACTGTTAATGATTGTTGTACGTATACCCTTTCACTTGTAAAGCGCCATGGAATAAATGGCGCTATAATAATAAATAATAATAAATAATAATAATAAAAATGTGTCATAGGCTGTCCATGTCACATGTCCTTGCATTATAAATACGGACATTTTCCCTAAATACGCCATTATCTACCTTCTGTGTCTGGGTGACAGTCACCGCTCAAGCAGCTCCTGTCGCCGGTCCTGCTGTGTACGCTATACACACAGCGCTCTACTGATTAGGGACAGAAGTTTATTTCAGCCCTAAATTTATCAGGCTCAGAGCCATAGGTGACAGTCAGGTCCGTGGAAACGCTTTATACAGCTTCAGATAACAGCGTCTGTGTACCTAAGCTCAGGGAAATCCTTGCTGCATTTCACCATTAGGAGGGATAGAAAGTGAGGCTTCCTTTCCTCTACACTGACCCACAACCCGGCCACTGTACCCTCCTGCACGTTTGCAAAGCCATTTTAATTGAAAAGAGTGCTGCCAGTTAGTGCCATCCAAAGAGTGGCTGCTGTACTCCATTATTGTGCCACTGGTGCCAAGCAAGTCCCACCACCTCTGCATTCTCCCCTCCTGCACATTTTTGCAAAGCCATTTTAATTGAAAAGAGTGCTGTCAGTTAGTGCCATCCAAAGAGTGGCTGCTGTACTCCATTATTGTGCCACTTGTGCAAAGCAAGTCCCACCACCTCTGCATTCTCCCCTCCTGCACATTTTTGCAAAGCCATTTTAATTGAAAAGAGTGCTGCAAGTTAGTGGCATCCAAAAAGTGGCTGCTGTACTCCATTTGTGTCCCACTGGTGCCAAGCAATTTCAAGCACCTCAGCATTCCACCCTCCTGCTCATTTTTTAGTAAGCTATTATAATAGCAAACACTACTGAAACTTAGTGGCATCCAAAAAGTGGCTGCTGTACTCCATTAGTGTCCCACTGGTGTCAAGTAATTTCCAGCACCTTTGCATTCCACCCTTCTGCTCATTTTTACTAAGCTATTATAATAGCAGACACTGCTGAAACTTAGTGGCCTCCAAAAAGTGGCAGTTGGACTCCATTAGTGTCCCACTGGTGCAAAGCAACTTCCAGCACCTCTGCATTCCACCCTCCTGTTCATTTTTACTAAGCTATTATAATAGCAAACACTGCTGAAACTTAGTGGCATACAAAAAGTGGCTGTTGACTCCATTAGTGTCCAACTGGTGCCAGGCAATTTCCAGCAAACTCTGCATTCAACCCTCCTGCTCATTTTTACTAAGCTATTATAATAGCAAACACTGCTGAAACTTAGTGGCATCCAAAAAGTGGCTGTTGGACTCCATTAGTGTCCCACTGGTGCCAAGCAATTTCCAGCACCTCTGCATTCCACCCTCATGCTCATTTTTACTAAGCTATTATAATAGCAAACACTGCTGAAACCTAGTGGCATCCAAAAAGTGGCTGCTGTACTCCATTGGTGTCCCACTGGTGCCAGGCAATTTCCAGCACCTCTGTGTTATGATCCGGAACCATGGAAGACCACCACAAATCATTAGTAAAAGGTGACAAGAGCATTGTCAACTAATCTGGCCGCTCTCCCCTCACTAACCATCACAACTAAAAGTAGCTAAGGGGTGAACTAACATCCTGTGCACCGCGATCCCAGCCGGAGAACTAGCTATCCTAAAGGAAGGAAAGATGAATAACTATCTGCCTCAGAAAATAGACAAGAATAGCAAGCCCCCCACATTCAAAGACTGCGGTGATATAGTAACAACACAATACACAGATAGATGACAGGATTTGCAAAAGGTAAGGACCCCACTGACTAAAATAGGAAAGGACAGGAAAGGGACTGATGGTGGCCAGAGAAAAAACCCTGCAAAATTCCAAATTCCTGATAGTACAAAATGGCCCTCAGATCGCACGATCCGTCCTATACCAGGTGGTCTTGTCATACCAATGACCAGAAAACAAGAATCATAACAAATTCAACAAGCCACAAACTAATGGACCCAAAGGAGCTATACTCCAAACAGAACTGCAGGGAGTTCCCCAGCCAAGCAACTGAGGGTGAAAATCCCTGCATGCAAATAAACTGAAAACAACCACAGCAAAAGACAAACCCAGACAAGAGCAAAAGAACCAAACAATAAATAAAGAGCAAGCGCTTATCTGGGGTAGATGTGGTGTGGTGCAGAATGAAGCAGGCTAATAATACAAAGAACAACTGACATCCAGCATAGCCTGCTATCAGACCAGGATTTAAATAAACAGTTAGCAAAGGAAACGCCCATTGCACAACACACCTGGTCCAAGTCCAAACCATTCCTGGCCACCAAAGGGAGCCTCCCAGCAGCCAAAACATAACTAACATTCACAACAGTACCCCCCCTTGAGGAGGGGTCACCGAACCCTCACCAATGCCACCGGGTCGCTCAGTATGAGCATGATGGAAGGCGCGAACCAACCTGTCCGCATGAATGTCAGAAACCACAACCCAAGAGTTATCCTCTTGCCCATAACCCTTCCATTTCACAAGGTACTGAAACTGACGCCTACTGCGACGGGAATCCAGAATTATTTCAACCTCATACTCTAGATCCCCTTGTACCAAATCAGGGTCAGGAGGCGCTGCTGCAGGAACTGTTGGCTCCACATATTTCTTCAACAAGGACTTATGGAAGACATTGTGAATCTTAAATGACGCAGGCAGAGTCAAACGGAAAGATACAGGGTTGATAATCTCCGAAATCTTATAAGGTCCAATAAATCTGGGCTTAAATTTAGGAGATGGAACTCTCATAGGAATATTTTTAGAGGACATCACACCATGTCCCCTACTTTAAATCGGGGACCAACAGTCCGACGCCGGTTGGCAAACTTTTGGGCAGTTTCTTGGGACTGAAACAATTTATTTACTACCTGCCCCCAAATCTGCTGCATTCTGTTTACCACCGAATCCACCCCTGGACAGTCAGACGCCTCAAACTGCCCTGAGAGGAACCTAGGGTGATACCCAAAATTGCAGAAAAAGGGGGAAATCAATGTGGTAGAGCTAGCTCTATTGTTAAGGGCAAATTCAGCCAAAGGCAAAAACGAAACCCAGTCATCCTGATCCGCGGAAACAAAACACCGTAAATAGGTCTCCAGGGTCTGGATAGACCTTTCAGTCTTACCGTTGATCTGAGGATAAACGCCGAGGAGAAAGACAGCTGAACACCCAATTTGGAGCAAAAAATCCTCCAAAACCTGGATACAAACTGCACCCCTCTGTCAGAAACAATGTTTTCTGGAACAACATGCAAATGAAGAACATGTTGGAAAAACAAAGGCACCAACTCTGATGAAGACGGCAACTTAGAAAGAAGAACCAAGTGGACCATCTTGGAGAATCTGTCACAGATCACCCAAATCACAGTCATTTTCTGAGAGACGGGAAGCTCTGAAATAAAATCCATAGAGATGTGCGTCCAAGGTTTCTTAGGTACCGGCAAAGGCAATAATAACCCACTAGAACGTGAACAACAGGGCTTGGACCTAGAACAAACTCCACACGACTGCACAAAACGACGGACATCCTGGGACAGGAAAGGCCACCAAAAAGAGCGTCTCACAAGATCCCGAGTACCAAAAATGCCAGGATGACCCACCAAAACAAAGCAATGAACCTCAGAGACAACTCGGTCTCTCTATTGGTCCGGGACAAACAGTTTTCCTGTAGGACATCTCTCAGAATTATCCCCCTGAAATTCCGCCAGTGCCAACCGCAGATCAGGCGAAATAGCCGAGAAAACTACACCATCATTCAGGATAGTAGACGGTTCGACAACCTCCAAAGAGTCAGCGCAGAAACTCCTGGAAAGGGCATCGGCCTTAACATTCTTGGTGCCCGGCAAAAAAGAGACCACAAAATTAAACCGGGTAAAAAACAAAGCCCACCTGGCCTGCCTAGGATTCAACCTCTTGGCCGATTCCAGATAGATGAGATTCTTGTGGTCCGTAAGCACCACAACTTGATGCCTTGCCCCCTCCAACCAATGCCTCCACTCTTCAAATGCCCACTTCATAGCCAATAATTCCCGGTTCCCCACATCATAATTCCGTTCAGAAGGAGCAAACTTCTGAGAGAAAAAGGCACAGGGCTTAATTTTACCCGAAGTAGCATCTCGTTGAGACAGAACAGCAACTGCACCGATCTCTGAGGCATCGATCTCAACTTGAAATGGGCGAGACACATCAGGTTAATGCAGGACTGGGGCAGAAGTGAATCGCCTTTTAAACTCCTGCAAGGCCACAATTGCCTCTATGGTCCAATTCTCAGCATCACTATGGGGAGATAAGGTATGCACACCAGTGACTATGTAAGGGGAATACATGAAATAGCAGAAACTGCTGTGTGAATACTGACTTGAAAAATCCAATAGCTATATGTAAGAGTGAAAATGTGAAAAATGGAATCTGCATTACTGCCATGAACATATGAATCATGAGAAATTTAGCTACTGAATTGATCAATGCAATAGAGCCCCAACACTACGCCAGTAGCACCGTATCTGGTACTGGTAACAGCAATTTTATTGAATCTTTTCATAATTTTATAAGACCATCCTTTGCAAGGCCACCAGAGACAACAAGTCTGACACATAGTCAACGGCTGGAGAGGATGATACAGGAGTATCTCCAAATGAACATCGATGCCATGACTTTGCAAATGGAGCCTTGCTCATTTTGGGCTTCAAATCTTGAAAAATGGCCAGAGCTCTCCACTTACGCCTTGGAGATCTTGTCGTGACCAGCTGCCAGCATTGTCTCTGAACATGTCTTCAGTGCTGCAGGGTGTGTGCTGACAGATAAGCGCACGCGTCTGTCCAGTGACAATGTGGACAGACAAACGTTCATCAAAATGAACAAGTTATGGATTCACAAGGAATTTACTACCCCTGTGTCATTCTGGGGAGAGTAAATGCTTGTGTATTTTGAATGTGCTTGATGCAAATCTACCTGTGAAGTGTACAACTGGGGCACAAGTGCTGCCACTGAAGGGGTGTCTGTGTGGCCCAATTTTTGGAAAAAGGGAGACTCCGCTTAGAATAACCCTTGCTTGCAGTGTTTCTAAAAATGATCCAAGATGAACAGATCTGGGATCAGCAAAGACTTTGCTACCTACCCCGTTGCCATCCTGGGGACGGTTAAGGATGGCGTATTTTTGAATGTGCTTGATGCAAATCTACCTGTGAAGTGTACAACTGGGGCACAAGTGCTGCCACTGAAGGGATGTCTGTGTGGCCCAATTTTTGGAAAAAAAGGGAGACTCCGCTTGGAGTATCCCTTGCTGTGTTTTTAAAAAGGAGCCAAGATGAACAAGTCATGGTTCAGCAAAGACTTTGCTATCCACACCAGTGTCATCCTGGGGACGGTTAAGGATGGCGTATTTTTGAATGTGCTTGATGCAAATCTACCTGTGAAGTGTACAACTAAGGCACAAGTGCTGCCACTGAAGGGGTGTCTGTGTGGCCCAAGTTTTGGAAAAAAGGGAGACTCCGCTTGGAGTAACACTTGCTTGCAGTGTTTCTAAAAATGATCCAAGATGAACAGATCGGGGATCAGCAAAGACTTTGCTACTCACCCCGGAGTCATCCTAGGGACGGTTAAGGATGGCGTATTTTTGAATGTGCTTGATGCAAATCTACCTGTGAAGTGTACAACTGGGGCACAAGTGCTGCCACTGAAGGGATGTCTGTGTGGCCCAATTTTTGGAAAAAAGGGAGACTCTGCTTGGAGTATCCCTTGTATGTTGGGCAACACCCCATACTTACACCGATCCTGGGACCTCACACCACTTTAAATCGGACCTCTAGTAGGCGGTAAAATTACCTGGTGATTCAATTTGGACAGTAGTAGTTTACTTATTCTCCAATTATTGACTGTGGTATATTGATCTTCTTCAGCTTTTTTCCTGCTAGTGGCTTGGAGTTATTACATTGTACCAATCAATGGTGGTGTCAGATAAAGTAGTATACTTTTTAGTACGATAGGGTATTTAGGTTGCAGTGACAGACTATATATATGTCCTGCATCCCAACTAGAGATGAGCGAACCAGCCGTGGTTCGGCTCGAGTTCAGATCGTCGAACGGAGGTCTCGTTCGAGTTCAGTTCGGCGAACGTTCGACGAACCGAACTTGAACCACATAGGAAACAATGGCAGGCAATCACAAACACATAAAAACACCTAGAAAACATCCTCAAAGGTGTCCAAAAGGTGACAAACAAGTCACAACACAACACAAACACATGGGAAAGTGACAAGGACATATACTCATGCGAAAACAAAAGAGCTGGACAAGGAAAAAGTGGAGGAGACACAGATATAGGCATGGCACGCCCTTCTAAAATCATGTAAAACACCACAAGGTGACTCCAAGCGGAGTTCTCCCATTTTTCCAAAAATTGGACCACACACACACACACCCACCCCTTCAGTGGCAGCATTTGTGCCCCAGTTGTACACTTCACAGCTAGATTTGCATCAAGCACATTCAAAAATACGTCATCCTTTTCCGTCCTCAGGATTGCACCGGGGTAGGTAGCAAAGTCTTTCCTGATCCCAGCTCTGTTCATCTTGGACCATTTTTAAAAACAATGTAAGCAAGGGTTACTCCAAGCGGAGTCTCCCTTTTTTCCAAAAATTGGGCCACACAGATACTCACCCCTTCAGTGGCAGCACTTGTGCCCCAGTTGTACACTTCACAACTAGATTTGCATCAAGCACATTCAAAAATACGCCATACTTAACCGTTCCCAGGATGACCCCGGGGTAGGTAGCAAAGTCTTTGCTGAACCATGACTTGTTCATCTTGGCTCATTTTAAAAAACAATGTAAGCAAGGATTACTCCAAGCGGAGTCTCCCTTTTTTCCAAAAATTGGGCCCCACACACACCCACCCATTCAGTGGCAGCAGTTGTGCTCCAGTTGTACACTTCACAGCTAGATTTGCATCAAGCACATTCAAAAATATGCCATACTTAACCGTTCCCAGGATGACCCCGGAGTAGGTAGCAAAGTCTTTGCTGAACCATGACTTGTTCATCTTGGCTCCTTTTAAAAAACACAACAAGCAAGGGTTACTCCAAGAGGAGTCTCCATTTTTTCCAAAAAATGGGCCCCACACACACCCACCCATTCAGTAGCAGCACTTGTGCCCCAGTTGTACACTTCACAGCTAGATTTGCATCAAGCACATTCAAAAATATGCCATACTTAACTGTTCCCAGGATGACCCCGGGGTAGGTAGATAAAGTCTTTGCTGAACCATGACTTGTTCATCTTGGCTCCTTTTAAAAAACACAGCAAGCAAGGGTTACTCCAAGCGGAGTCTCCTTTTTTTCTAAAAATTGGGCCCCACACACACCCACCCATTCAGTGGCAGCACATGTGCCCCAGTTGTACACTTCACAGCTAGATTTGCATCAAGCACATTCAAAAATACGCCATACTTAACCGTCCCCAGGAGGACACCGGGGTAGGTAGCTAAGTCTTTCCTGATCCCAGCTCTGTTCATCTTGGCTCCTTCTAAAAAACACAGCAAGCAAGGGTTACTCCAAGCGGAGTCTCCTTTTTTTTTCTAAAAATTGGGCCCCACACACACCCACCCATTCAGTGGCAGCACTTGTTCCCCAGTTGTGCACTTCACTGCTAGATTTGCATAAAGCACATTCAAAAATACGCCATACTTAACCGTAACCAGGATGACACCGGGGTAGGTAGCAAAGTCTTTCCTGATCCCAGCTCTGTTCATCTTGGATCATTTTTAAAAACACAGCAAGCAAGGGTTACTCCAAGCGGAGTCTCCCTTTTTTTTCCAAAAATTGGGCCACACACCCACCCACCCATTCAGTGGCAGCACTTGTGCCCCAGTTGTACACTTCACAGCTAGATTTGCATCAAGCACATTCAAAAATACGTCATACTTAACCAATCCCAGGATGACCCTGGGGTAGGTAGATAAAGTCTTTGCTGAACCATGACTTGTTTATCTTAGCTCCTTTTAAAAAACAGCAACAAAAAGAGGACAATGTCCTCCAAAAATTAAGTATTACTCACAGCAAGTTGGGCTGTAGTGTGTACATCGCCCAGGCCAAAAGCTAATGCTCTACCAGGATACCGCTAAACCCCCACTAATGTGGAAGCGTCACAGGTGCAGGAGAAGCAGATCACACACACACCTCCATGGAATGGAGGGGAGGCGAATGCTAGATAATAAAACTGCACACAAGTGGCTTGCATAGAGCGCTGTTCACATGCAGATGGCACAGTCACAAACCCGCAGCCTATTAGGTAACGCCCTTCTATTAGATCAGGCGGGCTGCCAAGCCGTACCCCACTGTGTATCATGCACGGACAGACACTCCACAATGCAAGGCCCAACAGTAAGGGTACCTTCACACTTAGCGATGCAGCAGCGATCCGACCAGCGATCTGACCTGGTCAGGATCGCTGCTGCATTGCTACATGGTCGCTGGTGAGCTGTCAAACAGGCAGATCTCACCAGCGACCAGTGAACAGCCCCCAGCCAGCAGCGACGTGCAAGCGACGCTGCGCTTGCACGGAGCCGCCATCTGGAAGCTGCGGAGACTGGTAACTAAGGTAAACATCGGGTATGGTTACCCGATGTTTACATTAGTTACCAGCGCACAGCTGTGTGTGCAGGGAGCAGGGAGCCGCGCACACTGAGCGCTGGCTCCTTGCTCTCCTAGCTACAGTACACATCGGGTTAATTAACCCGATGTGTAATGCAGCTACATGTGCAGAGAGCCGCGCACACTGCTTAGCGCTGGCTCCTTGCTCTCCTAGCTGCTGTACACATCGGGTTAATTAACCCGATGTGTACAGCAGCTACATGTGCAGAGAGCCGGAGCCGGCAGCACAGGCAGCGTGAGAGCTGCAGAGGCTGGTAACTAAGGTAAATATCGGGTAACCACCTTGGTTACCCGATGTTTATCTTGGATACAGCTTACCTCAGCTGTCAGACGCCGGCTCCTGCTCCCTGCTCGCTTCATTTGTCGCTCTCTCGCTGTCACACACAGCGATCTGTGTGTCACAGCGGGAGAGCGGCTTTAAAGAAAACGAACCAGGGCTGTGTGTAACGAGCAGCGATCTCGCAGCAGGGGCCAGATCGCTGCTCATTGTCACACACAGCGAGATCGCTAATGAGGTCACTGCTGCGTCACAAAAAGCGTGACTCAGCAGCGATCTCGGCAGTGAGCTCGCTGTGTGTGAAGCACCCCTAAGGGGCCTGGCTGTATCTTGTACAAACAAAAAAATATGAGGTTTTTGTTGGTATTTATGGCCATAAAACGTAAGCCTACACCCTCGTCACGGGACCTCATGTCTGTAGGTCCCTACACTAAATATAAAAATAGCAACAAAAAGAGGACAATGTCCTCCAAAAATTAAGTATTACTCACAGCAAGTTGGGCTGTAGTGTGTACATCGCCCAGGCCAAAAGCTAATGCTCTACCAGGATACAGCTAAACCCCCACTAATGTGGAAGCGTCACAGGTGCAGGAGAAGCAGATCACACACACACCTCCATGGAATGGAAGGGAGGCGAATGCTAGATAATAAAACTGCACACAAGTGGCTTGCATAGAGCGCTGTTCACATGCAGATGGCACAGTCACAAACCCGCAGCCTATTAGGTAACGCCCTTCTATTAGATCAGGCGGGCTGCCAAGCCGTACCCCACTGTGTATCATGCACGGACAGACACTCCACAATGCAAGGCCCAACAGAAAGGGGCCTGGCTGTATCCTGTACAAACAAAAAAATATGAGGTTTTTGTTGGTATTTATGGCCATAAAACGTAAGCTTACACCCTCGTCACGGGACCTCATGTCTGTAGGTCCCTACACTAAATATAAAAATAGCAACAAAAAGAGGACAATGTCCTCCAAAAATTAAGTATTACTCACAGCAAGTTGGGCTGTAGTGTGTACATCGCCCAGGCCAAAAGCTAATGCTCTACCAGGATACAGCTAAATCCCCACTAATGTGGAAGCGTCACAGGTGCAGGAGAAGCAGATCACACACACACCTCCATGGAATGGAGGGGAGGCGAATGCTAGATAATAAAACTGCACACAAGTGGCTTGCATAGAGCGCTGTTCACATGCAGATGGCACAGTCACAAACCCGCAGCCTATTAGGTAACGCCCTTCTATTAGATCAGGCGGGCTGCCAAGCCGTACCCCACTGTGTATCATGCACGGACAGACACTCCACAATGCAAGGCCCAACAGAAAGGGGCCTGGCTGTATCCTGTACATACAAAAAAATATGAGGTTTTTGTTGGTATTTATGGCCATAAAACGTAAGCCTACACCCTCGTCACAGGACCTCATGTCTGTAGGTCCCTACACTAAATATAAAAATAGCAACAAAAAGAGGACAATGTCCTCCAAAAATTAAGTATTACTCACAGCAAGTTGGGCTGTAGTGTGTACATCGCCCAGGCCAAAAGCTAATGCTCTACCAGGATACAGCTAAACCCCCACTAATGTGGAAGCGTCACAGGTGCAGGAGAAGCAGATCACACACACGCCTCCATGGAATGGAAGGGAGGCGAATGCTAGATAATAAAACTGCACACAAGTGGCTTGACCCCGGTAGGTAGCAAAGTCTTTGCTGAACCATGACTTATTCATCTTGGCTCCTTATAAAAAACACAGCAAGCAAGGGTTACTCCAAGCAGAGTCTCCTTTTTTTCCAAAAATTGGGCCCCACACACACCCACCCATTCAGTGGCAGCACTTGTGCCCCAGTTGTACACTTCACAGCTAGATTTGCATCAAGCACATTCAAAAATACGCCATCCTTTTCCGTCCTCAGGATTGCACCGGGGTAGGTAGCAGAGTCTTTGCTGAACCATGACTTGTTCATCTTGGCTCCTTTTTGAAAAACACAGCAAGCAAGGGTTACTCCAAGCGGAGTCTCCTTTTTTTTCCAAAAATTGGGCCCCACACACACCCACCCATTCAGTGGCAGCACTTGTGCCCCAGTTGTACACTTCACAGCTAGATTTGCATCAAGCACATTCAAAAATACGCCATACTTAACCGTTCCCAGGATGACCCCGGGGTAGGTAGCAAAGTCTTTGCTGAACCATGACTTATTCATCTTGGCTCCTTATAAAAAACACAGCAAGCAAGGGTTACTCCAAGCAGAGTCTCCTTTTTTTCCAAAAATTGGGCCCCACACACACCCACCCATTCAGTGGCAGCACTTGTTCCCCAATTGTACATTTCACAGCTAGATTTGCATCAAGCACATTCAAAAATACGCCATCCTTTTCCGTCCTCAGGATTGCACCGGGGTAGGTAGCTAAGACTTTCCTGATCCCAGATCTGTTCATCTTGGCGCCTTTTAAAAAACACAGCAAGCAAGGGTTACTCCAAGCAGAGTCTCCTTTTTTTCCAAAAATTGGGCCCCACACACACCCACCCATTCAGTGGCAGCACTTGTGCCCCAGTTGTACACTTCACAGCTAGATTTGCATCAAGCACATTCAAAAATACACAATACTTAACCGTCCCCAGGATAACACCGGGGTAGGTAGCAAAGTCTTTCCTGATCCCAGCTCTGTTCATCTTGGATCATTTTTAAAAACACAGCAAGCAAGGGTTACTCCAAGCGGAGTCTCCCTTTTTTTCCAAAAATTGGGCCACACAGACACCCCATCAGTGGCAGCTCTTGTGCCCTAGTTGCAAACAGGATGTTTTGATTTGCATCAAGCACATTCCAAATCCACAAGCATTTACTCTCCCCAGGATGACACAGGGGTAGTTAATTCCTTGTGGATCCATGACTTGTTCATTTTGATGAACGTTAGTCTGTCCACATTGTCACTGGACAGACGCGTGCGCTTATCTGTCAGCACACACCCAGCAGCACTGAAGACACGTTCAGAGACAACGCTGGCACCTGGACACGACAAAATCTCCAAGGCGTAAGTTGAGAGCTCTGGCCATTTTTCAAGATTTGAAGCCCAAAATGAGCAAAGCTCCATTTGCAAAGTCATGGCATCGATGTTCATTTGGAGATACTCCTCTATTATCCTCTCCAGCCGTTGACTATGTGTCAGACTTAATAGATTGTCCAAGGACAAAAGTGAGCGCTAGATCCAACCATTCACTTAAGATTCTGCAGCTGGTTTGTAGGCAAAAAAACCCCAAAATTGCCTGGATACAACCAAATAATAATAAAAATGGAGATTTTTTTCTCATAAGGAAAAAAGCTCACCAACCAGCGCTGAATAATAAGAATATTTGATATAATTAATTTTTTAATCGACAATATAAAAAATATTGACACTGCTACATAAGATAAGAAACAAAAACAAAAACAAAAAAATATAACCAAGAGAAAATATCATAAATTGCACTATCGTGGGGCCCCGGCCGGTGGCACCACGTATATTAATAATAAATGTGGGTAAACTAGAGATCCAAACAAGAGAAAAGGATTTTTTCTAGAATATCCAAAAAAATAATGAATAGTTTATCCGCCCAAGGGGGAGGGGGGGGGAAAATAACACATTCGTGCTAGCTCGTATGTGAGGGCAAAGGTTCCTTCTGGCGAGTGTTAGTGCACAGGTAAATCCTTCAAAATTAGTTGAATAGTGCTAATATCCACGCTGCAAGTTTTCACGGTTCCATGAAATAGGATTAAATATGCCGCGCTCCTACCGCAGATTCTGGCAGGCAGAGGAATCAGTGCCCCAGAGACTCGTTACAAGTCTCGGTGTAGATTACCTGACACCCGCGCTGGCATGGTAATTGCAATACCTGTCTAAATATATAGATGTTCACCTCCAAAAATGCGTCCCACTTTTACCTGCTTCCTTGAAAGATAGTACACAGGTATTGCAATTACTACAGGAATTCAAATGGGAGAGTAATTTTATTCTTGGTTCTATTGATGTTACTTCTCTGTATACTGTCATTGAACACCAAAAAGGATGTGAAGCCTCAAAGTATTTTTTAAATAAATCGGGCCTGTCTGGTCAGGTGATGAACCTTCCCTTATCGAATTCTTGGAGGGTTTAAATACTAATGAATTTCATTTAAAATTCACCTATACATTTAGTACCAAAATGATTAACTTTTTGGATTTGAGTATTTTTGTTCAAAATGACAAAGTTGAAACTAAAACTTTCCACAAATCAACGGATACCAACAGTTACATTTCTTTAACCAGCTGCCATCTACCCAGCTGGCTCCTTAATGTGCCAAAAAGCCAATACATTAGGGCCTACAGGAATTGCAGTAGGCAGATGGATTTTGAAAAGGAGGCCGCCTCATTGACTAGTAAATTTGTGGAAAAAGGATATGAGGAGAAGTTCCTGGAGGGTGCATATTTACAAACTAAATCAATTATGAGAACAGATTTACTTCAGGACAAGCCTGTTGCCTGCATGCCTCAGGAAAAAGACGAATTAAATATACCAATAATTTTACAATATACAGCACAAACAAAGATTATAAAAAATATTGTGAAAAAGTATTGGAACCTCCTTAAGGATGACAAAATAATTGGCGGTTTGTTGCCTCCTTTTCCAAAGTTTGTTTTCAGAAAAGCCAATAATCTGGGCAACTTAGTAGCACCAACTATACAAAAAAGAAAAAAGAAAAAAGATGGAGGTATATGTAATTTGAAAGGCTACTTCCCATGTAAAAGATGTATTGTATGCAGGAATACAAAGAATATCACACGGAAAACTTTTTTGAAAGGACAGGAGGAGATTTTTATTAGTGATTTGATTACCTGTCATACTAAAGGTGTTATCTATTGTATCCAGTGCCCCTGTCAAAAGAGATACGTAGGTAGAACAATCAGACCCCTATGTAGAAGAGTGGGTGAACATATTAGAAATATCAGGAATAAATGTATTAAACACCCATTATCTAAGCATTATTTGTTGAAACATGGGGGTTCTTTTAAAGGTTCTCAAGTTTGGGGCATACAAAAGGTAATAAAAGATTGGAGGGGAGGTGACTATATTAGGAAAATGTCAAGGGCTGAAAGTCAATGGATTTTTGAGTTGAATACACTAAGACCTAATGGACTCAATAATGACATTGAACTCTTTGCCTTTGACTGAATAAGTTGGCTGCATATATAAGTATCCCTCCTCCCCCCCTTTCTTCCCCCCCCCTCTCCCCCCCCCCTCTTCTTCTCTCCCTTCCTCCCCCCTTTCCCCCCCTTTCCCTTCCCCCCCCCCCTCCCACCCCTCTCCTTCCCCCCCCCCTTTTTTTCCCTCATGTACCATATTAAATAAAGACCAAATTTGCTCTTTTCTACATCTAATATAATTCTTTGTAAAATATTTTTTATATATATATTTTTTACATACAAATTTTTAAAATGAAGGAAAAAGTTTTTTTCAAGTTTTTATTTCAAAAAGATTATTGTGTATATAATGGTGTAAGAAAAATTAAAACTAAAAAGAAAAATTAAATATATGAATAATTTTTTTACAATTTTAAAAAAATTTTTTATAACTACATATTTTTATAACTATATATTTTTATAATTATATTTTTATATATCAGATAATTAGATACATATATTTTTGTATGTTTTCTGAAAATTTTTTAAAAATCAAACATTTATAACATCTATATATCTTTTCTCTATATATATTTATTATATATATTTTTTATATATTTTATGCAATCTGGATGGTTACAGTTTGGTTTGGAACTCCTTATTTAGTATAAAAAATTTTTTTTCTGTAAGAATTTTCCTTTTAAAAAAATCTCTGCACTTGAAAAACCTTTGCACTATATATAGAAGAAATCTCTGCAATAAACATATTATGTAGCATGTGCAACACATGTTGATTTTATTGTTGGAATTTGTAGTCCTTTTTCTTTTGTTATAAATAGGTTTTAACAGAATGACTGCACTAAATATGTTTTGTAATGTGATTAATGTAGGATTTTCTTGTGGGAATCCGCAGTTTTTTATTGCCTCTTTTTTTCTCTATAAATAGGCTTTAATGGATTTACTGAGCTATCCTTGAGGAAGGGGGACTGGTGACGCCCCCGAAACGCGCGTCGGATCTAGCTCAGTGTATTATTGTGAAGTGGACACAGTTATCTGCTTGTTCCTACCGATTACGGACTTTGCCGATTTACTGGCAACTGAATATTTGAGTAAGGCGCACGGA
This sequence comes from Anomaloglossus baeobatrachus, assembly GCF_048569485.1. Lineage (NCBI taxonomy): Eukaryota > Metazoa > Chordata > Amphibia > Anura > Aromobatidae > Anomaloglossus > Anomaloglossus baeobatrachus. The sequence goes on from NC_134359.1 coordinate 157,205,660, forward strand.
GAAATCCATGTCCTGGGACGGTGCAAGCTTACTTCAGCAACTTTCAACCAATATCCTGCTTGGACCTAAGGGGTTTTTTCAAAATCCAAACCCGGCATTGTTCCCTTTTCTTCAGCGGTGTAAGAGTCATTCCACGCAAGGACCATACTTCACTGAGTTCCCATGCCAGCGCGGGTGTCAGGTAATCTACACCGAGACTTGTAACGAGTCTCTGGGGCACTGATTCCTCTGCCTGCCAGAATCTGCGGTAGGAGCGCGGCATATTTAATCCTATTTCATGGAACCGTGAAAACTTGCAGCGTGGATATTAGCACTATTCAACTAATTTTGAAGGATTTACCTGTGCACTAACACTCGCCAGAAGGAACCTTTGCCCTCACATACGAGCTAGCACGAATGTGTTATTCCCCCCCCCCTCCCCCTTGGGCGGATAAACTATTCATTATTTTTTTGGATATTCTAGAAAAAATCCTTTTCTCTTGTTTGGATCTCTAGTTTACCCACATTTATTATTAATATACGTGGTGCCACCGGCCGGGGCCCCACGATAGTGCAATTTATGATATTTTCTCTTGGTTATATTTTTTTGTTTTTGTTTTTGTTTCTTATCTTATGTAGCAGTGTCAATATTTTTTATATTGTCGATTAAAAAATTAATTATATCAAATATTCTTATTATTCAGCGCTGGTTGGTGAGCTTTTTTCCTTATGAGAAAAAAATCTCCATTTTTATTATTATTTTATGTGTCAGACTTGTTGTCTCTGGTGGTCTTGCAAAGGACGGTCTAAAAAAATTATGAAAAGATTCAATAAAATTGCTGTTACCAGCACCAGATACGGTGCTACTGGTACGGGTAGACTGTTGAAGATGACGAGATCGTCCCACGTTTGTCAAGTTACAACTGGGAGATTCACTCCCTGCACCTGCACGGTTGTTTGGTGGAAAAGCCGAGCTAAGATCGAGTAACAGCTTCTGCTGATACTCCTGCATACGTGCGTCCCTTTCTATGGCTGGAATTATGTCACAAAATTTGGACTTATACCGGGGATCTAATAGTGTGGCAAGCCAGTAGTCATCATCACTTCTAATTTTGACAATACGAGGGTCATGTTGGAGGTAGTGCAGCAAGAAGGAGCTCATGTGTCTTGCGCAGCCATGCGGACCAAGTCCTTGCTGTGTTTGTGGCATAGAGGTGCTAACCGTTCTTTCTTCCTCTGACATCTCCCCCCAACCTCTTTCAACTGAAATTTGACCAAGGTCTCCCTCATCCGCTGAGTCTTCCATGTCCATGGACAGTTCGTCCTCCATTTCTTCATGTTCTCCTGCACCTTCCTCAACATTTCACCTGCTACCATGTGCCCTTGTTGATCCCTGTCCCCCATGGTCCCATGCCTGCCGCGTTGGTGATGATGAACGTCTGGACCTTGGTGATGTTGTTGTGTCTTGCGCATATGAATCCTCCTGTAGTTCCTCCCCTTTCTGTTGTCCCATCCCCTTACTCCGAATAGTGTTTAGCGTGTGCTCCAGCATGTAAATGACTGGAATTGTCATGCTGATAATGGCATTGTCAGCGCTAAACATATTCGTCGCCATGTCGAAACTGTGCAGAAGTGTGCATAGGTCCTTGATCTGAGACCACTCCATCAGGGTGATCTGCCCCACCTCTGCATCTCGTTGGCCCAGGCTATATGTCATGACATATTGCACCAGGACTCGGCGGTGCTGCCACAGTCGCTGTAACATGTGGAGAGTTGAATTCCAGCGTGCCGCCACATCGCATTTCAGGCGATGAACCGGAAGGCCGAAAGACTTCTGGATAAATGCAAGTCGCTCAGCTGCGGCGGTTGAACGGCGGAAGTGAGCAGACAGTTTTCGTGCCCTGGTCAGAAGGACATCTAGGCCGGGATAGTGTGTTAAAAATTGCTGGACAACAAGGTTCAACACGTGAGCCATACAAGGCACGTGTGTCACCTTGCCCAGGCGAAGGGCCGCACCCAGGTTTGCAGCATTGTCGCACACGGCCTTACCAGGCTGCAGGTTGAGTGGAGACAACCATTTATTAAACTCAGTCTCTAGAGCTGCCCACAACTCAACCGCCGTGTGACTCTAATTTCCAAGACATGTCAAGCCAAAGACCGCCTGATGCCGTTGCGCTCTGCTGCCAGCATAGTAATGAGGGGTGTGTGATTCTTTCTGCGCAGTGAGAACGCTGGTGGCCTGACCAGGCAGGCTTGGGGCGGAGGTGGAGGACCCAGATGAGGTGGAGGAGGCAGAAGCAGTGGTGGAACTTGGGCAGACAGAGGATTGACACACAAGTCGTGGGGATGGCAAGACTTGTGCAGCAGACCCTTCACAATCTATCACCATAGTTGCCCAGTGCCCAGTCAGCGACATGTAACGTCCCTGTCCATGCTTACTGGTCCAAGTATCGGTGGTGAAATGCACCCGTTCACACACAGAGTTTCTCAAGGAAGCAGAGATGTTGTGTGCGACATGCTGGTGTAGTGCGGGCACACCTTTCTTAGAGAAGTAGTGGCGACTGGGCATCTGGTACTGGGGCACAGCGACAGACATAAGGTCTCTAAAATCCTGTGTGTCCACCAGGCGGAAAGGCAGCATTTCGGTAGCCAAGAGCTTACAGAGGGATAAAGTCAACCTCTTAGCTTTGTCATGGGTCGCAGGAAATGGCCTTTTATTTGTCCACATCTGAGGGACAGAGATCTGGCTGCTGTGTGTAGACGGTGTTGAGTAGGGTGTCCCTGGAAAAAGGCAGCTTTGTGAGGAAAGTGCAGGCGTAGACATGATGTTGCCTTCATCCAACGTTGGTGCTATCGATGTCTGAGAGAGCTGTACACACGTACTTGTTTCCCCTTTCAAACCAACTGACGACCTACCAAGCAAACTGCCTGTTGCGATTACAGTGGTGGAAGTTGTGCGTGGAAAACCAGGTGTGACAGCTGTCCCCACAGTCCTAGAAGATGAAGAGCGCGCGGATGCACTGGAAGGGGCAGGCGGTGGATTGTTCGTTCCACTAGGCCGCATTGCAGCACGGTGAGCTTCCTACTGGGCCATATGATATTTATTCATGTGACGATTCATGGAAGAAGTTGTCAAACTCCTGAGGTTTTGCCCTCTACTAACAGAATCACGACAAATTTTACAGATCACATAATTTGTGCGATCTTTTGCTATGTCAAAAAAGGACCAGGCTAGGCAAGGCTTAGAGGGCATGCGACCTGCTGAGCCCCCCTGACTAGTGCTCAGAGGCAGAGTGGTGGCTGAGGATGCAGTTGTAGACGTGCTACCAGTGCTCCGACTCTGTCCAGGAAGGCACAAGGTAACTTCGTCGTCGGTTGCATCCTCCTCCACCGCCTCTGTTGACCTCCTCGAGTGCCTGACTGTGGGTTGACAGTAGGTGGGATCTAGAACTTCCTCATCAATTGTTGTGTTTGCACTCCCCTCACCCTCAGACTGAGCCTCTTCTTGCCCTGACCGAATATTTAAGTTATCATCCCAATCTGGTATCTGCGTCTCATTGTCATCAGTATGTTCATCATTGTCTATAACAACAGGTGTTACAGTTTGTGAAAAAGGGTCAACATTATGCTCATAAACTTGGTCCTCACGGCCTGAATCAAAGTCACAAATGTTCTGGGCATCACTGCAGACCATTTTCTGGTCTGTACTCACTGTAGCTTGGGAGCAGACTTCTGATTCCCAGGCTATAGTGTGACTGAACAGCTCTGCAGACTCAGCCATCTCAGTTCCACCATACTGTGCAGGGCGGATGGAGACTTCAGAGCTGGGAGAATGCAAGTGTGATTGGGCTGACATCTCAGAGGACTGGTGTTTTTTGGATGCGGTAGTTGAGGTGGCGGAGAGGGCACTTGTTGGACCACTTGAGATCCATTTAAGCATTTTCCTTTTTTGGCCATCATCTACCTTTGTTACAGTTGTTTGTGTCCGTAAAAAAGGGAGCACATCGGATTGTCCACGGTAAGTAGTAGACATCTTACTTTTGCTGGAAGATGGTCTATCTTCAGCAGATGTTAATGGAGCTTTGCCACCTTCCCCATGGACAAACCCTTTTTTCCCTTTTCCAACACGACTGTTCCCCTTTCCACCAGCATCTGTCATTTTGCCACTCATTTTGATTGCGACAAGATTGGGCACTTAAAATGTGGTAGTAAAAATTGAGAGGTGGTGTAGATTTCAGCGGTGGTCTAGCTTTATTAATAGCAGAATAAACAACAATAATTATCCCTGAAAATGCAACTACGGCCCTTAAACTGGCAGCATAGTTTGCTAGTATAATGGCGTAGTAACAATGAGTTTGAGTGTGCAATGCAGGCAGACGTGCTGCAAATATCTTTGCACTAGTGGGACAATACAGAAGTCCAACAGCCACTTTAAGGATGCCACTAATTTTCCTCAGTGTTTGCTAGTATAATGGCTTAGTAACAAATGAGCTTGAGTGTTCAATGCAGGCAGACGTGCTGCAAATATCTTTGCACTAGTGGGACAATACAGAAGTCCAACAGCCACGTTTAGGATGCCACTAAGTTTCCTCAGTGTTTGCTAGTATAATGGCTTAGTAACAATGAGTTTGAGTGTGCAATGCAGGCAGACGTTCTGCAAATATCTTTGCACTAGTGGGACAATACAGAAGTCCAACAGCCACGTTTAGGATGCCACTAAGTTTCCTCAGTGTTTGCTAGTATAATGGCTTAGTAACAATGAGTTTAAGTGTGCAATGCAGGCAGACGTGCTGCAAATATCTTTGCACTAGTGGGACAATACAGAAGTCCAACAGCCACGTTTAGGATGCCACTAAGTTTCCTCAGTTGTTTCTAGTATAATGGCTTAGTAACAAATGAGTTTGAGTGTGCAATGCAGGCAGACGTGCTGCAAATATCTTTGCACTAGTGGGACAATACAGAAGTCCAACAGCCACGTTTAGGATGCCACTAAGTTTCCTCAGTGTTTGCTAGTATAATGGCTTAGTAACAAATGAGTTTGAGTGTGCAATCCAGGCAGACATGCTGCAAATATCTTTGCACTAGTGGGACAATACCGAAGTCCAACAGCCACGTTTAGGATGCCACTAAGTTTCCTCAGTGTTTGCTAGTATAATGGCTTAGTAACAATGAGTTTGAGTGTGCAATGCGGGCAGACATGCTGCAAATATCTTTGCACTAGTGGGACAATACCGAAGTCCAACAGCCGCGTTTAGGATGCCACTAAGTTTCCTCAGTGTTTGCTAGTATAATGGCTTAGTAACAACTGAGTTTGAGTGTGCAATGCAGGCAGACGTGCTGCAAATATCTTTGCACTAGTGGGACAATACCGAAGTCCAACAGCCACGTTTAGGATGCCACTAAGTTTCCTCAGTGTTTGCTAGTATAATGGCTTAGTAACAAATGAGCTTGAGTGTGCAATGCAGGCAGATGTGCTGCAAATATCTTTGCACTAGTGGGACAATACAGAAGTCCAACAGCCACGTTTAGGATGCCACCAAGTTTCCTCAGTGTTTGCTAGTATAATGGCTTAGTAACAATGAGTTTGAGTGTGCAATGCAGGCAGACATGCTGCAAATATCTTTGCACTAGTGGGACAATACCGAAGTACAACAGCCACTTTTAGGATGCCACTAAGTTTCCTCAGTGTTTGCTAGTATAATGGCTTAGTAACAAATGAGCTTGAGTGTTCAATGCAGGCAGACGTGCTGCAAATATCTTTGCACTAGTGGGACAATACAGAAGTCCAACAGCCACGTTTAGGATGCCACAAAGTTTCCTCAGTGTTTGCTAGTATAATGGCTTAGTAACAATGAGTTTGAGTGTGCAATGCAGGCAGACGTGCTGCAAATATCTTTGCACTAGTGGGACAATACAGAAGTCCAACAGCCACGTTGAGGATGCCACTAAGTTTCCTCAGTGTTTGCTAGTATAATGGCTTAGTAACAATGAGTTTGAGTGTGCAATGCAGGCAGACATTTTGCAAATATCTTTGCACTAGTGGGACAATACAGAAGTCCAACAGCCACGTTTAGGATGCCACTAAGTTTCCTCAGTGTTTGCTAGTGTAATGGCTTAATAACAATGAGTTTGAGTGTGCAATGCGGGCAGACGTGCTGCAAATATCTTTGCTCTAGTGGGACAATACAGAAGTCCAACAGCCACTTTTAGGATGCCACTAAGTTTCCTCAGTATTTGCTAGTATAATGGCTTAGCAACAATGAGTTTGAGTGTGCAATGCAGGCAGACATGCTGCAAATATCTTTGCACTAGTGGGACAATACCGAAGTCCAACAGCCACGTTTAGGATGCCACTAAGTTTCTTCAGTGTTTGCTAATATAATGGCTTAGTAACAAATGAGTTTGAGTGTGCAATGCAGGCAGACGTGCTGCAAATATCTTTGCACTAGTGGGACAATACAGAAGTCCAACAGCCACGTTTAGGATGCCACTAAGTTTCCTCAGTGGTTGCTAGTATAATGGCTTAGTAACAATGAGTTTGAGTGTGCAATGCAGGCAGACGTGCTGCAAATATCTTTGCACTAGTGGGACAATACAGAAGTCCAACAGCCACGTTTAGGATGCCACTAAGTTTCCTCAGTGTTTGCTAGTATAATGGCTTAGTAACAATGAGTTTGAGTGTGCAATGCGGGCAGACATGCTGCAAATATCTTTGCACTAGTGGGACAATACCGAAGTCCAACAGCCACGTTTAGGATGCCACTAAGTTTCCTCAGTGTTTGCTAGTATAATGGCTTAGTAACAACTGAGTTTGAGTGTGCAATGCAGGCAGACGTGCTGCAAATATCTTTGCACTAGTGGGACAATACCGAAGTCCAACAGCCACGTTTAGGATGCCACTAAGTTTCCTCAGTGTTTGCTAGTATAATGGCTTAGTAACAATGAGTTTGAGTGTGCAATGCAGGCAGACGTGCTGCAAATATCTTTGCACTAGTGGGACAATACAGAAGTCCAACAGCCACGTTTAGGATGCCACTAAGTTTCCTCAGTGTTTGCTAGTATAATGGCTTAGTAACAATGAGTTTGAGTGTGCAATGCGGGCAGACATGCTGCAAATATCTTTGCACTAGTGGGACAATACCGAAGTCCAACAGCCACGTTTAGGATGCCACTAAGTTTCCTCAGTGTTTGCTAGTATAATGGCTTAGTAACAACTGAGTTTGAGTGTGCAATGCAGGCAGACGTGCTGCAAATATCTTTGCACTAGTGGGACAATACCGAAGTCCAACAGCCACGTTTAGGATGCCACCAAGTTTCCTCAGTGTTTGCTAGTATAATGGCTTAGTAACAATGAGTTTGAGTGTGCAATGCAGGCAGACATGCTGCAAATATCTTTGCACTAGTGGGACAATACCGAAGTACAACAGCCACTTTTAGGATGCCACTAAGTTTCCTCAGTGTTTGCTAGTATAATGGCTTAGTAACAATGAGTTTGAGTGTGCAATGCAGGCAAACATGCTGCAAATATCTTTGCACTAGTGGGACAATACAGAAGTCCAACAGCCACGTTTAGGATGCCACTAAGTTTCCTCAGTTAGTATAATGGCTTAATAACAAAGCGTTTGAGTGTGCAATGCAGGCAGACGTGCTGCAAATATCTTTGCACTAGTGGGACAATACAGAAGTCCAACAGCCACTTTTAGGATGCCACTAAGTTTGCTCAGTGTTTGCTAGTATAATGGCTTAGTAACAATGAGTTTGAGTGTGCAATGCAGGCAGACATGCTGCAAATATCTCTGCACTAGTGGGACAATACCGAAGTCCAACAGCCACTTTTAGGATGCCACTAAGTTTCCTCAGTGTTTGCTAGTATAATGGCTTAGTAACAATGAGTTTGAGTGTGCAATGCAGGCAGACGTGCTGCAAATATCTTTGCACTAGGGGGACAATACAGAAGTCCAACAGCCACGTTTAGGATGCCACTAAGTTTCCTCAGTGTTTGCTAGTATAATGGCTTAGTAACAAATGAGTTTGAGTGTGCAATGCAGGCAGACATGCTGCAAATATCTTTGCACTAGTGGGACAACACCGAAGTCCAACAGCCACGTTTAGGATGCCACTAAGTTTCCTCAGTGTTTGCTAGTATAATGGCTTAGTAACAATGAGTTTGAGTGTGCAATGCAGGCAGACGTGCTGCAAATATCTTTGCACTAATGGGACAATACAGAAGTCCAACAGCCACGTTTAGGATGCCACTAAGTTTTCTCAGTGTTTGCTAGTATAATGGCTTAGTAACAATGAGTTTGAGTGTGCAATGCAGGCAGACGTGCTGCAAATATCTTTGCACTAGTGGGACAATACAGAAGTCCAACAGCCACTTTTAGGATGCCACTAAGTTTCTTCAGTGTTTGCTAGTATAATGGCTTTGTTACAAATGAGCTTGAGTGTGCAATGCAGGCAGACGTGCTTCAAATATCTTTGCACTAGTGGGACAATACAGAAGTCCAACAGCCACGTTTAGGATGCCACTAAGTTTCCTCAGTGTTTGCTAGTATAATGGCTTAGTAACAATGAGTTTGAGTGTGCAAAGGGCAGGAGGGTACAATGGCAGGGTTGTGGGTCTGTGTAGAGGAAAGGAAGCCTCCCTTTCTATCCCTCACAATGGGGAAATGCAGCGAGGAAATCCCTGACCTTAGCTACACAGACGCTGTCATCTTGTGGAGCTGTTAAAATCTGTTTTCACGGACCTGACTGTCACCTATGGCTCTGACCCTGCCGGTATTAGCCCTTACAAGGGCTGAAAGAAACTTCTATCCCTATTCTGTATAGCGCTGTGTATAGAGCGTACACAGCAGTATTGGAGACAGGAGCTACGCCAGCGATGACTGACACCAAGACGCAGAAGGCAGATAATGGCGTGCTGGAGGAAAATGTCCGTTTTTATAATGCAGGGACATGTGACATGGACATCCTATTACACATGCCATTGCTTCTCTGGCTAAAAGTCCACTTAGCTGTGTGTGTGCCTGGGATTGGCTGACATGCTGGCCCGCCCCACTACACGCGCGCGCTTAGGGAAGGAAGACAAGGAAAAAAAAAATGGCGATCGCCATTATCCAAACAGCAGTCATCTGAATGCGCTGTTCCCGCACACTATACACTGAATTTTCATAATAGTGTGAGTCACAGAGTGACTTACACTATTACAGCGGAAAGCCAGCTAGTAATTAGCTTGTCTTTTTGCTGCTAGAACCGTTCTCGAACGTATCTAGAACTATCAAGCTTTAGCAAAAAGCTTGAGTTCTAGTTCGATCTAGAACAGCCCTCAAAATCACTCGAGCCGCGAACTGGAGAACCGCGAACCGCGCTCAACTCTAATCCCAACCTGGATTGATCACGGAATGATATACTTTGTATAGTCCTACTCAGGATCTTGGTGTTAGTTTCCTGACATGGAACTTTGTATTGGGGTATTTGTTGACTATTTGTATTTTAAATGTTTTTAACCCTTTCAGTGTCTTGTGCGGATATTATGTGTATAAATTTTTGTATCAATAAAATTATTATTTGTGAATTAAACAAAGTTTTCATTGGTTGATCCCTATATACAGCGATTCTTTCCCTCTCTTTTTTGATTCAGTCTTATTATTGCTGATAGTGATCCCAATAGGGGAATGGTGCCCCGTACTTTTTCAATTTGGGTCTTAGAACATTGTGACAAAAGCGCAATTCATTTTTTTAAGAAACTTCTGATTTTTTTAACCCCTTAGATAAAAGTAAAAGTATACATGTTTGGTATCTACGAATTCCTACAAACCTAAGGCATCAGACTGATATGTTAGGTTTACCATATAATGAGCAGGGTGAATAAAAGACTCCAAAACCAATGGTACAATTGCACTTTTTTGCAATTTCACAGCACTTTACATTTACCTCCCATTTTCCAGTACACTATTTGGTAAAACTAATGGTTTCATTTAAACTTACAAACTAGCACTCATTTGGCAATATTGATGGAAAAATAAAAATGTTATGGCTCTTGGAGGAAGGGGGAGGAAAAACAAAAGCGAAAAATGAAAACTCACCCGGGGGTTGAAGGGGTTAAGCATCATGTTTGTTTTCAGCACCACAAATTTAGTTCAGTTCAACTGTTTTCATCTCTGAGCCAATTTGATAGTAGAACAGTGTGGTGGTGACAAGATGCAGACTGAGAACAGAGCTGGTGATTTACCCTAGGTCTGTCCTATCTAGTTGTGCCACATCTTGCTGCCAGAGAAAGCTTTTGAAAGTGAGCAAAAACTGGCAATTCAGCTGTAGGACGCATATTAAAAATTCATTTTTTTTTTCCTTCCAAATGGTCAATAAAGTCAGAAACATTTTTGGCGATTATGTTTTATACTATATTGCAACACATAATTGTTTTCCAAAAGTTCTTAAATACAAAGTATCCTCCATAACATAACATTTTAAATACCTCAAATACTAATTGGTTCACTTCTAACAGGTCATGTTCTTTCCTGTACTTTGCTATGTCATCTGGCATTCCTTAACATGCATATCTTCAGTGAAGCATTACTTTATCATTTCTTTCCTTCCCTGGGGGGGGGGGCAAAGTATTTTTTTTGTGATGCAGGTAGCAAGCAAAAAAATATGTTATACTGTATTTAGTAGTAAAAATTTTATGACAGACAGAACAAAAGAGAAACTATTTTCACATTACGAAAGGAAACACATCTGTCATGAGTACGCACTTCTGCCAATGTGATGGCATTTGAAAAAGAGACTAAAACTGAGTTCCCCAATTACTAAATTAAGACAAAAGGGGTCAAAGTACCCAGGCGGTATATCCACCTATTCTCTACTTGGGATAAGGATCTAGCTAAATTACTCCCTCTGGGTCCCAATGGTGTTTAATAGGTTGGGGTTGGATCCATGATGTTTTTTAAAATGCCTCCGATTTGTCTTTAATGTTGTTTCATCCTTGATACATTTGGCTTTCTCTATATTGAGACAATGCTCTCTTATTCTCACTTTCAATTCCCTTGTAGTAAGGCCAATGTAAACCTTTTTACAAGGGCACTTGGCTCTGTAGAGGACACCCTTTGATTAACAGTTAATAAATCTTCTGATGTCATACACCTTTGAGGCATCATGATTATGGAAGTTTGGGCTTTCACTAAGATCGCACAGGCCTTACATAGGCCAAAGGGAAGAAACCAACTATTCTATTTTTTCCAAAATTTGAATTTTTTTTTCTGGGATCATAGTGGCTGTGGACCAATAAATCATGTACATTTTTGACCCTCCTAGCCACCATGGATTCTTACGAAGGAAGGATTCTACGTAAAATCGGATCCATTTGTAAAACTTACAAATGTTTCTTAACGATGCCCCTAAGGTTTTGCCATTTATTAAAGTAGGTGGTAATAAGATGTACCCGTTGACACTCTTTTTTTATCTGGTCACTAGAGTTTGTGTATAGTAGAGAATCTCTTGAAGACTGCTTGACTCTTTTGTATCCTTTTTTAATGGATCGTCGGCTATAACCCCTTTCTATAAACCTTTGTGCCAATTCCTCCGAATATGCTTAGAAACTGTCATTTTCTGAACAAATTACTCTGGCCCTAAGAAATTGCCTGATGGGGAGTCCTCTGATGGTATTTATTGGCTGGGCAGACGTGGCATGCAGGAAAAAATTTGTAGCCGTGGGTTTCCTTAATATTTGGGTAGATAAACATCCATTTTTCAAGGTTTTTATGTTTAAGTCAAGAACTATGACTTCTTGGCAAAATTCATATGTCAATTTTTTGTTAACTGTATTCCTGTTAAGCAGTTGTATGAAGTCATGAAGATCCAAAAAATCCTCCTCCCATATGAACCATATATCATTGATGTATCTCATCCAGTTCAAAACCCTATCTATATTGGAGGTGTTGTCTCCCAGGAAAATATCGCATTCCCATGCCCTGAAAAATAGGTTTACATAGGATGGTGCGCAACAAGCACCCATGGCTGTTCCTTGAGTTTGAAGATGTCTTTCCTTGGAATAAAATGATGTTATGGGTTATCATAAATTGTAACAATGTAAGTATTAATTCAGCTATGAGTTTTTCAATGTTGCTTGAATCAAGATACAGTGAAACTGCTTTTAACCCGTCAGCATGTTTGAATGTGAACTGACTGTTCAAAAAACAGCAGGAAATTAGTATAACACTAAATAGTCCTGGTAAATAAAAATACATGAAAGACAGCACTGAAAATATGATATATTCTACATTTTCAGCCAAAATGGCTGACAAAAACACTTTGACAAAGTCTAAAAATTAACATGAATTATTTTATTTATAACAATTAAAAACAACAATTCATGCTTCATTCAATAAATTATAATTACAGGGACAGGGACTTAAAAGGTAATATAAAAACTAAACCCCTATTATTAATAAATGGACTTTGTACAATCCCATGCTAAAGGTAAATGAAGACAACACACCCTCAGAATCTGATATAATAAGTACTCAGACCAACAGGTCATGAGATGTAAATAAACATGGTATGTACCAAGCGAAAAGGCTTAAAAAAATCAAGGATTTTACCTATAATCAGCTTTGGTGGTAGAAAGTGCCAAATGGAGTCTGTTTCCCCTCACCCCGACACGTGTTTCACCCAAAGCATCCTTTAGGGGCATGTCTATGGTAGAGGGCACCGTTGTTTAAGTAGTGGTTAATATTTAGTGGCGAGAGGGGAGGGAAAGTGGCCGCAGATTCTGAGGATGTGTTTTCTTCATTTACCTTCACCTTGTGATGGTATTTTTGTCAGCCATTTTGGCTGAAAATTTGGGAGCTATCATATTTTAAGTGCTGTCTTTCATGTTTGATTTATCAGGACTATTGTTACGGTTCGGGGTTCCCCTGAACCTCGAACCGATCCAGTCCCGTCTCTATCTTCTGTACTAGGATTGCTGGACTCCACAGCGCCACCTGTTCATCATTCAAGGAGTCTGGCTGAGAGGCATCAGGTGACTAGAGCCAGTACCCAGCCTGAAACTAAGTGCTCTTTCAGCCATACTGAGCATGTGCGTGATGTCATCGATGACACGGCGGCCACTGATTGGTCTTCATGACATCAGCAATAACATGGCAGCTTCTCTATGGCTGCAGCTGACTCCATTACCACATACCATGTGGCCTGGGCCAGGGAGGCGGCTATAAAAGGTCTGTAGCTCCGCCCATCAGCACGCAAGAGTCATTCTATATGCTGACAGCTAAGGCAGCTGACCTGGCAGTGAGAGTGCGTAGGTTCCAGCGCCATTTACCTGCAGTGCGTGTGGCAGGCATATATATAGAAAAGGAAAGTGACAACTTCAGGGCTAGGCATCGGTGCTGGGTATTCGTATCCGTGCACACCTGTACTTTGGTATGGTAAGGGTCAACAATTGTCCTACCAGTCCTTGGGTCTGACAAGGAAAAATACTAATGCGAAAACAAAACAGCTGGACGAGGAAAAAGAGGACGAGGCACAGATATAGGCATGGCATGCCCTTCTAAAATCATGTGAAAAACAGCAAGGGGACTCCAAGCAGAGTCTCCCTTTTTTCCAAAAATTGGGCCCCACAGACACCACTTCAGTGGCAGCACTTGTGCCCCAGTTGCAAACTGGACAGGTTGATTTGCATCAAGCACATTCAAAAATACGCCAGCCTTAACTGTCCCCAGGATGACACCGGGGTAGGTAGCAAAGTCTTTGCTGAACCATGTCTTGTTCATCTTGGCTCATTTTTAAAAACACCACAAGGGGATTCCAAGCAGAGTCTCCCTTTTTTTCCAAAAATTGGGCCCCACAGATACCACTTCAGTGGCAGCACTTGTGCCCCAGTCGCAAACTGGACAGGTTTATTTGCATCAAGCACATTCAAAAATACGCCATCCTTTACTCTCCCCAGGATGACACAGGGGTAGTAAATTCCTTGCGGATCCATGACTTGTTCATCTTGATGAACGTTATTCTGTCCACATTGTCACTGGACAGACGCATGCGCTTATCTTTCAGCACACACCCAGTAGCACTGAAGACACGTTCAGAGACAACACTGGCTGCGGGACACGACAAGATCTCCAAGGCGTAAGTGGCGAGCTCAGGCCATTTTTTAAGATTTGAAGCCCAAAATGAGCAAGGCTCCAGTTGCAAAGTCATGGCATCGATGTTCATTTGGAGATACTCCTGTATCATCCTCTCCAGCCATTGACTATGTGTCAGACTTCTTGTCTCTTGTGGCCTTGTATTGGATGGTCAAAAAAAATATGAAACGATTCCATAAAATTGCTGTTCCCAGCACCAGATACGGTGTTGCAGGTACGGTTTGACTGATAATGACTAGACAGTCCCATGCTTGGCAAGTGACAACTTCAGAGATAATTCACAGAAGCAATAAGCAAATAACACACAAAAAGTATGAAGCAAAACCAAGAACTTATCTTTGCTTGATAGAGGGGAAGCCAGGAGGACAAGAAACAGATTCCTATGGTCTTTGGAATTTCAGACAACTGGCAGAGACAAACAGCCAGCACACGCCTATATCCAAAATCAAGGTTTGAGCTGCCAACCAGATGTGCAGAACTGAGGAACAGAATCCAACCTACTAACATCAACGACCACAGGAGGGAGTCCAAGAACGGAGCTCCAACAGACAGTGGTCACAACACTTTCCCATGATTTACAGTGCAGCTCTGCTCATTCACGTTTCCTTTCCCATGCTTTACACTGCAGCTCTGCTCATTTACCTTTCCTTTCCCGTGCTTTACACTGCAGCTCTGCTCATTCACATTTCCTTTCCCGTGCTTTACACTGCATCTCTGCTCATTTACGTTTCCTTTCCCATGATTTATACTGCAGCTCTGCTCATTCATATTACCTTTTGTCATGATTTACACTGCAGCTCTGCTCATTCACATTCCCTTCCTCATACTTTACACTGCATGTGCATTTCAAAAAGCATCCAAAGCGCTGTAATTTGGATGCATTTTGAATGTGGTCCCACTAGGCTCTGCTACATCCACATAGAGCATGGCTAGCTGTGAGACAGAGATGTGCAATCAGAATGAACTCGGATGAACTTCACCCGACTTCATTGTCATCGCGCGGCTGTCTGTGGAGCAGCCTGATTTGCGATCACAGGTAAAGGACTCACCAGTGACCGCAAATCTTGAGTCACTGAAGTGAGCCACATTATCAGCGGTGCCGTCACTCAGGTTGCTCGCGGGTAACCTGAGTGACGTCATCGCTGATCGCACAGCTTGCTTCAGTTGCTGCGTGGAACTGACAGAGAGCGACGGTGTTCTACGGCCACTCTCGTCAGCTTCATGTAGCAGAGCTGAAAGCATCGCAGGACCTCGTGGGGATTACGTCGGACCTGGAGGGATGTTTTGGGATTAATAAAGTGGTGAAAGAGGGTGGGTTTTTTTTCGTCTTTTATTCCAAATAAAGGATTTTTTGGGTGTATGTGTTTATTTTCTTAAACTTAGAGGTTAATCAAGGGGAGGTGTCTCAGACGCCTGCCATGATTAACCTAGGACTTAGTGGCAGCTATGGGCTGATTGCCAGCGCACCAGGACAATTCAGGATGAGCCGTGTAGAGTCCCGGGACTGTCGCATCTAATGGATGTGGCAATTCCGGGTGGCTGCTGACTGATATTTTTAGGCTGGGGGGGCTCCCAATAACGTGGGGCTCCCCATCCTGAAAACACAAAAAGAGAAACTTTCAGCTCACCCATTCCATGTGCTCAGATTTTCTTCTGCTGCTCGGGCTGCAGGTGCTGTTACCTGTGTATAATGAAGAGGGAAGAGTTCTGCCCAGCGCAAGAAGGAGAAATACGTCAGTAAATTTCCAGGTGCTTTATTCTGCTTGGTTTCCAATAAAAACGGTCATATAAACATATGAACAGTTAAGACATAGTCCTCCATGGATATTGACACAACAGCGACGCGTTTCGGCTACTGGAGTGTAGCCTTTGTCAAGTGGCTTTACTATGTGAACTGAGTCCTCTTTATACCCATACAGCAGCAAGGGGGGAGAATGCACCACAATAGCAAAATAAATCAATAAAGGGGGTGCTGATAATGCAATGGAACACGTAATGGATAAAGAGGGATAATACCTCTGCTCCATTGGCATGCACAGGTTTTTCCACTTCTTACTCCCTTGGGCTTTATTTAGGTGAGCCCTCCTCCCTCCCTTCCCAGGGAACAGGTTTCAACCCTGGATTGCCAGGAACTTGTGGGCCCTGTGCTTCTTGCCCAGCAGGGCTATGATGCCCTTATGATCATACAATGATTTATTCTGCAGGTCCAGAGGTATTATAGGTGATTTAGCCTTATATAGAGCTATTTAAATTGCATGGTTTCTGGCTATTGTTTCCAGGACTGATTGTAGTCATTTTTCATCCTGACTGCATGTGATACTCCTGGTCTTTTGGCCTTTTGTATATATATATTCTACCAGTTCGCAATTTATTTCCTATTTGTGGCTTGGCTTCACTAGTGTACTCTGTTGAATTATGATAATTATTATACACTTGTGGGTACAGGATCTTGTTTTTTTCTACATGTTTTAATTGTTTTTAAATTGTATTTTTGTACTGCTAATAAAGGTTCTTGTATATTTCATTGTGGGTTGTGCGTTATATGCAATGTCTCTCCTCCCTCTTTACTCTTTATACCCATACATGAAAAAGTCCTCCAAACAAACAGGTGCAGGTTCTTGCTGAAATCCTCAGAGTTAACCCATGATGGATCCACTAGCTCAAGACGTATCACAGCACATTACAGGTACATGGGTTCAAATACAATATAAAAACAAAAGATAGGCACATTATATAACAGTTCTCTCATATCAAAAGACACTGCTTGAAAGTTACATTATAATATTCATATAATAAAAGTTACATGAAAAATACATGAATGTATAACAATCAGAGTGACGTGAATGAGTGACGTGACCAAAGAGAGTGTGTCACAATTACAATTGCCCTTGTTCCTTAGAAATGATGGAATAACATATGTAGTAAATATTCCATACCCGACGATCAATGCACAAATACAATTGAATCCAGAGAAAAAAAAAGGGAAATTTTGATGGGTTTATAAACCTTTTCTATGTCCCCAGAGCTGAAACTACTATTGTATAACAGTTCTCTCGTATCAACAGACACTGCTTGAATGCTACATTATAATATTCACATGATAAAAATTACATAAAAAATATACAAATGTATAACAATCAGTGATGTGAACTATTACCAAAGAGAGTGTGTCACAATATAGATGCATTTTCATAGTTGTCCTGTTCATAGATATGATAGAATAACATATGTAATAGATATTCCATACCCAACGGTCAATGCACTAGTACAAGTACAAGTACAATAAAAAAAAAAAAATATATATATATTTATGAAAAAATACCTATGTGGTTGTTCTTTAAGTCCCACCAAACCGCAACTCCACTGAATACAACTAACAATAGTATTGACAAATCTCCGCTATAGGGGAAGGAAAAAGGGGAGGGGGGGGAAGAGGGAGGGGAAAGGGGGGGGAAGTATATGTATATTTCTCTGTTCATTTATTATATATCATGTATAATTATAATTCTTTATTTTATTTTCGTATATATTATCATTTGTTTAATCAATTATACATGTATTACACCCTAAGGAGACATGTCAATCAATTGTATTGCAATATCAGATCTTTGCGTATATTCAAACCATTTGGCTGCCTAGTTCCCAATTTAAAGATCCAAAAAGACTCACGATTTAAGATTTTACGTCTATAACATCCCCCTCTGATAGGTTTCTGAACCCTTTCTATGCCACAAAATCTGAAACTACTGTTGTCACCTCCGTGTACTTCAGAAAAATGTTTTGATACCATTGAAGTACCAATTTTATTCGTTCCCAAGGCATCAGATAAGTGTCGCCTTATTCGTTTCTTAAGGGGACCAATAGTGCACCATACATACTGGATTCGACATAGGGTGCATGTTATTAAATAAATTACTCCGGTGGTGTTACAGTTAATGAATCCATTAATGTCATAAGTATGGCCATTAACTATAGAGGTAAATGTTTTTGTCCTACCAGCATGGGAGCAAGAAATACAAATATTGTGATGACATTTAAAAAAACCCTTAAGGTCCAACCATGTAGAACCCTTTTGCGGGGGAGATTTTAAAAAACATGGGGATACTATATTACCAATTGTGGGAGCTTTTTTTGGAATGAATCTAATATCACACTTGGTCAGTACTTCTCTGGTTGTCAGATCACTGTTCAAAATGGGAATGTATTTTCTCACAATTTTAACAATGTCATTAAAATCTTCACTGTAAGTGGTGACAAAGTTTATGACATTGTTGTCATTACTACATGAGTGTTACGAACCGGCGCCGCCATAGCCGCAAGCAGCCTGCTGCGGTTCCTGTTGCGCCCAGGCGGCGGCTGCTGTTCTTGGCCGTGCCTCGGGTCGTCCAGTTGGCTGTTCCTTCCACCACGTCTAAGTGTGGAGAGGCGGCTAGTGCGCATGCGTGTGCCGATTTACCCTAGCCAGAGTCTAAGCCCGGTGTTTTGCCTAGTGAGCATGCTCAGCCTGATTGTGTTTCGTCTGAGACTAAGTCCTCAGTTCAGGCTCCCACAATTAACCCTAACAGCCTCTTTGCACAGGTACTTGGACTTCGTGCTGTGTCTAAGTTCTGGGCTGTGCCTACTGAGCATGCTCAAACTGATAGTCTGCTTTCTAAGCCTGTGGCTCAGGCTACTGAGGATGCTCAGGCACTTAGTGCATCAGAGGCTAGGTCCGGTAAGGACCTCACTGAGCATGTCCGTGAGGTGGCAGGCCCTGATAGGGCAGAGGGTGTCAGGTGTCCTGATGACGTGGCAACTCCGGACTGGCTCGCAGAGGCCCGCCCCTATGATCTGGCACCTCAGTATTGGTCGTCAGACGATGACTGGTGAAGTGTTTGGGGCGTGGCTGCCATGAGGTCATCAATGACGTGGCGGATCTGGATAGGTCGCATGTGACGTCACTGATGACATGGCACTCTGCTATTGGACCTTGGTGGTTCCACCCTGGGTTTGGGGCGGACCCAGGTTATAAAGGGGCTGGAGACAACATGGAGGTGCGCAGTCTTCACTTTTGCTCAGTCAGAGCACACCTCCATGTTAGAGCCTCATTGCGGCATAAGCCTATGTTGGGAAGCGGTAGGTAGGGTTAGGCGAACGGTGCCTGTCACGCCAAGATTCGTGGCTCGGCACATCAGGGTCAGGCGCCGTGCTTCCCTCCTGCCGTTCCAGTCTTGCTATAGCAGCCCAGTGGCGTTAACTGGGCTGTGGCTGCTGTGTTTCCTTTCCGATTGTGCTCCCTACGCACACGGACAACGCACCTTCTGCGCCACCTGTCCGATTGTGCCCCCTACGCACACGGACAACGCACCTGCTGCGCCACCTGTCCGATTGTGCTCCCTATGCACACGGACAACGCACCTGCTGCGCCACCTGTCCAGTTGTGCCCCCTACGCGCACGGACAGCGTACCCCAGGACCCCTGTGGAGTTAACAGGGTATTCCTTATCCTCTTCGGCTTCCCGGTCAACGCTACTGGTGTACCCATCTGGCCTGACGTGTCCTACACACACGTGGCCAGTTGAGAGGTGGCCAGAAATGCTAATCGGAGGACCGCTCGGCCTGACGTGTCCTACACACGTGGCCGACAGGGCGCTTTCGTGGCGGTCTTCCGGTCAACGCTACCTGGTTACCACCCGGCCTGACGTGTTTCCTGCACACGTGGTTGGTGTAGCGCTAGGTGCACCAAAACGCTAATCGGGTTGTCGTCCGGTCTGACGTGTCCCAACACACGTGACCGGTTCCCAGAGTTCCTGGGTTATCTCAGAGCCATCCAGCTCTATAGTCTCCGCCTAACCCTTAGGTGCCAGCAGCTCCTTTGTCATCTGGAGCACGGTGGGCCCCGACTGGCGATTAGGATATATACCCCCTGGTCCTAATCTGCCGGTCCCCCCATAACAATGAGGGTTTTACCCTATCTATTAGCAGTGACTCATGTTTGATCTGAGAGACCTCCTCATATGTCCTAGCTAGCAAATCTTTGGGGTAACCCCTATCTCTTAGATCCTTACACTTGTCCCTTAATACTTCATCCAAATACCTACTATCTGAGCAATTATGTCTAGTTCGAATTAACTCCCCCTTAGGGATGTTAGAAGTCACATGACTAGGATGACATGAACCATATCTCAAAATGGTGTTCTCACTTATGTCCTTATGGTAAGGAGTAATAAGCACATCAGGCGTACCTCCGCCGGCCTGCAGGGTGATGTCCAGGAAGTTTATTTGGCTTTGATGATAATTTGAAGTAAAACGCAAATTAAAGTCATTGCGATTGATATACTCTATAAACAGACCGATTTCTTCCTGGGTACCACCCCACACCAACAGGAGGTCATCAATGTACCTTCCGTACAACATTATTTGCCGTTGCCACGGGTTACCATCATTCATCAGAAAAATCTCTTCCCAGAAACCCATAACGAGGTTAGCAAGGGAGGGTGAATATTTCCCTCCCATGCTAACTCCCTGCTTCTGGATGTAAAAAGTTCCATCAAAGAGAAAATAGTTTTTATTCAAAAGATATTTAGTAACATCAAGTATAAAGGACTGCATGTAATTGTCATAGTCGCTATATTTGCATAAAAAATGTTTGAGTGATGTCATGATGACCTCATAAGAGATAGAGGGATAAAGAGCTACCACATCTGCTGTCAGCCATATAAAACGATCCTCCCATTGAAAACTTTCAAAGGCACAAAGGACACTTTTCGTGTCTCTTATGTACCCCGGCAAAGATTTGACCAAGGGCTGCAAGGCATGGTCTAGCCACGCCCCTATTCTCTCCGATAGAGACCCTATGGCCGACACGATGGGTCTAAATTTAGGGGGGAATCCACCCTTATGCACCTTGGGGAGGGATTGGTAGATGGGGATAACAGGATTATCAACGTATAAAAAATCCATTAATTTTTGCGTAATGATCCCCATCTCCACTCCATCACATAGTACTGATAGCAGTTCCTTTTGAAAAAATGAGGTGGGATCCCCCCCCAAAATCCCATAGGTGTCACTATTGCTAAGAAGTTCTACATTGCTCTTAATATACATATCCGTGTCCATAATTGTGATTGCGCCCCCCTTATCCGCCCTTTTTACCGTGATATGCCAGTCATTTTTTATTTCTTGTAAAGCTGCTTTTTCTAGTTTGGTAAGATTAGATCTAAAATCCCTGTGTGAGGAGTGCAGTTTTACCAAATCTTCCTCAATGAGATCTTGGAATCTATCAAAAATCAAGGGTCTAGAATTAATAGGATAGTAGTCCGTATTGTGTGTATGAAAGGAATTCATGTTTGCTTTAATAAAACCACCACTTTCTGCTTCCAATTGACTCAAAGAAGTAATACCACACAGTTCAGAAAAACTGGGAATTAAAGTGGTAGTAGCAACACTAATCTCTTCCATTCCATCAATATTAGTAGTGACATTTTCCCCTTCACAACCCAAAAAATGACATTTCAATGTTAAATTGCGTGTAAACTTATTAATGTCTAACAGGGTAGAAAACAAATTAAAGCGTGTTTTAGGAGCAAATCCCAAACCTTTGGAGAGCGCAGACAAATGTTCAGGTTGAAAAATTCTGGTGGTAAGATTCCAAACGGTGTTCATATTTTCTTTTTCCTGGTAGATTGCCTTGTTTGCATTGTGCTTTCTACCGGCTCTCCGTCCCCGTTTTTTGACTGCAATGGACCCAAATCGTCCTGACTGTCACTCTGATCCAACTTCTCAGATGAGGAATGAGTAAGGGAATCCCCTGATGTCTCCGGATAGGAAAAACTGACGCGTCTTTTGCTTTTATTCCTTTTAAATGTAAATTTGCATCCACTTCTATGTTTTTTCCACGTATAAACTTGATTTTTTGAATAATCCTCATTATCTCGTTCCCATTTACGTCTTTTAATGTCCACAATTTTGTTTTCTAAATTTTCTATGTTGCTAGACATTTTCTTCATTAGATTTTCATAGTTGTCGGGTTTGACCACATCAGACCTTTTTTCTTCTATTTCAGTAATGGTTTGTTGTACTTTCACTAACTCCAATTGCTCATATTTAATAATGCAATTCATCAAACTCAATGAGCAGGTAGACAGAATGTCATTCCAATCAGAAAAAAATTGATCTGGATAAGGATAAGTGCAGTCTTTCGTGATTCTCAAACCTCTTGGCACCATTTTTTTATCCACATAATTACTGAGGAATTCAGCATCCAACCATAATTTTGTTTCTTTAGTTTTTTTTGCTGTTAGTTGTTTGTATAGGTTTTTAAAGTCCTCTTTAGCAATATCCCCTGGAGGAGTTGCTTGATTCTTGTTCAAAAAAACATTTTGTACCAAGCGTTTGCGTCTGTCCTGGACTGACATTGCGGGTTCTTGTCCGGTGTCCATATTATATAAAAATCACCAAGGACAAAAATAACCCCGTTATGGAAGCACAGGGTATCCTGGCACAACGGACTCCAACAAGTGATTGCGCCAGAGCGCCAACTGATGTCAGGGTCATGGAGTTGTAGCCAGGACAGACCCAGCAGAAGCGCGGGAGCCATTCTCGGGATGACATAGAAAGTAATAGTCTCCGTGTGCAGAGCACCAACACAGAGTCTCACGGGTTCGGTTGTTTATATGACGGGTTCGTATAACGGTTTTCCGTCCACGGAGGCGAACCAGAGGGGTTTGGCAAGCGGGGTCACAGGTATCTGGTATCGGGACACTGTAGATTGGTGAATGAAATTACCCGCTGCCCCCGAATCAATGTAAGCCTCTGCCGTGAACCAGGTCTTCTCAGTCGTTATCTGGACAGTCTGAGTAACCGGGACTGAGGGGATTCCGGTACCATGGGTGGTGGTTCCCACCATCCCTTGGACTCGGGGTCTTCCTGGTCTCTCAGGGCATGAGCGGAGCAGATGTGAACCGCTTCCACAATAGAAACACAGGCCCTGGGCGAGTCGCTCTGCACGGCGTTGCTCACCTTGGCTCAGTCGGTCAATTTGCATTGGTTCAGGAGTAGAACCGCAGAACGGCAGTGGCGGGGGAACGGTAGAACTCTGCGGAACGGAGATGTGACGGATTGGTCGCTTCTCCCGGGATACTTCCTTGGTTCGCTCTTGGAAACGGAGGTCAATCCGGGTGGCTAGGGATATCAGAGCGTCCAAAGTACGGGGAACGTCACGACCGGCTAATTCGTCCTTAATGCGGCCCAACAGGCCCTCCCAAAAGGCTGCCGTCAATGCCTCGTTGTTCCAGCCTAGCTCGGAGGCAAGCGTGCGGAACTGGATGGCGTACTGGCCCACCGTCAGGGTTCCTTGGCGTAGCCGGAGGAGCGAGGAGGTAACCACGGTGGTGCGTCCCGGTTCATCAAAGGTATCACGGAAGGCCTGCAGGAATTCCAGGAGGTCGGTGGTCACTGGGTCCTCATTCTCCCACAAAGGATTCATCCAGGCCAATGCTTCGCCTTCCAGATGGGACATTAGAAAGGCCACCTTAGCTTGGTCTGAAACAAACAAATGGGGAAGCAACTTGAAATGCAGGGAGCACTGGTTCAAGAAGCCTCTGCAGGTCTTGGGATCCCCCGCATAGCGAGGCGGAGCAGCGAGGCAGAGTTGCGAAGCCGAGGGGACAACAGGTTTGGACTTAGACGCTGTCTGCTGCGTCGACGGAGACGAGGCGGCTGCCTGTAACATGTACAACCGGTGGTCAACAGACGTCAGGAACTTCAGTATGCGGTGTAAGGTGTCACGCTATTGCACCAGTTCCTGGCGTAGTTCAGCCAGCTCAGACGCTTGTGCTCCAGCGGAATCCATGGCCTGATCAATCTGTCAGGACCGGGAGGACTGGTAGACCCAGGAGGTGGATCCACTGGACCGAGCTCCCCACCGGGGGGCAGGGTACACGGCAGCCGGAGCACTGGCGTGGCCGGGATGGGAGCCGCGTCCCACAGGGGACGGGAAGAACAAAGTCACTGGGGTCACGGAGTTCCTAAGACTGTACGGTATACTGGTACAGGTGCCGGGTAGCAAAGACAAACAGTAGTCCAGGTAACGGGACACGGCACAAGAGGACCTGAGCACCTAGCTCATAAGACTAAGCTTCAAGACACGTTGATCAGGCGCCGCCCACATGGAAAGGCCAGTCTTATATACCCAGCACATCCTCATGTCATTTCCTGCTGCAGGTGTGCTGGGCCTATAAGACCAGGAGAGTGGGCGCGGCCTTGTCCTATACAGAACCATGTGGCTAAGACTCAGAGTCAGACTCATAAGACCAGGAGCAGGACACAGGAGAGCACGAGCGGGAGCGGCAGCCATGACCGGTGGACACGTAGACTGGATCAGTGGTTAAGGAGCAGTGCAATGACGGTGAGGCCGGATCAGTGGGTACGGAGCGGTGCCGGGATGGTGCGACCGGATCAGCGGGTAAGGAGTGGTGCTGAGGCATCGGGAGCGTGACAATTTTGCTTAGGAATCGAGGCCCAAACTCTAATAAAATGACCTTTTGTGCAAGAAAAAACAAAACTATTTTAATGGTGGATTTCAATGGAAACATGCAAAGTAGTGGGTCCCCGTAATTGCATGAGTTTCTCCAAACCCATGAGTGATGGTTCCCCTGCAGATTTCCCCCCTGACAAAAGAGTGCTGACCCAAAGTAGGATCTCCTGGGAATGTGGTCTATCCATTCTATCTCAGAGATGTCTATCCACACATATGGCCAAGGACATGGTAGCATCCAAGGTCTCAAGGGTTTCATAAATCACCAAGGCACCCATCACCCTCTCTGAGAGTCCCTGGCAAAACTAATTTCTAAGAGACAGGTCAATCCACTTGATGTCGGTAGCCCATCTAAGAAATTCAGAGCAATAAGACTCCGTTGACTGACTTCCCTGCTGGAGGCAATGCTGCCTGAACTCCACTAAAGAGATTCGGTCAGGATTATCATAAATGAGACTCAAGGCCTCAAAAAATTAATCCACCGATCAGAGCCAACCAGAGGCATGTGGCAAAAAGAAAAGCCCAAGATTGTGGATCCCCCTGTAACAGCGGGATCACAATCCCCAATCTTTGCTCCTCATTCCCAGAGGAAGAAAGGTCGAAGCACAAAATACAATCTTCAGGACACCTTGAACACAATAATTTGTCTTTTCCCCCTGCAAGCCTGTCTGGGAGAGCAATCTTGGGCTCTGGGTGGGCCTACCCACATAATCCCCTAAATTGGGAGTCTGCAAGCTCTGCTGCTATGAAACAGCTAATTTAAGGTCTGCTACCTCCAGGGACAGACCCTGAAGCCGCTCAGCCAGGACAGTGACAGGATCCATGGAAAAAAAGAAAAAACCCACAACAACCAAAGTAAAAAAAAGCCGACTTTCAGGTTTTTTTTTGTGCAGCTGGTGATAATGTCACACTAGGTACGGGGAAGTATCAAGCGAAAGGCAAAAGGGAAGGGAAACCCTGTGTCTAGGGAAGGGTGAAATGTAACCTCTGACCATGCCTACCACAGGGCCATGGCTTACCTCACTACCTTAGAAATGTGCTGCACCTATGCGCAAAGTAAAATACCTGCCGCTGGCTGACCCAGAAGTAGGCCCTAGGTAGGGAACTAATGGGATGAGCACTTAGTCAACCTTACTAAGCTCTAAAGCTGGTGTCACACACAGCGACAACGACAACGACGTCGCTGCTACGTCACCATTTTCTGTGACGTTGCAGCGACGTCCCGTCGCTGTGTGTGACATCCAGCAACGACCTGGCCCCTGCTGTGAGGTCGCCGGTCGTTGCTGAATGTCCAGCTTCATTTTTTGGTCGTCACTCTCCCGCTGTGACACACACATCGCTGTGTGTGACAGCGAGAGAGCGACGAAATGAAGCGAGCAGGAGCCGGCACTGGCAGCTGCGGTAAGCTGTAACCAGCGTAAACATCGGGTAACCAAGGGAAGCCCTTTCCCTGGTTACCCGATGTTTACGCTGGTTACCAGCCTCCGCTCTTGCTGCCAGTGCCGGCTCCTGCACTGTGCACATGTGGCTGCAGTACACATCGGGTAATTAACCCGATGTATACTGTAGCAAGGAGAGCAAGGAGCCAGCGCTAAGCAGTGTGCGCGGCTCCCTGCTCTCTGAACTGTGACATGTAGCTGCAGCACACATCGGGTTAATTAACCCAATGTGTACTGTACCTAGGAGAGCAAGGAGCCAGCGCTAAGCGCGGTTCCCTGCTCTCTGCACATGTAGCACAGCGACGTTATGATCGCTGCTTCTGCTGTGTTTGACAGCTAAGCAGCGATCATAACAGCGACTTACAAGGTCGCTATTATGTCACCGAAAATGGTGACGTAACAGCGACGTCGTTGTCGCTGTCGTTTAGTGTGAACCCAGCTTAAAGAAGACACAGAGATAACAAACGGGAAAGAGAACAAATAACTTATCTCCAGATGACTCAGGGAGAGGAACTGCTCCAACCACAAAGTTTCTTCAGATACACAGTATAAAAGCCTGCTGCTTGCACTGAAGACTAGTTAAGGGTATAAGAGCTATCACCAGCACAAAATAAGAGGAAATGAAAGTATATAAAGACACCAAGAGAGTGTTGATGAAAAACAGCTGAAATCTGAGGAACTCTGCAGGGTCGTAAAGGGAAGAGCAGAAATAATAGAAGTTCAAGGAGCAGTTTGCACAGCCAAATGCTGTGACCTTCTATACCAGACACCACAGGATTGTCTGTCAACCATGACACACCCATAACACTGATGTGCTGAGAGAGGGTGGAGTAGAGTGTACACGACAAACTGGTGGGCTGTGAAGGAGGTGTTATAGTGGATTAAGAAAAATGTGGTGTGCTCGGTGTCTGAGATTGTTGAAAAACACCAGGCATGTTCACTTCCATAATAGCTGATTGGCTCTCACTCACCCCAAAGTTAGCGTGAAAACAAGTTGAGATTCTGCGGCTGGAGACCTGTGTAAGAACACTGGACATGGAGAAGGAGGAGGAAGAAGGAGCAGACGCGGTTGATCGGGCGTCCAATAGCTAGCCAGGTCCACTAGGCCACGTTTTAGCACAGTAAGATTCCCAAAATAATGCATGTTGTTTGCACATATGCCTAGAGTTGAGCGATGTTCGAGGTTCGCCAATTTCATGTTCGAGTGATTTTGGGGGTGCTCGAGATCGAACTCGAATGCAAGCTTTTTGCTAAAAGCTCGATAACTCGAGTTACGTTCGAGAACGGTTCGATCAGCAAAAAGGCTAGCTAGTTACTAGCTGGCTTTTCACTGTAATAGTGTGAGTCACTCTGTGATTCACACTATTATCTAATTTCAGTGTATAGTGTGCGGGAGAGGCGCGTTTAGATCAGTGCTGCTGGTGGAATAATGGCGATCGCCATTTTTTTTTTTTTTCCTAAGCGCGCGTGCAGTGGGGCATGCCAGCATGTCAGCCAATCCCAGACTCACACACTGCTAAGTGGTCTTTTTTGCCAGACAAGCAAGGGCATGTGTCATAGGCTGTCCATGTCACATGTCCTTGCATTATAAATACGGCCATTTTCCCTCACAGCGCCATTATCTGCTTTCTGCGTGTAGGTGACAGTCACCGCTCACGCAGCTCCTGTCGCCGCTCCGGCTATGTACGCTATACACACAGCGCTCTTCAGATTAGGGACAAAAGTTTATTTCAGCCCTTTTCAGGGCTCATTTCCTCGGGTTCAGAGCCATAGGTGACAGTCAGGTCCGTGGAAACGCTGTATACAGCTTCAGATAACAGCGTCTGTGTACCTAAGCTCAGGGAATTCCTTGCTGCATTTCACCATTAGAAGGGATAGAAAGTGAGGCTTCCTTTCCTGTCCACTGACCCAGAGACACCCGGCCACTGTACCCACCTGCCCACTTTTGCCACGCTATTTTTATAGCAAACAGTGCTGAAAATTAGTGGCATCCACAAAGTGTCTGCTATACTAATTTTGTGTCCCACTGGTGCCAAGCAAGTCCCAGCACCTCTGCAATCAACCCTCATGCACATTTTGCTACGCTATTTTTATAGCAAACAGTGCTGAAAATTAGTGGCATCCAAAAAGTGGCTGCTATACTCCATTGTTGTCCCACTGGTGCCAATCAATTTCCAGTACCTCTGCATTCAACCCTCATGCACATTTTGCTACGCTATTTTTATAGCAAACAGTGCTGAATATTAGTGGCATCCACAAAGTGTCTTCTATACTAATTTTGTGTCCCACTGGTGCCAAGCAAGTCCCAGCACCTCTGCATTCAACCCTCATGCACATTTTGCTACGCTATTTTTATAGCAAACTCAGGGAATTCCTTGCTGCATTTCATCATTAGGAGGGATAGAAATTGAGGCTTCCTTTACTGTCCTGGTACCCACAGAACACGGCCACTGTACCCACCTGCCCACTTTTGCAACGCTATTTAATTTGCCCAAAGAGCTGACACTTTTGCTGCCATCCTAAAATTGTCTGGAATACTAGGTTAGTGTTCCTTTGCTGCCAAGGAAGGTACAACACATGTGCATTCTACACTCCTTTCCATTTCTGGAACGCAATTATTAACTGCAGGTGATTTGAAACATGATACTAGTATGCGGATGTCTAATGATGAGTGGATGTCATTCAGTCAGAAATTAGATAAAAAACTGGTGATTGTGCAAACTGAGATAAAAAAACAGGAAAAGGGAGAAGTTCCTGAGGGATAAGAGAGATTATGAGAAAAAACATTTTTTTGCTGGACTAAGGACAAGGCTAAAAACTATAGACAGAAGTCCTATATTAAAAGGAAAGGCACTAGTGGCTCTAACAGAGGATACTGGACCACGGACTCGGAATCTAGTGGTTCTGAGGACAGGATAACAGGGCCCTCTAGTATAGCACCTGCCCTACCTAGACCTGCTGCCCCTTTAGAAAACGCACCCGATGGAGGGTGGGAAGAGGCGGAAGAGGCAGAGGCCACAAGAGGAACTCGGTCTCTTGGAGGAATTGAATCGAGACCTCCAATCTCCCCCTGATTCAATCATCAATTTGTCTTCGCATACGTTGTCCCCGGATATGATTTCAGTATATCTAAAGGGTTCAAATTTTGCATTCCTGAGGAGTTTGACTTTGCAGACTTTAAAGTGGATTTATTTAAGGATATCAGGAAGATCCACTTATGTAAACATTTTCAAGTGGCACCCAGCACGTCTGGCATGATTCTAGAGGGGCGTTTACCTTGTGTGGCGGATAATGATGTGTTTGATATCATCGGGGCGTTTGACTTAGCCACGGTCCACGATGCAGGACTCTTGCTGAGTCTCAATGAACCCGAAGTGGTATCACACCCTGAGTTAATTACTGCTGCCAGTGAACCTCCAAAATTCACAAAAGGAGTAAAAGCAGATTTTTACCCTCCCACTGCACCTGGTAACCTCATTAATGTTTTTCAGGACTCGGTCTTGAAGAACATTGAGGCATTGATTTATAAAAAACCCATACAAAATCTTAGCCAGGCGGAGCTTTCTGCTATACATACTATGCGGGGTTGGGAGCACACGGTATTCCGGGAGGCAGATAAGGGGGGCAACGTTGTCCTCCTAACCAGTCAGAAGTATGTCCAGGAATGTTTTAGACAATTGTCGGAAAGAACCACCTATACTCCTTTGTCCTCTGATCCTATCCAAGGGTATAAGAAACAGCTTGTGCGTTTCTTGGATAGATATGTAATTTTGGGACTCATCTCGCGTGCGCAGGCTGACAAGTTGATCCCTCCTCACTCTAAAAAACCTCACTGGTACTGCATACCCAAGCTCCATAAGAATAGGGTGATCCACCTGGCCGTCCGATAGAGGCAGGGATTGGCTCACTTACGGAGCCCCTGTCACATTATCTGGATTGGCTGCTCAGACCTATTCTGAAGCATATCCCTTCTTATGTTAAAGACAGCGGTGACTTTTTGACACTTCTCAAGGGTATAATTTGGCAGGAGAATTACAAATTGACATCCATTGATGTGGAAAGCCTGTACACCCGTATCCCACAGGATATGGGTGTACAGGCGGTTAAAGAGATGGTTGCACAGAGCGGCAAGAGCGAACATTTTTGTTATTTTGTGGGGGAGGCCCTGGAATTTGTTCTAGCAAAGAACGCTTTTATGTTTTTGGACCAATGGTACTTGCAGTGCGGGGGTACCGCTATGGGTACCCCCGTATCTTGTGCCATGGCCAACATATTTTTGGGGGCCTTCGAATGCAGATATGTTTTCTCGGACACCAATCCATATTTGAGATATATTCGCCATTTTATAAGGTATGTGGACGACATTTTCATTGTGTGGGACGGTACGGAGGCCTTGTTCTTTGACTTTGTGTGTCATCTCAACACTGTCAACACAATGAATATGTCCTTCACTTCCTCCTTTGGTGGCAATACCCTCAGTTTTTTAGATGTGGAGGTCTCTATTTATAATGGCGGGATCCACACTAAAGTTTTCAGAAAGCCCACGGCGAAAAATTCGCTCTTGCACTTTCAGAGTGCACATCCAGTCCACACCAAAATAGCTCTGCCTTATAGCCAGTTTTTGAGAGTGAGGAGGGTCAACAGCACGGAGGAGTCATTTTTACAGCAGTCTTTGGATCTCCAAGAAAGATTACAACAAAGGGGTTACCCCAAAAAATTAATCAGCAGTGCGTACGAGAGAGTGAGATCCACAGGTGACCAACCCGATGGGAGATTTGGTTTTAGGGACAAAGGTGACAGTATAAAGAGGTTCATGTTCAGTTTTAAGTTTGGACCCCAGGAAAATGTTATCAGGACAACGTTGGGTAAAAATTGGCACATTCTTGAGAAAGACTCCGACCTAAGTGAGATGACTAAGGCGAAACCCTTGGTCACGTTCAGACGTTGCAACAATCTGCGGGACATGCTAGTAAAGAACAGAATTACCAGCCCATCGACATGAATGGATAAGAGTTGCCCACCGGGTAACTACCGGTGTGGGAACTGTAGGTTTTGAAACCTACATGTTACTGGCCGGTCCCTGCAGATTGGAGCACACATGCATAAGATCCAGGAATTTATTTCGTGCAAAACCAAGTTCGTTGTCTATGTGATTTTCTGCCCATGTGGCAGATTTTACATAGGCAAAACGATAAGGTGTTTGTACGTTAGATTCAGGAAGCACTACAAATCAATTGCATCCGGAAAAGGGTCACCTAGGTTGATTTCCCATATACGGGACCACCATGATGGTAACCCGGACATTTTACGCTTTGCTGGCCTCAAGAGTAGAGATGAGCGAACCGGTCGTGGTTCGGCTCGAGTTCGGTTTGTCGAACGGAGGTCTCGTTCGAGTTCAGTTCGTCGAACGTTCGACAAACCGAACTCGAACCGCATAGGAAACAATGGCAGGCAATCACAAACACATAAAAACACCTAGAAAACACCCTCAAAGGTGTCCAAAAGGTGACAAACAACTTACAACACAAACACATGGGAAAGTGACAAGGACATATACTCATGCGGAAACAAAAGAGCTGGACAAGGAAAAAGAGGAGGAGACACAGATATAGGCATGGCACGCCCTTCTAAAATCATGTAAAACACCACAAGGTGACTCCAAGCGGAGTCTCCCTTTTTTCCAAAAATTGGGCCACACACACACCCACCCCTTCAGTGGCAGCACTTGTGCCCCAGTTGTACACTTCACAGCTAGATTTGCATCAAGCACATTAAAATACGCCATACTTAACCATTCCCAGGATGACCCCGGGGTAGGTAGCAAAGTCATTGCTGAACCATGACTTGTTCATCTTGGCTCCTTTTAAAAAACACAGCAAGCAAGGGTTACTCCAAGCGGAGTCTCCATTTTTTCCAAAAATTGGGCCCCACACATACCCACCCCTTCCGTGGCAGCACTTGTGCCCCAGTTGTAAACTTCACAGGTATACTTGCATCGAGCACATTCAAAAATACGCCATACTTAACCGTCACCAGGATGACAACGGGGTAGGTAGCAAAGTCTTTCCTGATCCCAGCTCTGTTCATCTTGGATCATTTTTAAAAACAATGTAAGCAAGGGTTACTCCAAGCGGAGTCCCCCTTTTTCCAAAAATTGGGCCACACAGACACTAACGCATTCAGTGGCAGCACTTGTGCCCCAGTTGTACACTTCACAGCTAGATTTGCATCAATCACATTCAAAAATACGCCATCCTTAACAGGATGACACCGGGGTAGGTAGCTAAGCCTTTCCTGATCACAGCTCTGTTCATCTTGGCTCCTTTTTAAAAACACTGTAAGCAAGGGTTACTCCAAGTGGAGTCTCCCATTTTTCCAAAAAGTGGGCCCCACACACACCCACCCCTTCAGTGGCAGCAGTTGTGCCCCAGTTGTACACTTCACAGCTAGATTTGCATCAAGCACATTCAAAAATACGCCATTCTTAACCGTCCCCAGGATGACACCGGGGTAGGTAGCTAAGTCTTTCCTGATCCCAGCTCTGTTCATCTTGGCTCCTTTTTAAAAACACTGAAAGCAAGGGTTACTCCAAGCGGAGTCTCCCTTTTTTCCAAAAATTGGGCCCCACAGACACCCCTTCAGTGGCAGCACTTGTGCCCCAGTTGTACACTTCACAGCTAGATTTGCATCAAGCACATTAAAAAATACGCCATCCTTAACCGTCCCCAGGATGACACCGGGGTAGGTAGCAAAGTTTTTGCTGAACCATGACTTGTTCATCTTGGCTCCTTTTTAAAAACACGGCAAGCAAGGGTTACTCCAAGCGGAGTCTCCCTTTTTTCCAAAAATTGGGCAGCACACACACCCACCCCTTCAGTGGCAGCAGCTGTGCCCCAGTTGTACACTTCACAACTAGATTTGCATCAAGCACATTCAAAAATATGCCATTCTTAACCGTCCCCAGGATGACACCGGGGTAGGTAGCAAAGTTTTTGCTGAACCATGACTTGTTCATCTTGGCTCCTTTTTAAAAACACGGCAAGCAAGGGTTACTCCAAGCGGAGTCTCCCTTTTTTCCAAAAATTGGGCCCCACACACACCCACCCCTTCAGTGGCAGCAGTTGTGCCCCAGTTTTACACTTCACAGCTAGATTTGCATCAAGCACATTCAAAAATACGCCATCCTTAACAGGATGACACCGGGGTAGGTAGCTAAGTCTTTCCTGATCACAGCTCTGTTCATCTTGGCTCCTTTTTAAAAACACTGTAAGCAAGGGTTACTCCAAGTGGAGTCTCCCTATTTTCCAAAAATTGGGCCCCACACACACCCACCCCTTCACTGGCAGCAGTTGTGCCCCAGGTGTACACTTCACAGCTAGATTTGCATCAAGCACATTCAAAAATACGCCATTCTTTACCGTCCCCAGGATGACACCGAGGTAGGTAGCAATGTCTTTGCTGAACCATGACTTGTTCATCTTGGCGCCTTTTCAAAAACACGGCAAGCAAGGGTTACTCCAAGCGGAGTCTCCCTCTTTTCCTAAAATTGGGCCCCACACACCCACCCCTTCAGTGGCAGCAGTTGTGCCCCAGTTGTACACTTCACAGCTAGATTTGCATCCAGCACATTCAAAAATATGCCATTCTTAACCGTCCCCAGGATGACACCGGGGTAGGTAGCAAAGTCTTTGCTGAACCATGACTTGTTCATCTTGGCTCCTTTTAAAAAACACAGCAATCAAGGGTTACTCCAAGCGGAGTCTCCCTTTTTTCCCAAAATTGTGCCACACAGACACTAACCCCTTCAGTGGCAGCAGTTGTGCCCCAGTTGTACACTTCACAGCTAGATTTGCATCAAGCACATTCAAAAATTCGCCATCCTTAACCGTCCCCAGGATGACACCGGGGTAGGTAGCTAAGTCTTTCCTGATCCCAGCTCTGTTCATCTTGGCTCCTTTTTAAAAACACTGTAAGCAAGGGTTACTCCAAACAGAGTCTCCCTTTATTCCAAAAATTGGGCCCCACACACACCCACCCCTTCATTGGCAGCAGTTTTGCCCCAGTTGTACACTTCACAGCTAGATTTGCATCAAGCACATTCAAAAATACGCCATTCTTA
The DNA here is from genome assembly GCF_048569485.1 of Anomaloglossus baeobatrachus. Taxonomy (NCBI): domain Eukaryota; kingdom Metazoa; phylum Chordata; class Amphibia; order Anura; family Aromobatidae; genus Anomaloglossus; species Anomaloglossus baeobatrachus. The sequence continues at coordinate 157,239,850 of NC_134359.1, forward strand.
ACCGTCCCCAGGATGACACCGGGGTACGTAGCAAAGTCTTTGCTGAACCATGACTTGTTCATCTTGGCTCCTTTTAAAAAACACAGCAAGCAAGGGTTACTCCAAGCGGAGTCTCCCTTTTTTCCAAAAATTGGGCCACATAGACAATAACCCCTTCAGTGGCAGCAGTTGTGCCCCAGTTGTACACTTCACAGCTAGATTTGCATCAAGCACATTCAAAAATAGGCCATCCTTAACCGTCCCCAGGATAACACCGGGGTAGGTAGCAAAGTCTTTGCTGAACCATGACTTGTTCATCTTGGCTCCTTTTTAAAAACATGGCAAGCAAGGGTTACTCCAAGTGGAGTTTCCCTTTTTTCCAAAAATTGGGCCCCACACACACCCACCCCTTCAGTGGCAGCAGTTGTGCCCCAGTTGTACACTTCACAGCTAGATTTGCATCAAGCACATTAAAAAATACGCCATCCTTAACCATCCCCAGGATGACACCGGGGTAGGTAGCAAAGTCTTTGCTGAACCATGACTTGTTCATCTTGGCTCCTTTTGAAAAACACAGCAAGCAAGGGTTACTCCAAGCGGAGTCTCCCTTTTTTCCCAATATTGGGCCACACAGACACCAACCCCTTCAGTGGCAGCAGTTGTGCCCCAGTTGTACACTTCACAGCTAGATTTGCATCAAGCACATTCAAAAATACGCCATTCTTAACCGTCCCCAGGATGACACCGAGGTAGGTAGCAAAGTCTTTGCTGAACCATGACTTGTTCATCTTGGCTCCTTTTTAAAAACACGGCAAGCAAAGGTTACTCCAAGCGGAGTCTCCCTTTTTTCCAAAAATTGGGCCACACAGACACCCACCCCTTCAGTGGCAGCACTTGTGGCCCAGTTGTACACTTCACAGCTAGATTTGCATCAAGCACATTCAAAAATACGCCATCCTTAACCATCCCCAGGATGACACCGGGGTATGTAGCAAAGTCTTTGCTGAACCAAGACTTGTTCACCTTGGCTCCTTTTAAAAAACACAGCAAGCAAGGGTTACTCCAAGCGGAGTCTCCCTTTTTTCCAAAAATTGGGCCACACAGACACCCCATCAGTGGCAGCACTTGTGCCCTAGTTGCAAACAGGATGTTTTGATTTGCATCAAGCACATTCCAAATCCACAAGCATTTACTCTCCCCAGGATGACACAGGGGTAGTAAATTCCTTTTGGATCCATGACTTGTTCATTTTGATGAACGTTAGTCTGTCCACATTGTCACTGGACAGACGCGTGCGCTTATCTGTCAGCACACACCCAGCAGCACTGAAGACATGTTCAGAGACAACGCTGGCAGCTGGACACGACAAAATCTCCAAGGCGTAAGTTGAGAGCTCTGGCCATTTTTCAAGATTTGAAGCCCAAAATTAGCAAGGCTCCATTTGCAAAGTCATGGCATCAATGTTCATTTGGAGATACCCCTGTATCATCCTCTCCAGCCATTGACTATGTGTCAGACTTGTTGTCTCTGGTGGCCTTGCAAAGGACAGTCTAAAAAAATTAAGAAAAGATTCCATAAAATTGCTGTTACCAGCACCAGATACGGTGCTACTGGTACGGGTAGACTGTTGAAGATGACGAGACCGTCCTATGTTTGTCAAGTTACAACTGGGAGATTCACTCCCTGCACCTGCACGGTTGTTTGGTGGAAAAGCCGAGCTAAGATCGAGTAACAGCTTCTGCTGATACTACTGCATACGTGCTTCCCTTTCTATGGCTGGAATTATGTCACAAAATTTGGACTTGTACCGGGGATCTAATAGTGTGGCAAGCCAGTAGTCATCCTCACTTCTAATTTTGACAATACGAGGGTCATGTTGGAGGTAGTGAAGCAAGAAGGCGCTCATGTGTCTTGCGCAGCCATGCGGACCAAGTCCACGCTGTGTTTGTGGAATAGAGGTGCTAACCGTTCTTTCTTCCTCTGACATCTCCCCCCAACCTCTTTCAACTGAAATTTGACCAAGGTCTCCCACATCCGCTGAATCTTCCATGTCCATGGACAGTTCGTCCTCCATTTCTTCATGTTCTCTTGCACCTTCCTCAACATTTCGCCTGCTACCATGCGCCCTTATTGATCCCTGTCCCCCATGGTCCCATGCCTGCCGCGTTGGTGATGATGAATGTCTGGACCTTGGTGATGTCGTTGTGTCTTGCGCATATGAATCCTCCTGTAGTTCCTCCCCTTCCTGTTGTCTCACCCCCTGACTCCGAATAGTGTTTAGCATGTGCTCCAGCATGTAAATGACTGGAATTGTCATGCTGATAATGGCATTGTCAGCGCTAAACATATTCGTCGTCATGTCGAAACTGTGCAGAAGGGTGCATAGGTCCTTTATCTGAGACCACTCCATCAGGGTGATCTGCCCCACCTCTGCATCTCGTTGGCCCAGGCTATACGTCATGACGTATTGCACCAGGGCTCGGCGGTGCTGCCACAGTCGCTGTAACATGTAGAGAGTCGAATTCCAGCGTGTCGCCACATCGCATTTCAGGCGATGAACCGGCAGGCCAAAAGACTTCTGGAGCGATGCAAGTCGCTCAGCTGCGGCGGTTGAACGGCGGAAGTGAGCAGACAGTTTTCGTGCCCTGGTCAGAAGGCCATCTAGGCTGGGATAGTGTGTTAAAAATTGCTGGACAACAAGGTTCAACACGTGAGCCATACAAGGCACGTGTGTCACCTTGCCCAGGCGAAGGGCCGCACCCAGGTTTGCAGCATTGTCGCACACGGCCTTACCAGGCTGCAGGTTGAGTGGAGACAACCATATATTAAACTCAGTCTCCAGAGCTGCCCACAACTCAGCCGCTGTGTGACTCCTATTTTCAAGACATGTCAAGCTAAAGACCGCCTGATACCGTTGCGCTCTGCTGCCAGCATAGTAATGAGGGGTGCGTGATTCCTTGTGCGCAGTGCGAACGCTGGTGTTCTGACCAGGCAGGCTTGGGGCAGAGGTGGAGGACCCAGATGAGGTGGAGGAGGCAGAAGCAGTGGCAGAACTTGGACAGACAGAGGATTGACACACAAGTCGTGGGGACGGCAAGACTTGTGCAGCAGACCCTTCACCATCTATCACCATAGTTACCCAGTGCCCAGTCAGCGACATGTAACGTCCCTGTCCATGCTTACTGGTCCAAGTATCGGTGGTGAAATGCACCAGTTGACACACAGAGTTTCTCAAGGAAGCGGTGATGATGTGTGCGACATGCTGGTGTAGCGTGGGCACACCTATCTTCGAGAAGTAGTGGCGACTGGGCATCTGGTACTGGGGCACAGTGACAGACATAAGGTCTCTAAAATCCTGTGTGTCCACCAGGCGGAAAGGCAGCATTTCGGTTGCTAAGAGCTTACAGAGGGATAAAGTCAACCTCTTAGCTTTGTCATGGGTCACAGGAAATGGCCTTTTATTTGTCCACATCTGAGGGACAGAGATCTGGCTGCTATGTGTAGACAGTGTTGAGTAGGGTGTCCCTGGAAAAATGCAGCTTTGTGAGGAAAGTGCAGGCGTAGACAAGATGTCACCTTCATCCAACATTGGTGCTATCGATGTCTGAGAGAGCTGTACACACGTACTTGTTTCCCCTTCCAAACCAACTGACGACCTACCAAGCAAACTGCCTGTTGCGATTACAGTGGTGGAAGTTGTGCGTGGAAAACCAGGTGTGACAGCTGTCCCCACAGTCCTAGAAGATGAAGAGCACGCGGATGCACTAGAAGGGGCAGGCGGTGGATGGTTCGCTCTGCTAGGCCACATTGCAGCACGGTGAGCTTCCCACCGGGACATATGATATTTATTCATGTGACGATTTATGGAAGAAGTTGTCAAATTGCTGAGGTTTTGCCCTCTACTAACAGAATCATGACAAATTTTAAAGATCACATAATTTGGGCGATCTTTTGCTATGTCAAAAAAGGACCAGGCTAGGCAAGGCTTAGAGGGCATGCGACCTGCTGATCCACCCCGACTAGTGCTCAGAGGCACAGTGGTGGCTGAGGATGCAGTTGTAGACGTGCTAGCAGTACTCCTACTCTGTCCAGGAGGGCGCAAGGTAACTTCGTCGTTTTCAGTTGCATCCTCCTCCACCGTCTCTGTTGACCTGCTCAAGGGCCTGACTGTGGGTTGACAGTAGGTGGGATCTAGAACTTCCTCATCAATTGTTGTGTTTGCACTCCCCTCACCCTCAGACCGAGCCTGTTCTTGCCCTGACCGAAAATTTAAGTTGTCATCCCAATCTGGTATCTGCGTCTCATCGTCATCAGTATGTTCCTCATTGTCTATAACAACAGGTGTTACAGTTTGTGAAAAAGGGGTCAACATTATGCTCAGAAACTTGGTCCTCTCGGCCTGAATCAGAGTCACAAATGTTCTGGGCATCACTGCAGACCATTTCCTGGTCTGTACTCACTGTAGCTTGGGAGCAGACTTCTGATTCCCAGGCTATAGTGTGACTGAAGGGGGGGATGGAGACTTCAGAGCTGGGAGAATGCAAGTGTGATTGGGCTGACAACTCAGAGGACTGGTGTTTTTTGGATGCGGTAGTTGAGGTGGCGGAGAGGGCACTTGTTGGACCACTTGAGATCCATTGAAGCAATTTCCTTTTTTGGCCATCATCTACCTTTGTTCCAGTTGTTCTTGTCCGTAAAAAAGGGAGCACATCGGATTGTCCACGGTAAGTAGTAGACATCTTACTTTTGCTGGAAGATGGTCTATCTTCAGCAGATGTTAATGGAGCTTTGCCACCTTCCCCACAGACAAACCCTTTTTTTCCTTTTCCAACACGCCTCTTCCCCTTTCCACCAGCATCTGTCATTTTGCCACTCATTTTGATTGCGACAAGATTGTGCACTTAAAATGTGGTAGTAAAAATTGAGACGTGGTGTAGATTTCAGCGGTGGTCTAGCTTTATTAACAGCAGAATAAACAACAATAATTATCCCTGACAATGCAACTACGGACCTTAAACTGGCAGCATAGTTTGCTAGTATAATGGCTTTGTAACAAGGAGTTTGAGTGTGCAATGCAGAGGTGCTGCAAATAGCTTTGCACCAGTGGGACACTAATGGAAGTCCAACAGCCACTTTTAGGATGCCACTAAGTTTCCTCAGTGTTTGCTAGTATAATGGATTAGTAACAATGAGTTTGAGTGTGCAATGCAGGCAGACGTGCTGCAAATATCTTTGCACTAGTGGGACAATAATGAAGTCCAACAGCCAATTTTAGGATGCCACTAAGATTCCTCAGCGTTTGCTGGTTTAATGGCTTAGTAACAATGAGTTTGAGTGTGCAATGCAGGCAGATGTGCTGCAAATATCTTTGCACTAGTGGGACAATAATGAAGTCCAACAGCCACTTTTAGGATGCCACTAAGTTTCCTCAGTGTTTGCTAGTATAATGGCTTAGTAACAATGAGTTTGAGTGTGCAATCCAGTCAGACGTGCTGCAAATATCTTTGCACTAGTGGGACAATACAGAAGTCCAACAGCCACGTTTAGGATGCCACTAAGTTCACTCAGTGTTTGCTAGTATAATGGCTTAGTAACAATGAGTTTGAGTGTGCAATGCAGGCAGACGTGCTGCAAATATCTTTGCACTAGTGTGACAATACAGAAGTCCAACAGCCACGTTTAGGATGCCACTAAGTTCACTCAGTGTTTGCTAGTATAATGGCTTAGTAACAATGAGTTTGAGTGTGCAATGCAGGCAGACGTGCTGCAAATATCTTTGCACTAGTGGGACAATACAGAAGTCCAACAGCCACTTTTATAATGCCACTAACTTCACTCAGTGTTTGTTAGTATAATGGCTTAGTAACAATGAGTTTGAGTGTGCAATGAAGGCAGACGTGCTGCAAATATCTTTGCACTAGTGGGACAATACAGAAGTCCAACAGCCACGTTTAGGATGCCACTAAGTTCACTCAGTGTTTGCTAGTATAATGGCTTAGTAACAATGAGTTTGAGTGTGCAATGCAGGCAGACGTGCTGCAAATATCTTTGCACTAGTGGGACAATACAGAAGTCCAACAGCCACGTTTAGGATGCCACTAAATTCACTCAGTGTTTGCTAGTATAATGGCTTAGTGACAATGAGTTTGAGTGTGCAATGCAGGCAGACGTGCTGCAAATATCTTTGCACTAGTGGGACAATACAGAAGTCCAACAGCCACGTTTAGGATGCCACTAAGTTCACTCAGTGTTTGCTAGTATAATGGCTTAGTAACAATGAGTTTGAGTGTGCAATGCAGGCAGACGTTCTGCAAATCTCTTTGCACTAGTGGGACAATACAGAAGTCCAACAGCCACTTTTATGATGCCACTAAGTTCACTCTGTGTTTGCTAGGATAATGGCTTAGTAACAATGAGTTTGAGTGTGCAATGCAGGCAGACGTGCTGCAAATATCTTTGCACTAGTGGGACAATACAGAAGTCCAACAGCCACGTTTAGGATGCCACTAAATTCACTCAGTGTTTGCTAGTATATTGGCTTAGTGACAATGAGTTTGAGTGTGCAATGCAGGCAGATGTGCTGCAAATATCTTTGCACTAGTGGGACAATACAGAAGTCCAACAGCCACTTTTATGATGTCACTAAGTTTACTCAGTGTTTGCTAGTATAATGGCTTAGTAACAATGAGTTTGAGTGTGCAATGCAGGCAGACGTGCGGCAAATATCTTTGCACTAATGGGACAATACAGAAGTCCAACAGCCACGTTTAGGATGCCACTAAGTTCACTCAGTGTTTGCGAGTATAATGGCTTAGTAAAAATGAGTTTGAGTGTGTAATGCAGGCAGATGTGCTGCAAATATCTTTGCACTAGTGATACAATACAGAAGTCCAACAGCCACTTTATGATGCCACTAATTTCACTCAGTGTTTGCGAGTATAATGGCTTAGTAACAATGAGTTTGAGTGTGCAATCCAGGCAGACGTGCTGCAAATATCTTTGCACTAGTGGGACAATACAGAAGTCCAACAGCCACGTTTAGGATGCCACTAAGTTCACTCAGTGTTTGCTAGTATAATGGCTTAGTAACAATGAGTTTGAGTGTGCAATGCAGGCAGACGTGCTGCAAATATCTTTGCACTAGTGGGACAATACAGAAGTCCAACAGCCACGTTTAGGATGCCACTAGGTTCACTCAGTGTTTGCTAGTATAATGGCTTAGTAACAATGAGTTTGAGTGTGCAATGCAGGCAGACGTGCTGCAAATATCTTTGCACTAGTGGGACAATACAGAAGTCCATCATCCACGTTTAGGATGCCACTAAGTTCACTCAGTGTTTGCTAGTATAATGGCTTAGTAACAATGAGTTTGAGTGTGCAATGCAGGCAGACGTGCTGCAAATATCTTTGCACTAGTGGGACAATACAGAAGTCCAACAGCCACGTTTAGGATGCCACTAAGTTCACTCAGTGTTTGCTAGTATAATGGCTTAGTAACAATGAGTTTGAGTGTGCAATGCAGGCAGACGTGCTGCAAATATCTTTGCACTAGTGGGACAATACAGAAGTCCAACAGCCACGTTTAGGATGCCGCTAGGTTCACTCAGTGTTTGCTAGTATAATGGCTTAGTAACTATGAGTTTGAGTGTGCAATGCAGCCAGACGTGCTGCAAATATCTTTGCACTGGTGGGACAATACAGAAGTCCAACAGCCACTTTTATGATGCCACTAAGTTCATTCAGTGTTTGCTAGTATAATGGCTTAGTAACAATGAGTTTGAGTGTGCAATGCAGGCAGAAGTGCTGCAAATATCTTTGCACTAGTGGGACAATACAGAAGTCCAACAGCCACTATTATGATGACACTAAGTTCACTCAGTGTTTGCTAGTATAATGGATTAGTAACAATGAGTTTGAGTGTGCAATGCAGGTAGACTTGCTGCAAATATCTTTGCACTAGTGGGACAATACAGAAGTCTAACAGCCACGTTTATGATGCCACTAAGTTCACTCAGTGTTTGCTAGTATAATGGCTTAGCAACAATGAGTTTGAGTGTACAATGCAGGTAGACGTGCTGAAAATATCTTTGCACTAGTGGGACAATACAGAAGTCCAACAGCCACTTTTATGATGCCACTAAGTGCACTCTGTGTTTGCTAGTATAATGGCTTAGTAACAATGAGTTTGAGTGTGCAATGCAGGCAGACGTGCTGCAAATATCTTTGCACTAGTGGGACAATACAGAAGTCCAACAGCCACTTTTATGATGACACTAAGTTCACTCAGTGTTTGCTAGTATAATGGCTTAGTAACAATGAGTTTGAGTGTGCAATGCAGGCAGACGTGCTGCAAATATCTTTGCACTAGTGGGACAATACAGAAGTCTAACAGCCACGTTTAGGATGCCACTAAGTTCACTCAGTGTTTGCTAGTATAATGGCTTAGTAACAATGAGTTTGAGTGTGCAATGCAGGCAGACGTTCTGCAAATCTCTTTGCACTAGTGGGACAATACAGAAGTCCAACAGCCACTTTTATGATGCCACTAAGTTCACTCTGTGTTTGCTAGGATAATGGCTTAGTAACAATGAGTTTGAGTGTGCAATGCAGGCAGACGTGCTGCAAATATCTTTGCACTAGTGGGACAATACAGAAGTCCAACAGCCACGTTTAGGATGCCACTAAATTCACTCAGTGTTTGCTAGTATAATGGCTTAGTAACAATGAGTTTGAGTGTGCAATGCAGGCAGACGTGCTGCAAATATCTTTGCACTAATGGGACAATACAGAAGTCCAACAGCCACGTTTAGGATGCCACTAAGTTCACTCAGTGTTTGCTAGTATAATGGCTTAGTAAAAATGAGTTTGAGTGTGTAATGCAGGCAGATGTGCTGCAAATATCTTTGCACTAGTGATACAATACAGAAGTCCAACAGCCACTTTATGATGCCACTAAATTCACTCAGTGTTTGCGAGTATAATGGCTTAGTAACAATGAGTTTGAGTGTGCAATCCAGGCAGACGTGCTGCAAATATCTTTGCACTAGTGGGACAATACAGAAGTCCAACAGCCACGTTTAGGATGCCACTAAGTTCACTCAGTGTTTGCTAGTATAATGGCTTAGTAACAATGAGTTTGAGTGTGCAATGCAGGCAGACGTGCTGCAAATATCTTTGCACTAGTGGGACAATACAGAAGTCCAACAGACACGTTTAGGATGCCACTAAGTTCACTCAGTGTTTGCTAGTATAATGGCTTAGTAACAATGAGTTTGAGTGTGCAATGCAGGCAGACGTGCTGCAAATATCTTTGCACTAGTGGGCCAATACAGAAGTCCAACATCCACGTTTAGGATGCCACTAAGTTCACTCAGTGTTTGCTAGTATAATGGCTTAGTAACAATGAGTTTGAGTGTGCAATGCAGCCAGACGTGCTGCAAATATCTTTGCACTGGTGGGACAATACAGAAGTCCAACAGCCACTTTTATGATGCCACTAAGTTCATTCAGTGTTTGGTAGTATAATGGCTTAGTAACAATGAGTTTGAGTGTACAATGCAGGTAGACGTGCTGAAAATATCTTTGCACTAGTGGGACAATACAGAAGTCCAACAGCCACTTTTATGATGCCACTAAGTGCACTCTGTGTTTGCTAGTATAATGGCTTAGTAACAATGAGTTTGAGTGTGCAATGCAGGCAGACGTGCTGCAAATATCTTTGCACTAGTGGGACAATACAGAAGTCCAACAGCCACTTTTATGATGACACTAAGTTCACTCAGTGTTTGCTAGTATAATGGCTTAGTAACAATGAGTTTGAGTGTGCAATGCAGGCAGACGTGCTGCAAATATCTTTGCACTAGTGGGACAATACAGAAGTCTAACAGCCACGTTTAGGATGCCACTAAGTTCACTCAGTGTTTGCTAGTATAATGGCTTAGTAACAATGAGTTTGAGTGTGCAATGCAGGCAGACGTTCTGCAAATCTCTTTGCACTAGTGGGACAATACAGAAGTCCAACAGCCACTTTTATGATGCCACTAAGTTCACTCAGTGTTTGCTAGGATAATGGCTTAGTAACAATGAGTTTGAGTGTGCAATGCAGGCAGACGTGCTGCAAATATCTTTGCACTAATGGGACAATACAGAAGTCCAACAGCCACGTTTAGGATGCCACTAAGTTCACTCAGTGTTTGCTAGTATAATGGCTTAGTAAAAATGAGTTTGAGTGTGTAATGCAGGCAGATGTGCTGCAAATATCTTTGCACTAGTGATACAATACAGAAGTCCAACAGCCACTTTATGATGCCACTAAATTCACTCAGTGTTTGCGAGTATAATGGCTTAGTAACAATGAGTTTGAGTGTGCAATCCAGGCAGACGTGCTGCAAATATCTTTGCACTAGTGGGACAATACAGAAGTCCAACAGCCACGTTTAGGATGCCACTAAGTTCACTCAGTGTTTGCTAGTATAATGGCTTAGTAACAATGAGTTTGAGTGTGCAATGCAGGCAGACGTGCTGCAAATATCTTTGCACTAGTGAGACAATACAGAAGTCCAACAGACACGTTTAGGATGCCACTAAGTTCACTCAGTGTTTGCTAGTATAATGGCTTAGTAACAATGAGTTTGAGTGTGCAATGCAGGCAGACGTGCTGCAAATATCTTTGCACTAGTGGGCCAATACAGAAGTCCAACATCCACGTTTAGGATGCCACTAAGTTCACTCAGTGTTTGCTAGTATAATGGCTTAGTAACAATGAGTTTGAGTGTGCAATGCAGCCAGACGTGCTGCAAATATCTATGCACTGGTGGGACAATACAGAAGTCCAACAGCCACTTTTATGATGCCACTAAGTTCATTCAGTGTTTGGTAGTATAATGGCTTAGTAACAATGAGTTTGAGTGTACAATGCAGGTAGACGTGCTGAAAATATCTTTGCACTAGTGGGACAATACAGAAGTCCAACAGCCACTTTTATGATGCCACTAAGTGCACTCTGTGTTTGCTAGTATAATGGCTTAGTAACAATGAGTTTGAGTGTGCAATGCAGGCAGACGTGCTGCAAATATCTTTGCACTAGTGGGACAATACAGAAGTCCAACAGCCACTTTTATGATGACACTAAGTTCACTCAGTGTTTGCTAGTATAATGGCTTAGTAACAATGAGTTTGAGTGTGCAATGCAGGCAGACGTGCTGCAAATATCTTTGCACTAGTGGGACAATACAGAAGTCTAACAGCCACGTTTAGGATGCCACTAAGTTCACTCAGTGTTTGCTAGTATAATGGCTTAGTAACAATGAGTTTGAGTGTGCAATGCAGGCAGACGTTCTGCAAATCTCTTTGCACTAGTGGGACAATACAGAAGTCCAACAGCCACTTTTATGATGCCACTAAGTTCACTCTGTGTTTGCTAGGATAATGGCTTAGTAACAATGAGTTTGAGTGTGCAATGCAGGCAGACGTGCTGCAAATATCTTTGCACTAATGGGACAATACAGAAGTCCAACAGCCACGTTTAGGATGCCACTAAGTTCACTCAGTGTTTGCTAGTATAATGGCTTAGTAAAAATGAGTTTGAGTGTGTAATGCAGGCAGATGTGCTGCAAATATCTTTGCACTAGTGATACAATACAGAAGTCCAACAGCCACTTTATGATGCCACTAAATTCACTCAGTGTTTGCGAGTATAATGGCTTAGTAACAATGAGTTTGAGTGTGCAATCCAGGCAGACGTGCTGCAAATATCTTTGCACTAGTGGGACAATACAGAAGTCCAACAGCCACGTTTAGGATGCCACTAAGTTCACTCAGTGTTTGCTAGTATAATGGCTTAGTAACAATGAGTTTGAGTGTGCAATGCAGGCAGACGTGCTGCAAATATCTTTGCACTAGTGGGACAATACAGAAGTCCAACAGCCACGTTTAGGATGCCACTAAGTTCACTCAGTGTTTGCTAGTATAATGGCTTAGTAACAATGAGTTTGAGTGTGCAATGCAGGCAGACGTGCTGCAAATATCTTTGCACTAGTGGGACAATACAGAAGTCCAACATCCACGTTTAGGATGCCACTAAGTTCACTCAGTGTTTGCTAGTATAATGGCTTAGTAACAATGAGTTTGAGTGTGCAATGCAGGCAGACGTGCTGCAAATATCTTTGCACTAGTGGGACAATACAGAAGTCCAACAGCCACGTTTAGGATGCCACTAAGTTCACTCAGTGTTTGCTAGTATAATGGCTTAGTAACAATGAGTTTGAGTGTGCAATGCAGGCAGACGTGCTGCAAATATCTTTGCACTAGTGGGACAATACAGAAGTCCAACAGCCACGTTTAGGATGCCGCTAAGTTCACTCAGTGTTTGCTAGTATAATGGCTTAGTAACTATGAGTTTGAGTGTGCAATGCAGCCAGACGTGCTGCAAATATCTTTGCACTGGTGGGACAATACAGAAGTCCAACAGCCACTTTTATGATGCCACTAAGTTCATTCAGTGTTTGCTAGTATAATGGCTTAGAAACAATGAGTTTGAGTGTGCAATGCAGGCAGAAGTGCTGCAAATATCTTTGCACTAGTGGGACAATACAGAAGTCCAACAGCCACGTTTAGGATGCCACTAAGTTCACTCAGTGTTTGCTAGTATAATGGCTTAGTAACAATGAGTTTGAGTGTGCAATGCAGGCAGAAGTTCTGCAAATATCTTTGCACTAGTGGGACAATACAGAAGTCCAACAGCCACTATTATGATGACACTAAGTTCACTCAGTGTTTGCTAGTATAATGGCTTAGTAACAATGAGTTTGAGTGTGCAATGCAGGTAGACTTGCTGCAAATATCTTTGCAGTAGTGGGACAATACAGAAGTCTAACAGCCACGTTTATGATGCCACTAAGTTCACTCAGTGTTTGCTACTATAATGGCTTAGTAACAATGAGTTTGAGTGTGCAATGCAGGCAGACGTGCTGCAAATATCTTTGCACTAGTGGGACAATACAGAAGTCCAACAGCCACTTTTAAGATGCCACTAAGTTCACTCAGTGTTTGCTAGTATAATGGCTTAGCAACAATGAGTTTGAGTGTACAATGCAGGTAGACGTGCTGAAAATATCTTTGCACTAGTGGGACAATACAGAAGTCCAACAGCCACTTTTATGATGCCACTAAGTGCACTCTGTGTTTGCTAGTATAATGGCTTAGTAACAATGAGTTTGAGTGTGCAATGCAGGCAGACGTGCTGCAAATATCTTTGCACTAGTGGGACAATACAGAAGTCCAACAGCCACTTTTATGATGACACTAAGTTCACTCAGTGTTTGCTAGTATAATGGCTTAGTAACAATGTGTTTGAGTGTGCAATGCAGGCAGATGTGTTGCAAATATCTTTGCACTAGTGGGACAATACAGAAGTCTAACAGCCACGTTTAGGATGCCACTAAGTTCACTCAGTGTTTGCTAGTATAATGGCTTAGTAACAATGAGTTTGAGTGTGCAATGCAGGCAGACGTTCTGCAAATCTCTTTGCACTAGTGGGACAATACAGAAGTCCAACAGCCACTTTTATGATGCCACTAAGTTCACTCTGTGTTTGCTAGGATAATGGCTTAGTAACAATGAGTTTGAGTGTGCAATGCAGGCAGACGTGCTGCAAATATCTTTGCACTAGTGGGACAATACAGAAGTCCAACAGCCACTTTTATGATGATACTAAGTTCACTCAGTGTTTGCTAGTATAATGGCTTATTAACAATGAGTTTGAGTGTGCAATGCAGGCAGAAGTTCTGCAAATATCTTTGCACTAGTGGGACAATACAGAAGTCCAACAGCCACGTTTAGGATGCCACTAAGTTCACTTAGTGTTTGCTAGTATAATGGCTTAGTAACAATGAGTTTGAGTGTGCAATGCAGGCAGACGTGCTGCAAATATCTTTGCACTAGTGGGACAATACAGAAGTCCAACATCCACTTTTATGATGCCACTAAGTTCACTCAGTGTTTGCTAGTATAATGGCTTAGTAACAATGAGTTTGAGTGTGCAATGCAGGTAGACTTGCTGCAAATATCTTTGCACTAGTGGGACAATACAGAAGTCCAACAGCCACGTTTAGGATGCCACTAAGTTCTCTCCGTGTTTGCCAGTATAATGGCTTAGTAACAATGAGTTTGAGTGTTCAATGCAGGCAGACGTGCTGCAAATATCTTTGCACTAGTGGGACAATACAGAAGTCCAACAGCCACTTTTATGATGCCACTAAGTTTACTCTGTGTTTGCTAGTATAATGTCTTAGTAACAATGAGTTTGAGTGTGTAATGCATGTAGACGTGCTGCAAATATCTTTGCACTAGTGGGACAATACAGAAGTCCAACAGCCACGTTTTGGATGCCACTAAGTTCACTCAGTGTTTGCTAGTATAATGGCTTAGTAACAATGAGTTTGAGTGTGCAATGCAGGCAGACGTGCTGCAAATATCTTTGCACTAGTGGGACAATACAGAAGTCCAACAGCCACGTTTAGGATGCCACTAATTTCACTCAGTGTTTGCTACTATAATGGGTTAGTAACATTGAGTTTGAGTGTGCAAAGGGCAGGAGGGTACAGTGGCAGGGTTGTGGGTCTCTGGTAGAGGAAAGGAAGCCTGCCTTTCTATCCCTCCTAATGGGGAAATGCAGTGAGGAAATCCCCGACCTTAGCTACACAGACGCTGTCATCTTGTGTAGCTGTTAAAATCTGTTTTCACGGACCTGTCACCTATGGCTCTGACCCTGCCGGTATTAGCCCTTAAAAGGACTGATAGAAAGTGCTATCCCTATTCTGTACAGTGCTGTGTATAGAGCGTACACAGCAGTATTGGAGATAGGCGCTGCGCCAGCGGGGACTGACACCAAGGACGCAGAAGAGATAATGGCATCCGGACGGGCAGATACTCATTTTTATAATGCAGGGACATGTGACATGGACATCCTATCACACATGCCGTTGCTTCTCTGGCTAAAAGTACACTTAGCTGTGTGTGTGTCTGGGATTGGCTGACATGCTGGCCCGCCCCACTACACGCGCACGCTTAGGGAAGGAAGACAAGGAAAAAAAAAAAAATGGCGATCGCCATTATCCATACAGCAGTGATCTGAATGCGCTGTTCCCGCACACTATACACTGAAATTTCATAATAGTGTGAGTCACAGAGTGACTTACACTATTACAGCGGAAAGCCAGCTAGCAATTAGCTGGTCTTTTTGTTGCTAGAACCGTTCTTGAACGTATCTAGAACTATCGAGCTTTAGCAAAAAGCTCGAGTTCTAGTTCTATCTAGAACAGCCCCCAAAATCACTCGAGCCGCGAACTGGAGAACCTCGAACCGCGAACCGCGCTCAACTCTACTCAAGAGGGTCACCCTCCCTCCTCAGGGGGGTGATTTACAGAAAGTGTTATTACAGATAGAGGCAAAACTAATAATAAACTATGGAGCGCAGGGCGACCTAGGTTTGAATGACCGTGTCGATCTTGCAATATTTTTGTGATAATTGAACTCCCATTTTGTGTTTTGTTTTTTTTTTCTTTTTTCTTTTTTCCTGTACCTCGTGTCTTGGTTTTTTAATGTAAATATCATGATGTTTTGTATTTGCATGCATGATTCATGTAGTTTTAATGTTATGTCATTCCCCATTGTTTTTAACGTGGTTGTGATGTAACTTGTATGCACTCCTATAAAAGGGGTGGTGTTCTACTACCACATGTGGACCCGTGGAAGCCTAATGAATAGGCGAAACGGCCGTCGTCCATAGCAGGAGCTGGCATACAGGTTGCCTCCAGCTTTTTACCTTGCACCTGTTTGAATAAAGTTTCCAGCACAGCGAAGGAGAGCGGTCCTCTTTCTTTTCTTATCATCATCCTTGGATCTTGTTTTGCGACGCGCACCCCGCTCTGGACTGAATCACCGGCAAGTAAATACCCCGGGCATATGCGGTACCGCAGATGACAGGCAGTGGTGCACGACCTCTCTTCATTTGTACATATTAACTGCAGGTAGTCCAGCCAATCTGTGATGAAGGTGCAGGCGTGGATATAATGTTGCCTTCATCCAATGGTGGTTCTCTCGATGTCTGACAGCTCAACAATACCATCTGTTTCCACTTCCAAAACAAGTGACGACCTGCCAATCACACTCCCGCTTACGGGTAAAAGGGTGGAAGTTCAGCGTGAAAAAGCATGTGTGACTGCTGTCCCCACACTCACAGAGGATGAAGAGCATGCAGATGCACTTGATGGGGCAGGTGGTGGTTGCACAGCCCCACTAGGCTGCATTGTAGCACAGTGAAATTCCCATTGCGACTTATGCTTCATTTTAAGTCGTGTACAGGGAGGGCTCCCCAGTATGCAGCAAAACCACGCAACAGGAAAAGGACTCTAGGCAGTTGGGTTGATAAATGATTGTTTAACTTTCCCAAAACAAACAATAAGAACCATGCAAAAAATTGAAATAATAGAACAATCTATTCTGTTGCCTACCACCTGCTAATCCCTCTGCGTAGCAGCAGTAATTGTGTGTTTGTGCACGTGTGTGTGCGCGTGTGTGTGTGCGAACACGACTTACCAGTGGCGCATCACAAGAGCTTCAAAGTTATCTACCTAAACATAGACAAAACACATTACCCCCCCTGAATACTTTTGTTAGCTGAAGCCTCACAGATAAGGCAGATGATAACAGTGTAAATGCAAACCACACAGCTCTGCAACACAATCATGGAAATCTTGAAAAGCAACAGTCAATGCAAACATGTGTCGCTGTCCCTCTATGATTTAAACTGTAAGTGACAATTTGACAGTGCAGAGGCAGCAAGTCTTAAGCGGGCTTTACACGAGACGATAGATTGTGCGATATGTCGTTGGTGTCACGGTTTTCGGGACGCACATCAGGCATACCGCACGATGTGGTTTCGTGTGACACCTCCTAGAGACGCAGTATCGCTCATAAATCGTGAGTCGTGTACTCGTCGCTAGGTTTTATAAAACTGTTTAATTAAAATGGTGGCGGTTGTTCATCTTTCCGTGGCATCACACATTGCTTCGTGTGACACCCCGGGAACGATGAACAGCAGCTTTACCTGCCTCCCACGGCACCCGCCGGCTTAATGGAAGGAAGGAGGTGGGCGGGATGTTTACATCCCGCTCATCTCCGCCCCTCCGCTTTTATTGGCCGGCTGCTGTGTGACGTCGCTGTGACACTGAACGTTCCGCCCACTCCAGGAAGTGGATGTTCGTCGCCCACAGCGAGGTCGTCCGGAAGGTAAGTATGTGTGACGGGGGTTAAACGAGTTTGTGCGCCATGGGCAACTAATTGCCCGTGATGCAAAAACGACGGGGGTGGGTACGATCGATTGTGCTATCGCACAATCTATCATCTCGTGTAAAGCAGGCTTTATTGTCTATATAGTCGGCCCACCCAGAACAGATATGTGTTTTGCTAATAAAACAAAGTGTTGCATGCACGCATTACTGTCTGGGCACAGCGTACCGTACCCGGGTACTGTGATGTCCAGTTGCCAGAAATACAGACTTTACGCTCATCTCATGGTAAACGGTGTAGACAGCACCGGAAGAATGTTGGTCTGTGGCACAGGATGCTGCTCATTGGCGCTACGGTGCTCCTCACCAAATTCCAACACGACTCCCCTCACAATTGAACGAAATGTTTCCGCTGTGGCTCCTTGCTGTAACACACACCTTTAGTTTTTCCTTCTGTTCATAGACAGCATCTCCAAGTCCACACCCGAAGACCAATTTGCTATTGCTATAGTGACCAAACAGACAAAGACAGATCCAAAAAAATAGCAGCCTCTTGTGTGTAGTCTGCAACAATGCATGCAATGAACGGCAAATAAGCATGTTGCATTGACAGTGGCTAAAGCTGAGCAATACACCCTCACGCTATCAATTAATATCCATGTGACACTTCATGGAGGAAGTACTCAAAGTTCTGAGTTTTTGCCTTCTACTTAGAGATTGTTGACAAATTTTACAGATTACATGACTTGGGTGATCCTTTGCGATGTCCAAAAAGTCCCAGGCTAGGCAAGGCTTACAGCCCATGGAACCTGCATAGCCAATATGACTTATGCTCAGAGACAGAAATGTGGCCGAGGATTCAGTTGTTGATGTGCTTCCAGTACTTTGTCTCTGCCCAGGAAGACACAACGTAAACTCGTCGTCATTAGCATCCTCCTCCACCTCCTCTGCTGTTACGGGGGGACCGGCAGATTAGGACCAGGGGGTATATATCCTAATCGCCAGTCGGGGCCCACCGTGCTCCAGATGACAAAGGAGCTGCTGGCACCTGAGGGTTAGGCGGAGACTATAGAGCTGGATGGCTCTGAGATAACCCAGGAACTCTGGGAACCGGTCACGTGTGTTGGGACACGTCAGACCGGACGACAACCCGATTAGCGTTTTGGTGCACCTAGCGCTACACCAACCACGTGTGCAGGAAACACGTCAGGCCGGGTGGTAACCAGATAAAAACAAAAACAAAAAAGTGAGCCGGAGTATGAGATGGTATACATGGTACTTGTGAGACCATGTTCACACTGGCCATAAGACAAAGAGAAACCAAGGAAAAAATTGTGAAAAAATACCCTGCTGTAACTAAATAAAAGCATAGTGCATATAAACATAGGGTACTTAGTAAACACTGTTTTTGATCAAAAAAAGCATAAAGGTGTACCCAGTTGGGATAGTACCTACACTCTCTAATATTAAAACCTTACCATGGGTCTAAAATAGGCCTCAATGTGGCTAAGGGCTGAGAGCGACCGGGTCCCAACAGGACACACACAGTCAGGGGGATTCACAGAATGAAATGTCCAGCTCGCTGAGAAGGGGGCCACTCCCTGTTTGTACTGAATACAAAAAAACTACATAAAAACAAAAAAGTGAGCCGGAGTATGAGATGGTGTACATGGTACTTGTGAGACCATGTTCACACTGGCCATAAGACAAAGAGAAACCAAGGAAAAAATTGTGAAAAAATACCCTGCTGTAACTAAATAAAAGCATAGTGCATATAAACATAGGGTACTTAGTAAACACTGTTTTTGATCAAAAAAAGCATAAAGCTATCCCACCAACGCCAAGGTGTACCCAGTTGGGATAGTACCTACACTCTCTAATATTAAAACCTTACCATGGGTCTAAAATAGGCCTCAATGTGGCTAAGGGCTGAGAGCGACCGGGTCCCAACAGGACACACACAGTCAGGGGGATTCACAGAATGAAATGTCCAGCTCGCTGAGAAGGGGGCCACTCCCTGTTTGTACTGAATACAAAAAACTACATAAAAACAAAAAAGTGAGCCGGAGTATGAGATGGTATACATGGTACTTGTGAGACCATGTTCACACTGGCCATAAGACAAAGAGAAACCAAGGAAAAAATTGTGAAAAAATACCCTGCTGTAACTAAATAAAAGCATAGTGCATATAAACATAGGGTACTTAGTAAACACTGTTTTTGATCAAAAATTTTTTTTTTTTTGTATTTAGTACAAACAGGCCTCAATGTGGCTAAGGGCTGAGAGCGACCGGGTCCCAACAGGACACACACAGTCAGGGGGATTCACAGAATGAAATGTCCAGCTCGCTGAGAAGGGGGCCACTCCCTGTTTGTACTAAATGCAAAAAAAAAAAAAAATTTTTGATCAAAAACAGTGTTTACTAAGTACCCTATGTTTATATGCACTATGCTTTTATTTAGTTACAGCAGGGTATTTTTTCACAATTTTTTCCTTGGTTTCTCTTTGTCTTATGGCCAGTGTGAACATGGTCTCACAAGTACCATGTATACCATCTCATACTCCGGCTCACTTTTTTGTTTTTATGTAGTTTTTTGTATTCAGTACAAACAGGGAGTGGCCCCCTTCTCAGCGAGCTGGACATTTCATTCTGTGAATCCCCCTGACTGTGTGTGTCCTGTTGGGACCCGGTCGCTCTCAGCCCTTAGCCACATTGAGGCCTATTTTAGACCCATGGTAAGGTTTTAATATTAGAGAGTGTAGGTACTATCCCAACTGGGTACACCTTGGCGTTGGTGGGATAGCTTTATGCTTTTTTTGATCAAAAACAGTGTTTACTAAGTACCCTATGTTTATATGCACTATGCTTTTATTTAGTTACAGCAGGGTATGTTTTCACAATTTTTTCCTTGGTTTCCCCGGGTGGTAACCAGGTAGCGTTGACCAGAAGACCGCCACGAAAGCGCCCTGTCGGCCACGTGTGTAGGACACGTCAGGCCGAGCGGTCCTCCGATTAGCGTTTCTGGCCACCTCTCGACTGGCCACGTGTGTGTAGGACACGTCAGGCCAGATGGGTACACCAGTAGCGTTGACCGGGAAGCCGAGGAGGATAAGGAACACCCTGTTAACTCCACAGGGGTCCTGGGGTACGCTGTCCGTGCGCGTAGGGGGCACAACCGGACAGGTGGCGCAGCAGGTGCGTTGTCCGTGTGCGTAGGGGGCACAATAAGACAGGTGGCACAGCAGGTGCGTTGTCCGTGTGCGTAGGAGGCACAATCGGACAGGTGGCGCAGCAGGTGCGTTGTCCGTGTGCGTAGGGGGCACTGGGCTGCTATAGCAAGACTGGAACGGTAGGAGGGAAACACGGCGCCTGACCCTGATGTGCCGAGCCACGAATCTTGGCGTGACAGGCACCGTTCGCCTAACCCTACCTACCGCTTCCCAACAAAGGCTTATGCCGCAATGAGGCTCTAACATGGAGGTGTGCTCTGACTGAGCAAAAGTGAAGACTGCGCACCTCCATGTTGTCTCCAGCCCCTTTTATAACCTGGGTCTGCCCCAAACCCAGGGTGGAACCACCAAGGTCCAATAGCAGAGTGCCATGTCATCAGTGAAGTCACATGCGACCTATCCGGAACCGCCACGTCATAGATGACCTCATGGCAGCCACGCCCCAAACACTTCACCAGTCATCGTCTGACGACCAATACTGAGGTGCCAGATCATAGGGGCGGGCCTCTGCGAGCCAGTCCGGAGTTACCACGTCATCAGGACACCTGACACCCTCTGCCCTATCAGGGCCTGCCACCTCACGGACATGCTCAGTGAGGTCCTTACCGGACCTAGTCTCTGATGCACTAAGTGCCTGAGCATGCTCAGTAGCCTGAGCCACAGGCTTAGAAAGCAGACTATCAGTTTGAGCATGCTCAGTAGGCACATCCCAGAACTTAGACACAGCACGAAGTCCAAGTACCTGTGCAAAGAGGCTGTTAGGGTTAATTGTGGGAGCATGCTCAGTAGCCTGAACTGAGGACTTAGTCTCAGACATAACACAATCAGGCTGAGCATGCTCACTAGGCAAAACACCGGGCTTAAACTCTGGCTGGGGTAAATCGGCGCACGCATGTGCACTAGCCGCCTCTCCACACTTAGACGTGGTGGAAGGAACAGCCAACTGGACGACCCGAGGCACGGCAAAGAACGGAAGCCGGCGTCTGGGCGCAACAGGAACTGCAGCAGGCTGCTTGCGGCTATGGCGGCGACAGTTCGTAACATCTGCTGACGTCATCGACTGGCTGACTTTGGTTTGATAGTAAGTGGGGTCTCCAAACTCATCATTACCTTGTGTGTTTTCATTACCCTCGTCCTGAGTCCTCCGTGACAACCTCTTCCTGCCCTGACTGAATAGTAAAGTTGTCTTTACAATCAGGTATCTGAGTCTCCTCATCATGTTCCCCATTGTCTGCACCAGGATGATGTATGGTTTGCAAATAAGGGTGTACACTATGCTCAGCACCTTCTTCATCGGGGCCTGGATCCAACTCACAAAGCTTCTGGCCATCTGTGCAGATCATTTCCCCTGTCTCCTGGAACTTGCTGCCTCAACACATTAGATTATCTGCTACACCCGCAAACTTCAAACGGAACCTGAAAAATCATCTGTTCAGAAATGACTTTAACCTTCAATGACACCACCACTGTGCGTAGCTGCCGCCCAACCTACACCACACCTACTGTCTCCTCCCCAAAATACTTTACAATGTAATCCCGCAAGGGCTGGGCCCTCTTCCCTCTTTACCAGTCTGTCTATTGTTACTTGTATATGTATTCTGTATGTAACCCCCTTCTCATGTACAGCACCATGGAATCAATGGTGCTCTATAAATAAATAATAATAATAATAATAATAATAATAACTTCTTTGTCTGTACTCACTGCAGTTTTGGAGCAGACCTCTGATTCCCAGGCTACAGTGTGACTGAACAGCTCTGCAGACTTAACCATCTCTGTTACCCCATACTCAGCAGGGCTGGTGGAAACTTGAGAGCTGTTAGAAAGCAAGTGCGATTGGGTTGACACCACAGTGGAATGTAGTATTTGTGATATCGAACTTGAGGTGGAGGAGAGGCCACTTTATGGAGCACTTGAGATCCATTGAAGCAGCTGCTGTTTTGGTGCCTCATCTACATTTGTTAGCGATGGTCGTGTCCGTGAAAAAAGGATCATATCAGATTATCCACAGGAAGAAGTACACCTGTTATTTTGGCTGTTATTTGTTGTTACGAATCGGTGCCGCCATAAACGCAAGCAACCTGCTGCGGTTCCAGTTGCGCCCATGCGTCAGCTGCCATTTAGGGCTGTGCCTCAGGTTGTCCAGCTGGCTGCTTTCTCCTCCACGTCTAAGTGTGGAGAGGCAGCTAGTGCGCATGTGTGTGCCAATTTACCCCAGCCGCAGCCTAACTCCAGTGTTTCGCCCAGTGAGTATGCTCAGCCTGACTGTGCCATTCCTGAGGCTAAGTCGTCATTTCAGGCTACAGCGCATGCTCCCACACTTAGTGCGAAAAGCCTCTTTGCACAGGTACTTGGACTTCTGGCCGGGTCTAAGTCTTGTGTTGTGCCTAGACAGCATGCTAAAGCTGATAGTCTTTTTTCAAGGACTGTATTTCATGCTACTGAGCATGTTCTGGTACATATTTCATCAGAGGCTAGGTCCGGTAATGAACTCTTTGGCCCTGCCCCTGATGTGGGGGGCCCATATAGACCACAGGGCATCAGGTGTCCTGATGATGTGGCCAGTCAACTCCCAACTGGCTTGCAGAGGCCCGCCCCTATGACTTGTCACCTCATTATTGTTGGTCAGATGTTGACTGGTGAGGTGTTTGGGTCGCTGCTGCCATGAGGTCATCATTGAAGTGGCGGTTCCGAATAGGACACTAGTTATGCCACTCATGACGTGTCACTCTGCTTTTGTCTCCAGGAGATGCATTGTGGTCCACCCTGGTTTGGGGCGGACCCAGGTTATAAAAGGGGCTGGAGCCAACAAGGAGGTGCGCAGTTTTCTATTATGCTCCGAAAGAGCACACCTCCATGTGTTGAACTCATTGCGGCTTTAGGCCATAGGTAGGCAGGGATAGGGCGTCGATGCAGGCCGCCACCACAGTTGGCAACGCAGAATGGTTAAGACCAGCTCCTGTCCTACCAGTCCTGCTAGTGCAGCCCAGTGGCATTAACAGGCCTGCTGCTGCTGATGTCTGCTGTCCACAGGTGTGGCCCTTACGCACACGGACAGCGTACCCAATGGCCCCTGTGTTGTTAACAGAGAGTTCCTGGGCTGGGTGGGTGTGTAGACCCTGTGACGCTAACAGGGTTCCCAATCTCAAGATCCGAGTGTCGTCTAACTCGGTTCAGGCTACTATTAGTTTCAGAGTCACCCAGCTCTGAATCCTCCACCTAACCTTCCAGTTGCAAATCTCTCCTTTTCCATTTGGGAGCACGGTGGACACCAACTGGCGATGGGGATATATACCTTTCTCTTTCTTTTCTTCTTAATTTTTTTATATAGCGGTAACATAGTATATACCACCTTATCCAAATCTGCCAGTTCCACCGTAACAGATGTTGTTTCTTCAGCAAATGTTACTGTTGCTTAACCACCAAACCCACAGACACAAACTTTTTTCCCATTTCCAACACACCTGTTCCCCTTTCCACCAGCATCTGTCCTTTTTCAACTCAAAAGTGCAACTCTGCAGGAACTCCGTACTCAACACCATCTCAGCACAGCAGCCAGCCCTTGGTCCCTCAGATGTGGACAAGTAAAAGACCATTTCCTCCTATCCATGACAAAGCGTTGAGATTCACTCTGTGCACCACTGGTGTTTAGTGGAAAAGAAGATCTAAGATTGCGTACCACCTTCTGCTTATACTCTTGCATACGTGCATCCCTTTCTATGGCAGGAATTATTTTGCCAAATTTTGTCTTGTACTGGGGATCTAACAGTGTGGCAACCCAGTAGTCAGCATTACTTCGAATTCGTACAATACGAGGGTCATGTTGTAGGTAGTGCAGCAAGAAGGCACCCATGTGTCTTGTGCATCCAGGAGGACCAAGTCCTTGGTGTGTTGGTGGCGGAGAGGTGAGAATCATGCCTCCTTCCTCTGCCCTCTCCCCCCAACCTCGCACAACCGAAATGTGAGCAAGCTCTCACTCACCTGCTGAGTCTTCCATGCCATTCGCCAGTTCGTCCTCCATTTCTTCATGGGCTCCTGCACCTCCCTCAACAGTTTTGCTGATACTATGAGCCCTTGATAATCCCTCGCCCCTACCGTCCCATGATTGCCGCCTAGGTGCCGCTAACCATCTGGACCTTGGAGATCTTGTTATCCCTTCGCATATGACTCCTCCTGTACTTCCTCCCCTTCCTCTTGTCCCAACACCTGACTCCGAATAATGCTTACAGTGTGCTCCATCATGTAGATGACCAGAATTGTCGTGCTGAAAATGGCAACGCCAGTGCTAAACATCTTCGTCGACATTTGTAAACTGTGTAGAAGGGTGCATAGGTCCTTGATCTGCCACCACTCCAGCAGCGTGATCTGCACCACCTCTGCATCGATTTAGCCCAGGGTATACGTCATAACGTATTTCAGCAGGGCTCGGCGGTGCTGCCACAGACGCTGCAACATGTGCAGATTCAAATTCCTGCATGTCGGCACATCGCATTTCAGGCGTTGAACCGCCAGACCAAAAGACTTCTGGAGCGAATAAAGTTGTTGAGCTGCTGGGTGCGAACGATGGAAGTAAAAACATAGCGAACGTGCCCACCGCACAAGGCCATGTAGGCCGGGATGGTGGTTTAAAAATTGCTGTAGAATCAGATTTAACATGTGAGCCATACAAGGCACGTGTGTCACATTGCCCTGACGAAGGCCCGCAGCCAGGTTTGCATCATTGCCGCACACGGCTGTTAAGTCACCACCGGAGTCCGCTCCATCAATTTGTACTCCAGTCGCCAGTTAACAACGTGTTCCTTTTGTGCATAGTGCTGATGATGGGAGAGGAGTCGATGCCAGCAGCGCAGGTGGATGCAGGTTATGCTCACCCACTGGGCTGCGTTACCTTAACAGATGCAGAACCACTGGCTGAATGTAGGTGGTGGGTGTCTCACAGATGAAGTACCATCACTCAGCTACAACCAATGGGAAGACACCACACCCTTTTTTAGGCCCATCCTGTCTGCTGACCACTGCCAGACATAGCTATGAATCTCTGGTTACTGTTACCCAGTTCTGTTTTGTGATTTTGTGTGCTTGTTTCCTGACTACTTTTCCTACTTGCTGTTTATGTACCTCGTTTGCTGATCCGCATTTCAGCTCTGCTTGTTTTCTGATTAAGTCCTGGCCGTCCCATTCTGTTCCTCTTCCTCAATTAATGTTTTGTCCCTGCCTGACAACTATTCTCTGGAACTGCAGCCTTCCACAGGTATTGATCACCTTGGGCCCTGTGTAATTCTAAATCCCTGTATAGGGGTTAAAGAGTTTCAGGGTTCTGGGGGTCCTGCTTGGTGAGTGGCTTCCGTCTAGCCTATCCTTTATAGCCCGTCTGAGTGTGTGGATCAAGGAAGGCATTACACCATGCTCTCTGCAGAAGGCCATGTAGGCCAGGATAGTGCTTTAAAAATTGCTGGACAACCAGGTTCAACACGTGAGCCATACAAGGCACGTGTGCCACATTGTCACGGCGAAGGGCCGCACCCAGGTTTGCATCATTGTCACACCCGGCCTTCCCTGACTGCTGGTTGAGTGGAGACAACCATTGATGAAACTCGCTCTCACTCTCCAGAGCTTACCATCCACAACTCCTCAGTGGTGTGACTCACAACTCACAGACACTTCAAAGAAAAGAGTCGACCGCCTCATGATGTTGAGCTCTGCTGCCAGCATAGTAAGGAGGTGTGTGGGATTCCTTGTGTGCAGTTACAATGCGGGTGGCCTGAACACACAGGGTTTGGGCCGAGGTGGAGGACCCACACGAGGTTGAGGAGGCAGAAGCAGTGGAGGAACTTCTACATACAGTGGAAGGATTGATACACAACTTGTGGGGACGGCAAGACTTGTACAGCAGACCCTTCTCCATCTCACACCATAGTTACCCAGTGCCCAGTCAGCGACATGTAACTCCCTGTCCATGCTTACTAGTCCAAGTATCTGTGGTGAAATGAACCCTGTCACACACAGAGTTTCTCAAGGAAGCGGGGATGTTGTGTGCGACCTGCTGTGGTAGCGCGGGCACGCCTTTCTTGGAGAAGGAGTGGCGACTGGGCATCAGCTCTTGGGGCACAGCGATGGGCATAAGGTCTCGAAAATCCTTGGTCTCAAAAGGGTGAAAAGGCAGCCTTTCTGTAGCAAACAAGTTGCAGACTCCAACCACAGTCTCCCTCGTTTCCACTAATTGGGCCACATACACCCCACTTGACTGGCATCAGTTGACCTCCATTTTCAAGCTTACAAAGATGCTTTGTATGAAGCACTCTCAAAAATACACCAGCCTTTCGCCTCCCCTGGCTGACACCGGGGAAGAAAAGTCCTCTGTGAACCATGACTTCCTCATCTTGGTGAACGTTAGTATGTCCACATTGTCAGTGGACAGACGCGTGTGCTTATCTGTCAGCATACCTCCAGCAGCACTGAAGACACGTTCGGAGAGAACGCTGGCTGCGGGACACGACAAGATCCCCAAAGCGTACGTGGCGAGCTCAGGCAATTTATCCAGATTGGAAGCCCAAAATGAGCAAGGTTCAAGTTACACAGTAATGGCATTGATGTTCCCTTGCAAATGTAAGACCTGTTAACATTTATATATATATAGGTTAAAAGACTGTTTGGTGGACTTCCTTGTGTTATGCTGCCACCTGCTGTCAAAAACAGAGAACAGCAGGCAAAAGTCCTGCAGCTCGAGTGATTTGGTTCAGTCTGGAACAGGAGGAGGAGGAGTCTACATGTGGCTGTTTTTGCAGAGAGGAGTGGGCTGGAGTGGGCTGTAAGATAGAAGGCCTCAATCTGCCCTGTTTTCCGAGGTCCAAGTACCTTAGAGTGTTGCGTGGTATCCCCCCCAAGACACAGATCCAAAGAGGCTGGATGTGGAGCGAGGAGTCAGACAGCACGTGCAAATTACAGATCCAAAGAGGCTGGATGTGGAGCGAGGAGCCAGGCAGCACGTGCAAGTTACAGATCCGGGACAAAGACTGAACTTTAGAGGTGTCTGCCGGCGGAATACGGGCCCCAACGGTGACGAGGTACCCCACGCTGAAATCTACAGTTAAGTGTGCACACTACTTTTAGTTAGGGACAGATAGGAAAAGACTCTGCACTGTGTTATACAAGTAAGATAACAAGGACTCTGCGTTTTTTTTGTTTAATAAGGATTTCTGTGTTTTGCTTTTGGGAGTACAATCTGAGGCTTCCTATCCTTGACAAGTTATTCAAAGTAGTTGTATGTATATTGCATTATGTCTACTGCTGTGCACCTTCCCGCTTTTCTTTCCTGCCTTTTCCTCCACCTGTGTTGTGCAATACATTATTAAATTTGCATTGATTAACCCCCGTGGTTCCGTGCAGTCCTTGTGTATCCCGTTACCTGCAGGTTATTACATTTGGCGTAGTCGGCAGGATACGCAGGCTGGTACGGAACAATGGACGGACAGGGGGGTGTCGCTGATGGAGGTGTTCTAATACAACCTGATGGGGGAATACCAGCAAGGCAACTGTCCCTGGGGGCTATGCTGACCCATATACCAAAATTTACTGGCAGCAATGTACCTCTCCATGACTGGGCGCAGAGAGTGAGGGGCATGTTGAGAGTAGCAGGAGTGACTGCAGAAAATCAAGGGGAGATACTGTTGATTGCCCTTGAAGGCCATGCTCAAGAGACCATTTTATTGCGCCCTGAGAGTGAACGAAAGACGTTAGAGCAGGTGGTGAAGATTCTTGAGAGAGTGTATGACGGGAAACCAGAAGCAGGTGATTTACAGGCGCAACTGTTCTACAGGCTGCAGGGTGAAGAAGAAGGTCTGCCACAGTATGCAAATGCACTCCAGAGAATAATGAGACAAATGCTTACAGCAGAGCCAGAGCTAGCACAAACCCCCGGTTATGCTGACCGTACCCCACGAGATCAATTCCTCCGTGGGTTACATAAGCCCAAGATCAAAGGTGCCCTCCGTGAACGGCTCAGGGTAGAAAAAAAACTAACTTTCCAGGAGATATTGGAAGAAGCAGTCTCTCGCACACAAACTGAAAATTGCGACCCGCAGAACGCCTGGGGTGAAGTTTGTATGCATAAGGTAGTCCCGGGTGAGAAAAACCGAGAACCGAGCCAGCTTGAGGCTAACGTGGATCAGTTACAAGAGACTGTTACTGCTCTACAAGAGTTGCTGAAGAATATGCAAGCCCCGGCGTCAGAAGTAGGAACGACAGCACCGCGACCAAATACCCGCACGCATACCTATCAAGAAGAGAGGGGACAGATCGAGCAGAGACGATCGAGACCCGCTGGAGACTACCAGTGTTGGAACTGTGGAAATCGGAACCATTTATTCCGACACTGTCCGGAGAGGAAGACGTCTCAAGAAAGACCACCGTTAAACTAGTGCCTCCCTCCATGGATGGGCACAAGGCGGGGAGACCAACTGGGCTTAGAGAAAACCAACGCCCTGAAGATATAGCAGCCTGCACGCCGACGATCACGGCCGAATTTGAAGGGAAAGAAGTAAGATGCCTGATGGATACTGGGTCCCAAGTGACCACCATGACAGAACAGTTCTTCTACCAACATTTTGGACAAACTGTATCCATTGACAAAGGGGCACATATCAAACTGAGGGCTGCAAACAATCTTCCCATTCCGGTTGTAGGGGTCGTGCGGATGAACATACGTGCCTGTGGCCAGAACTTAGGCAAAAAAGGGATTGTGTTAACGGAGGGCCGGTACGACAGAGAGGTGCCAGCTATCGTGGGCATGAACGTCCTGAAAGAATTAGACCAGTTGCTCTTCAACAAGGGGGGCTGTGATTACTGGAAGACGACAGTTGCTAACAGGCCTGCCCAAAAGGTCTTCCAACACCTTATCCGTGCCCGAGGACTGTGGAAGAATGGTGGGAGACGCTACCCGGTGGGGAAGGTTCGAGTCCCAAGACAGACAACAACTACTCTACCTCCAAATTGTGAGACAGTCCTCACCTTGCCAGTCAGGGCCCACCGTACACTCGAGGGGATGGAGGTGTTGGTGGAGCCTTACCGTGGTGAAGAGAACGGAGACGAACAGTTGGTGGCTCGCACTTTAGCAACAGTAAGAAATGGAAGGGTCCCTTTCCGTTGCGTGAACACCGGTGAACAGGTCTACACCTTGACCTCGGGAGTTGTTCTGGCCCATGTCTACCTGGCGCCTGAAGAGGTGGCAGCCGCAGAATCGATTGAATTGCAGCCCATGGCAGGGGAAGCCTGGACTTGGGCTCTTTCTATGGAAAGAAAAGAGAAACCCACTGATCAATGGAACAGTCGCGTCATCTTAGGGCAGATGGGAGTGGAACTGACCCCCTTCGCTTCGGAGCAAGCCCAAGCCATAGAGGACTTTATTTGGGAGAATCAAGCCACGTTCTCCCATCACGCAGAAGATTTCGGCTGTACTGACAAGATTCAGCACGAAATACCCACAGGAGATGCCCCACCGATCAGGGAAAGGTACAGGTAAATACCCCCAAAGTACTACCAAGAGGTAAAAGAGCTTTTGGCGCAGATGCTGAAGAGCGGGGTGGTAAGAGAAACTCAGAGTCCATGGGCTGCCCCAATCGTGCTGGTCAAGAAAAAGGATGGGTCTACCCGCTTCTGTGTTGACTACCGCAAGCTTAATGGATGCACGGTTCGTGATTCCTACCCTCTTCCCCGGATAGAGGAGCCCCTGTCGGCTTTGGGAAAGGCACGTTACTTCTCCTCCCTCGATCTGGCCAGCGGATACTGGCAGGTCCCTGTGGCAGAGAAAGACAAGGCCAAGACCGCATTTATTGTACCCATGGGACTCTTCAAGTTCAATCGCATGCCGTTTGGACTAAATAATGTCCCAGGAACTTTTCAGCACCTCATGGAAAGTTGCCTTGGAGACATGAACTTTGAGGCCACATTGATTTACCTGGACGACATAGTAGTGTATTCTGCAACCTTTGAGAAACATCTAGAAAACCTGGGCCAAGTGTTTCAGCGGTTACGGGCCCATGGGCTTAAACTAAAACCAAAAAAATGCTGGATCTTTCAGGAAGAGATTGAATATCTCGGACACAAGGTGTCGGAAGCCGGCGTACAGCCCTCCGATGGGAAAGTGAGAGCAGTGCTACAATGGCCCACACCCAGCACAGTGCGGGAGGTTCGAGCTTTCCTGGGGCTAGCCGGATATTACCGTCGCTTTATCAAAGATTTTGCGAAGGAGGCAGAACCTTTGCACGAATTGCTCTGAGGGACTGCGAAAGGACTAAAAGCACAGAAAATTTGCTGGGGACCAAGACAAGCAGAAGCCTTACACCGATTGAAAGAGGCCTTGGTTAGCGCCCCTGTGCTTGCCTATGCAGACTATAACCTCCCCTTTCAGTTGTATACAGACGCGAGCCTCTACGGCCTGGGTGCAGTACTGGCCCAGGTACAGAATGGTACTGAACGGGTGATTGCATATGGAAGTCGGACGTTGCGAGAAGCCGAGTGCAATCCCGAGAATTACAGTTCCTTTCGGCTGGAGCTACTGGCACTAGTATGGGCGATAACCGAAAGGTTCTCGTTATATCTCATGGGAGCTAAAATTGAAGTCTATACGGATAATAACTAGAGTTGAGCGCGGTTCGCGGTTCGAGGTTCTCCAGTTCTAAGCTCGAGTGATTTTTGGGGCTGTTCGAGATCGAACTAGAACTCGAGCTTTTTGCAAAAGCTCGATAGTTCTAGATACGTTCGAGAACGGTTCTAGCAGCAAAAAGCAGGGCTTTTTACAGCTACAGTGAGCAGGAGCCATCGCTGGCAGCCTGCCACAAGCTGGTAACCAAGATAAACATCGGGTATCCAAGCAAAGCGCTTTGGTTAGTAACCCGATGTTTATCTTAGTTACGTGCAGGAAGCCCACACTTTCCCGCTCAGCTCGCCCCGCCCCCTCCTGCCCGCGGCATGTACACATACATACACACACACACACAAACCCCCCCTTCCCCCCTACCCCCCCGCTCGGCTAACCTGCGGTGATGAAGTCCCGCCATCCCGACCTCAGCGCTGTCACTTTCCTCCATGGTCCATGGCCGCCGCCCGCTTGTCACATCACCTTCTCTCGCTTCCGACCCGAGACTGACTAGCGGTGACGTCACGGACCTCTCGCGATACTTGAGGGGAAGGCGCCGGTCATTGAACTCAGTGACAGGGGCTGTCGGCAGTGCTGAAGATATGCGCAGGTAATGTACCTCGCTGACAGCAGCACTTGTCACCCCCCTGCAGTGACCTGGGTTGACCCATTGATGTTAGCTCAGGTCACTGCACTGCTCTCCCAGCCAATGGGGAACATCCTGCTCTTCATTGACTGGGACAGTGTGGATCGTCATGGCAACCCCTTGGATTACAGCAGACCTGGATTTGTTTTTCAATCTAATAAATTGGTTAAAGAGGGAATGTTTTGGGGAGTGTTTTTTCAAATAAAAATGTGTTTGTCGTCTATTTTTTTTTATTACTGACTGGGTTGGTGATGTCGGGTATCTGATAGACGCCTGACCTCACCAACCCCAGGGCTTGATGCCAGGTGACATTACACATCTGGTATTAACCCCATATATTACCCCGTTTGCCACCGCACCAGGGCGCGGGATGAGCTGGGGCGAAGCACCAGGATTGGCGCATCTAATGGATGCGCCACTTCTGGGGCGGCTGCGGCCTGCTATTTTTAGGCTGGGGAGAGTCCAATAACCATGGACCTCCCTAGTCTGAGAATATCAGGCCCCAGCTGTCTGCTTTACCTTGGCTGGTGATCCAGTTTTGGGGGACCCCTACGCGTTTTTTTTTTTTTAAATTATTTATTTAATTTAAAATAACAGCGTGGGGTGCCCTCAGTTTTGGATTACCAGCCAAGGTGAGGTTGCCAGCTGTGGTCTGCAGGCTGCAGCCATCTGCTTTACCCTAGCTGGCTACAAAACTAGGGGGAACCCTACGTCATTTTTTTTTTCATTTTTTTGGCTAAATACAAAGCTAAGCACCCCTTAGTGCCACATGAAAGGCACCAAAGGGTGCTCCACTTTTTCTCCACTTTTTCTCCACTTTTTCTCCATTTTTTCTCCATTTTTTTTCTCCACTTTTTCTCCACTTTTTCTCCACTTTTTCTCCACTTTTTCTACATTTTTTTCTCCATTTTTTCCAACTTTTTCTCCACTTTTTCTCCACTTTTTCTCCATTTTTTTCTCCACTTTTTCTCCACTTTTTCTCCACTTTTTCTCCACTTTTTCTCCACTTTTTTTCCATTTTTTTCTCCACTTTTGCTCCACTTTTTCTCCATTTTTTCTCCACTTTTTCTCCACTTTTTTTCCATTTTTTCTCCACTTTTTCTCCACTTTTTCTCCACTTTTTCTCCACTTTTTCTCCATTTTTTTCTCCACTTTTTCTCCACTATTTCTCCACTTTTTCTCCACTTTTTCTCCACTTTTTCTCCACTTTTTCTTCACTTTTTTTCCATTTTTTTCTCCACTTTTTCTCCACTTTTTCTCCACTTTTTCTCCACTTTTTTTTCCATTTTTTTCTCCACTTTTTCTCCACTTTTTTCCCATTTTTTTCTCCACTTTTTCTCCACTTTTGCTCCACTTTTTCTCCATTTTTTCTCCACTTTTTCTCCACTTTTTCTCCACTTTTGCTCCACTTTTTCTCCATTTTTTCTCCACTTTTTCTCCACTTTTTCTCCACTTTTTTTCCATTTTTTTCTCCACTTTTTCTCCACTTTTTTTCCATTTTTTTCTCCACTTTTTCTCCACTTTTGCTCCACTTTTTCTCCATTTTTTCTCCACTTTTTCTCCATTTTTTCTCCACTTTTTCTCCACTTTTTCTCCACTTTTTCTCCACTATTGCTCCACTTTTTCTCCATTTTTTCTCCACTTTTTCTCCACTTTTTCTCCACTTTTTTTCCATTTTTTTCTCCACTTTTGCTCCACTTTTTCTCCATTTTTTCTCCACTTTTTCTCCACTTTTTCTCCACTTTTTTTCCATTTTTTCTCAACTTTTTCTCCACTTTTTCTCCACTTTTTCTCCACTTTTTCTCCATTTTTTTCTCCACTTTTTGTCCACTTTTTCTCCACTTTTTTTCCATTTTTTCTCCACTTTTTCTCCACTTTTTCTCCACTTTTTCTCCATTTTTGCTCCACTTTTTCTCCATTTTTTCTCCACTTTTTCTCCACTTTTTCTCCACTTTTTTTCCATTTTTTTCTCCACTTTTGCTCCACTTTTTCTCCATTTTTTCTCCACTTTTTCTCCACTTTTTCTCCACTTTTTCTCCACTTTTTTTCCATTTTTTTCTCCACTTTTTCTCCACTTTTTCTCCACTTTTTCTCCACTTTTTTTCCATTTTTTTCTCCACTTTTTCTCCACTTTTTCTCCACTTTTTTTCCATTTTTTTCTCCACTTTTGCTCCACTTTTTCTCCACTTTTTCTCCACTTTTTCTCCACTTTTGCTCCACTTTTTTCCATTTTTTCTCCACTTTTTCTCCATATTTCTCCACTTTTTCTCCACTTTTTTCCATTTTTTTCTCCACTTTTGCTCCACTTTTTCTCCATTTTTTCTCCACTTTTTCTCCATTTTTTTCCTCCACTTTTTTTCCACTTTTTCTCCACTTTTTCTCCACTTTTTCTCCATTTTTTTCTCCACTTTTTCTCCATTTTTTTCTCCACTTTTTCTCCACTTTTTCTCCACTTTTTCTCCACTTTTTCTCCATTTTTTTCTCCACTTTTTCTCCACTTTTTCTCCACTTTTTCTCCACTTTTTCTCCATTTTTTTTCTCCAATTTTTCTCCACTTTTTCTCCACTTTTTCTCCATTTTTTTCTCCACTTTTTCTCCACTTTTTCTCCACTTTTTTTCCATTTTTTTCTCCACTTTTTCTCCACTTTTGCTCCACTTTTTCTCTATTTTTTCTCCACTTTTTCTCCATTTTTTTCTCCACTTTTTCTCCACTTTTTTTCCACTTTTTCTCCACTTTTTCTCCACTTTTTCTCTGTTCTTTTTCTATGGTCGGTCTACCCATTAGCTCTGCCATGCATACTGTAGCTCTACACCTACTGCACATGTTACTTTATGATTGACATCTCTTTCGTACCAGAGCTGTCTAAGTCTACTCTGACCCCATATTTGTCATTACTATATTGTCCTTGTACTGTATTATGACATTTGTATCATGTGTTTCATTTCTTGCTGTGTTGCAATTTTTTTGCTGCATCCCAATTGTACCTCTACATTGTTCTAGTTTATGTTATTGTTCTCTCACTCTTATGTGATACTGATTATTGTCATTTTTCATGATTACATGCAGATAAGTCCAATCTGACGAAGGCTCAGGCCGAAACGTCATTTGTAACTTGTTTTGGACAAAAACATATATGCTTATGAAAAAAAAATTTTTCTTAATACGGACCAATAAAGAGTGATTTTGCATTACTATCCGTTGTGACTTACTGACCTAGTCTGGGAGATTTAGAGTGCCGAGGTTACTCACTAATTTTATCTATTATTACCTCTGAGCACCTATATACCAGTGAGCAGAGCTTCCTCTACAGTAGTTCTCCTGATTAGGCATGCCCTTACCTCATGAGCAGGGCATTGCAGCTTTGGTAGCAACCATTACGACATGGACTCTGCTGCTGTGGACCCGGGGAGAGTGAGTGCAGATTCATTGCACCCACACTCCTCACATGAAGGGTCCGCACTCCTAGAAAATGGGGGATACGTTCCCTGAGTGTCTCCCCCCCATATTCTAGACGGTCCAGAGTCGTCGTGGGACCCCTTTATTTTTTTTCTTACAATAAATTGGTGAAAGAGGAAATGTTTTGGGGACTGTTTTTTCAAATAAATTTCTTTTGTCGATTTTTTGTTTTTGTTAGTACTGACAGTTTATGATGTTGGGTATCTAATAGACGCCATGACATCACAAACTGCTGGGCTTGATCTCAGCTTGATCTTGATCTTTATTACCCCGTTTGCCACTGCACCAGAGCACGGGATGAGCTGGGGTGAAGCGCCAGGATTGGCGCATCTAGTGGATGCGCCACGGCTGGGGTGCCTGCGGCCTGCTATTTTTAGGCTGTGAAGGCCCAATAACTATGGACCTTTCCACCCTGAGAATACCAGACCACAGCTGTCCGCTTTACCTTGGCTGGTGATCCAATTTGGGGGGGACCCTACTTTTATTGTGTAATTATTAATATTTATAAAATAATTATAAAAAAGAGCCTGAGGGGACCTCCACATTGGATCCCCAACCACGGTAAAGCTGCCAGCTGTGGTTTTCAGGCTACAGCTGTCTGCTTTACCCTAGCTGGCTATCAAAAATGGGGGGACCCGACGTCATTTTTTTTTTAACTATTTTTTAAATAGAAAAAATTAATGGGCTTCCCTGTATTTTGATTGCCAACCAAGGTATCGGCAGGCAGATGGGGGTGGCAACCCATAGCTGTCTGCTTTATCTGCGCTGAGAATCAAAAATACCGCGGAGCGCTACGTCATTTTTTTAAAGATTTATTTTTACAGCACTGTGATGTCCAGCAATCACAATACAGGGAAGCCCATTTTATTTTTAGTTATTTAAATAAATA
Source organism: Anomaloglossus baeobatrachus (assembly GCF_048569485.1). Classification (NCBI taxonomy): domain Eukaryota; kingdom Metazoa; phylum Chordata; class Amphibia; order Anura; family Aromobatidae; genus Anomaloglossus; species Anomaloglossus baeobatrachus. Next base: position 157,275,974 of record NC_134359.1, read on the forward strand.
ATTAAAAAAAATATATATGGGCTCCCGCTGCATTTTTTGTATTGCTAGCTAAGGGTAATCCAAGCAGCTACTGGCTGCTAACCCCCACTGCTTGGTGTTACCTTCACTGGCAATGGAAAATCCAGGGAAGCATTTTTTATTTTTTTTGCCAAAAAACTAGAAAAAAAAGGACGTGAGCTTCACCATATTTTTGTATGCTAGCCAGGTACAGCAGGCAGCCACGGGCTGCCTCCAACCCCCAGTTGCCTATTTGTACCCGGCTGGGAACCAAAAATATAGGGAAGCCCGTTGTTTTTAATTATTTCACTTATTTCATGAAATAATTAAAAAACAAATGACGTGGGCTTCGCCCCATTTTTGTGTCCAGCCGGGTACAACTAGGCAGCTGGGGATTGGAATCCGCAGCACAGGTTAGCCCGAGGTTTCTGGGCACCTCTGCCGCGGATTTCAGTCCGCAGCCGTCCCAGAAAATGGCGCTCTCATAGAAGCGCCATCATCTGGCACTGTATCCAACTCTTCCAACAGCCCTGGAGCCGGGTGGCTTGTTGGGTAATCATGAGTTAATACTGGCTTTGTTTTACTAGCCAGTATTAAGCCAGAGATTCTTAATGTCAGGCACGTTTGACCCGGCCATTAAGAATCTCCAATAAAGGGTTAAAAAAAAACACCACACAGAGAAAAATACTTTAATAGAAATAAATACACAGACACATTAGAGACTCCATCTTTATTACCCCCTGTCAGCCCTCCACGATCCTGCTCTTCTGTCTTCTTTCTTTCTAGTGTAGTAGTAGTGACGATTGTAGTGAGGATGAGATTCACCAGCTCATCACTTGGGGCTGGGGAACCTCCATCCTCACTACAATCCTCACTAGTGTAGTAGTAGTGACGATTGTAGTGAGGAAGGATGAGATTCACCAGCTCATCACTTGGGGCTGGGGAACCTCCATCCTCACTACAATCATCACTACAATCGGGAAGCAGCGTGCAGCCTTCACTCCGTGAGTGATCAGTGCTGGCTGTCAGCGATAACAGCGGTAACGCTGACAGACGCGTTACCATAGCAACGGTGCTCTCGGAGCCGCGGTTAGCGGTGACATCACCGCTAACTGCGTTGCTATGGCAACGGTGATCTCCGTTAATGACCGGCTGTGTTAGCCGGTCCCTAACGGAACGGGGAGTCGACCGTGTGCTAGAGCATGTCGCCGGTACACGGCGATACACATATGTGCACCGTGTACCGGAGAGATGCACTCGCAGGTCCTACATGACGTGTCATAGTCATGTGACCAGTCTGTAGCCAATGAGATAATAGCCACGTGACTGGTCACATGGCTATTTTGACGTCATGATAGGTCCTGCATCTCTGCTGGCAGTGCCGTCACCGGGAGGATTCAGCGATCATCGGATGGAATAGCGGCAGGAGACAGAGTGCAGAAGGGATCGCGAGGACCGGTAAGTGTTATGGCAATGTTTATTAACTGTTTGTGTACATTTATCATGCATTTTTATGTGTTTGTGATTGCCTCCCATTCTAGCCTATACGTTCGAGTTCGGTTCGTCGAACGTTCGACGAACCGAACTCGAACGGGACCCCCGTTCGGCGAGCCGACCTCGAGCCGAACCGGGACCGGTTCGCTCATCTCTAATAATAACCCCCTGGCTCACATCTCCACCGCCAAACTGGGAGCAATGGAACAGAGGTGGCTGGCACGACTCTCCAGATACAACTATCATGTGCAGTACCGCTCTAAGCATGAAAATCAGAATGCGGATGCCCTTTCTCATGTTACCACCGAAGCCCCAGTGGGGGAGAGAGATGAACAGTTGGAGGAAGACGAAATTCCGGACTTCAGTAAATTCACCGCTCAAGTGGTAGAGGCTCGTATGCTGGAAATTACGTCGGGCAGGACATCATGCCTGCTTGGCCAAACCAGAGAGGAATGGGTGAAAATTCAGTCATCTGACCCAGAACTGCTTCAAGTGAAAGAGTGGGTGATCCAGCAGCGCAAACCTAGAAAGGAAATAAGGGCCACGCTGTCGCACGTGGCCCTCCAGATTCTCAGCCAGTGGGATAAGCTTTCGGTGCAAGAAGGGATGCTGTATCGGAAGGTGCACCTAGCTACAGAGTTGGAAGTACGGTGGCAAGTAGTGATACCCCAGAAAATGGCAGTACCACGGGCCCGAGAGGCGCATGAGAAGGGAGCCCATTTCGGACCGGACAAGACTTACCAGTGGTTGCAAAGAATAGTATACTGTCCACAGATGCTCCGGGCAGTAGAGAAGGCCTGTAAACTGTGCCGTTCCTGCGAGTTAAGTAAGGCTCCCCCACAGCAAGCACCAGTACAGACTATTGTAACCAAAGAGCTATTGGAAGTACTCATGATCGATTATCTGAAGATTGGCCACTCCCACCGGGGCTATCAGTTCTGCCTTGTGATGACAGATCACTTCTCCAAATTTGCGGTGGTGACGCCCACCAGAGATCAGACAGCTGAATCAGCTGCTCGAGCCATCAGTGATGACTTTATCTAGGTGTACGGCTGCCCCAAAAGAATACATTCCGACCAAGGGGCTTGCTTTCAGGGCGGTGTCATGAGAGAGCTGCAAAGGATTTACGGAATGCAGAAGTCAAGGACTACGCCTTATCACCCACAGGGCAACTGAGCCTGTGAGAGATTTAACCGGACCCTCCTACAAATGCTACGCACGTTGGAGGATGATCGTAAGACTCACTGGCCCGGCTATCTCGCAGAACTCGTGTGGGCGTACAATAATCGTGTCCACTCCACCACTGGGTACACCCCATACGTACTACTGTTTGGAAGAGCCAAAAGAGGCATAGAAGAGCTCAACATGGCTCCCCCCGAGATCAGTGAAGGTCAGAGCGTTGGTTCCTGGGTTGACTGTCACCGTCGGCGGCTGGAGACTATCCATCGAATTGTAACCAAGCGGTTGCAAAAAAAGACACACCGGCAGCGGAAACCTGTGCGTGAAACCCCGTTCTTACCAGGAGACCGAGTACTAGTTGCAGAGAAACACCCGAGACACAAGTTGAGTGAGCGCTGGAAAACAGAGCCGTACATTGTGATTAGAAGAATCTCTCCCCACGGATCAGTATACGAAGTGAGAGGTGAGCGAAGAGGCGACACCCTCATCCTGCATCGTAATATGCTGAGGCCCTGCTATTCAGAAGACAGGACCAGACAAAGTACCTCGGAGACGGTGCCTGTGCCTGTTCCTGTTACCTTCGAAGAGGGCTCTGACGATGAAGAATGGTGGCGGGCCCCGACCAACCCAGCAGACTGGGAGAGATCCACACCCCCATCCATTCAAGACACAGGTGCTACCCCTGCAGAGCAGGAGTCACCAATCTCCAGCGATGGGGACGAGAATACTGTACTCTCTGATACGGCGCCGACGTCTGGTGACTTAGCCGTAGTGCCACGCCGGACTGGGCGGGCTAATGCTGGTATTCCCCCTGATCGGTACTTGGCAGATGAATTTGTGTGTTCTGTCACTGAATCCTGTTTTACGACATTGACTCCCAAGCAACAAGTTGTGAAGCAGGGCAGGAGTTGCCACCGTGTGCCCCTATGCAGAGTGCCTCAGGAGTTTATCGGCCGTGACGGCCGAGGTTAAAGAGGGGGGGGAATGTAAGACCTGTTAACATTTATATATTTATAGGTTAAAAGACTGTTTGGTGGACTTCCTTGTGTTATGCTGCCACCTGCTGTCAAAAACAGAGAACAGCAGGCAAAAGTCCTGCAGCTCGAGTGATTTGGTTCAGTCTGGAACAGGAGGAGGAGGAGTCTACATGTGGCTGTAAGTGGGCTGGAGTGGGCTGTAAGATAGAAGGCCTCAATCTGCCCTGCTTTCCGAGGTCCAAGTACCTTAGAGTGTTGCATGGTGTCCCCCCCAAGACACAGATCCAAAGAGGCTGGATGTGGAGCGAGGAGTCAGACAGCACGTGCAAATTACAGATCCAATGAGGCTGGATGTGGAGCGAGGAGCCAGGCAGCACGTGCAAGTTACAGATCCGGGACAAAGACTGAACTTTAGAGGTGTCTGCCGGCGGAATACGGGCCCCAACAGTGACGAGGTACCCCACGCTGAAATCTACAGTTAAGTATGCACACTACTTTTAGTTAGGGACAGATAGGAAAAGACTCTGCACTGTGTTATACAAGTAAGATAACAAGGACTCTGCGTTTTTTTGTTTAATAAGGATTTCTGTGTTTTGCTTTTGGGAGTACAATCTGAGGCTTCCTATCCTTGACAAGTTATTCAAAGTAGTTGTATGTATATTGCATTATCTCTACTGCTGTGCACCTTCCCGCTTTTCTCTCCTTCCTTTCCTGCCTTTTCCTCCACCTGTGTTGTGCAATACATCATTAAATTTGCATTGATTAACCCCCGTGGTTCTGTGCGGTTCTTGCATATCCTGTTACCTGCAGGTTATTACACATATACTCATATATCTGTGTCTCCTCCTCTTTTTCGTCATCCAGCTGTTTATTTTTCGCATGGGTATTTGTCCTTGTCACTTTCCCATATGTTTGTGTTGTCTTGGGAGTTGTTTGGCACCTTTTGGACAACTGGTGTTTTCCAGGTGTTTTTAGGTGTTTGTGATTGAATCCCATTGTTTTCAATAGGTTTCGAGAGGTTCGTCGAATGGCTCGTCGAACGGCTTGTCGAACGGGGCATCGTTCGACGAACCGAACCGAACTCGAACTCTAGGGGGGTGGCTCATCTCTACATGTGCCCGTTCATGCATGTAGTAGTCAAATTATTGCAATTGCTGCCTCTACTGAGTTGTTTTTTACAATGTTGGCAGGTAACATAAGTTGGTTCATCCTTTGCACTCTCCAAAAAGGCTCAAGGTAGGCAATACTTGCCGCCCATGAAAACTACAGTCCTGCGACCACTCTTAACCACAGCCAGAGTTGTGTCTGAGGATGCAGTGCTTCTCATAGTTGCATCACTCTGTGTTTGTACTGGAATCAGCCACGTAACCTCCTTGTCTTCCAACTCCTCTTCCACCTGCTTTGCTGAGCTACTCAGCTCTGTGCCTCTGGGTTCACACCCTCATCATGCTCTCTGTTTTACCACTCCTCACCCTGAAAGTCACCCTCCTCCTCTTCCTGCCCTGACAGCACAGTACAATAAAAATGTATCTGAGTCTCATTATCATCCAATATATAAAAGAGAGACCAGTGCATTCTGTGATCTTAATCAGATAGATAACATTGGGGAATGAAAAAATTAATGAAAAATGTAACCTGTTTTTAGGTCAGTTTTTGTCCCAGATTCTAAATCTGCCTTTATTTTTCGTCCCTCAGCACTAATAAATAAGCTGTGATACTTGTATACCCTATGTATATCCAAACATATGCATGCAAAAACTAGGACTGTCCTCTACTAACCATTATTACTACTAACCAGGGGAGGAGTCCTGCGAGGATAATTTGCATATTCCCAGTGTCTTCTGGGATAAGTGAAGAGTCACCGCAAGCTGAAGGAGAACCGGGTTTTGGCCGTTACAGTCAGATGGAACACTTCTGAAAACCAGGGTAGGAGTCCTGCTAGGATAATTTGCATATTCCCAGTGCCTTCTGGGATAAGTGAAGAGTCACCGCAAGCTTAAGGAGAACCGGGTTTTGGCCGTTACAGCCGGAAGGAAGACTTCTGCAAACCTGAATTTTGGCCCGTCTTCTTCATTGTGAGCGTGAGTGAACAAAGTGTGAGCCAAAGTAAGTGTGAGTAGAATTGTTTGTATTTAGTTGTTTAGTTACTTAACATTTGTTTAGTGCTATCTCCATTAGAAAATGTGCTCCACTATTGCTAATGCGATCTAGTGTACATCTTGTCTCATGTATGCAGTCCTTGAAAAGCCGTTCGAGGGTGCATACTGTTGTTCGAGATGTGCGCAAGTTGCACATTTGGAAGCCCAGATACTGGATCTAAATGATCAGCTGGCAACTCTGAGATGCATTAGCAATATGGAAAGGAGTTGGCTGCTCACTGAGCAGCAGCTTGCTGGGTCAGATGTGGGGGAGGATCGTAGTTGGGAGCGGCAGGACAGTGAGGTAGGTAGCTGGGTGACAGTTAGAAAGGGGGGTAAAGGGAAAAGTGCTAGGAAGGCTAGTCCTGAACTGACACACCCCAATTGGTTTGCAAACTTGGCAGATGAGGGGGATGTCATTACAGGGGTAGCATTGCTGCAACAAGGCATGACCTCTGAACGCCAGAGGAGTGTCTGCTCCAGTAAGGGGGTGAATAGGAGAGCAGGGCAGGCAAGACAGGTACTGGTAGTGGGGGACTCAATTATTAGGGAGACAGATAGGGCAATCTGTCACAAAGACAGGGATCGCCGAACAGTGTGTTGTCTTCCTGGCGCTCGAGTTCGGCACATCGCTGATCGGGTTGACAGATTACTGGGACTGGCTGGGGAGGACCCAGTGGTCATTGTACACATTGGCACAAATGACAAAGTTAGAGGTAGGTGGAAGGTCCTTAAAGATGATTTCAGGGAATTAGGTTGTAAGCTTAAAGCAAGGACCTCCAAGGTGGTATTTTCAGAAATACTAACTGTGCCACGAGCCACACCAGAGAGGCAAAGGGAGATCAGGGAGGTTAACAGGTGGCTCAGGAATTGGCGTAGGAAAGAGGGTTTTGGGTTCCTGGGGAATTGGGCCAACTTTTCAGTTGGCTACAGATTCTATGCTAGGGATGGGCTGCATCTTAATGGGGAGGATGCAGCTGTGCTGGGGCGGAAGATGGCTAGAAGGTTGGAGGAGTGTTTAAACTAGGAATGGGGGGCAAAGGTATTCACTTTATAGAAGGGGAATGTAGTGCAGATAGTGACCAGAGGACAAGTAATGAAATTGGGGGTGGTACGGGGGGAAGGATTAGGACAGTTAATACAGTAAGCAAGAATAGGGGTACAGAGTCATACGTACCGTGCATGTACACTAATGCCCGAAGCCTCACAAATAAGGTGGAGGAATTAGAATTAATATTGTTGGAAAGAAATTATGATATAGTGGGGATATCAGAGACATGGCTGGATGAGAGCTATGACTGGGCTGTTAATTTACAGGTTTATAGCCTATTCAGGAATGACTGTAAAAATAAGCGAGGGGGAGGTGTGTGTCTATATGTAAAATCATCCTTAAAACCCATCCTGCGTGACAACATACAGTTAGGTCCAGAAATATTTGGACAGTGACACAATTTTCGCGAGTTGGGCTCTGCATGCCACCACATTGGATTTGAAATGAAACCTCTACAACAGAATTCAAGTGCAGATTGTAACGTTTAATTTGAAGGTTTGAACAAAAATATCTGATAGAAATTGTAGGAATTGTACACATTTCTTTACAAACACTCCACATTTTAGGAGGTCAAAAGTAATTGGACAAATAAACCAAACCAAAACAAAATATTTTTATTTTCAATATTTTGTTGCGAATCCTTTGGAGGCAATCACTGCCTTAAGTCTGGAACCCATGGACATCACCAAACGCTGGGTTTCCTCCTTCTTAATGCTTTGCCAAGCCTTTACAGCCGCAGCCTTCAGGTCTTGCTTGTTTGTGGGTCTTTCCGTCTTAAGTCTGGATTTGAGCAAGTGAAATGCATGCTCAATTGGGTTAAGATCTGGTGATTGACTTGGCCATTGCAGAATGTTCCACTTTTTTGCACTCATGAACTCCTGGGTAGCTTTGGCTGTATGCTTGGGGTCATTGTCCATCTGTACTATGAAGCGCCGTCCGATCAACTTTGCGGCATTTGGCTGAATCTGGGCTGAAAGTATATCCCGGTACACTTCAGAATTCATCCGGCTACTCTTGTCTGCTGTTATGTCATCAATAAACACAAGTGACCCAGTGCCATTGAAAGCCATGCATGCCCATGCCATCACGTTGCCTCCACCATGTTTTACAGAGGATGTGGTGTGCCTTGGATCATGTGCCGTTCCATTTCTTCTCCAAACTTTTTACTTCCCATCATTCTGGTACAGGTTGATCTTTGTCTCATCTGTCCATAGAATACTTTTCCAGAACTGAGCTGGCTTCATGAGGTGTTTTTCAGCAAATTTAACTCTGGCCTGTCTATTTTTGGAATTGATGAATGGTTTGCATCTAGATGTGAACCCTTTGGATTTACTTTCATGGAGTCTTCTCTTTATTGTTGACTTAGAGACAGATACACCTACTTCACTGAGAGTGTTCTGGACTTCAGTTGATGTTGTGAACGGGTTCTTCTTCACCAAAGAAAGTATGCGGCGATCATCCACCACTCTTGTCATCCGTGGACGGCCGGGCCTTTTTGAGTTCCCAAGCTCACCAGTCAATTCCTTTTTTCTCAGAATGTACCCGACTGTTGATTTTGCTACTCCAAGCATGTCTGCTATCTCTCTGATGGATTTTTTCTTTTTTTCAGACTCAGGATGTTCTGCTTCACCTCAATTGAGAGTTCCTTAGACCGCATGTTGTCTGGTCACAGCAACAGCTTCCAAATGCAAAACCACACACCTGTAATCAACCCCAGACCTTTTAACTACTTCATTGATTACAGGTTAACGAGGGAGACGCCTTCAGAGTTAATTGCAGCCCTTAGAGTCCCTTGTCCAATTACTTTTGGTCCCTTGAAAAAGAGGAGGCCATGCATTACAGAGCTATGATTCCTAAACCCTTTCTCCGATTTGGATGTGAAAACTCTCATATTGCAGCTGGGAGTGTGCACTTTCAGCCCATATTATATATATAATTGTATTTCTGAACATGTTTTTGTAAACAGCTAAAATAACAAAACTTGTGTCACTATCCAAATATTTCTGGACCTAACTGTATGTGAGGGTACTGAGAATGTAGAGTCCCTATGGGTGGAGATAAGGGGGGGGAATGAATAATAAAATACTGATAGGGGTGTGTTATAAGACGCCGAATATTATGGAAGAGGTAGAGAATCTCCTCATGAAGCAAATTGATAAAGCAACGAGTCGCGGAGAGGTAATTATTATGGGGGACTTTAACTATCCTGATATAAATTGGGGAACAGAAACTTGCAGTTCCAGCAAAGGAAATAGATTTTTGATAACAATGAAAGATAATTACCTTTCACAAATCATACAGGACCCCACAAGAGGGGGAGCACTATTAGACCTTGTACTAACCAATAGGCCAGACCGCATATCAAATATACAAGTTGGGGGTTACTTGGGGAATAGTGATCACAAAATAATAAGTTTTCATGTATTCTTTAGTAAGATGTATAGTAGAGGGGCTACAAGGACACTAAACTTCAGGAAAGCAAATTTTAAACGGTTGAGAGATGATCCTAGTGCAATAAACTGGGATGATGTACTAAGTAATAAAAGTACACAAAGCAAATGGGAGACTTTTATGAGCATCCTGAATTGGGCTTGTGCAGAAAATATACCCTATGGGAACAAACATGCTAGAAATAGGAGGAAACCCATATGGCTAAATAGAGCTGTAAGGGAAGCAATAAAAGAAAAACAGAAAGCCTTAAAACAATTAAAGAGGGTAGGTAGTGATGAGGCATTATATAATTATAGAAAATTAAATAAAATATGTAAAAAGCAAATTAAGTTAGCTAAGTTTGAGACAGAGAGACTCATTGCGAGAGAAAGTAAAAATAATCCTAAAATATTCTTTAACTACATAAATAGTAAAAAACTGAAAAGCGATAGTGTTGGCCCCCTTAAAAATAGTTTTGGTGAAATAGTGGAGGGGGATGAGGGTAAAGCCAACCTGCTAAATTACTTTTTTCTACGGTTTTTATACAAGAAAATGCCGTGGGAGATGACATGACCAGTGATACCATAAATTCACCCTTGAATATTACCTGCTTAACCCAACAGGAAGTACGCCGCCGCCTCGAAATCACTAAGGTTGACAAATCTCCGGGCCCGGATGACATACACCCCAGAGTACTACAGGAATTGAGTTCTGTGATAGATAGACCATTATTTTTAATCTTCACAGATTCCTTAATAAAAGGTTCAGTACCGCAGGACTGGCGCATAGCAAATGTGGTGCCAATATTCAAAAAGGGGACAAAAACTGAGCCGGGAAATTATAGGCCGGCAAGTTTAACCTCTACGGTTGGTAAAATCCTTGAGGGTTTCTTGAGAGATGCTATACTGGAGTATCTCAAGAAAAATAACCTTATGACAGAGTATCAACATGGGTTTATGAGGGATCGATCCTGTCAAACTAATTTGATCAGCTTCTATGAAGAGGTAAGTTCAAGTCTGGACCAGGGAAATGCAGTGGATGTTGTGTATATGGACTTTTCAAAAGCTTTTGATACGGTGCCACACAAAAGGTTGGTACATAAAATGAGAATAATGGAGATAGGGGAAAATATGTGTAACTGGGTTAAAAACTGGCTCAGTGATAGGAAACAAAGGGTGGTTATTAATGGTACGTACTCGGACTGGGTCTCAGTTCATAGTGGGGTACCACAGGGGTCAGTATTGGGCCCGCTTCTTTTCAACATATTTATTAATGACCCTGTTGGGGGCATGCGGAGTAGAATTTCAATATTTGCAGATGATACTAAACTCTGCAGGGTAATCAATACAGAGGAGGATAATTTTATATTACAGGGAGATTTATGTAAATTGGAGGATTGGGCTGAGAAGTGGCAATTGAAGTTTAATGTAGATAAATGTAAGGTCATGCACTTGGGTAGAGGAAATAAAATTTATAATTATCTACTAATTGTAGAACACTGGGTAAAACAGACACAGAAAAAGACTTGGGTGTATGGGTGGATGGTAAACTAAACTTTAGTGGACAGTGTCAGGCAACTGCTGCCAGGGCTAATAAAATAATGGGATGTATTAAAAGAGGTATAAGTGTTCATGAAAAAAATATAGTTCTACCTCTGTACAAGTCACTAGTGCGACCGCACTTAGAATACTGTGTACAATTCTGGTCACCGATATATAAGAAGGACATAGCTGAACTGGAGAGGGTGCAGAGAAGAGCGACCAAGATTATTAGAGGAATGGGTGGGCTGCAATACCAAGACAGGTTATTAAACTTGGGGTTATTTAGTTTGGAAAAACGAAGGCTTAGGGGGGATCTAATCACAATGTATAAATATATGAGGGGACAGTACAGAGACCTTTCCAAAGATCTATTTACAGCTAGGCCTGCGACTGGAACACGGGGGCATCCGCTACGTCTTGAGGAAAGAAGGTTTAATCACAATCACAGACGAGGATTCTTTACTGTACGAGCAGTGAGACTGTGGAACTCTCTGCCGTATGATGTTGTAATGAGTGATTCACTACTAACATTTAAGCAGAGCCTGGATGCCTTTCTTGAAAAATTTAATATTACCAGTTATGTATATTAGACTTTATGACAGGGTGTTGATCCAGGGAACTAATTTGATTGCCGTATGTGGAGTCAGGAAGGAATTTTCTTCCCCATTGGAACTTGTTTGCCACATTGGGGTTTTTTTTTGCCTTCCTCTGGATCAACATGTTAGGCTACGGGTTGAACTAGATGGACTTAGAGTCTCCCTTCAACCTTAAAAACTATGATACTATGATTTTTGCCGTCTTGGTTTTTAAAACAAATTCATACATGTAGATTTATTTTATTTATGAAGAATTTACATCACAAAATAAGAATTAAACATCTATAAAAAGTTGTCATTGAGACATTGTTCATTTACTAAGATGCTTAGCAAAAGCGGTCCTTTAAAGATTTATAGCAGTGAGTTTCGACAAAGCAATCACTTTGAAAAGACAAGCAGTAATCGAACATCATGTGGATATCCCAGTGATGTCGGTATCTTTCTTCTACAGTTCTTAAAGCTTGGTGGAACCGTTTACCTTGCTCCTCACTTTTCCAAGGTTTTCTGGGAAATGATCCAAGTGGCTATGGACATAATGCACTTTGATACTCAATGTACAGCCAAGGTGATAGAAAGAAGATAGCATTTTTTCTACTAGTCTAGTGTAACTATCTACTTTAGATTTCCCAAGAAAATTCTGCACAACCATAGTAACAGGATACCATGCATCTGCCTCAGCATCCTTCAATGAATCTTTGAAGTGTGAATCTTTTATCAGTCCTCTGATTTGAGGAGTGTCAAAGATACCCGCCTTTAACTTCTCCATGGTGAGCGCTGGAAGTTTTCTGCAGACATAGTCAAAGCATCTTCCCTCTTTGTTTAGAACCTTTATAATCTACTTTATTAAATGTGCAGTGGTGGTAAAATTATCTTATTCCTGTTAACCATTGGTTCTGCTATTACATTGTTTTCTCCTACTACCATGTGTTCTCTCAGAGACCACTGTTTTCTCATCCAGTGCTCATTTTTTGATCTACTATCCCAGAGAGAGAAAAAGCAGGGATATTTGGTGTATCTGCTGTCCTAGGACAATATTTACCATTTTTAGATCCACACAGATTGGCCTCTGGTGATCATGGTATAATATTTTCTGTAGGACCAGGGTAATTGTGTTTTGCTATTCAGTTATCTTAAGCCTTCTTTACATGTTACAATTACACATGCGATCTCGTATGCGATGTGACACGCCCCCATCGTATGTGCGACACTTTCAATTTGTTGCCCGTGTCGCACAAACGATTAAATTCCGTCACACATACTTACCTTCCATACGACCTCGATGTGGGCGGCGAACATCCACTTCCTGATGGGGGAGGGACGTTCGGCGTCACAGCGTTGTCACACAGCGGCCGCCCAATAGAAGCGGAGGGGCGGAGATGAGAGGGACGTAAAAATCCCGCCCACCTCCTCCTTACGCATTTCCGGCGGGACGCAGGTAAGATGTGTTCATCGTTCCCGGGGAGACAGACACAGCGATGTGTGCTGCCACGGGAACATTGAACAACAGGACGTGCAATTTTTAGTAAATGAACAACATGTATGCGATCAACAGTTTTTCATACAATCGCAATCGCACGTAGGTTTCACACGCTACAACAACACTAATGATGCCGGATGTGCGTCACTTACGACGTGACCCCGCCGACACATCGTTAGATATATTGTAGCGTGTAAAGCCCGCTTTAGTTGCGTGACCTATTGGGGTTGATCAATCAACTTAGAACTGTCATGAACAGCTGCCTTCTGGTTGGTCGATATTGCAATATGCCCAGTTTCATCAGCAAGCCTTATATCTTAATACTTATTTAAATGAGCATTGCATTTCTTACGTTTTCTAGTGTTTGTTACATACCTTATTACCTTTTCATTATTTCACAACATATCTTGATTTGCACATTGCTGCTCATTTATTTCACTCTTGTTTAATTTACACAATTGGGTTAATCAGTAGGCAATATATTAAAGATTTTTTAACATAATACATTTTATCAAATGTAGTATAATAAATATTGATAACACTGGGGAACAAATGGAAAAAAAATGTTTTGGTGCCTCGTGTATTAGGCTTGATTTTAGGAATAGTCAGTCCTCTGAATCAGAATACGTCATTCATTTTTTTGTAGCAGCTCTACTTTTTGAGCTAATGTACAGTTCCCACATATGAATTTGGGATTTTCTTTATTGGCAGTTGTATTAATTATAGAATCAAAGATAGTCTGTAAGGAATTTATTCTGCGGCTATTGCATTTTAAACAAACCTATCCACTAAAAAGCCATTTGTCAAACGTTAAGCAACAAAGTTGATTTTTTTTTTTATTTCATTGTATAGGATAAGAAAAAGTGGAATAATATTACACATGGGTTCTGTTTGATGTAAGCATGCTCATTTACTCCAATATAATGTACAATATACTGTATATCACCAGTAGACAATATGTAAAGATACTTATCACGTTTTTTAAATATTTCCAAGGAAAATTCTTTTGATGACAGAAATAACATATTGTTTGTACACATTGATTTTTATAATAATTTATTTTTATATTTTCTATAGAAAATTGTGTATGTTAAATCTTCGTACACAAAATATGTATGGGCAGATACATATAAGATAGGAAGTACAAGTAGTATTTAGCTATTCTTAATTAAAGCAATTTTTTTCTATTAAAAAAAAAAAAGTAGTTACAACAAAGGCAAAGAAATACTGCATATACTTTAAGTCAAATTCACTGTATTGTTAGGAATATAAGATGCAATTTATGAAAAGACACAATTAAAATGAATTAAAAAAAGTATTTTGGTGCACTAAAAAAAAAAAAAATCATAGTTGCTGTCTGATGCCTCATTAGGATAGTACCCTATCTTTTAGGTTTTCAGATGCTCAATTTAACCTAAAAGAAATACTATATACGGACGCTTTCCCTATTCTCTAAATGCTAATTTTGTGTTTGCCCTGTGTGGCATTAAGAAATATAATAAAGGTGTCAAGCTGATAATTATTACAGGGCTATGCGAAAAATGGACTTGTACATTGCGCCTTATCTCCAACATTGTTTCTTGTTTCAAAACTTGTCAGTGTTGGGGTAGAAGTCGGATCGGCTAGCAACATAATGCATAGCAGTGTGCAGTGTACGCATCAAGAAGCATCTCCAAAACTTCCAGGAGCTGGTGATTAATAAAAGGAAAAATCAGGATACAGAATAGGATAAAAAGGCAACATAAAGGCATAGGAGGGTGGTCCTAAGCTATCCAGGCAAATAACAAAACGACAGTGGAAGACTAAAGTGGAACCACAAACAAGGGCACCTGAAAAACCTGCTTGATAACGGTATCTAAAAAATTGGTGTTGAATTCACTGTGCTAACCAATCAACAGTCACTCCCGTATTTTAGCCAACAGATAGTCTTGTATTGCTAACTCCTAGTTACTTTGTGCTACCAGGTTCTTTGTGCAGAAAACTGCTCTTATCCGACAACCTGCATCCCAAAGACAGCTATCACTCAGTAATCTAGTATTCTGAGATGCTAATGTTTCTATTATATTCACACTACTAAAAATGAATCTTATATTCTACACTATATGGGTTTATATACCCAACTAAATAAACACTGATTATTCAAGTAAAATGAAAATAGATATTTGTGTTTTAATAATATACTATAACTCAAAATAATCATGTGTTTAGTGAGCACATATAAATCAAATAAAAAAAATGAAAAAATATTCATTAGTATGCATAGGAAAAAGTTTGTTAGTTCTCTATAGTTGATTTGTCGCTACTTGGTTCCATAGTCTCAATCCTTTTACTCTCCAAGAATGGTGACCATCCTACATTGTCTTCAGTATATAATCATTATTTGGTAATATCATTAATATGAGGAAAACACGATCCATGATTTTAGATTTTGTTTTCAACAGGATCAAGACAGAACACAGTTCCTTCAACAGTCAGTCCCATTTTGAACCCCTCCTGCAAATTAAAACCACAAATTAGTCTGATGTGAATTAAATATAAATAAAAATGTAACTTATAGAGCTCATTGGAATCCTTCTCTCAGGAAAACACTCATCTAGTGCAAATGTATACTCATTTGTAAGCTACGTCTATCAACATTGGCTTGTTTGGGGTTAGTTTAATGTCTTTTTCTAGCAGATTTTTGGAGCTTAATGAATGAAATGTTGCACTATATTTGTTATATAATTCACTTCCCTGCTTGTATCGTGGAGATTTAAAAAGTTGTTTTTAAGATAAATATAAATATTAAAAACATGACTTAAAAGTGTTTCTGCCTATAACTACACATTCATATTCTTAACTAGCATAAATCTTGCAGAGGCACACATGACATAAACAGGAATTCTGTTTGGCACAAATACTAAGAAATCATCGTTAACAAGTACACCTCATGTTTTACTCTGTTTTCTAAATGCCGCAAAAAGATATCATTTGGCTTTAAGTACCCTGTAATTCTATAAGGGTGGAATCAAGTAATAAAACACTAAGGTTAACTATATTCAATAACTACATTATCCACCAACCCCTCCCATTTTGGTCAATATCATTTTCTTTAGCTTTGTCATCATGTTATTGAAATATAGTTTTGTAATTATGGATAGACTGTTCAATACACTTCTGTGTCCTTGTATAGCAGTTTCCATATACAGCATATCAATGCTTTTAGCTGAATATACTCTTTTATACACAGCATATGATGGATGACGTAACAATGATTTGTTCATACAGAGTGCTTTTGTATAAAATCAGAAAGAGCTTGGGTTGGACCTCTGTGTCAGGCATCATTTTGCCGAAGTCCAAATCTAAGAGCCATAGTACTAATCAGAAATGTTTCCCTGATGGTACTGTGTGGATCACTGTGTGTGGATCTATAAGTGTGCAGAAAATGAATTAGGCCAGAAAATCTACAGTAGATTATGCACTTATTCATTCATTCATTCATCAACTCTACTTTCCATCATCTAATTATCGTGTCTGCTCTCTTCACAGGTATGTCTGCCAACTACTCATCTTTTCCATGAATTGCCTTTCTTTGTATACCCTGCTGTCTGTGCAATTGGTATGTCTGCCAACTACTCCTCTTTTCCATGAATTGCCTTTCTTTGTGTACCCTGTGTTACGGTTGCTGCGAGCACTGGAGACTATGTCCAGATTTCTTGCTACTGCACATGTGCGAGCGCTGGAGACTAAGTCCAGATTTCTTGCTACTGCACATGTGCGAGCGCTGGAGACTAAGTCCAGATTTCTTGCTACTGCACATGTGCGAGCGCCGGAGACTAAGTCCTATCTTGGAGCCATTGCACATGTGCGGGTGACATCATCGCTGACACGAGGTCACATCACATGTCTCTGACACCTTATATGCCGATTGGTCGCTGGTCATGTGCTTGTGATGCCTTGCTCGGTGATAGGCCAGCATGACGTCACTCCTGTCGTTCTGGCAGCGGATTGGCTCTGGTGTCCTCCATCTTGGATGAGGCACAGAGTCTATATAAGACCCTGACACACGCCGCATGGCGCTCAGTCCTCTTGGTTCATGCATAAGAGTAGACGCTCTGTGCGCGTTCCTCTAGGCATTCCTCTGTCTATGCTAGGTGAGCGCTACCGGCAGGGTAGCGTTCTTATACCTTACAGCTTCGGCTGCTGTCCGTATCCTTACCTCTTAGGGGAGCGGACATAGGCAGGTGCCTGAGGCACATGGTCTGGCTGGGCCTTGTGGTTCGACTCGTAGGTGGACGTTGCCGCTAGGGTAACGTTCCTTATACTGCGTCTGGCAGTTGTTCGTATCCTCGCACACTAGGGGAGCTGCTGTTCGTCTCTTTTGCACCACTAGAAGAGCGGACCTAGGCAGGTGCCATATCTAGTGGTTCGTGTCCTCGCACACTAGTGGAGCGAACGCAGGTAGGAGCTTTGTGCAGCTTACGCTGCTGTTCGTCTCTTTTGCACCACTAGAAGAGCGGACCTAGGTAGGTGCCATTTCGCACACATTGCCTTTGTCTCTGTGATTATTAACAGAGATCATTCCACACACCCATCAAGTAAGGGAGGAATTGCTTTACTTACTTATTATATCCTTCTGTGAGTTAACAGAGGTATTGCACTCTGCCATAGTCTGCAGCAGAGTCTTTGCACGGTGGACCCTGACTGTCTGATACTCCTTTAAGTTATTATCAGACAGCCCCCCGTAACACCCTGCTTTCTGTGCAATTGGTATGTCTGTAACTGGACACTCCATGAACCCTCATTCTCACTTTTCTTTATGACCCCCTGTTATCTATCTCTGCCTATGTTACGAACCGGCGCCGCCATAGCCGCAAGCAGCCTGCTGCGGTTCCTGTTGTGCCCAGGCGCCGGCTGCTGTTCTTGGCCGTGCCTCGGGTTGTCCAGTTGGCTGTTCCTTCCACCACGTCTAAGTGTGGAGAGGCGGCTAGTGCGCATGCGTGCGCTGATTTACCCCAGCCAGAGTTTAAGCCCGGTGTTTTGCCTAGTGAGCATGCTCAGCCTGATTGTGTTATGTCTGAGACTAAGTTCTCAGTTCAGGCTACTGAGCATGCTCCCACAATTAACCCTAACAGCCTCTTTGCACAGGTACTTGGACTTCGTGCTGTGTCTAATTGCTGGGATGTGCCTACTGAGCATGGTCAAACTGATAGTCTGCTTTCTGAGCCTGTTGCTCAGGCTACTGGGCATGCTCAGGCACTTAGTGCACCATAGGCTAGGTCTGGTAAGGACCTCACTGAGCATGTCCGTGAGGTGGCAGGCACTGATAGGGCAGAGGGTGTCAGGTGTCCTGATGACGTGGCAACTCCGGACTGGCTCGCAGAGGCCCGCCCCTATGATCTGGCACCTCAGTAATGGTCGTCAGACGATGACTGGTGAAGTGTTTGGGGCGTGGCTGCCATGAGGTCATCAATGATGTGGCGGTTCCGGATAGGTCGCATGTGACGTCACTGATGACATGGCACTCTGCTATTGGACCTTGGTGGTTCCACTCTGGGTTTGGGGCAGACCCAGGTTATAAAAGGGGCTGGAGACAACATGGAGGTGCGCAGTCTTCACTTTTGCTCAGTCAGAGCACACCTCCATGTTAGAGCCTCATTGCGGCATAAGCCTATGTTGGGAAGCGGTAGGTAGGGTTAGGCGAACGGTGCCTGTCACGCCAAGATTCGTGGCTCGGCACATCAGGGTCAGGCGCCGTGCTTCCCTCCTGCCGTTCCAGTCTTGCTATAGCAGCCCAGTGGCGTTAACTGGGCAGCGGCTGTTGTGCTTCCTGTCCGATTGTGCCCCCTACGCACACGGACAACGCACCTGCTGCGTCACCTGTCCGATTGTGCCCCCTACGCACACGGACAACGCACCTGCTGCGCCACCTGTCCGGTTGTGCCCCCTACGCACACGGACAGCGTACTCCAGGACCCCTGTGGAGTTCCTTATTTTCCTCGGCTTCCCGGTCAACGCTACTGGTGTACCCATCTGGCCTGACGTGTCCTACACACACGTGGCCAGTCGAGAGGTGGCCAGAAACGCTAATCGGAGGACAGCTCGGCCTGACGTGTCCTACACACGTGGCCGACAGGGCGCTTTCGTGGCGGTCTTCCGGTCAACGCTACCTGGTTACCACCCGACCTGACGTGTTTCCTGCACACGTGGTTGGTGAAGCGCTAGGTGCACCAAACCGCTAATCGGGTTGTCGTCCGGTCTGACGTGTCCCAACACACGTGACCGGTTCCCAGAGTTCCTGGGTTATCTCAGAGCCATCCAGCTCTATAGTCTCCGCCTAACCCTCGGGTGCCAGCAGCTCCTTTGTCATCTGGAGCACGGTGGGCCCCGACTGGCGATTAGGATATATACCCCCTAATCCTAATCTGCCGGTTCCCCCGTAACAGCTATCCAACAGCTGGGTTCAGCTTTGATTTAAGTAATTAAGAAGAGCACCAGCCCCTCCCTTCTGTGATCCACCTGAGTGCCTTCCAAACACTATATATCTGTACCACACTGTCGGCCTAGTCACTGTCGGCCTGTGGATCACTGTGTGTGGATCTATAAGTGTATAGAAAATGAATTAGGCCAGAAAATCTACAGTAGATTATGCACTTATTCATTCATTCATTCATCATCTCTACTTTCCATCATCTAATTATCGTGTCTGCTCTCTTCACAGGTATGTCTGCCAACTACTCATCTTTTCCATGAATTGCCTTTCTTTGTATACCCTGCTGTCTGTGAAATTGGTATGTCTGCCAACTACTCCTCTTTTCCATGAATTGCCTTTGTTTGTGTACCCTGCTTTCTGTGCAATTGGTATGTCTGTAACTGAACACTCCATGAACCCTCATTCTCACTTTTCTTTAGGACCCCCTGTTATCTATCTCTGCCTATGCTATCCAGCAGCTGGGTTCAGCTTTGATTTAAGTAATTAAGAGCACCAGCCCCTCCCTTCTGTGATCCACCTGAGTGCCTTCCAAACACTATATATCTATACCACACTGTCGGCCTAGACACTGTCGGCGTGTGGATCACTGTGTGTGGATCTATAAGTGTACAGAAAATGAATTAGGCCAGAAAATCTACAGTAGATTATGCACTTATTCATTCATTCATTCATCATCTCTACTTTCCATCATCTAATTATCGTGTCTGCTCTCTTCACAGGTATGTCTGCCAACTACTCATCTTTTCCATGAATTGCCTTTCTTTGTATACCCTGCTGTCTGTGCAATTGGTATGTCTGCCAACTACTCCTCTTTTCCATGAATTGCCTTTGTTTGTGTACCCTGCTTTCTGTGCAATTGGTATGTCTGTAACTGAACACTCCATGAACCCTCATTCTCACTTTTCTTTATGACCCCCTGTTATCTATCTCTTCCTATGCTATCCAACAGCTGGGTTTTCACAGGTATGTCTGCCAACTACTCCTCTTTTTCATGAATTGCCTTTCTTTGTGTACCCTGCTTTCTGTGCAATTGGTATGTCTGTAACTGAACACTCCATGAACCCTCATTCTCACTTTTCTTTATGACCCCCTGTTATCTATCTCTGCCTATGCTATCCAATAGCTGGGTTCAGCTTTGATTTAAGTAATTAAGAAGAGCACCAGCCCCTCCCTTCTGTGATCCACCTGAGTGCCTTCCAAACACTATATATCTGTACCACACTGTCGGCCTAGACACTGTCGGCGTGTGGATCACTGTGTGTGGATCTATAAGTGTACAGAAAATGAATTAGGCCAGAAAATCTACAGTAGATTATGCACTTATTCATTCATTCCTCATCTCTACTTTCCATCATCTAATTATCGTGTCTGCTCTCTTCACAGGTATGTCTGCCAACTACTCATCTTTTCCATGAATTGCCTTTCTTTGTGTACCCTGCTTTCTGTGAAATTGGCATGTCTGTAACTGGACACTCCATGAACCCTCATTCTCACTTTTCTTTATGACCCCCTGTTATCTATCTCTGTCTATGCTATCCAACAGCTGCGTTCAGCTTTGATTAAAGGGAACCTGTCAGCAGAAATTTCGCCCAAAACCTAAAAGATTCCCCCTCTGCAGCTCCTGGGCTGCATTCTAGAAAGGTCACTGTTATTATTGTGCCCCATGTGAGACCAAAATAAAGCCTTTATAAAGTGGTACCTTTTTGTATGCAGCTTCTGTAAATGGGACACGGGGGCGGGCTCTCTGCCGTCCGTTATTCTGCCTCCTGGTCCTGTATGCCGCCCCCATCGCTCCTTTCCATAGCTGATGCACCGCCCACTGCTCCAGCCATCCCCGCGCATGCCCAGTGCCAGTCTCACGGGACTGAGCAGTGTGACTGATGGTGACGTGTGCGCAGACAAGTGATTATGGGCGGGACTGTGACTGTTATCAGCAAGTACCCGCCCATATTCTCGTGAGCGCGCAAACCTCTCCAGCGGTCACACTGAGCTCAGTGTAGATGCTAGACTGTATGGGCTGCTTCCAGGGATGACGTCCCTTTGTCACGTGATAGGGCCGTGTTCAAAATACTATCACGTGACAAAAGGACGTCATCCCTGGAAGCAGCCCATATAGTCTAGCATCTACACTGAGCTCAGTGTGACCGCTGGAGAGGTTTGCGCGCTCACGAGATTATGGGCGGGTACTTGCTGATAACAGTCACAGTCCCGCCCATAATCACTTGTCTGCGCACACGTCACCATCAGTCACACTGCTCAGTCCCGTGAGACTGGCACTGAGCATGCGCGGGGATGGCTGGAGCAGTGGGCGGTGCATCAGCTATGGAAAGGAGCGATGGGGGCGGCATACAGAACCAGGAGGCAGAATAACGGATGGCAGAGAGCCCGCCCCCGTGTCCCATTTACAGAAGCTGCATACAAAAAGGTACCACTTTATAAAGGCTTTATTTTGGTCTCACATGGGGCACAATAATAACAGGGACCTTTCTAGAATGCAGCCCAGGAGCTGCAGAGGGGGAATCTTTTAGGTTTTGGGCGAAATTTCTGCTGACAGTTTCCCTTTAAGTAATTAAGAAGAGCACCAGCCCCTCCCTTCTGTGATCCACCTGAGTGCCTTCCAAACACTATATATCTGTACCACACTGTCGGCCTAGACACTGTCGGCTTGTGGATCACTGTGTGTGGATCTATAACTGTACATAAAATGAATTAGGCCAGAAAATCTACAGTAGATTATGCACTTATTCATTCATTCATCATCTCTACTTTCCATCATCTAATTATCGTGTCTGCTCTCTTCACAGGTATGTCTGCCAACTACTCATCTTTTCCATGAATTGCCTTTCTTTGTATACCCTGCTGTCTGTGCAATTGGTATGTCTGCCAACTACTCCTCTTTTCCATGAATTGCCTTTCTTTGTGTACCCTGCTTTCTGTGCAATTGGCATGTCTGTAACTGAACACTCCATGAACCCTCATTTTCACTTTTCTTTATGACCCCCTGTTATCTATCTCTGCCTATGCTATCCAACAGCTGGGTTCAGCTTTGATTTAAGTAATTAAGAAGAGCACCAGACCCTTCCTTCTGTGATCCACCTGAGTGCCTTCCAAACAATATATATCTGTACCACACTGTCGGCCTAGACACTGTCGGCGTGTGGATCACTGTGTGTGGATCTATAAGTGTACAGAAAATGAATTAGGCCAGAAAATCAGACAGCCATGGATCCCCCCTTGGGGAGGAGGGGCAACATGACCAAGGGGGAGTTAGGGAGTGATGGGGTTAATAGGGACAGTTTGGTAGGCAGGCCTAATATGGCATTAAGGGGTGGTTTTAGCTTGGGAGGAAGAGGAGTAGGGAAAGGGTAAGTCTGGGAGAGGAGGGGGTTACCTCCTCTTCTTCTTCCGGACGCCAAGAGATCAGCAGCACGAGGACTACCATGGCTGATCTCCAGGAACTTCAGCGCCTGATTGCAGCAGCCATTGCAGCGCACGGGCCCCTGGCAGTGCAGACCCACATCAGGGCTGCCGGGGTTAACCCGTCGGCGCTTGCCCCTCGCTCCCCCAGCCATGGTGTGCGCCAGTCGCGGCCCCCCGCAGGTATTCCCCGGGTGTGGGGGGGGGCGAGGAGGAGATGCCAGAGCCCCTCCAGGGACCCTCCGCAGCAGGCCGAGCAGCAGCGGAGTCTGGCTGCTGCTCCCAGCAGCAGCGGGAGGAATCTGCGTTCCAGCCGCGGTGGTCGGGAGGTGGGAGTGGCCAGTGCGGGGCCTACTTCCGGTCCTGGCCTCCGGGCTGGATTTACAGTGACAGCAGCGGCTCCAGGTCAGGAGCGCGCTCGGCGAGGGATGGAGGCCAGCAGTTCCCCCTGCAGTCGGCGGGGGGACCGAGGGGCTGCAGGCGGCGGTAGGTCCAGCGCCAGGGGGAGGTCTGTGGTGCCTGACCCTGGCACGGCAGTGAGCAGGGGTGACGGCGTGAGCCATGCGGCGACCGCCCGGTCACTCAGGACCGCTGTGCGGCCCCCGGATGTGGCGGTGTCCCGTGGGAGCGGGAGGACCCAGCGGCAGGAGGCCTGCAGCGGCCCAGGAGAGCCAGAGGCGGCGACGGCTGGGATCCAGAGCCGGGCGTCCATCAGTCCGCGTCCAGAGTCCCCTGGCAGTCGGCGAGGGGGTGGGCGCGGGCGCAAGAGGTCGAGGCCTGGGGTGCTAGCGCGGGGGACAGAACGGTCTCCTGGGCTGTCGCCCCAGGGCAAGAGACGGAGCGGGGATGGCTCTGCCCACGCGGCGGCCCAGTTTGGCGGCCGTGGTGGGGGGGTGCCGCGGCGGCGCCCCCCAGATGTCGGATGGAAGAAGATGTCAGCGGCGAGGATGAGGAGGTCGTGCTGTCGGAAGAGTCGGATGGTCGGCAGACGGAGGACAGCGAGGCGGCGGTATCGGGGGACGCTGAGCCGCGGTTGGGTGAGACGGCCGCGGAGGCGGCAGGGGCTGCGCTGGCGGGTAGTGTCGGGGGCGGGAGGGCGGCTGTGGACACGGCAGCGCCCGGCGGAGTAGCAGTGTGGAGCCAGTTGTTGGGGCTGTTGCAGGGGTTGGCGGCGGTTGCCGGGGCTGGGGGTGGGGCGGCGCAGGCGCCGGTGGCGGCGTGGGTAGGGATGACAGGTCGGGGGGCGGCGTCGGTGGGAGGGGGGGGACGGAGCGGGCGCGGCGGAAGGGTGGGTGCAGGGGGGAGTGTGGCGGAGGGGGCAAAGGAAAAAGAAAAGGAGAAGGAGGATGAGGTGGTGCGCCTAGATGATAGGGCTAAAAGCGAAGTTTATGTTTGTTTTGAGGGCCCGCTGGGGGCTCATTTAAAGAAGGAGGTGCGGGAAAAAATTTGGAAAGGGGAATATGTGGAGATTCTTTCTCTGCTTCCCCTGGAGAAATTTAATTTGGATAGGGTTAAGCCGAGCGACTGCAAAAAGGAGAAGGACGAGGAGGAAAAGCGCCGTTATAGGCTTATTCCTCGGACTTTTGCAAACTGGTTGCAAGCGTTTGCTATTTTGGCGAGCGTGGTCGGGGAAAAGGAGTCGGAGCATTGTTCGGCCTTGTTTGGTTACATGGATGCGATAGGGGAGGCTTATCGGGTTTATGGCGGGCTGGCGTGGCTGCGTTACGACGAGCAATTCCGGCAGCGGAAGGCGTTGCGGCCGGATATGCGATGGGACCATAAGGATGTCGGCCCCTACTCAGCCCTTTCGGGGGGGTGCCGGGGGACCGGGGGCCGGGTCCCCGGCAAGTCAGAAAAAAGGTTTCTGTTGGCAATATAATGAGGGGCAGTGCAGGTTTGGAGCGGCATGCAGCTTTAAGCATGAATGCTCAGGTTGTGGGGGAGGACATAGCCTGTCCAAGTGTTTTAAAAAGGGGAAAGGAAAGGCGGGTGACGGGGTTGGAAAAAGGGATGACGCCGGCGAAGGTAGAAGCGATGGCCCCCTTTTTAAATAGGTATCCGGACGGCGAGGCAGCGGCGTTGTTATGGTTTGGTTTTTCTGACGGTTTCCGTATCCCGTCGGCTGTTAGTCCATCGCCCCCGCCGTACCGTAATTTACGTTCTGCTCGGGATCATGCGGATGTGATGGATGAGAAGCTGAGAAAGGAGGTGGTTTTGGGCAGAATGGGCGGTCCTTATGACGCTTCGCCGTGTTCGAAGTTGGTGGTTTCACCGTTGGGGGTTGTGCCGAAGAAAGAGCTGAACAAATTTCGGCTTATTCATCATTTGTCTTACCCAGAGGGGTTATCGGTGAATAATGGCATTGCACCGGAGTTAGCGGTGGTATATTATGTGTCGTTCGACAAGGCGTTGGACCTGGTCAGGGCAGCGGGTCGGGGGGGCGTTGATGGCAAAGGCTGATGTGGAAGCGGCGTTTCGGTTGTTACCGGTTCATCCAGATAGTCAGCATTTGTTAGGTTGCTGGTGGGATGGCAGTTATTATGTTGATCGCTGTTTGCCAATGGGTTGTTCAATTTCGTGTTCATATTTTGAGGCGTTTAGTTCGTTTGTAGAGTGGGTGGTTCGGGATGTGTCTGGGCTTACGTCCATTATTCACTATTTGGACGATTTTCTTAGTGTTGGGCCGGCGGGTTCAATGGTTTGTGCGGGGTTATTATTTGCGTTGCAGAAAGTCGCGGGCAGCTTCGGAATTCCCTTGGCTCCCGATAAGACGGAAGGCCCGGCGCCTGTGATGCGTTTTTTGGGGATTGAGATTGATTCTATTGCCATGGAATGTAGGTTACCGGAGGAGAAGGTTCGTGATTGAGGGCCGCGGTGGCAGGGGTGAAGGCGGCAAAGAAGGTGCGGCTTAAGGTGGTGCAGTCCTTGCTTGGGAAAT
This sequence comes from Anomaloglossus baeobatrachus, assembly GCF_048569485.1. Taxonomy (NCBI): domain Eukaryota; kingdom Metazoa; phylum Chordata; class Amphibia; order Anura; family Aromobatidae; genus Anomaloglossus; species Anomaloglossus baeobatrachus. Next base: position 157,301,681 of record NC_134359.1, read on the forward strand.
TGAATTTCGCTTGCAGGATTATGCCGATGGGGAGAAGTTTTTGCGAGACGTTTGGCGACGGCAGGTGTGCGGTCGCCGACACATTTCGTGCGAATCACGAAGGCGATCAAGGACGATCTTTTGGTATGGGATCAATTTTTGCAGTGTTTCAATGGCCGGGCCCTGGTGATGGAGAAGGTGGCGTCTAACGGGGCGTTACAGCTGTTCACCGATGCGGCTGGGTCGGCAGGGTTTGGGGCCGTGTTTCGAGGTCACTGGTGTGTGGGTCGGTGGCCACAGGCGTGGCGGGAGAGCGGTTTGGTCAGCAATTTGGCTCTCTTGGAGCTATTTCCTATCGTGGTAGCAGTGGAGCTGTGGGGGTCGCGTTTTGCCGGGAGGAAGGTTTGCTTCCATTGTGAAAACCAGGCGGTGGTGTTTGCTATTAACAACTTGTCTGCTAAGTCGGAGCCAGTGGTGGTGTTTTTGCAGCATTTAGTGTTGAGATGTCTGCAGCTGAATGTACAGGTGGTGGCAAAGCACGTTCCGGGAGTTGACAATGGGGTGGCTGACGCTTTGTCTCGTTTTCAGTTCAGCATGTTTCGGGCGCTACTGCCTTGGGCAGATGAAGTCGGAGTGGAGTGTCCCGTGGATTTATGGAATCTGGTGAGGCGGTGATCTCAGAATTGATTCGGAATTCGGTGACTGAGGTGACTTGGTGCCGATATGCTAAGGTGTGGGCTGAATGGGAGGAGTTGCTGGGTCGGATATTTGATGGGGTAAGCGTGGATTACTTGGTGGCATTACTGGCGTTGGTGAGTGTGGATTTCTCGGCCGGGCGATCGGCGTCGGCCGTGGCGCATCGGGTGGCGGCGGTGGCGTTTTGGTTAAAAATGAGAGGGGAACAAGATGTTTCGCAGGATTTTCGGGTTCGACGGGCCTTGCGGGGGTTCCGCCGCGGTGTGCGGGAGAGGGACAAGAGGCGTCCCGTATCGTTTGGTTTGTTGAGGCGGTTGGTGGGGGGCCTGAGCGGCATTTGTGAGTCGGTTTACGAGACTGTTTTGTTTACAACGGCTTTCGGTCTTGCTTTTTATGGGGCTTTCCGGATCGGTGAGTTGGTAAGCCCATCCAGGGTGACAGGCGGCGGGTTGCTGCTTGAGGATGTGCGAGTGGGCGGTGATCAGGTGGAGTGCCGGATTAGTCGGTCGAAAACGGATCAGCTGGGCCGTGGTAGGTTGGTGGTGTTATGGTGTTTGGTGGAGCAATTCATGGCCGTAAGGGGGGGTTTACCGGGCCCATTTTTGCGGCACGTGGATGGGTCCTTTTTTATCAAGGTTCCAGTTTGTAGCGGTTCTGCGGCGAACTTTGCGGAACGTGGGGGAGTGCCCGGAGGATTTCGGGTCGCATTCCTTTCGGATAGGGGCAGCTACGGAGGCCGCTCGTTGGGGGCTTGGAGATGAGGTGGTAAAGCGTATTGGTAGATGGGAATCTTCTTGTTTTCGGCGGTACGTGAGGCTGCAGCTGTTGTAGCATTATGGTGACTTTGGTCTAGGTACAGGTGGTCTGGCGGTTTGGAAGTGGTTTATATATGTAAAAAAAAAAAAAAAAAAAAAGAGGGGGTAATGTACAAGTGTTAGAGGATGGAGGTAGAATGGGTTTTCTGAGAGGCGTTGGTGGTGGTGATGTTATTGGTTTTAATTTCTGTTTTTGTTGTCTTTCTTTGTTGTAGGGATGTGCCTAATCTGGATTCTGGGGCATTCCTTCGTGTTCTGGGGTGCTCGGCTGGCGGCGGTTCGCCAGAATGGTCGGCAGCTAGGGCTGGATCGTGGGCAGGCGACTGTTCGGTGGATCGGTGTTCGGATCATGGAGTGGGGCAGGGTGGTCCCAGAATTTGGTCGTTATTGTAAGGTTGACCGGCCTCCGGATGTGCTGGTATTACACGTGGGAGGTAATGATCTGGGAGTCCGGGCGTCACGGGATCTGATCCGGGATATAAAGATCGACTTACTGCGGTTGTGGAAGCAGTACCTGGGTTTGATTGTCATGTGGTCAGACATAGTGACCAGGTTGTCGTGGAGGGGGGCTCGGTCGGTGGAAAAGGTCAATAAGGCCAGGGCCCAGGTGAATCGGGTGGTTGCCAGGTATGTGATCAGGAATGGTGGGATTGTGGTGAGGCACAGGGAGCTGGAGCCGGCAGATTGGCGGTTTCGGAGGGGTGACGGAGTGCACCTCAACGACATTGGAGTGGATTTATGGGCATTGGGCCTGCAGGATGGTGTTGAGCGAGCTTTTGGTGTGTGGCGGGTCCAGGCCACGTAAGGTGTCACGTGGTCTGTCCTGTGGCGGGGGGGTAGGTCTGGTCCAGAAGTTGGAAGTGACTGGTAACTGGACCGGGAGTCATTGTCTCGGTATGGTGGCTCTCGGTTCCGGGATGTGGCAGGCACGGGGTTCTGCCAAAGTGTGGGGGTGTCAATCCGTGGGTGATTGGCACCTCGTCTCTGGGTCGGTGTGTTGCGGCCAGGGGCAAGGGGAGTAGTAGTTATGGACTGGGCCTGCCCCCGGGAGGGTCATGTAATTGGCATTGTCTATTGTTATCTGTGTGTTGTTCTGGGTCGCCCGTTGGACGGCGTCCCTAAGGTGCTTAGTTTGTGAACAATAGGCAATAAAAGGCTGCTGTGGCCATTTTGAACCAAGTCGCATGCAGTCCGTGTGTTTATTTTTAGGATAAGGGTTTTGGTAACACAGACATCACGACTGGAGAATACTCCCTCAGCTGGTCAAGACAGCCATGGATCCCCCCTTGGGGAGGAGGGGCGACATGACCAAGGGGGAGTTAGGGAGTGATGGGGTTAATAGGGACAGTTTGGTAGGCAGGCCTAATATGGCATTAAGGGGTGGTTTTAGCTTGGGAGGAAGAGGAGGAGTAGGGAAAGGGTTAGTCTGGGAGAGCAGGGGGTTACCTCCTCTTCTTCTTCCGGACGCCAAGAGATCCCCGCCCACCCTCCCTTTTTGTGTTGTCATCTGGGGGACGTGGTTTGGGATGTTGGGATGCTATTTGTCACAGCGGCGGGGGGGGTAGGTCTGGTCCAGAGGTGGGAAGTGACTGGTAACTGGACCGGGAGTCATTGTCTCGGTATGCTGGCTCTCGGTTCCGGGATGTGGCAGGCACGGGGTTCTGCCAAAGTGTGGGGGTGTCAATCCGTGGGTAAATGGATCCTCGTCTCTGGGTCGGTGTGTTGCGGCCAGGGGCAAGGGGAGTAGTAGTTATGGACTGGGCCTGCCCCCGGGAGGGTCATGTAATTGGCATTGTCTATTGTTATCTGTGTGTTGTTCTGGGTCGCCCGTTGGACGGCGTCCCTAAGGTGCTTAGTTTGTGAACAATAGGCAATAAAAGGCTGCTGTGGCCATTTTGAACCAAGTCACATGCAGTCCGTGTGTTTATTTTTAGGATAAGGGATTTGGTAACACAGACATCACGACCGGAGAATACTCCCTCAGCTGATCATACAGTAGATTATGCACTTATTCATTCATTCCTCATCTCTACTTTCCATCATCTAATTATCGTGTCTGCTCTCTTCACAGGTATGTCTGCCAACTACTCATCTTTTCCATGAATTGCCTTTCTTTGTATACCCTGCTGTCTGTGCAATTGGTATGTCTGCCAACTACTCCTCTTTTCCATGAATTGCCTTTCTTTGTGTACCCTGCTTTCTGTGCAATTGGTATGTCTGTAACTGGACACTCCATGAACCCTCATTCTCACTTTTCTTTATGACCCCCTGTTATCTATCTCTGCCTATGCTATCCAGCAGCTGGGTTCAGCTTTGATTTAAGTAATTAAGAAGATCACCAGCCCCTCCCTTCTGTGATCCACCTGAGTGCCTTCCAAACACTATATATCTGTACCACACTGTCAGCCTAGACACTGTCGGCGTGTGGATCACTGTGTGTGGATCTATAAGTGTACAGAAAATGAATTAGGCCAGAAAATCTACAGTAGATTATGTACTTATTCATTCATTCATCATCTCTACTTTCCATCATCTAATTATCGTGTCTGCTCTCTTCACAGGTATGTCTGCCAACTACTCCTCTTTTCCATGAATTGCCTTTCTTTGTGTACCCTGCTTTCTGTGCAATTGGTATGTCTGTAACTGGACACTCCATGAACCCTCATTCTCACTTTTCTTTATGACCCCCTGTTATCTATCTCTGCCCAAGCTATCCAAGAGCTGGGTTCTGCTTTGATTTAAGTAATTAAGAAGAGCACCAGCCCCTCCCTTCTGTGATCCACCTGAGTGCCTTCCAAACACTATATATCTGTACCACACTGTCGGCCTAGACACTGTCGGCGTGTGGATCACTGTGTGTGGATCTATAAGTGTACAGAAAATGAATTAGGCCAGAAACTCTACAGTAGATTATGCACTTATTCATTGATTCATCATCTCTAATTTCCATCATCTAATTATCGCGTCTGCTCTCTTCACAGGTATGTCTGCCAACTACTCATCTTTTCCATGAATTGCCTTTCTTTGTATACCCTGCTGTCTGTGCAATTGGTATGTCTGCCAACTACTCCTCTTTTCCATGAATTGCCTTTCTTTGTATACCCTGCTGTCTGTGCAATTGGTATGTCTGTAACTGAACACTCCATGAACCCTCATTCTCACTTTTCTTTATGACCCCCCTGTTATCTATCTCTGCCTATGCTATCCAACAGCTGGGTTTTCACAGGTATGTCTGCCAACTACTCCTCTTTTTCATGAATTGCCTTTCTTTGTGTACCCTGCTTTCTGTGCAATTGGCATGTCTGTAACTGAACACTCCATGAACCCTCATTCTCACTTTTCTTTATGACCCCCTGTTATCTATCTCTTCCTATGCTATCCAATAGCTGGGTTCAGCTTTGATTTAAGTAATTAAGAAGAGCACCAGCCCCTCCCTTCTGTGATCCACCTGAGTGCCTTCCAAACACTATATATCTGTACCACACTGTCGGCCTAGACACTGTCGGCGTGTGGATCACTGTGTGTGGATCTATAAGTGTACAGAAAATGAATTAGGCCAGAATTGGGCTGGAAGGGACCGGAAGGTAACTGAAAACATAGTCACAGTAAACAATGTTTGTGTGTGTTTTTACTTTCACTCCTATAATATTTCCCTTTCTACTTACTTTCCCCTCTAATCCATACAACCAGTAATGAGCTATTCATTTCTCCCTCCATGCTCCCCACCCATCTCACCCTCTCCTCAGATCTGTTCCTCCATTTTACACCCAGTGTCTCCAGACACACACAGCCACCTCATGGCCTCTCCTGCTCCCACCTACTAACACTCTCTCTGCTTCTCACTGCTGGGGACATCTCTCCAAATCCTGGCCTTCCTCACCACATCCCTATTGTCACATCTAACTGTCATCCACACTCTAACACTAATTTCCGCCACCCTTCTAACCTTATACCTATTCACCCAGCCCCGGCTCCCCAAGTCTCACTAACAGGAGCTCTATGGAACGCTCGCTCTGTGTGCAATAAAATTTCCTACATCCATGATCTTTTCATCACTAATAAACTTACCTTCCTCACCATCACAGAAACCTGGCTCACCCCCTCTGACACTGCTTCTCCTGCTACACTTTCTTATGGTGGTCTCTAACTCTCTCACACCCCCCGCCCAGTAACAAGCATGGTGGAGGAGTTGGTTTTCTTCTGTCCGACCAATGCTCCTTTACACCAATTCCACTACCACCCTCGGTTACTCTCCCCTCTTTTGAGGTGCACTTCGTATGCATCTACTCCCCTTCCAACCTCCAACTGGCTGTTATTTATCGTCCCCCAGTGCCAGCCACTGCCTTTTTTGACCATTTCACCACCTGGCTACAACATTTCCTTTCCAGCGACATCCCCACCATCATCATGGGTAACTTTAACATCCCCATTGACACTTCTCACTCATCTGTCTCTAAACTTCTAACACTCGCTTCCTCCTTCGGCTTCACTCAATGGTCCTCTGCAGCTACTCACAAAGATGGCCATACACTGGACCTCATCTTCACTCTTCTCTGTTCCCTATCTAACCTCTCTAATGCGCCCTATCCCTGTCTGACCACAACCTACTCAGATTCTCTTCCCTCTCTTCTCCAAGTACACAACCCCCCCTCCACAAACTTTCACCCCCCTGCAGAAATCTCAATCATCTTGACTTACACTCACTTTCTCAGTCTCTTTTCCCTCTTGCAGACCTTGCTTCTTCACACAATGCAGATGCTGCTGCCACTTTATACAACACCACCATGTCTGCAGCTCTCGAATCAGCTGCCCCCCCTCACACACACCGTTACATACAAACAAGCTCTCACCACTTTCAAGTCTGCACTCACTGCTGCAAAATGAACCTACTTTTCATCCCTCATATCCTCTTTATCCCACAACCCTAAACAGCTATTCAACACTTTCAACTATCTCCTCCATTCCCGGGCACCACCTCCGTCTCCTCTCATCTCAGCTGAAGACTTTGCCTCTTTCTTCAAGCAGAAGATTGACAACATCAGAGCAAGCTTTGGCCCACAATCACCACAGCCACTCCTCACAACTACTTAGCTTTCTTCCTGCAAACCCAGCTCAACCATGACAGATGATCATCTTTCCACTCTACTCTCAAGATTACATCTCACAACCTGCCTGCTTGATCCACTCCCATCCCACCTCATTCCCAATCTCACCACAGTCCTCCTCCCGACCCTAACCCATCTCTTCAACCTATCACTAACAACTGGTGTATTCCATTCATGCTTTAAATATGCCTCAATCACACTCATCCTCAAAAAGCCCTCCCTTGACCCTTCCTCTGTGTCAAACTATCGCCCCATATCACTTGTCCCCTATGCCTCAAAACTACTGGAAAAACATGTCCATCTTAAACTGTACTCACACCTCTCTTCCAGCTCTCTCTTTGAACGGTTACAATCTGGCTTCCGACCCCATCATTCCACTGAAACTGCCCTGACCAATGTCACTAACGACCTACTAACCGCAAAAGCCATGCGACACTACTCTGTCCTCCTCCTCCTTGACCTGTCCTCTGCCTTTGACACAGTAGACCACTCCCTTCTACCACAAATCCTCTCATCTCTGGGCATCACAGACTTGACGCTATCTTGGATCTCCTCATACTTAACCAACCGAACTTTCAACGTCTCCCACTCTCACACTACTACCTCATCTTGCCCCCTATCTGTCGGGTTCCGCCAAGGTTCAGTTCTTGCACCCTTGCTGTTCTCCATTTGCACCTTCGGCCTGGGACAGCTCATAGAGTCCCACGGCTTTCAGTATCATCTCTATGCTGATGATACGCAGATCTACCTCTCTGGACCTGACATCACCTCCCTACTAACCAGAATCCCACAATGTCTGTCTGCTATTTCATCCTTTTTCTCTGCTCGATTCCTAAAACTGAACATGGAAAAAACAGAATTCATTGTCTTTCCTCCCCCTCACTCAACCTCCCCCACCTGACATATCCATCAATGTCAATGGCTGCTCACTTTCCCCAGTGCCACGTGCTTGCTGTCTGGGAATAATCCTAGACTCTGATCTCTCTTTCAAGCCACACATCCAACCCCCCTTCACCTCCTGCCACCTCCAACTCAAAAATATTTCCCGGATCCGTACATTCCTTTCCCAAGAAGCTGCAAAAACCCTAGTACATGCCCTTATTATCTCTCGCCTGGATTATTGCAACCTCCTGCTCTGTGGCCTCCCTTCTAACAGTCTCTCACCTTTAAAATCTACTCTAAACTATGCTGCCTGGCTAATCCACCTGTCCCCCACTACTCCCCGACCTCTCCTCTCTGCCAATCCCTTCACTGGCTTCCCATTGCCCAGCGACTCCAGTTCAAAACACTAACCATGACATACAAAGCCATCCACAACCTGTCTTCTCCCTACATCTGTGACCTAGTCTCCCGGTACTTACCTGCACGTAACCTTCGATCCTCACAAGATCTCCTTCTCTACTCCCCTCTCATCTCCTCTTCCCACCATCGCATCCAAGATTTCTCCAGTGCCTCCCCCATACTCTGGAATGCTCTGCCTCAACACATCAGACTCTCGCCTACCTTGGCAAGCTTCAAAAGGAACCTGAAGACCCAACTCTTCCACAAAGCCTACAACCTGCCATAACCCTCAGTCTGATACAGCGCCGCACAATCAGCTCTACCCTAAACTACTGTATCCTCACCTATCCCTTGAAGACTGTGAGCCCTCGCGGGCAGGGACCTCTATCCTCCTGTACCTGTCGGGGTTTTGTATTGTTTATGATTATTGTAATTGTCCCTATTATGTACACCCCTTTCACATGTAAAGCGCCATGGAATTGATGGCGCAATAATAATAATAATAATAATTAATAAAGTATTGAAGATTAGAGATGAGCGAACCGGTTGCGGTTCGGCTCGAGCTTGGTTCGCCGAACGGAGGTCGCATTCGAGTTCGGTTCGGCGAACCGGTTCGGCGTACTGCTCGAACCCCATAGGAAACAATGGGAGGCAATCACAAACACATAGAAACACCTAGAAAACACCCTCAAAGGTGTCCAAAAGGTGACAAACAACTCACAACACAACACAAACACATGGGAAAGTGACAAGAACAAATTCTAATGCGAAAACAAAACAGCACTATGAGGAAAAAGAGGACAAGACACAGATATAGGCATGGCATGCCCTTCTAAAATCATGTAAAACACCGCAAGGTGACTCCAAGCAGAGTCTCCCTTTTTTCCAAAAATTGGGCCACACAGACACCCCTTCAGTGCCAGCACTTGTGCCCGAGTTGTACACTTCACAAGTAGATTTGCATCAAGCACATTCAAAAATATGCCCTCCTTAACCGTCCCCAGGATGACACCGGGGTAGGAAGCAAAGTCTTTGCTGAACCATGACTTGTTCATCTTGGCTCCTTTTTAAAAATACAGCAAGGGTTACTCCAAGCGGAGTCTCCCTTTTTTCCAAAAATTGGGCCACACAGACAACCACCCCTTCAGTGACAGCACTTGTGCCCCAGTTGTACAATTCACAGGTAGATTTGCATCAAGCACATTCCAAATACAAAGCATTTACTCTCCCCAGGATGACACAGGGGTAGTAAATTCCTTGCGGATCCATGACTTGTTCATTTTGATAAAACGTTAGTCTGTCCACATTGTCACTGGACAGACGCGTGTGCTTATCTGTCAGCACACACCCAGCAGCACTGAAGACACATTCAGAGACAATGCTGGCAGCTGGACACAACAAGATCTCCAAGGCGTAAGTGGAGAGCTCAGGCCATTTTTCAAGATTTGAAGCCCAAAATGAGCAAGGCTCCATTTGCAAAGTCATGGCATCGATGTTCATTTGGAGATACTCCTGTATCATCCTCTCCAGCCGTTTACTATTTGTCAGACTTGTTGTCTCTGGTGCCCTTGCAAAGGAGGGTCTAAAAAAATTATGAAAAGATTCCATAAAATTGCTGTTACCAGCACCAGATACGGTGCTGCTGGTACGGTTAGGCTGTTGATGATAACGAGATGTTTGTCAAGTTACAACTGGGAGCCTCACTCCGTGCACCACGGTTGTTTGGTGGAAAAGCCGAGCTAAGATCGAGTAACAGCTTCTGCTGATACTCCTGCATATGTGCGTCCCTTTTTATGGCTGGAATTATGTCACAAAATTTGGACTTGTAACGGGGATCTAATAGTGTGGCAAGCCAGTACTCATCATCACTTCTAATTTTGACAATCCGAGGGTCATGTTGTAGGTAGTGCAGCAAGAAGGCGCTCATGTGTCTTGCGCAGCCATGCAGACCAAGTCCACGCTGTGTTTGTGGCATAGAGGTGCAAAGGAACTGTCCATGGACATGGAAGACTCAGCGGATGAGGGAGACCTTGGTCAAATTTCAGTTGAAAGAGGTTGGGGGGAGATGTCAGAGGAAGAAAGAACGGTCCAATTCTTCATGTTCTCCTGCACCTTCCTCAACATTTTGCCTGCTACCATGCACCCTTGTTGATCCCTGTCCCCCATGGTCCCATGCCTGCCGCCTTGGTGATGATGAACGTCTGGACCTCAGTGATGTTGTTGTGCCTTGTGCATATAAATGCTCCTGTACTTCCTCCCCTTCCTGTTGTCTCACCCCCTGACTCCAAATAGTGTTTAGCGTGTGCTCCAGCATGTAAATGACTGGAATTGTCATGCTGATAATGGCATTGTCAGCGCTAAACATATTCATTGCCATGTTGAAACTGTGCAGAAGGGTGCATAGGTCCTTGATCTGAGACCACTCCATGAGGTTGTTCTGCCCAACCTCAGCATCTCGTTGGCCCAGGCTATACGTCATGACGTATTTCATCAGTGCTCGGCGGTGCTGCCACAGTCGCTGTAACATGTGGAGAGTCGAATTTCAGCGTGTCGGCACATCACATTTCAGGCGATGAACCGGCAGGCTGAAAGACTTCTGGAGCGATGCAAGGTTCTCAGCTGCGGCGGTTGAACGGCGGAAGTGAGCAGACAGTTTTCGTGCCCTGTTCAGAAGGCCATCTAGCCCGGGATAGTGTGTTAAAAATTGCTGGACAACAAGGTTCAACACATGAGCCATACAAGGCACACGTGTCACGTTGCCCAGGCGAAGGGCCGCACCCAGGTTTGCAGCATTGTCGCACACGGCCTTACCAGGCTGCAGGTTGAGTGGAGACAACCATTTACCAAACTCAGTCTCCAGAGCTGCCCACAACTCAGGCACTGTGTGACTCTTATTTCCAAGACATTTCAAGATAAAGACCGCCTGATGCAATTGCGCTCTGCTGCCAGCATAGTAATGAGGTGTGCGTGATTCCTTGTGCGCAGTTACTACGCTGGTGGCCTGACCAGGCAGGCTTGGGGTGGAGGTGGAGAACCCAGACGAGGTTGAGGAGGCAGAAGCAGTGGAGGAACTTGGACAGACAGAGGATTGATGCACAAGTCGTGGGGACGGCAAGACTTGTGCAGGAGACCCTTCACCATCTATCACCATAGTTACCCAGTGCCCAGTCAGCGACATGTAACGTCCCTGTCCATGCTTACTGGTCCAAGTATCGGTGCTGAAATGCACCCATTCACACACAGAGTTTCTCAAGGAAGCGGTGATGTTGTGTGCGACATGCTGGTGTAGCGCGGGCACACCTTTCTTAGAGAAGTAGTGGCAACTGGGCATCTGGTACTGGGACACAGTGACAGACATAAGGTCTTGAAAATCCTGTGCGTCCACCAGGCGGAAAGGCAGCATTTCGGTAGCCAAGAGCTTACAGAGGGATAAAGTCAACCTCTTAGCTTTGTCATGGGTTGCAGGAAATGGCCTTTTATTTGTCCACATCTGAGGGACAGAGATCTGGCTGCTGTGTGTAGACGGTGGTGAGTAGGGTGTCCCTAAAAAAATGCAGGTTTGTGAGGAAAGTGCAGGCGTAGACATGATGTTTCCTTCATCCAACGTTGGTGCTATCAATGTCTGAGAAAGCTGTACACCCGCACTTGTTTCCCCTTCCAAACCAACTGACGACCTACCAAGCAAACTGCCTGTTGCGATTACAGTGGTGGAAGGTGTGCGTGGAAAACCAGGTGTGATAGCTGTCCCCACATTGCTAGAAGATGAAGAGCGTGCGGATGCACTGGAGGGGGCAGGCGGTGGATGGTCCGCTCCGCTAGGCCGCATTGCAGCACGGTGAGCTTCCCACTGGGACTTATGATATTTATTTATGTGACGATTCATGGAAGAAGTTGTCAAACTGCTGAGGTTTTTGCCTCTACTTACAGTTTCCCGACAAATATTACAGATCACATGATTTGGGCGATCCTTCGCAAGGTCAAAAAAGGACCAGGCTAGGTAAGGCTTAGAGGACATGTGACCTGCTGAGCCACCCCAACTAGTGCTCAGTGCCAGAGTGGTGGCTGAGGATGCAGTTGTAGACGTGCAACCAGTACTCCTCCTCTGTCCAGGAAAGCGCAAGGTAACTTCTTCGTCAGTTGCATCCTCCTCCACCGCCTCTGTTGACCTCCTCGAGTGCCTGACTGTGGGTTGACAGTAGGTGGGATCTAGAACTTCCTCATCAAGCGTTGTGTTTGCACTCCCCTCACCCTCAGATCTAGCCTCTTCCTGCCCTGACAGAATATTTAAGTTGTCATCCCAATGTGGTATCTGCGTCTAATCATCATCAGTATGTTCCTCATTGTCTCTACCAACAGGTGTTACAGTTTGTGAATGAGGGTCAACATTATGCTCAGAAACTTGGTCATCAAGGCCTGAATCTGAGTCACAAAAGTTCTGGGCATCACTGCAGACCATTTCCTGGTCTGTACTCACTGTAGCTTGGGAGCAGACCTCTGATTCCCAGGCTATAGTGTGACTGAACAGCTCTGCAGACTCAGCCATCTCTGGTACACCATACTGTGCAGGGCGGATGGAGACTTGAGAGCTGGGAGAAAGCAAGTGTGATTGGGCTGTCAACTCAGAGGACTGCTTTTTTTTAGATGCGGAAGTTTAGGTGGAGGAGAGGGCACTTGTTGGAGCACTTGAGATCCAGTCAAGCATGTTCTTTTTTTGTGCATCATCTACCTTTGTTCCAGTTGTTTGGGTCTGTAAAAAAAGGAGCACATCGGATTGTCCACGGAAAGTAGTAGACATCTTACTTTTGCTGGAAAATGGCCTATCTTCAGCAGATGTTAATGTAGCTTTGCCACCTTCCCCACAGACAAAACCTTTTTTTCCTTTTCCAACATGCCTGTTCCCCTTTCAACCAGAATCTGTCATTTTGCCACTCATTTTGATAGCGACAAGATTGTCCACTTAAAATGTAGTAGTAAAAATTGAGAGGTGGTGTAGTTTGCAGAGGTGGTCTAGCTTTATTGACAGCTGAAGAAACAACACTGACTATCCCTGACAATGCAACTTTGGCCCTTTAAAGTTTCAGCAGTGTTTGCTATTATAATAGCTTAGTAAAAATGAGCAGGAGGGTGGAATGCAGAGGCGCTGGAAATTGCTTGACACCAGTGGGACACTAATGGAGTCCAACAGACACTTTTTGGATGCCACTAACTTTCAGCTGTGTTTGCTATTATAATAGCTTAGTAAAAATGAAAATGAGCAGGAGGGTAGAATGCAGAGGTGCTGGAAATTGCTTGGCACCAGTGGGACACTAATGGAGTCCAACAGCCACTTTTTGGATGCCACTAAGTTTCAGCTGTGTTTGCTATTTATAATAGCTTAATAAAAATGAGCAGGAGGGTGGAATGCAGAGGTGCTGGAAATTGCTTGGCACCAGTGGGACACTAATGGAGTCCAACAGCCTCTTTTTGGATGCCACTAACTGGCAGCACTCTTTTCAATTAAAATGGCTTTGCAAAAATGTGCAGGAGGGGAGAATGCAGAGGTGGTGGGACTTGCTTAGTACAAGTGGCACAACAATGGCGTACAGCAGCCACTCTTTGGATGGCACAAACTGGCCGCACTCTTTTCAATTAAAATGGCTTTGCACAAATGTGCAGGAGGGTACAGTGGCCAGGTTGTGGGTCAGTGTAGAGGAAAGGAAGCCTCACGTTCTATCTATCCTAATGGTGAAATGTAGCAAGGATTTCCCTGAGCTTAGGTACACAGACGCTGTTATCTGAAGCTGTAAACAGCGTTACCACGGACCTGACTGTCACCTATGGCTCTGAGCCTGAAACTTCTGTACCTATTCAGTAGAGCGCTGTGTGTATAGCGTACACAGCAGGACCGGCGACAGGAGCTGCATGAGTGGTGACTGTCACCCAGACGTAGAAGGCAGATAATGGCGTCCTGAGTAGTGATGAGCGAGCATGCTTGTTACTACTTGGTACTCGCACGAGTATCACTGTACTCGGGCTACTCGGCGGGGACCGAGTAATCTCGCGATACTCGTGCTGTACTCGTGGTCTTCATCCCTGCATGTTGGCGCTCTTTTGAGAGCCAGCCCTCATGCAGGGATTGGCTGGCAGACCACTGCAATGCCACAGCCCTGTTAGTTGTGGAATTGCAGTGATTGGCCGGCCCGCACAGCGTGACTGAGCCTTTATACCGGCGGGCGCGCTGTGCTCTGCTCACAGCCATCCAGACAGTCAGTGCAGGGAGAGTGTCGCTGCTTCAGGGAAAGGTTTGCGGCCCTTTATAGCTATTTCCGTAGCAGGGCTGCAAACAGTGTGACCAAAAGTCCTTCTCAGGACTATTCTAGTTGTATACAGGCAGGCAGGCTATAGCCAGGTCGGAGTACAGTAGCAGAGTCCTTCTCAGGACTATTGTTGCTGTATACAGGCAGGGTATAGCCAGGTCGGAATACAGGCTAGTGACCAGAAGAGTCCTTGTCAGGACTATTGTAGCAGTATACAGGCAGGCAGGCAGGGTATATAGCCATTCCTAGTGGTGACCGTATACCAGCCTTCATCATATCTGGGGCTGGTGTACACAGTCTAAAACAGTCCAGATAGTGTCAGACTTCTCAGTAATTGTCGCTCCTAAAAACCTGTTAGGTTCTTAGTGCGTCCGTGCTTGCATTTAAAAACCGCACGTGTGTGCCTGTCGGTGGCAGCATACAGGTGCACTTGTGTGCGTTTTTACCAAACTATTATATAACACACAAGTGTAGTGTATAATACACATCAGTCAGCAGTGGCTGATAGTGTCAGACTTCTCATTAATTTTTGCTCCTAAAAACCTGTTAGGTTCTTAGTGCGTCCGTGCTTGCATTTAAAAACCGCACGTGTGTGCCTGTCGGTGGCAGCGTACAGGTGCACTTGTGTGCGTTTTTACCAAACTATTATATAACGCACAAGTGTAGTGTATAATACACGTCAGTCAGCAGTGGCTGATAGTGTCAGAGTTCTCATTAATTTTTGCTACTAAAACCTGTTAGGTCCTTAGTGCATCCGTGCTTGCATTTAAAAACCGCACGTGTGTGCCTGTCGGTGGCAGCGTACAGGTGCACTTGTGTGCCTTTTTACCAAACTATTATATAACGCACAAGTGTAGTGTATAATACACGTCAGTCAGCAGTGGCTGATAGTGTCAGAGTTCTCATTAATTTTTGCTCCTAAAACCTGTTAGGTTCTTAGTGCGTCCGTGCTTGCATTTAAAAACCGCACGTGTGTGCCTGTCGGTGGCAGCGTACAGGTGCACTTGTGTGCGTTTTTACCAAACTATTATATAACGCACAAGTGTAGTGTATAATACACGTCAGTCAGCAGTGGCTGATAGTGTCAGAGTTGTTATTAATTTTTGCTCCTAAAACCTGTTAGGTTCTTAGTGCGTCCGTGCTTGCATTTAAAAACAGCACGTGTGTGCCTGTCGGTGGCAGCGTACAGGTGCACGATTTGCACAAACTTGGATATAACGCACAAGTCTAGTGAATACACGTCAGCACAGCATTGCAAAATGCGCAAGGGCGTTGGCAAGGAACAAGGAAGTGGACGTGATGGTGGTGCAGGCAGAGGCCGAGGTCGTGGGCAAGCTCTAATTTCGCCACAACAAAGGGCCACATCTAGTCGCTCGCATGTCCTGTCCCAAATTCTTGGGGACCGCAGCAGTACACCGCTCTTGAACCAAGACCAGTGTCAACAGGTTGTTAGTTGGATAGCGGATAATGCTTCCAGTCAGATTGGCACCACCACAAACACTCTGTCTTCCACACGGTCAAGTGTCAGTAGCCGTGATACTGCACCGCACATTTCAGAACCTGATCCTCCTTCCTACCACAAGGCTGAGTACACGTCCTCGGACATTAATGATCCCACACTTGGACATTCGGAAGAGCTGTTCACGTTTCCATTCGCACATTCTGGCCTCTCGCCAGCTCATGTTGAAGTGGGTCATGAGGAGATCGTATGTACAGATGCCCAAATATTTGAGCAGCCACGTTCTCACGAAGTTGGCAACGTGTCTCAACAAGGGGTGGAGGATGATGAGACACAATTGTCAGAAAGTCAGGAGGAGGAGCAGGGTGTGGAAGAGGAAGACGACGTGGTGGATGATCCAGTAACTGACCCAACCTGGCAGGAGGATATGCAGAGCGAGGACAGCAGTGCACAGGGGGAGGGAGGCATAGCATCCCAACAGGCAGTAAGAAGCAGGGTGGTGGCTCCAGGCAGAAGTCAGGCAACTGTTCCCCGGAACAACAACACGACACAAGGTGCCTGTACAAATGTTAGGTCTTCCCGAGTCTGGCAGTTTTTTAAGTTGGCTCCAGATGATTCTAAAAAGACCATTTGCAACACCTGCCGTTCCAGCATCAGCAGGGGTACCAAAACTAGCAGCCTGACCACCACCAGCATGATCAGGCACATGTCAGCCAAGCACCCGACTTTGTGGGAAGTACAACAGAGTCGAGGAGCAGTGCTTGCTGATGTCACTGCTACGTCTTCGCTGGTTGTGCATGCGAGCCAATCCCCTGTCCATGCTGCCTGCGAACAAGCCTCCTCCAGTCCTGCACCTGCAGTTGCCTACGCAGAAATAACACCATCATCAAGCACATCCTTGTCCCAGCGCAGCGTTCAGTTATCTATTCAGCAAACCTTTGAACGCAGGCGCAAATACACTGCCAACACCCCACATGCCACAGTTCTAAATGCTAACATTTCGCGACTGCTTGCACTGGAAATGTTGCCTTTTAGGCTGGTGGAGACAGAAGCATTCCGCGACCTGATGGCGGCAGCTGTCCCACGTTACTCGGTCCCCAGCCGCCACTATTTCTCCCGGTGTGCCGTCTCCGCGTTGCATAACCACGTGTCACAAAACATCACACGTGCCCTGAACAACGCTGTTTCACCCAAAGTCCACCTAACCACAGACACGTGGACAAGTGCTTGTGGGCAAGGCCGCTACATCTCATTGACGGCACACTGGGTTAATATTGTGGAAGCTGGGACCCAGTCTGAGCAAGGGACGGAACACGTCCTTCCCACACCAAGGTTTGCAGGCCCTACCTCAGTCAGTGTTTCACCCACAGTCTACAGCTCCGGAATGTCATGCTCTTCAGCCTCCTCCTCCTCCTGCGCAACCTCATCCACTGTACCCTCCACACCAGTCCCAAGCTGGAAGCACTGCAGCACTGCCTCGGCGAAGCGGCAACAGGCTGTGCTGAAGCTAATCTGCATAGGTGACAAACCCCAAAATGCAGAAGAGGTGTGGACAGCTCTGAAACAGCAGGCAGATCACTGGCTCACACCTCTGAACCTAAAGCCAGGAAAGGTCGTGTGTGACAATGGCCGGAACCTGGTGGCGGCTTTGAGGCGAGGCCAGCTGACACATGTTCCATGCGTGGCCCATGTGCTCAACCTCGTGCTTCAGCGGTTTCTAAAGTCATACCCAGAGCTGTCTGATCTGCTGGTAAAAGTTCGCCGCCTGTCTGCACATTTTCGAAAGTCACCTACTGCTTCAGCCGGCCTTGCTGGCTTTCAGCGCCGTTTGCATCTTCTGGCTCACAGACTGGTGTGTGATGTCCCCACGCGTTGGAATTCAACTCTGCACATGTTGGTCAGGATATGTGAGCAGAAGAGGGCAGTTGTTGAGTACCTGCATCACCTAAGCCGTCGGGAAATGGGTCAAACTCCACACATAACACCTGAGGAGTGGAGATGGATGTCCGACCTATGTACCATCCTCCAAAACTTTGAGGACTCCACCAAGATGGTGAGTGGTGATGACGCCATTATTAGCGTCACCATACCGCTACTCTGCCTTCTAAAACGGTCTCTGCTCAAAAACAAACATGATGCATTGCAGGCGGAGCGCGATGAGTTGCAGCAAGAAACAGTAGTGGGTGTGGGTGATAACACACAGCCCAGCCTCGTCTCATCACAATGTGCAGTGGAGGACTATGACGAGGAGGAGGATGAAGACATGGAGCAACTCTCCGGCCAAATTGAGGATATGACATGCACACCAGTCATATCCTCGGTTCAGCGTGGCTGGCCAGAGGACAGGGTAGATGAGGAGGAGGAGGAGGAGGAGGACAGCATGTTCAGTCATCGTGTTGGTCAGGCTACTGAAGTCCTGGCTGTTAAGAGTCTGGCGCACATGGCTGACTTTATGGTAAGCTGCCTGTCTCGTGACCCTCGCGTTAAGAACATCTTGGCCGACAATCATTACTGGTTGGTAACACTGTTAGACCCACGCTACAAGGAGAACTTTATGTCTCTTATTCCCGAGGCGGAGAGGTCAACCAAAATGCAGCAGTTCCGGAAGGCCATAGTCACGGAAGTAGGCAAAGCATTCCCCTCACAAAACGCTAGCGGCAGAGGTCAGGAATCAGTGGACAACCAAGGCGTACAGCCGAGAGAGGCACAAGTCCAATCCGCCAGAGGTAGGGGAACAGTCTTTAAGATGTGGGACAGTTTTCTCAGCCCCTCACGTACCACAGCCCCTGAGGTGCGGGGTAGTGCCACAAGAAATCCTAAGTTTGCCCAGATGCTCAAGGAGTACCTTGCAGATCGAACAACTGTACTCCGACATTCCTCTGTGCCTTACAATTATTGGGTATCCAAGGTGGACACGTGGCATGAATTGGCTCTCTACGCCTTGGAAGTCCTGGCCTGCCCTGCCGCTAGCGTTTTGTCAGAGCGTGTTTTTAGTGCCGCAGGTGGAATCATTACAGATAAACGCACCCGCCTGTCAACTGAAAATGCTGACAGGCTGACTCTGATCAAGATGAACAAGGGTTGGATTGGGCCAGACTTCACCACACCACCAGCAAATGAGAGCGGAATTTAAAGTTTGTAACGGGAATTTGCCATGTACCTCCAGTCACCCATGGGTACACAGTTCTGGACTTTGGATAATCGCTGGACTGCTCCTCCTTCTCCTCATGCGCCACCATGATGACCGTTACAATAGTTAGGCCTTTGTTTCAGGTATACCCCCAGTGGTAAATTTTTTCGCCCATTCTTTGCAGAATGGACATTACAACGACAGGAGACCCGCTCCTTTGCAATGGGAACAATGTTTTGAGGCCCTCATGCACGTCTCTATCCAGGGACAACGTGGAGCCTCCCAATTTTTGGCTGCCCTGCCAAAGGGCTATACTATAATACACCCACTTCCTGACAATGGACACTTAATGTTTTGAGGCCCTCATGCACGTCTCTATCCAGGGACAACGTGGAGCCTCCCAATTTTTGGCTGCCCTGCCAAAGGGCTATACTATAATACACCCACTTCCTGACAATGGACACTTAATGTTTTGAGGCCCTCATGCACGTCTCTATCCAGGGACAACGTGGAGCCTCCCAATTTTTGGCTGCCCTGCCTAAGGGCTATACTATAATACACCCACTTCCTGACAATGGACACTTAATGTTTTGAGGCCCTCATGCACGTCTCTATCCAGGGACAACGTGGAGCCTCCCAATTTTTGGCTGCCCTGCCTAAGGGCTATACTACAATAGACCCACTTCCTTGCAATGGACACTTCAGGTTTACAGGCCATCATGCACGTCTGTATGCAGGGGCATTGGTGAACCTCACAATTTTGGACTGCCCTGGCAAAGGAAAATACTACAAAGACTCACTTCCTCAAAATGGGCACATTAGACTCAGAGGCCTTTATGTACGTCTCTTCTCAGGGACATCGGAGTGCCACACAATGTTTTACGTAAAATCTTTCATGTATTGATCTCAAAAAGTAACATACATTAGCTCTATCTCACTATTGGGTATGTTCCCTTAACATTTCCGCCATGAAAATTCATTTTGGTGTCATTTTGGAAGGTTTTCTGGTGAGTCCGTAAAAATGGCGTAAAACGCGGACAAAATTGTTCACAGCTGTGACTTTTGAGTGATAAATGCTTCAAGGGGTCTTCCCCATGCTGTTGCCATGTCATTTGAGCACTCTTCTGAGACTTTTGTGCCGTTTTTAGGGTTTCTACATGCTGCCGGGGGTCATTTCACAAAAATACTCGGGTCTCCCATAGGATAACATTGGGCTCGGTGCTCGGGCCGAGTACACGAGTATCTTGGGATGCTCGGCCCGAGCCTCGAGCACCCGAGCTTTTTAGTACTCGCTCATCACTAGTCCTGAGGGAAAATGTCCATATTTATAATGCAAGGACATGTAACATGGACAGCCTATGACACATGGCCTTGCTTGTCTGGCAAAACGTCCACTTAGCTGTGTGTTTCTGGGATTGGTTGACATGCTGGCCCGCCCCACTACACGCGAGCTTAGGAAAAAAAAAAAAATGGCGTTAGCCTTTTTCTCAGCACAACAGGTCTAAAGCCCGTCCCCCTCGCAAACTATACGCTGAAATTTGTTAATAGTGTGAATCACAGAGTGACTCACACTATTACAGTGAAAAGCAAGCTAGTAATTAGCTAGGCTTTTTGCTGATAGAACCGTTCTCGAACGTAACTCGAGCTGCCGAACTTTTAGCAAAAAGCTCGAGTTCCAGTTCTATCTAGAACTCCCCCCAAAATCACTCGAACTGCGAACTGGAGAACCACGAACCACAAACCGCGCTCAACTCTATTGAAGATTTAACTAATTAAAAAAAATTGCCCCCAAACATCTTCTGTGGATCAGTACTGACTACAAAAAAATCTTCCATGTTGTCTCCAACTTCCCTCACGATTTGTCAGACAGGGATTTTTTCCTTTAGTTTGATGCATTTCTCGTGTTTTACTTTCGGGTTCTTAATTTTGACAGTGTCATTGTGTTACTTCAAAAAAGCTTTCTTAAAACTCTTGTATTTCATAAAATTTCTAAATTCTTTTAATTATTTATTACAATTTTTTATCTCCAGAACTTTCTGTTCTTTTCTACACTTTCTTCATGGTTGTATTTCATAAAGACAATTGTGTAAATGTGTTTATTTTATATGTATTGTAAGTCAGCAGCATACAACTCTACAAAAGATGCTCACTATTGTGATACTTTTAGAAAAGAAAGAAATGTTATAATTTTATGATAAATATTATGCCAGTGCTTCACGACAACTATACTTCATGGTCACCATAAAAATGTAAAGCATGTGCACATTTAAATAAAACAGTGTAGTGTGCTGCCTACAGAAACATGTGATTAATATTGCTTGGATTTTAATACAGCATTCCTGTCATATGGAGGCTGAATTCACAGTGCTGTACATTGTTCATGCATAATCTACTACTATAGCACCTGACATGTATTGTTAAAAATAATATAATCGACATCATTTATAAAAAAAAAAAAAAGCTCAATTATTTTAATGTATTATGTTACACATGGTGAAGATTTATTTTCCTAGGTTAGGTATAATAAATATATTTTTTTTATATAGAATGCCAACATATTATCCAGCATTTTACAATGCAGCAGGGACATGTACAGACTATTAATACATACATTACAAAGTAACACATACAGTTAGGTCCAGAAATATTTGGACAGTGACACAATTTTCGCGAGTTGGGCTCTGCATGCCACCACATTGGATTTGAAATGAAACCTCTACAACAGAATTCAAGTGCAGATTGTAACGTTTAATTTGAAGGTTTGAACAAAAATATCTGATAGAAATTGTAGGAATTGTACACATTTCTTTACAAACACTCCACATTTTAGGAGGTCAAAAGTAATTGGACAAATAAACCAAATCCAAACAAAATATTTTTATTTTCAATATTTTGTTGCGAATCCTTTGGAGGCAATCACTGCCTTAAGTCTGGAACCCATGGACATCACCAAACGCTGGCTTTCCTCCTTCTTAATGCTTTGCCAGGCCTTTACAGCCGCAGCCTTCAGGTCTTGCTTGTATGTGGGTCTTTCCGTCTTAAGTCTGGATTTGAGCAAGTGAAATGCATGCTCAATTGGGTTAAGATCTGGTGATTGACTTGGCCATTGCAGAATGTTCCACTTTTTTGCACTCATGAACTCCTGGGTAGCTTTGGCTGTATGCTTGGGGTCATTGTCCATCTGTACTATGAAGCGCCGTCCGATCAACTTTGCGGCATTTGGCTGAATCTGGGCTGAAAGTATATCCCTGTACACTTCAGAATTCATCCGGCTACTCTTGTCTGCTGTTATGTCATCAATAAACACAAGTAACCCAGTGCCATTGAAAGCCATGCATGCCCATGCCATCACGTTGCCTCCACCATGTTTTACAGAGGATGTGGTGTGCCTTGGATCATGTGCCGTTCCCTTTCTTCTCCAAACTTTTTTCTTCCCATCATTCTGGTACAGGTTGATCTTTGTCTCATCTGTCCATAGAATACTTTTCCAGAACTGAGCTGGCTTCATGAGGTGTTTTTCAGCAAATTTAACTCTGGCCTGTCTATTTTTGGAATTGATGAATGGTTTGCATCTAGATGTGAACCCTTTGTATTTACTTTCATGGAGTCTTCTCTTTACTGTTGACTTAGAGACAGATACACCTACTTCACTGAGAGTGTTCTGGACTTCAGTTGATGTTGTGAACGGGTTCTTCTTCACCAAAGAAAGTATGCGGCGATCATCCACCACTGTTGTCATCCGTGGACGCCCAGGCCTTTTTGAGTTCCCAAGCTCACCAGTCAATTCCTTTTTTCTCAGAATGTACCCGACTGTTGATTTTGCTACTCCAAGCATGTCTGCTATCTCTCTGATGGATTTTTTCTTTTTTTTCAGCCTCAGGATGCTCTGCTTCACCTCAATTGAGAGTTCCTTAGACCGCATGTTGTCTGGTCACAGCAACAGCTTCCAAATGCAAAACCACACACCTGTAATCAACCCCAGACCTTTTAACTACTTCATTGATTACAGGTTAACGAGGGAGACGCCTTCAGAGTTAATTGCAGCCCTTAGAGTCCCTTGTCCAATTACTTTTGGTCCCTTGAAAAAGAGGAGGCTATGCATTACAGAGCTATGATTCCTAAACCCTTTCTCCAATTTGGATGTGAAAACTCTCATATTGCAGCTGGGAGTGTGCACTTTCAGCCCATATTATATATATAATTGTATTTCTGAACATGTTTTTGTAAACAGCTAAAATAACAAAACTTGTGTCACTGTCCAAATATTTCTGGCCCTGACTGTAGCTCCCCCATTACGGAAGGTGTGAGGGACCTGCTCAGATTTCTTCAATAAAGGTATCAATGTGATCAGTATTACAGTGCCATCATCTTGTCCTTGTCCTTACATTACATTACAAAATTGTGCTGACATGACATTTCTTTAAATAGAGGAGTTTAAAGTGCCAAAGAAAAACACAGACCACTCATTTGAAATGTCTATCTTAAAATACATTTTATAAATGACTATATCCATAAAGCTTAACATTAAACATATACTAATACATATGATATGTCAGTTTGAAACACTGTTCCTATGAAGGTTTTTGTTTGTTGCCAGTTGTTTGGATAGTCCAGAATGGTTATTATTTAGTTCTTCCACTATGAGGTATGAAGTTAACTTAGTCACCCAAGACATTGAGCACTGGGTTGAGTGATGCCTTCCACCATCGGGAATGCACTCTGCTCCCAAAGATTTATGTGCACAAACAAGCAAACCAAGACACAAAGCTCCATTTTCGCACATGTCAATACATTATTAGCAAAGTTGTAGCCAAACACGTATCTTGAAAGTCAATGAAGTGTCTGCCCCAGTAAGGTCAGGAAAAGGGGTACAGGGCAAGTTAAATAGGAGCTGTTAGTGTGTGATTAAATATTTGGAGGAACAAACAAGGCAACCTGTCACAAGGACCACAAACATAAAACTTTGGGTTATCTTCCTAGCACTTGAGTTTAACAAACTGTGGATCGGGGTAAGAGAATATTAGGAGGGCCTGGAGAGTACCCAGTGCTCATGGTGAACATCAGCACTAATAACAAAATTAGAGGTAGCTGGAAGGTGCTTAAAGGGAAGGTGTCATAAAAAAAAAAAAATAACTGAACAAATCATTAATCTTTTAATGTTTTTGCCTAAATATTATTATCTGTTGTTAATTGAGCAAAATATAAAACATTTTTCCACTCTTAAACATTAGGGGAAGCAGCTGCTGAAATCCTACTATAGAACTACTGTAGAACTAGGTCATATTACAACTGCAGTAAAAGTGGGTGGAATCTGCTCTCCTGTGTGTGATGTCACCCTACCCCAATCTGGGTGTTTCCAAAAAGATAAGGGAAGATGAAGTTTAGTCTAAAGTGTCACCAAGGACAGCTGCGTGTGGCATGCAATGCTCTGCCACACGCACGAACACTAGCAATGCTCTGCTGCATGCACGTCCGCAATGTTCTGCTGCATGCACACCCACAATGATCAGCGGCATGCATGCTCACAATGTTCTGCCGCATGCACGCCCACAATGCTCTGCCACATGCACGCACGTCTGCAATGCTCTGCTTCATGCACACCCACAATGCTCTGACGCATGCACTCACTCCCACAATGCTCTGCTGCACGTACGCCCACAATGCTCTGCCGCATGCATGCCTGCAATGCTCTGCTGCATGCACACATGCAATGCTTTGTCGCATGCACGCACGCCAGCAATGCTCTGCCGCACGCACGCCTGCAATGCTCTGCTGCATACACGCCCGCCCGCATGCAATGCTGTGCCGCACACACACCCGCAATGCTCTGCCTCACGCATGCATGAATGCACGCCAAAGGCAAGCATGCCCGCAATGCTCTGTCGCACGCGCACCCACAATGCTTTGCCACACGCACTACTCACACCCGGAAGGCTCTGCTGCATGCACGCCTGTGTATATCGCGCTCCTCTGTATTCTGTGCTCTGCTGAACTGAGGAGTAGAGGCCTGAGGTGAGCACATGAGAGCAGGGGGAGTGGCAGCGGCGGGGAAACAGCGGGGAGAGTTTAGCAGTGGAGGGGGGAGTGGCGGCAGCAGGGAGAGCGATGGGGAGAAGGGTGAGAGTAGCGGTGGCAAGAGCAGGGGAAGGGTAGCGGCGGCTGCCCGGCGCCGGTACTCACACATCCCGGGTGACAAGGGGAAAGTGCAGCACACAGTATACGCTGTGAGCTCCACAAAGATGGCACTGATCTCTTCCCTCTGTTGTGATCTGGACAGCCCAGGGGGCATGTCCAGGTCACAGCAGGGAGCTCTCCATGTTGTCTGGGGGTTGGATCGCGACTATGTGATCCAATGCCCATGGTGCTGCCATAAATGCGGTGAGGAGATAAATGTGCACAAGCATTGCCCTCAGCTAGGGTGTCGCTGGTGTGAAATTTAAAGGAGGCTCACACAATTGAAAAGAGGTCACGGCAAAGTTGAATGCCCTACCCACAGTCCTGCCCCATAACCCCTGGCCAATGCATGAAGAGATTATTGCACCAAAACGTCTAAGGTGAATTAAAAAAGAACCAGGCTGTGGATTATTTCACTACAGATATCCATTAAATCAGTATTCCAGGGCCTTTATTGGCAAATCTTTACTTTAACAGGTTAAATGGTGATGACAGATTCCCTTTAATGCAAGGACCTTAAAGGTAGTTTTCCCTGAAATACTGTGTGAACCTCATTCCATGCCAGAGGCGCAGTGGAATATTCGAGAGGTCAAACTGTTGCTCACCAATTTGTGTAGGAAGAAGGATTTGGGGCTCCTGGAGAACTAGACCAACTTCTCTGTCGGCTTCAGACTCTGCTAGGGATAGACTGCACCTCAATGGGTACAGAAAGATAGAGGAGGGTTTTAGCTAGGGACTAGGGGTGGGCAATTACTCTACAGGAGTGGAAAATAAAGTTGATAGTCACATTGGCGAAAGTAATCAAAGTGATTGTGGCATGGGGGAAATGTTAGAACAATCATATAAAGTGCATGTACAATAATGCAAGAAGCCTCTTTAATAGAGTTGAGCGATGTTCGAGGTTCGAGGTTCGCCAATTTCATGTTCGAGTGATTTTGGGGGTGCTAGAGATCAAACTCGAACGCGACCTTTTTGCTAAAAGCTCGACAGCTCGAGTTACGTTCGAGAATGGTTCGATCAGCAAAAAACCTAGCTAGTTACTAGCTGGCTTTTCACTGTAATAGTGTGAGTCACTCTGTGATTCACACTATTATCTAATTTCAGCGTATAGTGTGCGGGGGGGGGCGCGTTTAGATCAGTGCTGCTGGGATAATGGCAATCGCCATTTTTTTTTCATTTTTCCCTAAGCGCGCGTGCAGTGGGGCGGGCCAGAATGTCAGCCAATCACAGACACACACACAGCTAAGTGGTCTTTTGTGCCAGACAAGCAAGGGCATGTGTCATAGGCTGTTAATATCACATGTCCTTGCATTATAAATATGGCCATTTTCCCTCACGGCGCCATTATCCGCTTTCTGCGTGTAGGTGACAGTCACCGCTCACGCAGCTCCTGTCGCCGCTCCGGCTGTGTACGCTATACACACAGCGCTCTACAGATTAGGGACAGAAGTTTATTTCAGCCCTTTTCAGGGCTGATTTCCTGGGGCTCAGAGCCATAGGTGACAGGCAGGTCCGTGGAAATGCTGTATACAGCTTCAGATAACAGCGTCTGTGTACCTAAGCTCAGGGAATTCCTTGCTGCATTTCACCATTAGGAGGGATAGAAAGTGAGGCTTCCTTTCCTGTCCACTGACCCAGAGAACCCGGTCACTGTACCCACCTGCCCACTTTTGCCACGCTATTTTTATAGCAAACAGTGCTGAAACTAAGTGGCATTCAAAACGTGTCTGCTATACTAATTTAGTGTCCCACTTGTGTAAAGCAAGTCCCACCACCTCTACATTCTACCCTCAAGCACATTTTGCTACGCTATTTTTATAGCAAACAGTGCTGAAAATTAGTGGCATCCAAAAAGTGTCTGCTATACTAATTTTGTGTCCCACTTGTGCCAAGCAAGTCCCACCACCTCTGCATTCAACCCTCATGCACATTTTGCTACACTATTTTTATAGCAAACCGTGCTGAAAATTAGTGCCATCCACAAAGTATCTGCTATACTAATTTAGTGTCCCACTGGCGCCAAGCAAGTCCCACCACCTCTGCATTCAACCCTCATGCACATTTTGCTACGCTATTCTTATAGAAAACAGTGCTGAACATAAGTGGCATCCACAAAATGTCTGCTATACTAATTTTGTGTCCCACTGGTTCCAAGCAAGTCCCAGCACCTCTGCATTCAACCCTCATGCACATTTTGCTACGCTATTCTTTTAGCAAACAGTGCTGAACATAAGTGGCATCCAAAAAGTGTCCGATATACTAATTTTGTGTCCCACTTGTGCCAAGCAAGTCCCACCACCTCTGCATTCAACCCTCATGCACATTTTGCTACGCTATTTTTATAGCAAACAGTGCTGAAAATTAGTGGCATCCACAAAGTGTCTGCTATACTAATTTAGTGTCCCACTGGTGGCAAGCAAGTCCCACCACCTCTGCATTCAACCCTCATGCACATTTTGATACATTATTTTTATAGCAAACAGTGCTGAAAATTAGTGGCATCTAAAAAGTGTCTGCTATACTAATTTTGTGTCCCACTGGTGCCAAGCAAGTCCCACCACATCTGCATTCAACCCTCATGCACATTTTGCTATGCTATTCTTATAGCAAACAGTGCTGAACATAAGTGGCATCCACAAAGTGTCTACTATACTAATTTTGTGTCCCACTTATGCCAAGCAAGTCCCATCACCTCTGCACTCAACCCTTATGCACATTTTGCTACGCTATTTTTATAGCAAACAGTGCTGAAAATTAGTGACATACAAAAAGTGTCTGGTATACTAATTTTGTGTCCCACTTGTGCCAAGCAAGTCCCACCACCTCTGCATTCAACCCTCATGCACATTTTGCTACGCTATTTTTATAGCAAACAGTGCTGAAAATTAGTGGCGTCCACAAAGTGTCTACTATACTAATTTAGTGTCCCACTGGTGCCAAGCAAGTCCCAGCACCTCTGCATTCAACCCTCATGCACATTTTGCTACGCTATTCTTATAGCAAACAGTGCTGCCAGTTTTAGGGCCATAGTTGCATTGTCAGGGATAGTCAGTGTTGTTTCTTCAGCTGTCAATAAAGCTAGACCACCTCTGCAATCTACACCACTTCTCAATTTTTGCTACCACATTTTAAGTGGCTAATCTTGTCGCTAACAAAATGAGTGGCAAAAGGACAGATGCAAGTGGAAAGGGAAACAGGAGTGTTGGAAAAGGAAAAAAAGTTTGTGTCCGTGGGGAAGGTGGCAAAGCTACATTAACATCTGCTGAAGATAAGCCATCTTCCAGCAAAAGTAAGATGTCTACTACCTTCCGTGGACAATCCGATGTGCTCCCTTTTTTACGGACCCGAACAACTGTAAGAAATGTAGATGATGCACAAAAAAAGAACATGCTTGACTGGATCTCAAGTGCTCCAACAAGTGCCCTCTCCTCCACCTCAACTACCACATAAAAAGTCCTCTGATCAGCAAAAGTAAGATGTCTACTACTTACCGTGGACAATCCAATGTGCTCCCTTTTTTACGGACACGAACAACTGAAACAAAGGTAGATGAGGCCAAAAAAGGAAAATGCTTGAATGGATCTCAAGTGGTCCAACAAGTGGGAAAATGAAGGAAAATGAAGGAAAGCAATCCAGCTGAGTGACCAGGTGATTTATTATATTATTATTTATTAATAAATCACCTGGTCACTCAGCTGGATCGCTTTCCTTCGTTTTCTCATTGCTGCGGCCAGGGCAGGGCCAGATCCGTGTCTGAGGTGCGGTGAGGTCAGACGTGGGTGAGCTGGATTCCATTACAAGGTCCAACAAGTGCCCTCTCCGCCACCTCAACTACCGCTTCCAAAAAAAGCAGTCCTCTGAGTTGTCATCCCAATCACACTTGCTTTCTCCCAGCTCTTAAGTCTCCACCCGTCCTGCACAGTATGGTGTAACAGAGATGGCTGAGTCTGCAGAGCTGTTCAGTCACACTATAGGCTGAGAATCAGAGGTCTGCTCCCAAGCTACAGTGAGTACAGACCAGGAAATGGTGTACAGTGATGTCCAGAAGCTTTGTGACTCAGATTCAGGCCCTGATGACCAAGTTTATGAGCATAATGTAGACCCTCATTCCAAAACTGTAACACCTGTTAGTTGAGTCAATGAGGAACATACTGATGACGATGAGACGCAAATATCAGATTTGGATGACAACTTAAATATTCGGTCAGGACAAAAAGAGGCTAGGTCTGAGGGCGAGGGCAGTGCAAACACAATGCTTGATGATGAAGTTCTAGATCCCACCTACTGTCAACCCACAGTCAGGCAGTTGAGGAGGTCAACAGAGGCAGTGGAGGAGGATTCAACTGACGACAAAGTTACCTTGCGCCTTCCTGGACAGAGTCAGAGTACTGGTTGCACGTCTACAACTGCATCCTCAGTCACCACTCTGCCTCTGAGCACAAGTCGTGGTGGCTCAGCAGGTCACTTGTCCTCTAAGCCTTGCCTAGCCTGGTCCATTTTTGACCTTGCAAAGGATCTCCCAAATCAT
Organism: Anomaloglossus baeobatrachus; assembly: GCF_048569485.1. Classification (NCBI taxonomy): domain Eukaryota; kingdom Metazoa; phylum Chordata; class Amphibia; order Anura; family Aromobatidae; genus Anomaloglossus; species Anomaloglossus baeobatrachus. Next base: position 157,331,144 of record NC_134359.1, read on the forward strand.
GTGATCTGTAAAATTTGTCAGGAATCTGTAAGTAGAGGCAAAAAGCTCACCAGTTTGACAACTTCTTCCATGAATCGTGACATGAATACCAAGCATAATTCCCAGTGGGAAGCTCACTGTGCTGCAATGCGGCCTAGCGTAGTGGGCCAACCACCGCCTGCCCCTTCCAGTGCATCCACGGGCTCTTCATCTTCTATAACTGTGGGGACAGCTGTCACAACTGGTTTTCCATGCACACCTTCCACCACTGTAACCGCAACAGGCAGTTTGCTTGGTAGGTCGTCAGTTGGTTTGGAAGGGGAAACAAGTGCGTGTGTACAGCTCTCTCAGACATTGATAGCACCAATGTTGGATGAAGGCAGCATCATGTCTACAACTGCATCCTCAGCCACCACTCTGCATCTGAGCACTAGTCGGGGTGGCTCAACAGGTCACATGTCCTCTAAGCCTTGCCTAGCCTGGTCCTTTTTTGACCTTGCGAAGGATCGCCCAAATCATGTGATCTGTAAAATTTGTCGGGAAACTGTAAGTAGAGGCAAAAACCTCAGCAGTTTGACAACTTCTTCCATGAATCGTCACGTGAATAAATATCATAAGTCCCAGTGGGAAGCTCACCGTGCTGCAATGCGGCCTAGCGGAGCGGACCATCCACCGCCTGCCCCCTGCAGTGCATCCGCGCGCTCTTCATCTTCTAGGACTGTGGGGACAGCTATCACACCTGGTTTTCCACGCACACCTTCCACCACTGTAACCGCAACAGGCAGTTTGCTTGGTAGGTCATTAGTTGGTTTGGAAGGGGAAACAAATGCGGGTGTACAGGTCTCTCAGACATTGATAGCACCAACGTTGGATGAAGGACACATCATGTCTATGCTTGCACTTTCCTCACAAACCTGCATTTTTCTAGGGACACACTACTCACCACCGTCTACACACAGCACCCAGATCTCTGTCCCTCAGATGTGGACAAATAAAAGGCCATTTCCTCCGACCCATGATAAAGCTAAGAGGTTGACTTTATCCCTCTGTAAGCTCTTGGCTACCGAAATGCTGCCTTTTCGCCTGGTGGACACACAGGATTTTTGAGACCTTATGTCAGTCGCAGTGCCCCAGTACCAGATGCCCAGTCGCCACTACTTCTCTAAGAAAAGTGTGCCTGCACTACACCAGCATGTCGCACACAACATCACCGCTTCCTTGAGAAACTCTGTGTGTGAATGGGTGCATTTTACCCCCGATACTTGGACCAGTAAGCATGGACAGGGGCGTTACACGTCGCTGACTGGGCACTGGGTAACTATGGTGATAGATGGAGAAGGGTCTGCTGAACAAGTCTTGCCGTCCCCACGACTTGTGCGTCAATCCTCTGTATGTGTAAGTTCCTCCAACACTTCTGCCTCCTCAACCTTGTCTGGGTCCTCCACCTCCGCCCCAAGCCTGCCTGGTCAGGCCACCAGCGTTGTAACTGCGCACAAGGAATCACGCACACCTCCTTACTATGCTGGCAGCAAAGTGCAATGGCATCAGGCGGTCTTTAGCTTGAAATGTCTTGGAAATTAGAGTCACACGGCGGCTAAGTTGTAGTCAGCTCTGCTGTCCGAGTTTCATAAATGGTAGTCTGCACTCAACCTGCAGCCAGGTAAGGCCATGTGCGACAATGCTGCAAACCTGGGTGCGGCCCTTCGCCTGGGCAAGGTGAGACACGTACCTTGTATGGCTCACGTGTTGAACCTTGTTGTCCAGCAATTTTTAACACACTATCCCGGCCTAGATGGCCTTCTGAACAGGGCACGAAAACTGTCTGCTCACTTCCGCCGTTCAACAGCCGCAGCTGAGCCACTTGCATCGCTCCAGAAGTCTTTCGGCCTGCCGGTTCATCGACTGAAATGCGATGTGCCGACACGCTGGAATTCGACTCTCCACATGTTACAGCGACTGTGGCAGCACCGCCGAGCACTGGTGCAATACAACATGACGTGTAGCTTGGGTCAACGAGATGCAGAGGTGGGGCATATCACCCTGATGGAGTGGTCTCAGATTAAGGACCTATGCACCCTTTTGCACAGTTTCGACATGGCGACAAATATGTTTAGCGCTGACAATGCCATTATCAGCATGACAATTCCAGTCATTTTCATGCTGGAGCACACGCTAAACACTATTTGGAGTCAGGGGATGGTTCAACAGGAAGGAGAGGAAATACATGAGGATTCATATGCGCAAGGGATAACAACTAGAGATGAGCGAACCGGTCCCGGTTCGGCTCGAGGTCGGTTCGCCAAACGGAGGTCCCATTCGAGTTCGGTTCGTCGAACGTTCGACGAACCAAACTCGAACCGCATAGGAAACAATGGCAGGCATTCACAAACACATAAAAACACCTAGAAAACACCCTCAAAGGTGTCCAAAAGGGGACAAACAACTCACAACACAACACAAACACATGAGAAAGTGACAAGGACATATACTCATGTGAAAACAAAAGAGCAGGACAAGGAAAAAGAGGAGGAGACACAGATATAGGCATGGCACGCCCTTCTAAAATCATGTAAAACACCGCAAGGTGACTCCAAGCGGAGTCTTCCTTTTTTCCAAAAATTGGGCCCCACACACACCCACCCATTCAGTGACAGCAGTTGTGCCCCAGTTGTACACTTCACAGCTAGATTTGCATCAAGCACATTCAAAAATACGCCATACTTAACCGTCCCCAGGATGACACCAGGGTAGGTAGCAAAGTCTTTCCTGATCCCAGCTCTGTTCATCTTGGCTCCTTTGAAAAAACACAACAACCAATGGTACTCCAAGCGGAGTCTCCCTTTTTTCCAAAAATTGGGCCCCACACACACCCACCCCTTCAGTGGCAGCAGTTGTGCCCCAGTTGTACACTTCACAGCTAGATTTGCATCAAGCACATTCAAAAATACGCCATACTTAACCGTCCCCAGGATGACACCAGGGTAGGTAGCAAAGTCTTTCCTGATCCCAGCTCTGTTCATCTTGGCTCCTTTTAAAAAACACAGCAAGCAAGGGTTACTCCAAGCGGAGTCTCCCTTTTTTCCAAAAATTGGGCCCCACACACACCCACCCCTTCAGTGGCAGCAGTTGTGTCCCAGTTGTACACTTCACAGCTAGATTTGCATCAAACACATTCAAAAATACGCCATAATTAACTGTCCCCAGGATGACACCGGTGTAGGTAGCAAAGTCTTTCCTGATTCCAGCTCTGTTCATCTTGGCTCCTTTTAAAAAACACAGCAAGCAAGGGTTACTCCAAGCGGAGTCTCCCTTTTTTCCAAAAATTGGGCCCCACACACACCCACCCCTTCAGTGGCAGCAGTTGTGCCCTAGTTGCAAACAGGATGTTTTGATTTGCATCAAGCACATTCAAAATCCACAAGCATTTACTCTCCCCAGGATGACACAGGGGTAGTAAATTCCTTCTGGATCCATGACTTGTTCATTTTGATGAACGTCAGTCTGTCCACATTGTCACTGGACAGACGCGTGCGCTTATCTGTCAGCACACACCCAGCAGCACTGAAGACACGTTCAGAGACAATGCTGGCAGCTGGACATGACAAAATCTCCAAGGCGTAACTGGAGAGCTCAGGCCATTTTTTTAGATTTGAAGCCCAAAAGGAGCAAGGCTCCATTTGCAAAGTCATGGCATCGATGTTCATTTGGAGATACTCCTGTATCATCCTCTCCAGCCGTTGACTATGTGTCAGACTTGTTGTCTCTGGTGGCCTTGCAAAAGAGGGTCTAAAAAAATTATGAAAAGATTCCATAAAATTGCTGTTACCAGCACCAGATACGGTCCTACTGGTACGGGTAGACTGTTGAAGATGACGAGACCGTCCCATGTTTGGCAAGTTACAACTGGGAGAATCACTCCCTGCACCTGCACGGTTGTTTGGTGGAAAAGCCGAGCTAAGATCGAGTAACAGCTTCTGCTGATACTCCTGCATACGTGCGTCCCTTTCTATGGCTGGAATTATGTCACAAAATTTGGACTTGTACCGGGGATCTAATAGTGTGGCAAGCCAGTAGTCATCATCACTTCTAATTTTTACAATACGAGGGTCATGTTGGAGGTAGTGCAACAAGAAGGCACTCATGTGTCTTGCGCAGCCATGCGGACCAAGTCCACGCTGTGTTTGTGGCATAGAGGTGCTAACCGTTCTTTCTTCCTCTGACATCTCCCCCCAACCTCTTTCAACTAAAATTTGACCAAGGTCTCCCTCATCTGCTGAGTCTTCCATGTCCATGGACAGTTCGTCCTCCATTTCTTCATGTTCTCTTGCACCTTCCTCAACATTTAGCCTGCTACTATGCACCCTTGTTGATCCCTGTCCCCCATGGTCCCACGCCTTGGTGATGATGAACGTCTGGACCTTGGTGATGTTGTTGTGTCTTGCGCATATGAATCCTCCTGTAGTTCATCCCCTTCCTGTTGTCCCACCCCCTGACTCCAAATAGTGTTTAGCGTGTGCTCCAGCATGTAAATGACTGGAATCGTCATGCTGATAATGGCATTGTCAGCGCTAAACATATTCGTCGCCATGTCGAAACTGTGCAGAAGGGTGCATAGGTCCTTGATCTGAGACCACTCCATCAGGGTGATCTGACCCACCTCTGCATCTCGTTGGCCCAGGCTATACGTCATGACGTATTGCACCAGGGCTCGGCGGTGCTGCCACAGTCGCTGTAACATGTGGAGAGTTGAATTCCAGCGTGTCGCCACATCGCATTTCAGGCGATGAACCGGCAGGCCGAAAGACTTCTGGAGCGATGCAAGTCGCTCAGCTGCGGCGCTTGAACGGCGGAAGTGAGCAGACAGTTTTCGTGCCCTGTTCAGAAGGCCATCTAGGCCGGGATAGTGTGTTAAAAATTGCTGGACGACAAGGTTCAACACGTGAGCCATACAAGGTACGTGTGTCACCTTGCCCAGGCGAAGGGCCGCACCCAGGTTTGCAGCATTGTCGCACACGGCCTTACCAGGCTGCAGGTTGAGTGGAGACAACCATTTATTAAACTCGAACCGCAGAGCTGACCACAACTCCTCAGCTGTGTGACTCTTATTCCCAAGACATGTCAAGCTAAAGACCGCCTGATGCCGTTGCGCTCTGCTGCCAGCATAGTAATGAGGGGTGCGTGATTCCTTCTGCGCAGTGAGAACGCTGGTGGCCTGACCAGGCAGGCTTGGGGCGGAGGTGGAGGACCCAGATGAGGTGGAGGATGCAGAAGCAGTGGCGGAACTTGGACAGACAGAGGATTGACACACAAGTCGTGGGGACGGCAAAACTTGTGCAGCAGACCCTTCACCATCTATCACCATAGTTACCCAGTGCCCAGTCAGCGACATGTAACGTCCCTGTCCATGCTTACTGGTCCAAGTATCGGTGGTGAAATGCACCCGTTGACACACAGAGTTTCTCAAGGAAGCGGTGATGTTGTGTGCGACATGCTGGTGTAGCGCGGGCACACCTTTCTTAGAGAAGTAGTGGCGACTAGGCATCTGGTACTGGGGCACAGCGACAGACATAAGGTCTCTAAAATCCTGTGTGTCCACTAGGCGGAAAGGCAGCATTTCGGTAGCCAACAGCTTACAGAGGGATAGAGTCAACCTCTTAGCTTTGTCATGGGTCGCAGGAAGTGGCCTTTTATTTGACCACATCTGAGGGACAGAGATCTGGCTGCTGTGTGTAGACGGTGTTGAGTAGGGTGTCCCTGGAAAAATGCAGGTTTGTGAGGAAAGTGCAGGCGGAGACATGATGTTGCCTTCATCCAACGTTGGTGCTATCGATGTCTGAGAGAGCTGTACACACTCACTTGTTTCCCCTTCCAAACCAACTGACGACCTACCAAGCAAACTGCCTGTTGCGGTTACAGTGGTGGAAGTTGTGGATGGAAAAACAGGTGTGACAGCTGTCCCCACAGAGCTAGAAGATGACGAGCGCGCGGATGCACTGGAAGGGGCAGGCGGTGGATGGTTCGCTCCGCTAGGCCGCATTGCAGCACGGTGAGCTTCCCACCGGGACATATGATATTTATTCATGTGACGATTCATGGAAGAAGTTGTCAAACTGCTGAGGTTTTGACCTCTACTAAGAGAACCATGACAAATTTTACAGATCACATAATTTGGGCGATCTTTTTCTATGTCAAAAAAGGACCAGGCTAGGCAAGGCTTAGAGGCCATGCGACCTGTTGATCCACCCCGAATAATGCTCAGAGGCAGAGTGGTGGCTGAGAATGCAGTTGTAGACGTGCTACCAGTACTCCGACTGTGTCCAGGAAGGCGCAAGGTAACTTTGTCATCAGTTGCATCCTCCTCCACCACCTCTGTTGACCTCCTCGAGTGCCTGACTGTGGGTTGACAGTAGGTGGGATCTAGAACTTCATCATCAATTGTTGTGTTTGCACTCCCCTCCCCCTCAGACCGAGCCTTTTCTTGCCCTGAACGAATATTTAAGTTGTCATCCCAATCGGGTATCTGCGTCTCATTTTCATCTGTATGTTCCTCATTGTCTATAACCACAGGTGTTACAGTTTGTGACAAAGGGTCAACATTATGCTCAGAAACTTGGTCCTCACGGCCTGAATCAGAGTCACAAAGGTTCTGGGCATCACTGCAGACCATTTCCTGTTCTGTACTCACTGTAGCTTGGGAGCAGACCTCTGATTCCCAGGCTATAGTGTGACTGAACAGCTCTGCAGACTCAGCCATCTCAGTTCCACCATACTGTGCAGGGCTGATGGAGACTTCAGAGCTGGGAGAAAGCAAGTTTGATTGGGATGACAACTCAGAGGACTGGTGTTATTTGGATGCGGTACTTGAAGTGGCTGAGAGGGCACTTGTTGGACCACTTGAGATCCATTCAAGCATTTTCCTTTTTAGGCCATCATCTACCTTTGTTCCTGTTGTTCGTGTCCGTAAAAAAGGGAGCACATCGGATTGTCCACGGTAAGTAGTAGACATCTTACTTTTGCTGGTAGATGGTCTATCTTCAGCAGATGATAATGGAGCTTTGCCACCTTCCCCACGGACAAACCCTTTTTTTCCATTTCCACCACGCCTCTTCCCCTTTCCACCAGCATCTGTCATTTTGCCACTCATGTTGATTGCGACAAGATTGTGCACTGAAAATGTGGTAGTAAAAATTGAGAGGTGGTGTAGATTGCAGCGGTGGTCTAGCTTTATTAACAGCAGAATAATAAAGAATAAATATCCCTGACAATGCAACTACGGCCCTTAAACTGGCAGCATCAATTGCTAGTATAATGGCTTAGCTATAATGAGTTGGAGTGTGCAATGCAGGCAGAGGTGCTGCAAATGTCTTTGCACTAGTGTGACTAGACAAAAGTCCAATAGCCACGTTTAGGATGCCACTAGGTACACTGAGTGTTTTCTAGTATAATGGCTTAGTTATAATGAGTTGGAGTGTGCAATGCAGGCAGAGGTGCTGCAAATATCTTTGCACTAGTGGGACTATAGCAAAGTCCAATAGCCACGTTTAGGATGCCACTAGGTACACTGAGTGTTTGCTAGTATAATGGCTTAGTTATAGTGAGTTGGAGTGTGCAATGCAGGCAGAGGTGCTGCAAATGTCTTTGCACTAGTGTGACTAGACAAAAGTCCAATAGCCATGTTTAGGATGCCACTAGGTACACTGAGTGTTTGCTAGTATAATGGCTTAGTTATAATGAGTTGGAGTGTGCAATGCAGGCAGAGGTGCTGCAAATATCTTTACACTAGTGGGACTATAGCTAAGTCCAATAGCCACGTTTAGGATGCCACTAGGTACACTTAGTGTTTGCTAGTATAATGGCTTAGTTATAATGAGTTGGAGTGTGCAATGCAGGCAGAGGTGCTGCAAATATCTTTGCACTAGTGGGACTATAGCAAAGTCCAATAGCGACGTTTAGGATGCCACTAGGTACACTGAGTGTTTGCTAGTATAATGGCTTAGGTATAATGAGTTGGAGTGTGCAATGCAGGCAGAGGTGCTGCAAATGTCTTTGCACTAGTGTGACTAGACAAAAGTCCAATAGCCACGTTTAGGATGCCACTAGGTACACTGAGTATTTGCTAGTATAATGGCTTAGTTATAATGAGTTGGAGTGTGCAATGCAGGCAGAGGTGCTGCAAATGTCTTTGCACTAGTGTGACTAGACAAAAGTCCAATAGCCACGTTTAGGATGCCACTAGGTACACTGAGTGTTTGCTAGTATAATGGCTTAGTTATAATGAGTTGGAGTGTGCAATGCAGGCAGAGGTGCTGCAAATATCTTTGCACTAGTGGGACTATAGCAAAGTCCAATAGCCACGTTTAGGATGCCACTAGGTACACTGAGTGTTTGCTAGTATAATGGCTTAGTTACAATGAGTTGGAGTGTGCAATGCAGGTAAAGGTGCTGCAAATGTCTTTGCACTAGTGTGACTAGACAAAAGTCCAATAGCCACGTTTAGGATGCGACTAGGTACACTGAGTGTTTGCTAGTATAATGGCTTAGTTATAATGAGTTGGAGTGTGCAATGCAGGCAGAGGTGCTGCAAATATCTTTGCACTAGTGGGACTATAGCAAAGTCCAATAGCCACGTTTAGGATGCCAATAGGTACACTGAGTGTTTGCTAGTATAATGGCTTAGTTATAATGAGTTGGAGTGTGCAATGCAGTCAGAGGTGCTGCAAATATCTTTGCACTAGTGGGACTATAGCAAAGTCCAATAGCCACGTTTAGGATGCCACTAGGTACACTGAGTGTTTGCTAGTATAATGGCTTAGTTATAATGAGTTGGAGTGTGCAATGCAGGTAGAGGTGCTGCAAATGTCTTTGCACTAGTGTGATTCGACAAAAGTCCAATAGCCACGTTTAGGATGCCACTAGGTACACTGAGTGTTTGCTAATATAATGGCTTAGTTATAATGAGTTGGAGTGTGCAATGCAGGCAGAGGTGCTGCAAATATCTTTGCACTAGTGGGACTATAGCAAAGTCCAATAGCCACGTTTAGGATGCCACTAGGTACACTGAGTGTTTGCTAGTATAATGGCTTAGTTATAATGAGTTGGAGTGTGCAATGCAGGCAGAGGTGCTGCAAATATCTTTGCACTAGTGGGACTATAGCAAAGTCCAATAGCCACGTTTAGGATGCCACTAGGTACACTGAGTGTTTGCTAGTATAATGGCTTAGTTATAATGAGTTGGAGTGTGCAATGCAGGTAGAGGTGCTGCAAATGTCTTTCCGCTTGTGTGACTAGACAAAAGTCCAATAGCCACATTTAGGATGCCACTAGGTACACTGAGTGTTTGCTAGTATAATGGCTTAGTTATAATGAGTTGGAGTGTGCAATGCAGGCAGAGGTGCTGCAAATGTCTTTGCACTAGTGTGACTAGACAAAAGTCCAATAGCCACGTTTAGGATGCCACTAGGTACACTGAGTGTTTGCTAGTATAATGGCTTAGTTATAATGAGTTGGAGTGTGCAATGCAGGCAGAAGTGCTGCAAATATCTTTGCACTAGTGGGACTATAGCAAAGTCCAATAGCGACGTTTAGGATGCCACTAGGTACACTGAGTGTTTGCTAGTATAATGGCTTAGTTATAATGAGTTGGAGTGTGCAGAGGACAGGAGGGTACAGTGCCAGGATTGTGGGGCTCTGGGTAGAGGAATGGATGCCTGCCTTTCTATTCCCTCCTAATGGGGAAATGCAGCGACGAAATCCCTGACCTTTGCTACACAGACGCTGTCTCTGTTTTCAGGACCTGTCACCTATGGCTCTGACCCTGCCGGTACTTAAAAGGACTGATGGAAAGTGCTATCCCTATGCTGTCCAGCGCTATGTATGGAGCGCATACAGCTGTATCAGCGATAGGACTCAGGACGGAGCTGCGCCAGTGATGTCTGACACCAAGGACGCAGAAGAGATAATGGCGTCCGGACGGGCAGATACTCGTTTTTATAATGCAGGGACATGTGACATGGACATCCTATCACACATGCCATTGCTTCTCTGGCTAAAAGTCCACTTAGCTGTATGTGTGTCTGGGATTGGCTGACATAATGGCCCTCCCCACTAAACGCGCGCGCTTAGGGAAGGAAGACAAGGGAAAAAAAAAAATGGCGATTATACAAACAGCAGTGATCTGAAGGCGCTGTTCCCGCACACTATACACTGAAATGTCATAATAGTGTGAGTCACAGAGTGACTTACACTATTACAGCGGAAAGCCAGCTAGGAATTAGCTGTTTTTTTGCTGCTAGAACCGTTCTCGAACGTTTCTAGAACTATCGAGCTTTTGCAAAAAGCTCGAGTTCTAGTTCGATCTAGAACAGGCCCCAAATTCACTCGAGCCTAGAACTGGAGAACCTCGAACCGCGAACCGCGCTCAACTCTAATAACAACATCACCAAGGTCCAGACGTTCATCATCACCAAGGCGGCAGGCATGGAACGATGGGGGAGAGGTATTAAAAAGTGCGCATGGTAGCAGGCAAAATGTTGAGGAGGGTGCAGGAGAACATGAAGAAATAGAGGACGAACTGTGCATGGACATGGAACACTCAGCAGATGAGGGAGACCTTGGTCACATTTCAGTTGAAAGAGGTTGGGGGGAGATGTCAGAGAAAGAAAGAACGGTTAGGACCTCTATGCCTCAAACACAGCAAGGACTTGGTCCGCATGGATGCGCAAGACACATGAGCACCTTCTTGCTGCACTACCTACAACATGACCCTCGGATTGTCAAAATTAGAAGTGATGATGACTACTGGGTTGCCACACTATTATATCCCCGGTTCAAGTCCAAATTTTGTGAAATAATTCCAGCCATAGAAAGGGACACACATATGCAGGAGTATCAGCAGAAGCTGTTACTCAATCTTAGCTCGGCTTTTCCACCAAACACCAGTGGTGCACGGAGTGAATCTCCCAGTTGTAATTTGACAAACATGGGACGGTCTCGTCATCAACACTCTAACCGTACCAGCAGCACCGTATCTGTTGCTGGTAACAGCAATTTTATTGAATTGTTTCATAATTTTTTTAGACCATCCTTTGCAAGGCCACCAGAGACAAGAAGTCTGACACATAGTCAACGGCTGCAGAGGATGATACAGGAGTATCTCCAAATGAACATCGATGCCATGACTTTGCAACTGGAGCCTGGCCCATTTTGGGCTTCAAATCTTGAAAAATGGCCTGAGCTCGCCACTTACGCCTTGGAGATCTTGTCGTTTCCAGCTGCCAGCGTTTTCTCAGAACGTGTCTTCAGTGCTGCTGGGTGTGTGCTGACAGATAAGCACACGCGTCTGTCAAGTGACAATGTGGACAGACTAACCTTCATCAAGATGAACAAGTCATGGATCCGCAAGGACTTTACTACCCCTGTGTCATCCTGGGGAGAGTAAAGGCTTGTGGATTTGGAATGTGCTTGATGCAAATGTACCTGTCAAGTTTGCAATTGGGGCACAAGTGCTGCCACTGAAGGGATGTCTGTGTGGCCCAATTTTTGGAAAAAAGGCTGACTCGGCTTGGAGTAGCCCTGCTGTGTTTTTAAAAATGAGCCAAGATGAACAAGTCATGGTTCAGCAAAGACTTTGCTACCTACCCCGGTGTCATCCTGGGGACAGTTAAGGCTGGCATATTTTTGAATGTGCTTGATTTAAATCTACCTGTGAAGTGTACAACAGGGGCACAAGTGATGCCACTGAAGTGTTGTCTGTGGGGCCCAATTTTTGGAAAAAAGGGAGACTCTGCTTGGAGTCCCCTTGCGGTGTTTTTAAAAACGAGCCAAGATGAACAAGTCATGGTTCAGCAAAGACTTTGCTACCTACCCCGGTGTCATCCTGGGGACAGTTAAGGTTGGCGTATTTTGAATGTGCTTGATGCAAGTCTACCTGTCAAGTTTGCAACTGGGGCACAAGTGATGCCACTGAAGGGGTGTCTGTGGGGCCCAATTTTGGGAAAAAATGGAGACTCAGCTTGGAGTCTCCTTACTGTGTTTTTCATGACTTTAGAAAGGCATGCCATGCCTATATCTGTGTCTCCTCCTCTTTTTTTCCTCGTCCAGCTGTTTAGTTTTCGCATGCATATTTGTCCTTGTCACTTTCCCATGTGTTTGTGTTGTCTTGGGAGTTGTTTGTCACCTTTTGGACACCTTTGAGGGTGTTTTCCAGGTGTTTGTGATTGCCTCCCATTGTTTCCTATGGGGTTCGAGAGGTTCGTCGAACGGCTCGTCGAATGGGGCACCGTTCGACGAACCGAACTGAACTCGAACTCTAGGGGTGTGGCTCATCTCTACTCTTTAACAAAATGGAGGAATTAGAATTAATATTGTTGGAAGAAAGTTATGATATTAAGGGGGTAACAAAGACATGCCTGGATGACAGTAATGATTGGCTAGTTAATTAACAGCGCTATAGGAATGACTGTACAAATAAGCAAGAGGACAGGGTTTGTTTAAATGTAAAATCTTCCTTAAAACAAAATCCTGCATGATAGCATATGTGAGGCCCATGAAAATGTAATGTCCCTGTGAGTAAAGAAGATAAGGAGAGGAGGAAATAATACTAAAATACTGATAGGGGTTTGTTACAAGTCTCTAAGTATAATGGAAGCAGCAGAAAATATTTTCATAAAAAGTGATGGGTGAACCCGCAGATATCTGGAATCGGATTTTTAAGTCCAACCGTATTTAAAAAAAAAAAAGCAAAAAACGAGTTCGGGCCTGGAATTAATTTCGGATATCTGGCAGGATGCCTATCCCCTTAAAAGTCTATGGGCACCTGAATCAGGAACTTTCAAATGGTGGGAGATGGGATAGGCGGATTAGAGCAGACGCGTTATATTTACCAGTCTCCTGATAATACTACTTCTGGGGCCACTCATTAATCTCATACATATGTACTGCTTCCCCAGCACACCGGCAGTCCTGGCGTCTCTGAGTGGTTGCAGTCTGACCGTGCCTCCACCCTGTGTAACAGCATGTCTAACAGAGAGGAATCGCACACACTGTCTGTGTATGTATAGTTGTGTAAAAATAAATAAGTAAAAAAATTGGCTTAGGGTCCCCCCATATTATAACACCTAGCACAGAGAAAGCAAATAGCTACAGACTGCAGCTACTAGCCGTGTGCTTATCTTCGCTGTGAATCAAAATACAAGTGATCCCATGGGGCTATTTTTTTAATTATTTAAATAAATAATTGAAAAAACAGCATGTGGTCAAACCCAATTTTGATACCCAGCCATGATAAAGCCAACAGCTGGGGGCTGGTATTCTCAGGCTGGGGAAACCCATTGTTATTTGGCCCCCAAGCTTAAAAATAGCAACCTGCAACCACCCTAAATAGTTGCATCCATTAGATGTAACAATCCCAGCAGTTTTCCCGGCTCATGTCGATTGCCCTGGTGCGGTGGCTAGCAGGGTAATAAGGGGTTATTGACAGATCACAGCTGCCACTAAGTCCTAGATTAGTACTTTGAGGCATCTATGAGACCCCCATTAATAATCTGTAAGTGAAAAAAATAAACACAAACAGAGTAAAAATACTTAAAAAATCTTTTACTGTAAATAAAATACTAAAAAACCCCAACCTCTTTCACCCCTTTATTAACCCCAAACACCTACGGTAGTTCTGACGTAATCCACACAAGGCCCCATGATGATTCCAGCTCTGCTACAGACATACTGAAGTCACAGCATACGTGCACAGAACATGTCAGCACTAGAGTTGAGCGCAGTTCGTGGTTCGAGCTTCGCCAGTTCGCGGTTTGAGTGATTTTGGGGGGTGTTCTAGATAGAACTAGAACTCGAGCTTTTTGCTAAAAGTTCGGCAGCTTGAGTTACGTTCAAGAACGGTTCTATCAGCGAAAAGCCTAGCTAATTACTAGCTGGCTTTTCACTGTAATAGTGTGAGTCACTCTGTGATTCACACTATTATCAAATTTCAGCGTATCGTGTGCAGGGGGGACGGGTTTTAGATCTGTGGTGCTGAGAAAATGCCGATCGCCATTTTTTTTTTCTTCTAAGCGCGCGTGCAGTCGCGTGGGCCAGCATGTCAGCCAATCTCAGACACACACAGCTAAGTGGACTTTTTGCCAGACAAGCAAGGGCATGTGTCATAGGCTGTCCATGTCACATGTCCTTGCATTATAAATACGGCCATTTTCCTTCAGGATGCCATTATCTGCCTTCTGCGTCTGGGTGACAGTTACCGCTCACGCAGCTCCTGTCGCCGGTCCTGCTGTGTACGCTATACACACAACGCTTTACAGAATAGGGACAGAAGATTATTTCAGCCCTTTTGAGGGCTCATTTTCTCGGGCTCAGAGCCATAGGTGACAGTCAGGTCCGTGGAAACGCTGTATACAGCTTCTGTGTACCTAAGCTCAGGGAATTCCTTGCTGCATTTCACCATTAGGAGGGATAGAAAGTGAAGCTTCCTTTCCGCTACACTGACCCCCAACCCGGCCACTGTACCCTCCTGCCCATTTTTGCAAAGCCATTTTAATTGAAAAGAGTGCTGCCAGTTACTGCCATCCAAAGAGTGGCTGCTGTACTCCATTATTGTGCGACTTGTGCCAAGCAAGTTCCACCATCTCTGCATTCTACCCTCCTGCACATTTTTGCAAAGCCATTTTAATTGAAAAGAGTGCTCCCAGTTAGTGCCATCCAAAGAGTGGCTGCTGTACTCCATTATTGTGCCACTTGTGCCAAGCAAGTCCCACCACCTCAGCATTCTACCCTCATGCACATTTTGCTACGCTAATTTTATAGCAAACTCAGGGAATTCCTTGCTGCATTTGATCATTAGGAGGGATAGAAAGTGAGGCTTCCTTTACTGTCCTGGTACCTACAGAACACGGCCACTGTACCCACCTGCCCACTTTTGCCACGCTATTTAATTTGCCCAAAGAGCTGACTCTTTTTTGCCATCCTAAAATTGTCTAGATTACTAAGTTAGTGTTCCTTTGCTGCCAAGCAAGGTACAACACATGTGCATTCTACACTCCTTTCTATTTGTGGTACGCAATTTTAATTTACAAAAGTGCTGATACTTTTAGGAGCATACAGTGGTACCTCGCTTAACAAGTAACCCACTTAACGAGAATTTCGCTTAACAAACAAAGCTTTCTGTAAATTTGTAACCCGCTTTACGAGAAAGCTTTGCTGTACGAACGAAATTCTCACTGCACACACTTCTGGTTTCGTCCATCCACCGCACTCTGACCCGCACTTGCAGTCCACACAAACACACACAAACATGCACGCATGCACGCACACACAGTATTATGCTCACCTTACCTTCCGTTCCACCGCCGGGCTTATGGTTCTTGTAGTTCCTGGGTACAACGCGACGTCCTCGCGGCGAACTACAAGATCCAGGAGACCGACGATGGAACGGAAGGTAAGGTGCGCATATAATATAACATAATATGTGTACCTTTCGTTTCATCGCCGGCCTCCTGGGTCCTGTAGTTCACCGCTGCGCTCCACTCCACGCTGTGTATCTGCATCCATAGCGACGAGGGAGGAACTTCCTGTCACCGCTAATGAAAGGCAGCGCGCTGGCCAATCTGAGGCAAGCGGCTCTGCCTTTGACATCAGCGCTCTGGCCGGGAAGTTCCTCCCTCGTCATTATGGTAACGCGATACACGGCCCGGCCCCGTACCAGAGAACAGCAAGTCCCAGCAGACCGGCGATGGAACGGAAGGTAAGGTGAGCATGTAATATGTGCGTCTGCATGCGTGCATGTGTGTTTGTGTGTGTTTGTGTGAGTTTCTTGCGTGTTTGTCTGTGTTTGCACGTGTGTGGAATGACAGAATAGGGGACCAGGATGGGACTTTTAACACGTTGTGGAACGAATCGTCTGCATTGCAATGATTTCCTATATGAAATCTTGCTTTGCTGAATGAGTAACTTGGTTAACAAGCACACTCCCAGAACGGTTTGTTCTCGTTAAGCAAGGTTCCACTGTACAACAATTGTCTGGGATACTACCTTAGTGTTCCTTTGCTGCCAAGTAAGATACAACACCTGTGCATTCTACACTCCTTTCCATTTTTGGAATGCAATTATTAACTGCAGGTAGTCCAGCCAATCTGTGACGAAGGTGCAGGCGTGGATATAATGTTGCCTTCATCCAATGGTGGTTCTTTCGATGTCTGACAGCTCAACAATACCATCTGTTTCCACTTCCAAAACAAGTGACGACCTGCCAATCACACTCCCGCTTACGGGTAAAGGGGTGGAAGTTCTGTGTGAAAAAGCATGTGTGACTGCTGTCCCCACAGTCACAGAGGATGAAGAGCACGCAGATGCACTTGATGGGGCAGGCGGTGGTTGCACAGGCACGCTAGGCTGCATTGTAGCACAGTGAAATTCCCATTGCGACTTATGTTTCATTTTAAGTCGTGTACAGGGTGGGCTCCCTAGTATGCAGCAAAACCACGCAACAGGAAAAGGACTCTAGGCAGTTGGGTTGATAAATGATTGTTTAACTTTCCCAAAACAAACAACAAGAACCATGCATAAAATTGAAATGATAGAACAATCTATTCTGTTGCCTACTACCTGCTAATCCCTCTGCATAGCAGCAGTAATTGTGTGTTTGTGCGTGTGTGTGTGTGTGTGTGTGTGTGTGTGTATGTGTGCGAACATGACTTACCAGTGGCGCATCACATTAGCTTCCAAGTTATCTACCTAAACATAGACAAAACACATTAACCCCCTGAATACCCTTGTTAGCTGAAGCCTCACAGATAAGGCAGATGATAACAGTGTGAATGCAAACCACACAGCTCTGCAACACAGTCATGGAAATCTTGAAAAGCAACAGTCAATGCAAACATGTGTCGCTGTCCATCTATGATTTAAACTGTACGTGACAATTTTACAGTGCAGAGGCAGCAAGTCTTAAAGTCTATATAGTCGGCCTACCCAAAACAGATATGTGTTTTTGCTAATAAAACAAAGTGTTGCGTGCACGCATTACTGTCTGGGCACAGCCTACCGTATTCGGGTACTGTAATGTCCAGTTGCCAGAAATACAGACTTTACGCTCCTCTCACAGTAAACAGTATAGACAGCACCGGAAGAATGTCTGTCTGTGGCACAGGATGATGCTCACTGGCGTTACGGTGCTCCTCATCAAAGTACAACACGATTCCCCTCACAATTGAACGAAATGTTTCCGCGGTGGCTCCTTGCTGTAACACACACCTTTAGTTTTTCCTTCTGTTCATAGACAGCATCTCCAAGTCCACACCCGAAGACCAATTTGCTATTGCTATAGTGACCAAACAGACAAAGGCAGATCCAAAAAAACAGCAGCCTCTTGTGTGTAGTCTGCAACAATGCATGCAATGAACGGCAAATAAGCATGTTGCATTGACAGTGGCTAAAGCTGAGCAATACACCCTCACGCTATCAATTCATATTCATGTGACACTTCATGGAGGAAGTACTCAAAGTTGTGAGTTTTTGCCTTCTACTTAGAGATTGTTGACAAATCTTACAGATTACATGACTTGGGTGATCCTTTGCGATGTCCAAAAAGTCCCAGGCTAGGCAAGGCTTACAGCCCATGCAACCTGCATAGCCAACACGACTTCTGCTCAGAGGCAAAGTTGTGGCCCAGGACTCAGTTGTTGACGTGCGTCCAGTACTTTGTCTCTGGCCAGGAAGACGCAATGTAAGCTCGTCGTCAGTAGTATCCTCCTCCACCTCCTCTGCTGACCTCATCGACTGGCTGACTTTGGTTTGACAGTAAAGGCCATGTCACACTAAGCAACATCGCTAGCAACATCGCTGCTGAGGCACGACTTTTGTGACATAGCAGCGATGTTGCTAGTGATGTCACTGTGTGTGACATCCAGCAACAACCTGGCCCCTGCTGTGAGGTCGCTGGTTGTTGTTGAATGTCCTGGACCATTTTTTAGTTGTTGCTCTCCCGCTGTGAAGCACACATCGCTGTGTATGACAGCGAGAGAGAAACCTCTAAATGTGCAGTGAGCAGGGAGCCGGCTTCTGCGGACACTGGTAACCACGGTAAACAGCGGGTAACCAAGAAGCCCTTACCTTGGTTACCCGATATTTACCTTCGTTACCAGCGTCCGCTGCTCTCACACTGTCAGTGCCGGCTCCCTGCTCTCTGCACACGTAGCCGGAGTACACATCGGGTAATTAACCCGATGTGTACTGTGGCTAGGAGTGCAGGGAACAGGGAGCCGGCACTGGCTGTGTGAGAGCGGCGGAGGCTGGTAACGAAGGTAAATATCGGGTAACCAAGGTAAGGGCTTCTTGGTTACCCGATGTTTACCGTAGTTACCAGCATCCGCAGAAGCCGGCTCCCTGCTGCCTGCACACGTAGCAGAGTACACATCGGGTAATTAACCCAATGTGTACTGTGGCTAGGTGTGCAGGGAGCCAGCGCTAAGCGGTGCGCGCTGGTAACCAAGGTAAATATCAGGTTGGTTACCCAATATTTACCTTAGTTACTAAGCGCAGCATGCTTCCAAGCGTCGCTGCTGGCTGGGGGCTGGTCACTGGTTGCTGGTAAGATCTGCCTGTGTGACATCTCACCAGCAACCCGTGTAGCGACGCTGCAGCGATCTCTGCCAGGTCAGGTTGCTGGTGGGATCGCTGGAGCATTGCTTAGTGTGACGGTACCTTTAGTGTGGTCTCCAACCTCATCAATCACCCTGTGTTTTCATTCCCCTCGTCCTGAGTCCTCCAAGACAAGCTCTTCCTGCCCTGACCGAATAGTAAAGTTGTCGTTCCAATCAGGTATCTGTGTCTCCTCATCATGTTTCCCATTGTCTCCACCGGAGGATTTACTGTTTTGAATTGAGTGTGTAAATTAGGCTCTGCACCTTCTTCATCGGGGCCTGGATCCGACTCACAAAGCTTCTGGCCATCTGTGCAGATCATTTCCCCTGTCTCCTGGAACTCGCTACCTCAACAAGTTAGATTATCTGCTACACTCGCAAGCTTCAAACGGAATCTGAAAACTCATCTGTTCAGAAATTACTATAACCTTCAATGACGCCACCATTTTGCGTACCTGACGCCCAACCTACACCACGCCTACTGTCTCCTCCCAAAAATCCTTTAGAATGTAATCCCACAAGGGCAGGGCCCTCTTCCCTCTGTACCAGTCTGTCTATTTTTACTTGTATCTGTATTCTGTATGTAACCCTCTTATCATGTGACGGGGGGTTACTTGATTGTGCGACACGTTCCACAAATTGAACGTGCCGCACATACGATGGGGGCGGTTACGATCGCATACGATATCGTATGCTTATTCGTAACGTGTAAAGCAGGCTTTAGTCTTCATTTCGGGCTACAGCGCATGCTCCCACACTTAGTGCGAAAAGCCTCTTTGCACAGGTACTTGCACTCCGTGCCGGTTCTAAGTCCTGTGTTGTGCCTAGACAGCATGCTGAAGCTGATAGTCTTTTTTTGGAGACTGTATTTCATGCTATTGAGCATTCTCAGGCAGTTACTGCATCAGAGGCTAGGTCCGGTAATGAAGACTTTGGCCCTGCCCCTGAAGTGGGGGGCCCATATAGACCACAGGGCATCAGGTGTCCTGACGATGTGGCCAGGCCACTCCCAACTGGCTTGCAGAGGCCCGCCCCTATGACTTGTCACCTCATTATTCTTGGTCAGACGATGACTGGTGAGGTGTTTGGGTCGGGGCTGCCATAAGGTCATCATTGAAGTGGCGGTTCCGAATAGGACGCTAGTTATGCCACTCATGACGTGTCACTCTGCTTTTGTCTCCAGGAGGTGCAATGTGGTCCACGCTGGTTTGGGGCGGAACCAGGTTATAAAAGGGACTGGAGCCAACAAGGAGGTGCGCAGTCTTCTATTATGCTCCAAAAGAGCACACCTCCATGTGTTGAACCCATTGTGGCTTTAGGCCAGAGGTAGGCAGGGATAGGGCGTCGATGTAGGCCGCCACCACAGTTGGTAACGCAGAACGGTTAATACCAGCTCCTGTCCTACCAGTCCTGTTAGTTCATCCCAGTGGCATTAACAGTCCTGCTGCTGCTGATGTGCCTGCTGTCCACAGGTGTGGCCCCTACGCACACAGACAGCGTGTCCAATGGCCCCTGTGTTGTTAACATGGAGTTCCTGGGCTGGGTGGGCGTGTGGACCCTGTGACGCTAACAGGGCTCCCAGTCTCCAGATCCGAGTGGCGTCTAACTCGGTTCAGGCTGCTATTAGTTTCATAGCCACACAGCTCTGTATCCTCCACCTAACCTTCCAGTTGCCAACCTCTCCTTTTCCATCTGGGAGCACGGTGGACACCGAATGCCGATGGGGATATATACTTTTCTCTTTCTTTTCTTATTAATTTTTGTTATATAGCAGTAATATAGTATATACCACCTTATCCAAATCTGCCAGTCCCTCCGTAACAGATGGTGTTTCTTTAGCAAATGTTACTGTTGCTTAACCAACAAACCCACGGACAAAAACTTTTTTCCCCTTTCCAACACACCTGTTCCCCTTTCCACCAGCATCTGTCCTTTTCCATCTGGGAGCACGGTGGACATTGACTGCTGATGGGGATATATACCTTTCTCTTTCTTTTCTTATTAATTTTCGTTATATAGCGGTAACATAGTATATACCACCTTATCCAAATCTGCCAGTCCCACCGTAACAGATGGTGTTTCTTCAGCAAATGTTAATGTTGCTTGACCACCAAACCCACGGACAAAAACTTTTTTCCAGTTTCCAACAGAATTGTTCCCCTTTCCACCAGCTTCTATCCTTTTTCAACTCATTTTGTATATGACCAAAAGTACAACTCTGCAGGGACACCGTACTTAATGCCGTCTCAACACAGCAGCCAGCTCTCAGGTCCCTCAGATGTGTTCAAGTAAAAGACTATTTCCTCCTATCCATGTGTTTAGTGGAAAAGCAGATCTAAGATTGCGTACCACCTTCTGCTGATACTCCTGCATTCGTGCGTCCCTTTCTATGGCAGGAATTATTTCGACAAATTTTGTCTTGTACTGGGGATCTAACTGTGTGGCAACCCAGTAGTCAGCATTACTTTGAATTCGTGCAATCCGAGGGTCATGTTGTAGGTAGTGCAGCAAAAAGGCGCTCATGTGTCTTGTGCTTCCAGGAGGACCAAGTCCTTGGTGTGTTGGTGGCGGAGAGGTGAGAATCGTGCCTCCATCCTCTGCCCTCTCCCCCCAACCTCGCACAACCGAAATGTGAGCAAGCTCTCACTCATCTGCTGAGTCTTCCATGCCCATCACCAGTTAATCCTCCATTTCTTCATGGGCTCCAGCACCTTCCTCAACAGTTTTGCTGATTCTATGCGCCCTTGTTAATCCCACTCCCCCACCGTCCCATGACTGCCGCCTAGGTGCCACTGACCGTCTGGACCTTGGAGATCTTGTTATCTCTTCCGCATATGACTTCTCCTGTACTTCCTCCCCTTCCTCTTGTTCCAACACCTGACTCCGAAAAATGCTTACAGTGTGCTCCATCATGTAGATGACTAGAATTGTCCCGCTGAGAATGGCATCGCCAGTGCTAAACATCTTCATCGACATTTGTAAACTGTGTAGAAGGGTGCATAGGTCCTTGATCTGACACCACTCCAGCAGCGTGATCTGCACCATCTCTGGATTAAGTTAGACCAGGGTATATGTCATAATGTATTTAAGCAGGGCTCGGCGGTGCTGCCACAGACGCTGCAACATGTGCTGTTTCAAATTCATGCGTGTCGGCACATCGCATTTCAGGCGTGTAACCGCTAGACCAAAAGACTTCTGGAGCGATGAAAGTTGTTGAGCTGCTGGATGCGAACGATGGAAGTGAGCACATAGCGAGCGTGCCCACTGCACAAGTCCATGTAGGCCGGGATGGTGGTTTAAAAATTGCTGGAGAATCAGATTCCACACGTGAGCCATACAAGGCACGTGTGTCAAATAGCCCTGACGAAGGCCCACAGCCAGGTTTTCATCATTGCCGCACACGGCTGTTAAGTCACCACCGGAGTCCGATACATCAATTTGTACTCTGGTCGCCAGGTGACAACGTGTTCCTTTCATGCATAGTGCTGATGATGGGAGAGGAGTCGATGCCAGCGGCGCAGCTGGACGCAGGTTATGCTCACCCACTGGGCTGCGTTACCTTGACAGATGCAGAACCACTGGCTGAATGTAGGTGATGGGTGTCTCACAGATGAAGTACCATCATTCAGCTACAACCAATGGGACGACACCACACCGTTTTTTAGGCCCATCCTGTCTGCTGACCCCTGCCACACATAGATATGAACCTCTGGTTACTGTTACCTCCAGTTCTGTTTTGTGATTTTGTGTGCTTGTTTCCTGACTACTTTTTTATTGATCACTTTGGGCCCTGGGTAATTCCAAATCCCTGTATTGGGGTTAAAGGGTTTAAGGTTTCTTTGGGCTCTGCTTGGTGAGTGGCTTCCCTCTACAGCCCGTCTGAGTGTGTCGATCCAGGGAGGCGTTACACCGTGTCCTCTGCAGAAGGCCATGTAGGCCGGGATAGTGGTTTAAAAATTGCTGGACAACCAGGTTCAACACGTGAGCCATACAAGGCACCTGTGTCACATTGCCCTGAAGAAGGGCCGCAGACTGGTTTGCATCAATGTCGCACCCGGCCTTCCCTGGCTGCTGGTTGAGTGAAGACAACCATTGATGAAACTCGGTCTCACTCTCCAGAGCTTACCGTCCACAACTCCTCAGCGGTGTGACTCACATTTCCCAGACATTTCTAAGTAAAGAGTCGACCGCATCATGTTGTTGAGCTCTGCTGCCAGCATAGTAAGGAGGTGTGTGGGATTCCTTGTGCGCAGTTACAACGCGGGTGGCCTGACCACACAGGGTTTGGGCTGAGGTGGAGGACCCACACGAGGTTGAGGAGGCAGAAGCAGTGGAGGAACTTGTACATACAGAGGAAGGATTGACACTCAACTCGTGGGGACGGCAAGACTTGTACAGCAGACCCTTCTCTATCTATCACCATAGTTACCCAGTGCCCAGTCAGCGACATGTAACTCCCCTGTCCATGCCTACTGGTCCAAGTATCTGTGGTGAAATGCACCCTGTCACACACAGAGTTACTCAAGGAATCGGTGATGTTGTGTGCGACCTGCTGTGGCAGCCCGGGCACGCCTTTCTTGGAGGAGTGGCGACTGGGCATCGGCTCTTGGGGCACTGTGGTGGGCATAAGGTCTCGAAAATCCTCGGTCTCAAAATGGTGTAAAGGCAGCCTTTCTGTAGCCAACAAGTTGCAGATGCTGAAACTCAACCTCTTAGGCATGTCATGCCCTTCGAAAATCATGTAAAACACAGCGAGGGGACTCCAACCACAGTCTCCCTCATTTCCACTAATTGGGCCACACACACACACACACACACACCCCACTTGACTGGCATCAGTTGACCCCCATTTTCAAAATGAAAAAGATGCTTTGCATGAAGCACTCTCAAAAATACACGAGCCTTTTGCCTCCCCTGGATGACACAAGGGTAGAAAAGTCCTCTGTTATCCATGTCCACATTGTCAGTGGACAGACGCCTGTGCTTATCTGTCAACAGACCCCCAGCAGCACTGAAGACACATTCCGAGAGAATGCTGGCTGCGGGACACGACAAGATCCCCAAGGCATACGTGGCGAGCTCAGGCAATTTATCCAGATTGGAAGCCTAAAATGAGCAAGGCTCAAGTTGCACAGTAATGGCATCGATGTTCTCTTGCATATACTCATATATCTGTGTTTCCTCCTCTTTTTCCTCGTCCAGCTGTTTAGTTTTCGCATGGGTATTTGTACTTGTCACTTTCCCATGTGTTTGTGTTGTCTTGGGAGTTGTTTGGCACCATTTGTACAACTTTGAGGGTGTTTTCCAGGTGTTTTTAGGTGTTTGTGATTGCCTCCCATTATTTCCTATGGGGTTCGAGTGGTTCGCCGAACCGAACTCAAACGCGACCTCCGTTCGGCGAACCAAGCTCGAGCCGAACTGCGACCGGTTTGCTCATCTCTAGTCACCACGCTGTGGCTTCACGCAGAGACTGACTAAGCTGCAGTAATGAGCTGTGACGTCACTCAGCTTATTTGCGATGACAAGTAGAGAAAATATGATGTGCACAACAAGTAATAATTAATATACAAAGCTTTATTGATAAAACACACAACAGAATACACAATTAAAAGAATAAAATCAACACACCAAGACGGTTTATTTGCCGTCTCATCTAGAGGTTCCAACAGTACCCCACCTGTGACTGCAGAAAACTGACCTCAGGTAACCTCATTGAACTCAGTAACCTTACCTGTATATCCTGGCAGAAAACTGCAGATTTGATGCTGAAATTTATACACCATATTCCTGCCCCAAACCTGCATCTTCTTGCAAAAAATTCCATCAAAACTGCATCTGCATCATAACGCATGTGGTTTTGATGCAATTGTTTTTTGCCATGAGATGCAGATTTGGTGCAGGAATATGGTACACAAATATGGTGCATCTCTTGGCAAAAAACACACAAAATGGTTTTGATGCCGTTTTAATGCAATTTTCTGCCAGGAGATGCAAGTTTGGTGCAGAAATCTAGTGCAGACATTTCAGCACCAAATTTGAATCTCCTTGCAGAAAACTGCATCAAAACTGATTTTTGTGTATTTTTGCCAAGAGATGCAGATATGGTGCTTAAATATACACACCATATTCCTGCACCAAAGCTCCATTTCTTGGCAAAAAAATCGCATCACTATCGCATCAAAACTACATTGTGTTTTGATGCAGTTTTTTTGACAGAAGATGCAGCTTTGGTGCAGGAATATGATGTATAAATTTCAGTACCAAATCTTCGTCTCTTAGCAAAAAAATGCAGTTTTGTGCCAGGAGATGCAGTTCTGCGAACTCAGTGACCTCATCTGAGGTGTGGTGACTGTATTTCATGAGGTCACCTGAAGTCAGTTTACCTGCAGCCACAGGTAGAGTATCATGGGAACCTCAAGATTTGATCACAAATAAACTGAGTGATGTCATGGCTCATCGCTGCAGTTAAGTCAGTCTCTACCTGAAGTCCACAGTGTGCAAACATGTTTTGTCCCTGCTCACTGTGACTTTAGTTTGTAGCAGAACTGGAATCGTTGTGGGACCTTGTGTGGATTTTGTCAAAACTGGGTGTTTGGGGTTAATAAAGGAGTGAAAAAGGGTGGCGTTTTGTATTTTATTGCAAATAAAGGATTTTCCCGTCGCCCCGACAGCGCCACCAGAGAGATAGGCCCGCCCTTCAATTTGGACAGGAAACCCACTAGAATAAAAGGGCAGCACCTCTCTACCGTATCAGTTCAGTTTCCTGTCCCAGGATGGGAGACCCAGGAATGCTGTGGTGCTGCCACAGTGAAAGACGGCTTTAGGTTGGGGTTCTTGTTTTTTTAGTCCGGGGCTTCAGCTTCTTTTTTCTTTCTTTTTTTGAGCCTACGAGGCTCCTCCGGTGGCAATTATTCTCCGGTCATCGGGTCAGTCTTTTGGTAGATGGATTTTACAAGCGGTGGTCCCTCCCTAAGCGCTGTTTCTTTCAAATCTTTCTGGTGGCACTGTCATGACGACGGGAAAACTCTAAGTTACTTACCAGTAATGGGGTTTTCCAGAGCCACGACAGCGCCACTGCTTCCCACCCATTTTTTCCTTCGCTTATGCACGGTCTTCCGCAAATAGGGGTGTGTATTTTGGTGCTGGATTAACTAACTTTCTTCTGGTATTCCTCTCTGTGCTCTGTAACCTAACTCATTTTAAACTAACTTTATTTTAGTGGGTTTCCTGTCCAAATTGAGGGGCGGACCTATCTGTCTGGTGGCGCTGTTGTGGCTCTGGAAAACCCCATTACCAGTAAGTAACTTAGAGTTTTTTTGGTGTTTGTGTTTATTTCTTTTCACTTACAGACTAGTAATCATAGATGCCTGAACTTACTAATCTAGGGCTTAGTGGCAGGTGTGACCCGATTGTCACCGCACCAGGACAATTGGAATGAGCTGGTTAAAGTGACGGGATTGTCGTATCTAATTGTTGTGGCAATTCTGGGTGGCTGCAGGCTGCTATTTTTAGGCTGGGGGAGCCCAATAACTATGGGTCTCCCTAGTCTGAGAATACTAGCCCCCAATTGTCAGTTTTATTATGGCTGGGTTTCAAAATTGGGTGGTACCGTATGTTACGGTTGCTGTGGCACTGAAGACTATGTTTGGATTTCTTGCTACTGCACATGTGCAAGCGCTGGAGACTAAGTCCTATCTTGGAGCCATTGCACATGTGCGGGTGACATCATCGCTGACACGAGGTCACATGTCTCTGACACCTTCTAAGCTGATTGCCCGATGGTCATGTGCTTGTGACACGTGGTCACATGTCTCTGACACCTTCTATGCCGATTGGTCGCTGGTCATGTGCTTGTGACGCTTTGCTCGGTGATAGGCCAGCGTGACGTCATTGCTGTCATTCTGGCAGCGGATTGGCTCTGGTGTCCTCCATCTTGGATGAGGCACAGAGTCTATATAAGACCCTGACGCACGCCGCCCGGCGCTCAGTCCTCTTGGTTCATGCATGAGAGTAGACGCTCTGTGCACGTCCCTCTAGGCATCTCTCTGTCTATGTTAGGTGAGCGCTACCGGCAGGGTAGCGTTCTTATACCTTACAGCTTCGGCTGCGGTCTGTATCCTTACCTCTTAGTGGAGCAGACATAGGCAGGTGCCTGAGGCACATGGTCCGGCTGGGCCTTGTGATTCTACTCGCAGGTGGACGTGGCCGCTAGGGTAACGTTCTTTATACTGCGTCTGGCAGTTGTTCGTATCCTCGCACACTAGGGGAGCAAACATAGGTAGGAGCTTTGTGCGGCTTATGCTGCTGTCCGTCTCTTTTGCTCCACTAGTGGAGCGGACCTAGGCAGGTGCCATATCTAGTGGTTCGTGTCCTCGCACACTAGTGGAGCGAACGCAGGTAGGAGCTTTGTGCGGCTTACGCTGCTGTCCATCTCCTGGCACCGCTAGAGGAATGGATCTAGGTAGGTGCCATTTCACACTCACTGCTTTTGTCTCTGTGACCATTAACAGAGACCATACCACACACCCTCCAAGTAAGGGAGGAATTGCTTTATTTTCTAATTATATTCCTCTGTGAGTTTAACAGAGGTATTGCACTCTGCACTTGTGCTATTACTATTTACAGTGGCACACTTATATACCCCTTATCCTCTGCCATAGTCTGCAGCAGAGTCTTTGCACAGTGGACCCTGACTGTCTTATATTCCTTTGGGTTTTATTATCAGACAGCCCCCCGTAACATTAGGACTGAGCCAAGGGTCTGGCAGTTATGGCAGAATATCAGCAGTTACACCGTTACATACAAGTACTTGAGTCGCGGCTCAAGACTATTGAGAATAACCCTCAGACCATGGTGACATCTGCACATGATCCTCGACTTGCTCTGCCAAACAGGTATTCTGGCGATGCCAGATCATGTCATGGTTTCATTAGTCAGTGTCAGATACACCTAGAGGTCAACTCTTCTCGCTTCTCTACGGAGAGGTCCAGAGTAGGCTTTATCATATCGTTACTTCAGGACAAAGTCTTAGAATGGGCGACTCCCCTATGGGAGCGCTCTGATGTGGTTACTCTGAGACATCAAGACTGTCTTGAAGCTCTTAAAGCGGTATTCATGGGTCCGCAGGTTACCCATGATGCGGCCCTGAGACTCTTAGATCTATCTCAGGGTTCGTTATCCACTAGTTCTTTTGCCATTGCATTTAGAACTCTGGTGGCAGAACTAGATTGGCCAGAAAAGGTGTTGATTCCTATCTTCTGGAGAGGGTTGGCAGGCTATGTCAAGGATGCCCTTGCTACTCGTGAGGTCCGTGCTTCTCTGGAGGACTTAATCACTGTAGCAACAAGGATCGACGTACGCCATAAGGAACACAGACTCGAGGTCTCTTCCTCACGCCCTAAGCATCGGGCTATTCCAGTTGTTGAGGGTCCACTACCATCTTCCTCAGCATCTGAAACATCTCCCACTCCTATGGAGTTATGTCATACGTCCTCCAGACTACGCAGGTCTGGTCCTCCTATATGTTACGTATGTCGTTAGGCTGGGCACTATGCCAACAAGTGTCCTAGCCATCAGGGAAACTCCTAGGCCTAGTAATCATTAGAGGGGGGTTACTAGAGACGTCTTCTGCACCCTCTAAGTGTAGTATCCCAGGTCAGCTCTCATTCTCTGAGAATATATGGCCTATTATGGCTTTTGTGGATTCCGGAGCTGACGGGACTTTTGTGTCCTCAGGATTTGTAAAGAGACACAATATTCCCTCTATCATGTTAGAGGCGCCTATTCCTGTCCGTGTTGTTAATGGGACTATGTTGTCTGACTCCATTACATTGAGGACAGTTCCCTTGTGCCTTTCCCTGTCTCAGGGTCACATAGAGGAGATTTCTTTTCTTGTTTTGCCTGAGGGTATAGACGACGTTCTTCTGGGTCTCCCATGACTTTGGACCCATGCTCCTCTAATTGACTGGGAGTCCGACAGCATTATTAGTTGGCGTTCGAAATGTCAGTCCCGATGTCTTCCCTTACTACCTAAGGTCGTTGCGGTTGCATCAACTGATCTCTCTCCCATACCTACACCCTATTTGGATTTCGCTGACGTGTTCTCCAAACAGGGTGCTGAGGTTCTTCCACCCCATAGGCCGTATGACTGCGCCATAGACCTTATCCCAGGTTCGGTTCCACCTAAGGGCAGGGTTTACCCCTTGTCAATACCTGAGTCGGAGGCCATGTCGACCTATATAAGAGAGAGTTTAGAGAAGGGGTTCATTCGTAAGTCTGTCTCTCCCGCGGGAGTTGGGTTTTTCTTTGTTCGGAAGAAAGAGGGTGATTTGCGTCCCTGCATAGATTACAGGGGTCTCAACGCAATCACAATAAAGAACAAATACCTGTTACCTTTAATTTCTGAGCTCTTTGACAGACTGAGGGGAGCTCAGGTTTTTCCGAAGTTGGATCGCGGGGTGCGTATAACTTGGTACGAATTCGAGAGGGTGACGAATGGAAGACCGCTTTTAACACCCGAGATGGTCACTATGAATACCTCGTCATGCCTTTTGATTTATGTAATGCACCCGCAGTATTTCAGGACTTCGTAAACGATGTGTTCAGAGATTTACTGTTATCCTCCGTCGTGGTATATCTGGACGACATCTTGATTTTTTCTCCTGATCTGGAGATTCATCGTTAGGATGTTGTTCGTGTCCTTTCCCGTTTAAGGGAGCACTCATTGTTTGCTAAGCTCGAAAAGTGTGTATTCGAGCAGTCATCCTTGCCTTTTTTGGGCTACATTATCTCACAAGAGGGTCTGGCTATGGATCCTCCGAAGCTCTCTGCTGTCCTGGAATGGTCCGAACCTCATTCCTTGAAGGCGGTGCAACGCTTCTTAAGATTCATAAATTATTACCGGAAGTTCATACCCCATTTCTCCACTTTGGTGGCCCCTTTGGTGGCCTTGACTAAGAAAGGTGCTAATCCAAAAGTCTGGTCTACTGAGACATCCCAGGCTTTTGAGACAATAAAAAGACACTTTTCAACTGCTCCCGTTCTTCAAAGACCTGATGAGAATAAGCTCTTCCTCTTGGAGGTTGATGCCTCTTCAGTAGGTGCTGGTGGGGTCTTGTATCAAAAGAACGGTGTAGGTAGAAAAAGGCCGTGTTTCTTCTTTGCTAAAACCTTTTCACCGGCAGAGAGAAACTATACCATTGGGGATAGGGAACTGCTTGCCCTGAAATTAGCCTTGGAGAAGTGGCGTCACTTGCTAGAAGGAGCAAAACATCCTTTCCAGGTCTATACAGACCATAAGAATCTGACGTACTTCCAAACCGCTCAGCGTCTGAATCCTCGCCAAGCCCGCTGGTCCTTGTTTTTCTCCCGCTTTCACTTCTCCATCAACTATCTGTCTGGGAGTAAGCATAACAAAGCAGACGCCCTGTCTCACTCTATGGTTTCTACCCAGGAAGAGATTGACGAACCTCGTCTTATCCTTCCCTCCAGGGTTTTTCATACGCTCTCCCCTGTGACGTTAGACCAAATCCCATTGGACAAGACCTTTGTTCCGCCGGATCGACAGAATGATATACTGTCGTGGACCCACACCTTTAAGGTGGGTGGGCATTTTGGTATTAGACGGACACGAGAGTTACTCGAGAGGTGGTATTGGTGGCCACACTTAGCCAGCCACATCAAGAGATATGTCGGTTCCTGCTACTCGTGTGCTCGCAACCGTCCGTTACGGCAGAGACCGGCTGGGCTCTTGCATCCTTTACCAGTGCCAGATAGACCATGGGAGGTGGTAGGCATGGACTTTGTGGGTGATCTTCCGTGTTCACAGGGACATAGATTTGTGTGGGTCATTACGGACCATTTCTCCCGGATGGTTCATCTCGTACCGTTATCGAGAATCCCATCTTCCAGGGTACTAGCCAAACTATTCCTCAAGCATGTCTTTAGGCTTCACGGGATGCCAGATTGTATCATTTGTGATAGAGGCCCACAATTTGCTTCCCGTTTCTGGCGAGATCTTTGTAGCCTTCTGCAAATTGAGTTGAATCTCTCTTCGGCATACTATCCGGAGACCAATGGTTTGGTTGAGCGTACCAATCAATCCATGATTATATACCTTCGACACGTTGTTGCTGAGAACCACGATAACTGGTCCTCCCTCCTACCCTGGGCAGAATTTGCCCTTAACAATTCGCTGGCTGAGGCCACTGGGCAGACACCGTTCGTACTCAATAATGGGCAACACCCTAGGATACCGGTACCGTTTGCCACTGCTGCACCTCCTCCTCTTGTGGCCGACTGGGCAACTAATGCCAGAGAGGTTTGGGATCGGACTCAAGAGTCGATCCAAGCAGCTAAGGACCGTATGAAGACGGTGTCCGATCGGTTTCGTCGCCCGGCTCCTGTCTTTTCTCCAGGGGACTTTGTGTGGCTCTCTGCAAAACACGTGAAACTTAGAGTGAGCTCTGTCAAATTTGCTCCTCGCTTCCTGGGTCCTTATGAGGTTCTTCGACAGGTAAATCCTGTAGTCTACCAATTTAAGTTACCCGTCCATCTTAGGATCCATGACAAATTCCATGTTTCACTGCTAAAGCCGGCTATTTTACCTCACGCTCGTGAAGTGCACTCTCCTGCCTCTGATTCCTCACACTCTAGCTATGAGGTACGAGCCATAGTTGGTTCTAAGATGGTTAGAGGGCGCAGGTTCTTCTTGATAGATTGGGAGGGCTACGGCCCGGAACATCGCTCTTGGGAGCCTGAGGAGGCTGTCCATGCTCCCGACTTAGTTGCCGATTACCTGCGTCGCCGGTAGGGGGGCCCTTGAGGGGGAGGTACTGTTACGGTTGCTGTGGCACTGGAGACTATGTTTGGATTTCTTGCTACTGCACATGTGCGAGCACTGGAGACTATGTTTGGATTTCTTGCTACTGCACATGTGCAAGCGCTGGAGACTAAGTCCTATCTTGGAGCCATTGCACATGTGCGGGTGACATCATCGCTGACACGAGGTCACATGTCTCTGACACCTTCTAAGCTGATTGGCCGCTGGTCATGTGCTTGTGACATGTGGTCACATGTCTCTGACACCTTCTATGCCGATTGGTCGCTGGTCATGTGCTTGTGACGCTTTGCTCGGTGATAGGCCAGTGTGACGTCATTGCTGTCATTCTGGCAGCGGATTGGCTCTGGTGTCCTCCATCTTGGATGAGGCACAGAGTCTATATAAGAACCTGATGCACGCTGCCCGGCGCTCAGTCCTCTTGGTTCATGCATGAGAGTAGACGCTCTGTGCACGTCCCTCTAGGCATCTCTCTGTCTATGTTAGGTGAGCGCTACCGGCAGGGTAGCGTTCTTATACCTTACAGCTTCGGCTGCGGTCTGTATCCTTACCTCTTAGTGGAGCAGACATAGGCAGGTGCCTGAGGCACATGGTCCGGCCGGGCCTTGTGATTCTACTCGTAGGTGGACGTGGCCGCTAGGGTAACGTTCCTTATACTGCGTCTGGCAGTTGTTCGTATCCTCGCACACTAGGGGAGCGAACATAGGTAGGAGCTTTGTGCGGCTTATGCTGCTGTCCGTCTCTTTTGCACCACTAGTGGAGCGGACCTAGGCAGGTGCCATATCTAGTGGTTCATGTCCTCGCACACTAGTGGAGCGAACGCAGGTAGGAGCTTTCTGCGGCTTACGCTGCTGTCCGTCTCCTGGCACCGCTAGAGAAACGGACCTAGGTAGGTGTTATTTCCCACTCACTGCTTTTGTCTCTGTGACCATTAACAGAGACCATACCACACACCCTCCAAGTAAGGGAGGAATTGCTTTATTTTCTAATTATATTCCTCTGTGAGTTTAACAGAGGTATTGCACTCTGCACTTGTGCTATTACTATTTACAGTGGTACAAGTAAAATATATCTTTGTACCGTGTTAGCCAGTAGAGATAAAAAAATTGTTTAAAAGAACTGAGAGTCCTCAGTAGAGATGAGCGAACCGGTCCCGGTTCGGCTCGAGGCCGGTTCGCCGAACGGGGGTCCCGTTCGAGTTCGGTTCGTCGAACGTTCGACGAACCGAACTCGAACGTATAGGCTATAATGGGAGGCAATCACAAACACATAAAAATGCATTATAAATGTACACAAACAGTTAATAAACATTGCCATAACACTTACCGGTCCTCGCGATCCCTTCTGCACTCTGTCTCCTGCCGCTATTCCATCCGATGATCGCTGAATCCTCCCGGTGACCTGCACTGCCAGCAGAGAAGCAGGACCTATCGTGACGTCAAAATAGCCATGTGACCAGTCACGTGGCTATTATCTCATTGGCTACAGACTGGTCACATGACTATGACACGTCATGTAGGACCTGCGAGTGCATCTCTCCGGTACACGGTGCACATATGTGTATCGCCGTGTACCGGCGACATGCTCTAGCACACGGTCGACTCCCCGTTCCGTTAGGGACCGGCTGACACAGCCGGTCATTAACGGAGATCACCGTTGCCATAGCAACGCAGTTAGCGGTGACGTCACCGCTAACCGCGGCTCCGGGAGCACCGTTGCTATGGTAACGCGTCTGTCAGCGTTACCGCTAGCAGCCAGCAGTGATCACTCACGGAGTGAAGGCTGCACGCTGCTTCCCGATTGTAGTGAGCATTGTAGTTAGGATGGAGGTTCCCCAGCCCCAAGTGATGCCCCTCACTACAATCGTCACTACTACTACACTAGACAGAAGAGCAGGATCGTGGAGGGCTGACAGGGGGTAATAAAGATGGAGTCTCTAATGTGTCTGTGTATTTATTTCTATTAAAGTATTTTTCCTCTGTGTGGTGTCTTTTTTTAACCCTTTATTGGAGATTCTTAATGGCCGGGTCAAACGTGCCTGACATTAAGAATCTCTGGCTTAATACTGGCTGGTAAAACAAAGCCAGTATTAACTCATGATTACCCAACAAGCCACCCGGCTCCAGGGCTGTTGGAAGAGTTGGATACAGCGCCAGATGATGGCGCTTCTATGAGAGCGCCATTTTCTGGGACGGCTGCGGACTGAAATCCGCAGCAGAGGCGCCCACAAACCTCGGGCTAACCTGTGCTGCGGATTCCAATCCCCAGCTGCCTAGTTGTACCCGGCTGGACACAAAAATAGGGCGAAGCCCACGTCATTTGTTTTTTAATTATTTCATGAAATAAGTGAAATAATTAAAAAAAACGGGCTTCCCTATATTTTTGGTTCCCTGCCGGGTACAAATAGGCAACTGGGGGTTGGAGGCAGCCCGTGGCTGCCAGCTGTACCTGGCTAGCATACAAAAATATGGCGAAGCCCACGTCATTTTTTTGGTGGGCAAAAAACTTCTGCATACAGTCCTGGATGGAGTATGCTGAGCCTTGTAGTTCTGCAGCTGCTGTCTGCTCTTCTCCATACAGACAGACAGCAGCTGCAGAACTACAAGGCTCAGCATACTCCATCCAGGACTGTATGCAGAAGTTTTTTGCCCCCTGAAAAAATTATGTGGCTTCGCCATATTTTTGTATGCTAGCCAGGTACAGCAGGCAGGTACGGCTGCCCCCAACCCCCAGTTGCCTATTTGTACCCGGCTGGGAACCAAAAATAAAGGGAAGCCCTTTTTTATTATTTCATGAATTTCATGAAATAATTAGAAAACAAATGACGTAGGCTTTGCCCCATTTTTGTGTCCAGCCAGGTACAACTAGGCAGCTGGGATTGGAATCCGCACCACCGGTTGGCCTGAGCTTTCTGGGCCCCACTGCTGCGAATTGCAGTCTGCAGCCACCTCAGAAAATGGCATTTTCATAGAAGCGCCATCTTCTGGCGCTGTATCCAACTCTTCCAGCACCTGCCTGCTATACCTGGCTAGCATACAAAAATATGGCGAAGCTCACGTCCTTTTTTTGTAGCTTTTTGGCAAAAAAAAAAAAAATGCTTCCCTGGATTTTCCATTGCCAGTGAAGGTAACACCAAGCAGTGGAGGTTAGCAGCCAGTAGCTGCTTGGATTACCCTTAGCTAGCAATACAAAAAATGCAGTGGGAGCTAACATATATTTTTTTTAATTATTTATTTAAATAACTAAAAATAAAATGGGCTTCCCTGTATTTTGATTGCTGGACATCACAGTGCTGTAAAAATAAATCTTTAAAAAAATGACGTAGCGCTCCGCGGTATTTTTGATTCTCAGCGCAGATAAAGCAGACAGCTATGGGTTGCCACCCCCATCTGCCTGCCGTTACCTTGGTTGGCAATCAAAATACAGGGAAGCCCATTAATTTTTTCTATTTAAAAAATAGTTAAAAAAAAAAATTACGTTGGGTCCCCCCATTTTTGATAGCCAGCTAGGGTAAAGCAGACGGCTGTAGCCTGAAAACCACAGCTGGCAGCTTTACCGTGGTTGGGGATCCAATGTGGAGGTCCCCTCAGGCTCTTTTTTATAATTATTTTATAAATATTAATAATTACACAATAAAAGTAGGGGACCCCCCAAATTGGATCACCAGCCAAGGTAAAGCGGACAGCTGTGGTCTGGTATTCTCAGGGTGGGAAGGTCCATAGTTATTGGGCCTTCACAGCCTAAAAATAGCAGGCCGCAGGCACCCCAGACGTGGCGCATCCACTAGATGCGCCAATCCTGGCGCTTCACCCCAGCTCATCCCGTGCCCTGGTGCAGTGGCAAACGGGGTAATAAATCGGGTTGATACTAGCTGTAAAGTCACCTGAGATCAAGCCCAGCAGTTTGTGATGTCATGGCGTCTATTAGATACCCAACATCATAAACTGTCAGTACTAACAAAAACAAAAAATCGACAAAAGAAATTTATTTGAAAAAACAGTCCCCAAAACATTTCCTCTTTCACCAATTTATTGTAAGAAAAAAAATAAAGGGGTCCCACAACGACTCTGGACCGTCTAGAATATGGGGGGGAGACACTCAGGGAACGTATCCCCCATTTTCTAGGAGTGCGGACCCTTCATGTGAGGAGTGTGGGTGCAATGAATCTGCACTCACTCTCCCCGGGTCCACAGCAGCAGAGTCCATGTCGTAATGGTTGCTACCAAAGCTGCAATGCCCTGCTCATGAGGTAAGGGCATGCCTAATCAGGAGAACTACTGTAGAGGAAGCTCTGCTCACTGGTATATAGGTGCTCAGAGGTAATAATAGATAAAATTAGTGAGTAACCTCGGCACTCTATATCTCCCAGACTAAGTCAGTAAGTCACAACGGATAGTAATGCAAAATCACTCTTTATTGGTCCGTATTAAGAAAATTTTTTTTTCATAAGCATATATGTTTTTGTCCAAAACAAGTTACAAATGACGTTTCGGCCTGAGCCTTCGTCAGATTGGACTTATCTGCTTGTAATCATGAAAAATGACAATAATCAGTATCACATAAGAGTGAGAGAACAATAACATAAACTTGAACAATGTAGAGGTACAATTGGGATGCAGCAAAAAAATTGCAACACAGCAAGAAATGAAACACATGATACAAATGTCATAATACAGTACAAGGACAATATAGTAATGACAAATATGGGGTCAGAGTAGGCTTAGACAGCTCTGGTACGAAAGAGATGTCAATCATAAAGTAACATGTGCAGTAGGTGTAGAGCTACAGTATGCATGGCAGAGCTAATGGGTAGACCGACCATAGAAAAAGTAGAGAAAAAGTGGAGAAAAAGTGGAGAATAAGTGGAACATAAGAGGAGAAAAAGTGGAGAAAAAGTGGAGAAAAAAGTGGAGAAAAAGTGGAGAAAAAGTGGAGAAAAAATGGAGATTAAGAGGAGAAAAAGTGGAGAAAAAAGTGGAGAAAAAGTGGAGAAAAAGTGGAGATTAAGAGGAGAAAAAGTGGAGAAAAAGTGGAGAAAAAGTGGAGCATAAGAGGAGAAAAAGTGGAGAAAAAAGTGGAGAAAACGTGGAGAAAACGTGGAGAAAAAGTGGAGAAAAAGTGGAGAAAAAGTGGAGCATAGGAGGAGAAAAAGTGGAGAAAAAGTGGAGAAAAAAGTGGAGAAAAAGTGGAGAAAAAGTGGAGAAAAAGTGGAGAAAAAGTGGAGAAAAAGTGGAGATTAAGAGGAGAAAAAGTGGAGAAAAAGTGGAGAAAAAGTGGAGCATAAGAGGAGAAAAAGTGGAGAAAAAAGTGGAGAAAACGTGGAGAAAACGTGGAGAAAAAGTGGAGAAAAAGTGGAGAAAAAGTGGAGAAAAAGTGGAGCATAAGAGGAGAAAAAGTGGAGAAAAAAGTGGAGAAAACGTGGAGAAAAAGTGGAGAAAAAGTGGAGCATAAGAGGAGAAAAAGTGGAGATTAAGAGGAGAAAAAGTGGAGAAAAAGTGGAGAAAAAGTGGAGAAAAAGTGGAGAAAAAGTGGAGCATAAGAGGAGAAAAAGTGGAGAAAAAAGTGGAGAAAAAGTGGAGAAAAAGTGGAGAAAAAGTGGAGATTAAGAGGAGAAAAAAATGGAGAAAAAGTGGAGAAAAAGTGGAGAAAAAGTGGAGAATAAGAGGAGAAAAAGTGGAGAAAAAGTGGAGAAAAAGTGGAGAATAAGAGGAGAAAAAGTGGAGATTAAGAGGAGAAAAAGTGGAGAAAAAGTGGAGAAAAAGTGGAGAAAAAGTGGAGCATAAGAGGAGAAAAAGTGGAGAAAAAAGTGGAGAAAAAGTGGAGAAAAAGTGGAGAAAAAGTGGAGATTAAGAGGAGAAAAAAATGGAGAAAAAGTGGAGAAAAAGTGGAGAAAAAGTGGAGAATAAGAGGAGAAAAAGTGGAGAAAAAGTGGAGAAAAAGTGGAGAATAAGAGGAGAAAAAGTGGAGAATAAGTGGAGAAAAAAATGGAGAAAAAGTGGAGAAAAAGTGGAGAAAAAGTGGAGAAAACGTGGAGCATAAGAGGAGAAAAAGTGGAGAAAAAAGTGGAGAAAACGTGGAGAAAACGTGGAGAAAAAGTGGAGCATAAGAGGAGAAAAAGTGGAGATTAAGAGGAGAAAAAGTGGAGAAAAAGTGGAGAAAAAGTGGAGAAAAAGTGGAGAAAAAGTGGAGCATAAGAGGAGAAAAAGTGGAGAAAAAAGTGGAGAAAAAGTGGAGAAAAAGTGGAGAAAAAGTGGAGATTAAGAGGAGAAAAAAATGGAGAAAAAGTGGAGAAAAAGTGGAGAAAAAGTGGAGAATAAGAGGAGAAAAAGTGGAGAAAAAGTGGAGAAAAAGTGGAGAATAAGAGGAGAAAAAGTGGAGAATAAGTGGAGAAAAAAATGGAGAAAAAGTGGAGAAAAAGTGGAGAAAAAGTGGAGAAAACGTGGAGCATAAGAGGAGAAAAAGTGGAGAAAAAAGTGGAGAAAACGTGGAGAAAACGTGGAGAAAAAGTGGAGCATAAGAGGAGAAAAAGTGGAGATTAAGAGGAGAAAAAGTGGAGAAAAAGTGGAGAAAAAGTGGAGAAAAAGTGGAGAAAAAGTGGAGCATAAGAGGAGAAAAAGTGGAGAAAAAAGTGGAGAAAAAGTGGAGAAAAAAGTGGAGAAAAAGTGGAGAAAGTGGAGAATAAGAGGAGAAAAAGTGGAGAATAAGTGGAGAAAAAAATGGAGAAAAAGTGGAGAAAAAGTAGAGAAAAAGTGGAGCATAAGAGGAGAAAAAGTGGAGAAAAAGTGGAGAAAAAGTGGAGAAAAAGTGGAGCATAAGAGGAGAAAAAGTGGAGAAAAAAGTGGAGAAAAAGTGGAGAAAAAGTGGAGCATAAGAGGAGAAAAAGTGGAGAAAAAGTGGAGAAAAAGTGGAGCATAAGAGGAGAAAAAGTGGAGAAAAAGTGGAGAAAAAGTGGAGAAAAAGTGGAGCATAAGAGGAGAAAAAGTGGAGAAAAAGTGGAGAAAAAAGTGGAGAAAAAGTGGAGAAAAAGTGGAGAAAAAGTGGAGAAAAAGTGGAGAAAAAGTGGAGATTAAGAGGAGAAAAAGTGGAGAAAAAGTGGAGAAAAAGTGGAGCATAAGAGGAGAAAAAGTGGAGAAAAAAGTGGAGAAAACGTGGAGAAAACGTGGAGAAAAAGTGGAGAAAAAGTGGAGAAAAAGTGGAGCATAAGAGGAGAAAAAGTGGAGAAAAAAGTGGAGAAAACGTGGAGAAAAAGTGGAGAAAAAGTGGAGAAAAAGTGGAGCATAAGAGGAGAAAAAGTGGAGATTAAGAGGAGAAAAAGTGGAGAAAAAGTGGAGAAAAAGTGGAGAAAAAGTGGAGAAAAAGTGGAGCATAAGAGGAGAAAAAGTGGAGAAAAAAGTGGAGAAAAAGTGGAGAAAAAGTGGAGATTAAGAGGAGAAAAAGTGGAGCATAAGAGGAGAAAAAGTGGAGAAAAAAGTGGAGAAAAAGTGGAGAAAGTGGAGAAAAAAATGGAGAAAAAGTGGAGAAAAAGTGGAGAAAAAGTGGAGAATAAGAGGAGAAAAAGTGGAGAAAAAGTGGAGAAAAAGTGGAGAATAAGAGGAGAAAAAGTGGAGAATAAGTGGAGAAAAAAATGGAGAAAAAGTGGAGAAAAAGTGGAGAGAAAGTGGAGAAAAAAATGGAGAAAAAGTGGAACACCCTTTGGTACCTTTCATGTGGCACTAAGGGGTGCTTAGCTTTGTATTTAGCCAAAAAAATGAAAAAAAAATGACATAGGGTTCCCCCTAGTTTTGTAGCCAGCTAGGGTAAAGCAGACGGCTGCAGCCTGCAGACCACAGCTGGCAACCTCACCTTGGCTGGTAATCCAAAACTGAGGGCACCCCACGCTGTTATTTTAAATTAAATAAATAATTAAAAAAAAAAACACGTAGGGGTCCCCCAAAATTGGATCACCAGCCAAGGTAAAGCAGACAGCTGGGGCCTGATATTCTCAGACTAGGGAGGTCCATGGTTATTGGAATCTCCCCAGCCTAAAAATAGCAGGCCGCAGCTGCCCCAGAAGTGGCGCATCCATTAGATGCGCCAATCCTGGTGCTTCGCCCCAGCTCATCCCGCGCCCTGGTGCGGTGGCAAACGGGGTAATATTTGGGGTTAATACCAGATGTGTAATGTCACCTGGCATCAAGCCCTGGGGTTGGTGAGGTCAGGCGTCTATCAGATACCCGACATCACCAACCCAGTCAGTAATAAAAAAAAAATACACGACAAACACATTTTTATTTGAAAAAACACTCCCCAAAACATTCCCTCTTTAACCAATTTATTAGATTGAAAAACAAATCCAGGTCTGGTGTAATCCAAGGGGTTGCCATGACGATGCACACTGTCCCAGTCAATGAAGAGCAGGATGTTCCCCATTGGCTGGGAGAGCAGTGCAGTGACCTGAGCTAACATCAATGGGTCAGCCCAGGTCACTGCAGGGGGGTGACAAGTGCTGCTGTCAGTGAGGTACATTACCTGCGCTGATCTCCAGCACACTGACAGCCCCTGTCACTGAGGTCAATGACCGGCGCCTTCACATCAAGTATCGCGAGAGGTCCGTGACGTCACCGCCAGTGTCAGTCTCGGGTCGGAAGCGATAGGTGATGTGACAAGCGGCGGCCATGGAGGACAGTGACAGCGCTGAGGTCGGGATGGCGGGACTTCATCGCCGCAGGTAAGCCGAGCGAGCGAGCGAGCGGGCGGGCGGGCGGGCGGGGGGGGGGGGGGATGTGTGTGTGTGTGTGTGTTTGTGTATGTGTATGTATGTGTACATGCCGCGGGCAGGAGGGGGTGGAGCGAGCTGAGCGGGAAAGTGTGGGCTTCCTGCACGTAACTAAGATAAACATCGGGTTACTAACCAAAGCGCTTTGCTTGGATACCCGATGTTTATCTTGGTTACCAGCTTGTGGCAGGCTGCCAGCGATGGCTCCTGCTCACTGTAGCTGTAAAAAGCCCTGCTTTTTGCTGCTAGAACCGTTCTCGAACGTATCTAGAACTATCGAGCTTTTAGCAAAAAGCTCGAGTTCTAGTTCGATCTCGAACAGCCCAAAAATCACTCGAGCCTAGAACTGGAGAACCACGAACCACGAACCGCGCTCAACTCTAGTCCTCAGTGATTGATACCTTTTAATGGCTAACTGAAAAGATGGTAATAATTGCAAGCTTTCGAGACTACTCAGGTCTCTTCATCAGGCATGGTATAACACAAAATCTGAAGAGTCACATATTTATACACAACAGGACTTAGAATAGTGCAGTAAAAAAAACAAAAACAAGAAACAAGTTATATAAAACAGAACTATCTCTATGGCAGGGGGGCAAACTGTTGTGGCCATAAATTTTGCTGCAGTTCAGTGTGAAAGTTTTATTGTCCTCTGATAAGGGTCTGTTATTTTTTTTTTTTTTTACTGCACTATTCTAAGTCCTGTTGTGTATAAATATGTGACTCTTCAGATTTTGTGTTATACCATGCCTGATGAAGAGACCTGAGTAGTCTCGAAAGCTTGCAATTTTTACCATCTTTTCAGTTAGCCATTAAAAAGTATCAACCACTGAGGACTCTCAGTTCTTTTAAACAATTTTTTTATTTACAGTGGCACACTTATATACCCCTTATCCTCTGCCATAGTCTGCAGCAGAGTCTTTGCACGGTGGACCCTGACTGTCTGATATTTCTTTGTTTTTTTTTTCATTTAGTCCCCCGTAACAATGTATGCCGTTTTTTAAAATGATTTGTTTAATTAATTTTAAAAAGCTGTATGGGGCCCCTTTTATTTTCATACACAGCCAAGATAGGCACATGGCTGGGGGCTGCAGCCGGTAGCCGTATTCTTTATTTGTGTTGGGTTTCATAATATGGGGGGAACCTAAGGCAATTTATTTATTTATTTTTGCCCCACTATACACAAAAAGTGTGTGCGATTGTAAGCAGTCAGACACCCTGTTGCACAGGGTAGGGGTGCGGTCTGATTGCAATCAATCACAGACACCGGGACTGCTGGTGGTCGGGGGAAGCAGTTGTGATATAATCACTGGTACTATGCTGAGAGGGTTAAGGTGTGTTACCTGGGCCGGCTCTGTTGTGGACAGCTAATGAGATAGGTGGGACGGCTGTTCACCATATCTCCACCTCGGGGTGTGGTCCCAGGAATGAAAGTCAGGCCTCTGGACACACTCAGGGCCCTGCTCTGAACTTCCTGTGGTGAAGGAAGTAACCGAGTTTGTCTGGGGGTGGAGGTGTGGAAACCTGCTGTCTGAGAAGGCTAGGCTGGGACTTCTGTGCCGGACTGAACCAGGAGACCTGGTGTTTGGGGAACGTGCCTGTATCCTGCTTGTAATGCCATTGTTGTATGCAGTCCTGGCAGTATGCTGTGTAAAGTCTGAATAAAGCAGCCTGAGAATAAGGATGTGCCTCCCGTGTTTACCTGAAGCCCTCATGCTGAGTGAGTAACCCCCAATGTGCAAGGTGCAACATCACACAGTGCATATGCATGTGGTTACTTAATGGCTCCAGAGGTAGTGTTACAGCCGTGCTGGGACTGTTAAATATAACGTGCTTGCTTTATTCTTATTTTTCCTTTATTTTAATTTGTTAGTTACCCAGGTGACCAGATCCGGATAGTTACCTGGAGTTCTCTGAGTACTCCGGGCCTGGGATCAGTACACAGGTACTGGGTTACCCTGGCGGATCTGGAATTTTACAGTCCGGGTTCACCCATCACTACTCATAAAGTAAAGTCATTAATATGGGGGACTTCAACCTGCAGGTCAAGCAATGGAAGCAGTTTTTTGACAGTACTAAAAGACCATTACCTTTCACAACTTTTGTAGGGATCAACAAGAAGTGGCAGTATAGGATCTAATTTTAAGCAATACACTAGACAGACTATCTAATGTACAGGTTTATGGTCACATGAGTAATAGTGATAAAATAATAACTTTTCACAAATTCTTTAATAAGATGTATAGAAGAGGGACTACAAGGACACTAAACTTCAGGCAGGTGAAACTCGAATGTGTAGTATATCACAAAAGTTAATACACCCCCCACATTTTGGCAAATATTTTATTATATGTTTTCATGGGGACAACACTAAAGACATGACAGTTTGACACAATGTAAAGTAGTCAGTGTACAGCTTGTATAACAATGTAAATTTGGTCTGCTCTCTAAATAACTCAACAGACAGCCAAAAAAAATTGGGTTCGGTAGCCGAATTTGACCCCAAACTCTTTTCCAGGTCCGCTAATTAAGGTTCATCAATATTCACTGTTTCCCTCTGTGCCAGTGTCTGTGATTGGTTGCAGAATGCTATATGTGACTCCCACCTTGTGTCCACGTCTGTGATTGGTTGCAGTCAGTTTTCTGTACAGTAGTGTAAAAATAAATACATAAAGAATTTTTAAAAATTACCCGGGATTCCTCCACATACAGCTCCCAGCTATGAGCTTTATCATGGCTGGACATCAAAATAGAGGGGATCTTACGGCGTTATGTAGGGTCCACCCATTTTTTATTATCAGCCGAGGTAAAGCAAACAGGTGGGGGCTAGTATTATCATATTATACGAATAGGAGGAGTCATGATTATTGGCCCCTCAGGCTAAAAATCCCAGCATGCAATTGTCCAGAATTGGCACATCACATTAGATGTGCCAATGCTGGCACTTTACCAGGATCCTCCCGATTGCCCTGGTGTGATGGCAGTCGGGGTCATATAAGTGAGTGACAGCTGTGATTTGTCAAAAAATTACAGCTACCATCAAGCCCTGGTTTAGTAATAGGAGGAGTCTATGAGATCTAATCAAGTAAGTAAATACCAATAAAAGACAAACACATCTAATGTGATATGCCAACTCTGGGTACCTGCAGGCTGGTATTTTGAGGCTGGAGGAACCAATATCCATGGCTCCTCCCAACCTGATAATACCAGCCCACACAGGTTAGCTTCACCGTGACCAGTAATAAAAAATGAGCGACCCAACACCTTTTTTTTTTAATTATTTATTTAAATAATAAAAAAACGCTGTAGAATACCTTCTATTTTGATATCCAGCCATGATAAAACTCACAGGTGGGGACTGCAGCCTGTAGCTGTTGTTTTACCCAAGCTGGCCATCAAAATATGGCGGGAATCCATGTAATTTTTTTTAGTTTTACATTACCATAAAACAAACTGTCATGGTCGTCCCTCTGTTTTTGGAGACTAGTGACAGCTTTAGGACTGGAGTACTAGGGGGAAGCAGTAAATATTGCTGAACCTTAATTAGCGGGCCCTGAAATGAGTCTGATTGCAGTGTGATCCTCCGGGAAACACAGTGTGTATAACTATTCTGCTCTTACTACTATTTAACTTCCACTTATAGCCCAATTTTATTTATTTTTTACAGTGATTTCCCTTGCCAATCACAGCCATGCCAGTACTTGGCATGGCTGCAATGACCTCGGAATTGCCCACAGCCTAAAAGCTTGCTGATTAGCTGCTCTGCAACCTTTTAATAAGCTGTATTTGGTCGAAAAACTCGAACAGGATCCGGACGTACAGTAAAAAACTGTGTTTAGGATTCAGCACTGGACACAAGCTGTCCGTTATGGACCCCAATCTTTACAGTTTGGGTTCACTCATCCCTAACCGAGAGCCCTGATCCCATGGATTTCTGGGTCAACAAATTGCATCAGTGGCAAAAACTGACCTAATTTGCTATGGGCACACTATGATGTCTTGTCCTAGTGTAATGTTAAAGAGGGAGCCGAGTAGGACACAACAGAGCGGACCAAGTTATCTGTTATAAGCGTGGAAAACCTAATGGTTGTCAAAATGAATCAGGCATGGATAATTGTAGACATTTATACAAATTTGGCTGATGCCAAAGATTAGATAATTTTCACTTTGCTTGCGTGTCTCTTTACTGTCATTTACACCATTCTGCTGCCACCAGAGTCAATGGACCACACTCTGCTAGACATCTCCTCCTTGTCCAAGTCATTTATATAGCAGCACTACTGCTGCCAGGGCTGCCATTGCTGGCCATAAACTTCCAAACATTTTGTGGTCTGCCATCTTATCCCTCTACCAT
The DNA here is from genome assembly GCF_048569485.1 of Anomaloglossus baeobatrachus. Taxonomy (NCBI): domain Eukaryota; kingdom Metazoa; phylum Chordata; class Amphibia; order Anura; family Aromobatidae; genus Anomaloglossus; species Anomaloglossus baeobatrachus. Next base: position 157,375,711 of record NC_134359.1, read on the forward strand.
GCTGCTCCTGCTTATGCCACTTCAAAGCCATACCAGCCACACACTTACAGATTGCCCACTATGTTTCATAGTGCATGACTATACTTCTTATGCCGGGGCTGGCCCTAAACTGCCAAGCATCTCCTTTCACGCTCCGTCTTAATTTTCAACCCTGCTAATCCTACTGCAGCCACTGCATAGACACGCCAGCCCACTAATGTTTTATAGTGCTTAAAGGGTGCTTTACACGCTGCAATATTGCTAACGATATATCGTCGGGGTCATGGTGTTTGTGACGCACATCCGGCGTCATTAGTGACATCGCAGCGTGTAACACGTACGAGCGACCTTCAACGATCGCAAAAGTGGTAAAAATCGTTGGTTTTGGAGAGGTCGTCCAAACACCAAATATCGTTGTCTGGTGAGTAACGAGGTTGTTTGTCGTTCGTGTGGCAGCACACATCGCTGTGTGTGACACCGCAGGAATGAGGAAACTCACCGTACCTGTGTCCCAACGGCAATGAGGAAGCAAGGAGGTGGGCGGGATGTTCTGCCTGCTCATCTCCGCCCCTCCTCTACTATTGGGTGGCCGCTTAGTGACGTCGCTATGACGGCGAACAAACCGCCCCCTTAGAAAGGAGGCGGTTCGCCGGTCACAGAGACGTCGCTAGGCAGGTAAGTGCGTGTGACGGGTGTAAGCGATGTTGTGTGACACGGGCAGCGATTTGCCCGTAACGCACAACCGACGGGGGCGGGTATGCTCGCTAGCGATATCGGTACCGATATCGCAGCGTGTAAAGTACCCTTAACTGTACTACTGATGCTGGTAAATAAACTCTCATGTTTTTGCATCCTCAAGGACCAGCTCTGATAATAGCAATAGAGATGTTTTTTTGTTTTTTTTTAAAAGGTTCGATAACAACAAGCAAGAACTTCTTCATGTTCTAAAATTTGCCACTCTTTTGTCAACAGAAAAATATTTTTTTTCACTTCTGGTTGAAAAGTCATTACTTCTTTACCTTGAAAAAAAAACAGTACACTTGTTTAGTGTATCGATTAAAGTGATAATTTTTGGACGGCTTAAAAAAAGCTCTTGTTGCAATCAATTGTGGGAAAATACCACAACTCCTTCGATTTTTACCACCTTCCTATAAAGAACACAATTGTACAATTCTGCCTTTGCAACGGGATCATTGTTAAACCATTTATACAATTTTTTTTTAGCTTACAAAATCTGATTTTACAGTGTGTTGCTGAATACGGTCTTAGTTACATCTGGTTAATTGTTCGATTTCTGCAAGTCAGAAATGTAGAAGTCATTTGGACATTAAAAAAGCTTTATTTGTTGTCAGATAAACAACGTCCTCTTACTTCAGAGGATATTGCTCTCAAACATCCAGTGCTGGTGGGCGATAACTTTACTTACGTTCAGATAAACTCGGTGTTACAGGTGTTAGAGCCCACCTAGGGACTTACTCCATAAGTCTCATATATAAGTTTCTTAAACCTTCTATCCAGTGGTCGGAATCTTTGTCAGGCCCGGGGAAATGGGTGTCTCAGCTGACTGTCCGGTAAAGGTTCTCTTGGAAGCCACGTTACGTATTATATCCATGTTACCATACGATAGTTACAAAACCATGGCGCTCATGATTTTTCATAGAGCATATATTTCCCCAGCTATTAAATCTAAAATGTCCCCATCCGGTTTCCATCCCTGCCCTAAATGCATGCACTCACTAGCAGACATTTTTCCCTGCCTATGGGGTTGCCCGAAGATACAGGAGGTCTGGCGTGCACTCACACAACACCTTAGTAATACCTTTGATCATTCCCTTTCTTTGTCTCCTGAATGGATCATCTTTAATATTCTTCTGCAGGACCAGTTGGATAGGCTTCATGCCCATCAGTGCTGCACTTTATTCATATGGGTGGCAGCCACTCGCAAAAGTATCCTACATCTCTGGGTGCAGGACGCAGTCCCTACTCTTAGTTTGATTAGTACGCAGGTGGCCTACCGCTTCAAAATGGACTGGATAGAGTCCTTACTCGATAAAGAAAAACTCACTAAACGCTTCTTTCTTACTTGGACTTCTTTTATTAAAGCTCAACAACTGTCCACGCGGCAAGCGGTTCATGATTGTTTACAGTTTACGGATTGGTATATGACGGAGCTAATTACCGGCAGAGTACCTGTTAGCCGTGTATAATGTAAGGTTTCGTCATAAGGGTTTTTTTCTCTGTACGTGCCCCAAAAAAAAAATAGCTTTATTTACATAACAGAGCTCACAACATGCTCAACTGACTCTAAGGAGAACTCAGTGTTCTACACATATTTTTCAGGCAATTATAGACTTATTATTTATTCGATTCACCTGTGTATTCGCTGTAAAATAAACTTTGTGAGAAATTGTATAAAATCAGCAAATTCGAAGATCTTCTCATCGCTATACAGCAAAATATCTACCTGAAGGTACAAAGTGCTGTATGGTCCCCAGAGGAAGCCCAACACGAAACGCGCGTCGGGGCCGGTTTTTGTTTACATCCTTGAGGCAGGATAACATGGGTAAGTTGGATCACTCTAATTGCTGAAATTACTAATATTTACTAATTACTAATACCTTTTTTGATCCATACTTTATACCCCATCCATACCATGCCCTCAAGGTTATGTATACAATCCCTTTCTACACTTTATATTCCCCCAATTGTTATACATACTGCTTGATGACTTTTTACATGTACATTTTTATTTTTGTCTAATAAAATTATTATTCTTTATCATTATGGATTTTGACTCCATGTTTTTCTGAGGTTAATCGTTATAGGAGTTTTCCATTACTTAATTGAACATTGTTTTTTCGGATGAATCTGACTATACAGCATAATATGTGTCTGGTTTAACAACTGATGTTTTGTATAAATATACTAATATACAACATTCTCATGTTACCTTGTATACTTTAAGTGCTATCCTATGTGCACTAACAAAACATTCTAGTATATATAGAATAATATGTTACTGATATATCATATATTCTAACCTTTTTTTATTGTTGTAGAGTTCAAATGTACATTGGTAACTTGATTTAGTGAGTACATTTTAAAAAATTACAAAAAATAAATATTAAAAAATAGCTATATAGTACACATATTCGTATAATTTGAACACATAGAGAACACATGTTCATAGTGTAAATGCAGAAATTACAAATTTATATAGGTACTAGCTGTAGTACCCGACAGTAACTGTCTCTCTGTCTCCCAGTCTCTGTCTGTCTGTCTCTGTGTGTCTGTCTCTGTCTGTCTCTTTCCCTGTCTGTCTCTGTCTGTCTCTGTGTGTCTGTCCCTAACCATTAGAGTCGAGCGCGGTTCGCGGTTCGTGGTTCTCCAGTTTGCGGCTCGAGTGATTTTGGGGGCTGTTCTAGATCGAACTAGAAATCGAGCTTTTTGCTAAAGCTCGATAGTTCTAGATACGTTCGAGAACGGTTCTAGCAGCAAAAAGACAAGCTAATTACTAGCCGGCTTTCCGCTGTAATAGTGTAAGTCACTCTGTGACTCACACTATTATGAAATTTCAGCGTATAGTGTGCGGGAACAGCGCATTCAGATCACTGCTGTTTGGATAATTTTATTTTTTTTTCCTTGTCTTCCTTCCCTAAGCGCGCGCGTGTAGTGGGGCGGGCCAGCATGTCAGCAAATCCCAGACACACACACAGCTAAGTGGACTTTTAGCCAGAGAAGCAACGGCATGTGTGATAGGATGTCCATGTCACATGTCCCTGCATTATAAAAACGGACATTTTCCTCCAACACGCCATTATCTGCCTTCTGCGTCTGGGTGTCAGTCACCGCTGGCGTAGCTCCTGTCTCCGATACTGCTGTGTACGCTCTATACACAGCTCTATACAGAATAGGGCTAGAAGTTTCTATTAGTCCTTGTAAGGGCTAATACCGACAGGGTCAGAGCCATAGGTGACAGTCAGGTCCGTGAAAACAGATTTTAAAAGCTACACAAGATGACAGCGTCTGTGTAGCTAAGGTCAGGGATTTCCTCGCTGCATTTCCCCATTAGGAGGGATAGAAAGGGAGGCTTCCTTTCCTCTAGCAGACCCACAACCCTGCCACTGTACCCTCCTGCACTTTGCACACTCAAACTCATTGTTACTAAGCCATTATACTAGCAAACACTGAGTAAACTTAGTGGCATCCTAAAAGTGGCTGTTGGACTTCCATTAGTGTCCCACTGATGCAAATCTATGTGCAGCACCTCTGCATTGCACACTCAAACTCATTGTTACTAAGCCATTATACTAGCAAACACTGAGTAAACTTAGTGGCATCCTAAAAATGGCTGTTGGACTTCTATTAGTGTCCCACTAGTGCAAATCTATGTGCAGCACCTCTGCATTGCACACTCAAACTCATTGTTACTAAGCCATTACACTAGCAAACACTGAGGAAACTTAGTGGCATCCTAAAAGTGGCTGTTGGACTTCATTATTGTCCCACTAGTGCAAATCTATTTGCAGCACCTCTGCATTGCACACTCAAGCTCATTGTTACAAAGCCATTAAAATACCAGACACTGAGGAAACTTAGTGGCATCCTAAAAGTGGCTGTTGGACTTCATTTTTGTCCCACTGGTGCAAAGATATTTGCGGCACCTCTTCATTGCACACTGAAACTCATTGTTACTAAGCTGTCACAAACCACCGGGGGGGTCACTCAGAAATCCCCCGCGCTGGCTACCAGTACGTCACAATCGGGGTGTAACAAGTGGGGGGGTCACCCCTCCTTTATACCTCCCGACCGACAGACAGAGCACGTGATGCGCTCTCTAGCGCCCCTCTTATAGTCAGGCCAATTATGGAATTGCCCGACGATAAGCAAGGAGGCCGCTATACTACTTATGCCGATTATTGAAGGGTCCCCGGTGAGAGTAGGGTATATATTCCCCCGACCTCCGCGGGCGGAATATATAAAACCTCCCCGAATCTCACTGGCCTCCCCACAATAATCCTTGGCACAAACTCGCTGCCACCAACCGATTTACGGTAACTATTAGCCGAACACACAGACGTGGGATTCAAGATCGAGATAACAGAACAGCCCAAGATTAATTATATAATTTAATCAGCCTAAAGCACACTAGAACTACAATATATACAATAGGGAATCTACAGAATATACAGTTATGTCAGAGTACAGTTACAGATAAAGCATGGTTTACAAACAGGTATGCAATTCAATCAGTTACCTTGTGCGTCTGGCCACAGGGGGGCGCTGTAGACCAGGTTTCTAGGAACTCCCACAGATGTTTCCTGCACGTGACCCCCAGCGAAAGAACCCTGGAAAATGGCCGAAGTAGGGTTATCAACCTGGGCAAATCCAGGTCCCCTCCTACCTTCGTGACCTCAGAGGGAGCACTGCTCCACCCCTGGCTTGAGTTATGGACAAAATCCACAACATGGAATATGGCCATAACTTGGCCTGGGAGCGTCGTAGGCGGACATCAATGCTCTCATTGTGACAGTTATGAATTTAGCTACAGAATGAGAGGACTCATGACTTGTCTACTAGTTCCCCATTGGCTGATATCACGCCTGGGGTATTTCCCCAGGTCCTGCTCCCATAAAAAGGGTGTGCCAGCATCGTCCGCATGCGGAGACACCATTTTTATGGTTGCCATATTTATCGGAAATATGGCTTGCGAGATATGAACCATTTTTTACTGGAGTCGTCCTGTCTGGATACTTCCATAGCCTTGCTAATTAGATAGCAGCCCCTACTACAGGGTCACGGCAGGGAGTCATCCTGTGTCCATTGTTCCCACATCACCTAATCTCCATATCACAGGAGATGGCGACACCTTCACAGATGCTGGACATCTGAGAACAAGAAGGGAGGGGGCACTGCCATGGAGTGATGAGAGTGATTATGACTGGAAGTCATAATTCATCTTCATATCCCAGGGTTTGCCTCACACCTCCCCCCTTTTGAAGGCGCTAGGGGGCAGCACACTCCGGTGTTCCCCCGTGCGCCCGTCCGCGACCTCTCCTTGTCGGGACAGCCCGTCTGCGTTACCGTGGTCCCGGCCCCTTTTGTGGCGAATGGTGAAGTTGTATTGCTGGAGCGCAAGGCTCCATCGCAACAATCGCCCATTCGTCCCAGAGACAGTGTGTAACCAGCTGAGGGGATTGTGGTCCGTCTCCACGATGAAGTGGCGCCCGTATAGATAGGGTTGCAGACGCTGCAGGGCCCACACTATGGCCAGGCACTCCTTTTCCATCGTGGAATAGGCCACTTCCCGTGGTAACAGCTTCCTGCTCAGGTACAAGACTGGGTGCTCTTGGCTCGCAGAGTCCACCTGGCTGAGCACCGCACCGAGGCCGAAGTCACTGGCGTCGGTCTGTACTACAAACGGCCGCGTGAAGTCGGCTGCCTGTAGCACGGGCGGGCTGGACAGGGCGTCCTTTAGGGCCCGGAAGGCTGTCTCGCAGTCCATTGTCCAATCGACTGCAGAGGGCAGTTTCTTCTTGGTGAGGTCCGTCAAGGGCTTTGCCAGGCTACTATAGCATGGAACAAACCTCCTATAGTACCCAGCGGTCCCCAAGAAGGACATCACCTGCTTCTTGGTCCTGGGGGTGGGCCAGGATGCGATGGCTTCCACTTTCTCAGGCTCGGGCTTCAGTGTTCTCCCGCCTACCCGGTGACCGAGGTACTGGACCTCGCTCATGGCCAGCTGACACTTTCCCGGCTTGATGGTCAAACCTGCCTGGTGGATCCGCCTGAGCACCTGTGCTAGATGCTCTAGGTGATCTTCCCAGGTGGGACTGAAGACGGCAATGTCATCCAGGTACGCGGCCGCGTACCCTTCAAGTCCCTTGAGCAGGGTGTTGACCATCCGCTGGAAAGTGGCAGGGGCATTCCTCATCCCGAATGGCATCACCGTGGACTCGTACAGTCCAAATGGGGTAATAAAGGCAGAGCGTTCCCTGGCCTTGCGAGTCAGGGGGATCTGCCAATATCCCCGGCTCAGGTCCATGATGGTCAGGTACTGAGCCCCGGCCAACTGATCGAGCAGGTCATCGATGCGTGGCATTGGGTACGCATCGGCGACCGTGACAGCATTGAGCCCCCTGTAGTCCACGCAGAACCGAGTGGTTCGGTCCTTCTTAGGGACGAGGACTACAGGCGAGGCCCAAGCGCTGTTGGATGCCTGGATCACCCCCAGCTTCAGCATCTCGTCAATCTCCTGGCGCATGTGTTGCTGCACCTCCAGGGAGACCCGATATGCTGAACGCCGGATCGGGGGATGATTCCCAGTGTCCACGTGATGGACAGCCAAGTCAGTCCTTCCGGGCTGGTTGGTAAACAACCCCCGGAAGGGGAGGAGGGTGGCCCACAGCTGGGACCGTTGGTCCTCCAAGAGCTGGTGGCCAACCTCCACATCCTCAATGGATCCGCCGGCCCTAACCTGGGCTAGCATATCCAAGAGGGTTTCCGCTTCTCCCTCCTCGGGCAGGTTGCACACGGGGAGCGCACACGCCTCCCGCTCATGATGTGCCTTCATCATGTTCACATGGAAGGGCTTCCGCCTTCCACGGGCAGGGTCCAGGGTGACCAGGTACGTCACAGGGTTGAGCTGCTGGTACACGAGGTATGGGCCTTCCCAGGCTGCCTGAAGCTTGTCCTGTGGTACGGGGACCAGTACCCACACCTTTTGACCCACTTGGTAGGTCCTCTCACAAGCGTTCTGGTCGTACCAACGCTTCTGATCGGCCTGGGCTTGAGCCATATTGTCGTGTACCAGTTGCGTCAAGGCCTGCATTTTGTCCCGGAAGCGCATGACATACTCGATAACCGACACTCCAGGGGTGGCCAAATCCCCTTCCCAAGCCTCTTTCACCAGAGCCAGGGGGCCCCGCACACGTCGCCCGTACAGGAGCTCAAACGGTGAGAATCCTGTTGAGGCCTGTGGAACCTCCCGGTAAGCAAATAACAGGTGTGGGAGATACCGCTCCCAGTCACGCCCATGGGAGTCGACCAACATCTTAAGCATCTGCTTTAAGGTGCCATTAAACCGCTCGCACAGGCCATTAGTCTGTGGATGGTACGGGCTGGCCACCAGATGTCGCACCTGGACTTGCTTACAGAGGGCCTCCATCAGCTGGGACATGAATTGGGTCCCCCGGTCAGTGAGCATTTCCTGGGGAAAACCCACTCGGGAGAAAATCTCCAGCAATGCGGTGGCCACCTTGTCAGCCCGAATGGACGACAAGGCCACTGCTTCTGGGTACCGGGTGGCATAGTCCACTACCGTCAGTATGAAGCGTTTCCCGGAGCTGCTGGGGATGGCCAGCGGGCCGACCAGATCCACAGCCACCCTCCTGAAAGGCTCATCGATGATGGGCAGAGATACCAGTGGGGCTTTGGGGTGTGGCCCCGCCTTCCCCACTCTCTGACAGGTTTCACACGAACGGCAGTAGGCAGCCACATCGGCCCCCATTTTTGGCCAGTAGAAATGCTGGTTTAACCTGGCCTTGGTCTTAGCGATCCCTAGGTGTCCGGCCATCGGAATCTCATGTGCGATCCGCAACAACTCCGTCCGGAACGGATAGGGTACCACCAACTGTCGGTCCCTGGGCCACGCCTCCGGTGAACCCTGCTGGACCGTGGCCCGGTACAGCCGTCCTTGGTCCCAGACCACTCGCTCCGGGTCCGAGTCCGAGGGAGGCTGTGCCGCCTGCTCCTTAAGAGCTTTCAGGCTGTCGTCAGCTTCTAACGCTGCCTGAAACCCCTGACTAGATGTGGCCAGAATCGACGAGACTGTCACATCTTCGGTCAGTACCCCGGGACCTGTGTCCTGGCCTCCACCTGACTCGGCTGCCACTTGGTCAGAAGGGGAAGAGCTATCGGACCTCCGGGAGGCCCCTTGGCTTCCAGCACTCCCACTGCGGGTGACAGCGGCCACAGCCGCTGCGACCGTGGGTCGTGCCTGCTCCTCCTCCGTTCCTGACCAAGTCGCCGGTTCAGGCAGACCTACCTGGCTTCCTGACACCCCAGTTGTGGGGGAACCATGCACCGAGATCTTACCTGGGAGCACTTCCGCTCCTGGACCGGCCCCAATCTCACCTGCCTGTTCCCCTCCTGCAGCAACAGAACCCCGCTGTGAAATCTCTGGGGACCCCACATTTGCTGTGGTAGCCCCCACCCCACACACTGGTCCTCCCCCTGCAGCACCCTGCTCTCTGCTTATCCCTGCAGAGGGCAACAGATCCCAGCTCACAGGCTGATTACTTGTAGAGGCATTGTCACACCTTTCTCTGACCCCCTCCCCTGTCACAGCTGCAGCTGTGTGTGTGTCTATGGTGTCTATGCAAGCAGAAATATCAGAGTTCACTCCCTCCTCCCTTACATCATTCATAGATAACACATTAACATTGTCCGGAGGCATGTCAGTACTGGCTGAAGGTTCAGCCCTTGGTTGGGGCCCAAACTGGGAGGTTATCTGCCCCAAATCTGTCCCAAGTAGCACGTTTGCGGGGATCCGATCAGTTACCCCCACCTCCCTCACCCCTCGCCCTGCGCCCCAGTCCACATAAATGTCAGCAACAGGCAGCGCCGGGTCAATGCTTCCAATCCCGGAGACAGCGAGGGTTTTTCCAGGGATCAAGTCTTGGGGGGACACCATCTCCGGCCGCACCAGAGTCACCTCCGAGGCGCTGTCTCGCAGTCCCATGGTCACAGACCGGCCGACGGTGACAGGTTGGAAGCTGTCCAGGGACCTACCACCACCCCCACCCACACAATACACCTTGGGCGGCCCTTGGGACGGGGACGGAGCCGGGGCCTTGGGACGCTGAGGGCACATGGCCTTGAAGTGTCCAGGTAGGTTGCACTGGTGGCACCGTCTTGGTTCTGCCACGGGCCTGGAGAGGGGAGTTGAGGGGGACACCCCCTGCAGTCTAGGGGCAGGTGGGGCAGTCGCAGAGTTCATCTTACCCCCTCTCCAGGTGCTGCTGGTGGCTGCTCTCCTGGCCTCAGGAGCCCGATTGTTGGTGTAGTCATCGGCCAGGGCAGCTGTAGCCGTGGACCCCTTTGGCTTCTGGTCTCGGATGAACTGGCGGAGATCCTCAGGGCAGTTCCACAAGAGTTGCTCCGTGATGAACAAGTCCAGGATCTCCGGTCCGGTGGAAAGCTGCAGGCCTTGGGTCCAGTGGTCGGCAGCTCGGGCAAGTGCCCGCCGGTGGTCAGCCCAGGAGTCCTTTGGTCCCTTCTGTAGGCTCCGGAACTTCTTGCGGTAGGACTCTGGAGTGAGGTTGTACTGTTGGATCAGGGCCCGCTTGATGGTGTCGTAGCCCTGATCTGCCTCAGCAGGCAAGTCCCCAAGGATATCCAGGGCCTTACCCCTTAAACGGGGGGTCAGGTATTTGGCCCACTGGTCCTTGTCCAGATGGTGCTGCAGGCAAGTCCGTTCAAAAGCAGTCAAGAAAGAGTCCAAGTCTCCGTCCTTCTCCAGCACTGGGAAGTCCTCAACACGGACCTTTGGAAGTTTGGTGTCTTGAAGGTCACGTGTGGCTGATGAGGGCCGGAGCTGAGCTAGCTGCAGCTGGTAGTCACGCTCTGCCTGGCGCTCTTCACGTGCTGCTTGCCGCTCCGCAGCCTCACGCACTGCTTGCCGCTCCGCAGCCTCAGCGTCACGCGCTGCCTGTCGCTCACGCTCGGCCATGAGTATCTCGTAGGTATCCCGGTCTCCAGCCTGGAGAAGGGCCATAGCCATTTGAAGAAGGCTATCCGAGCCTCCCAGGCTCGGTGGAATGGCACGTGGTGATCTGCGGCCCGCTGCGGAGCCTGGTGCTTCACTGTCCATTGCAGAGCGGAGGGCTGGCATCTGGCTCGTTGAGGACCCTTGGGTGAGCTGCTCCTCATCTTGTCCATAATTGCCAGGTTGGGCGCTGTCCTCTGCAGAACGGTTTTCTGGCGTCGAGCTCCTGGAGGGCTCGTGGACAACCTCCTCATCGTCTCTGGCCTGAGCATCGGCCATTCCTTTGGCTTTGCTCCTGGTGCTCTCAGCCATTGTTGCAGACTTTGGTCACTGACACAGAACTGACACCTGATGCCTCCACACACCTTACAGTATCTGCACTCTGACACTCTAGTGTTGGTCTGGTCTGAAGACCCCAGCAGCCACAGCTGCTGCAGGCAGTCTTTAGTGTCTGGGAGTATGGGTCTCACACTCACACACACTATTATCTCGATCCCACCGCTTGCCACCAATATGTCACAAACCACCGGGGGGGTCACTCAGAAATCCCCCGCGCTGGCTACCAGTACGTCACAATCGGGGTGTAACAAGTGGGGGGGTCACCCCTCCTTTATACCTCCCGACCGACAGACAGAGCACGTGATGCGCTCTCTAGCGCCCCTCTTATAGTCAGGCCAATTATGGAATTGCCCGACGATAAGCAAGGAGGCCGCTATACTACTTATGCCGATTATTGAAGGGTCCCCGGTGAGAGTAGGGTATATATTCCCCCGACCTCCGCGGGCGGAATATATAAAACCTCCCCGAATCTCACTGGCCTCCCCACAATAATCCTTGGCACAAACTCGCTGCCACCAACCGATTTACGGTAACTATTAGCCGAACACACAGACGTGGGATTCAAGATCGAGATAACAGAACAGCCCAAGATTAATTATATAATTTAATCAGCCTAAAGCACACTAGAACTACAATATATACAATAGGGAATCTACAGAATATACAGTTATGTCAGAGTACAGTTACAGATAAAGCATGGTTTACAAACAGGTATGCAATTCAATCAGTTACCTTGTGCGTCTGGCCACAGGGGGGCGCTGTAGACCAGGTTTCTAGGAACTCCCACAGATGTTTCCTGCACGTGACCCCCAGCGAAAGAACCCTGGAAAATGGCCGAAGTAGGGTTATCAACCTGGGCAAATCCAGGTCCCCTCCTACCTTCGTGACCTCAGAGGGAGCACTGCTCCACCCCTGGCTTGAGTTATGGACAAAATCCACAACATGGAATATGGCCATAACTTGGCCTGGGAGCGTCGTAGGCGGACATCAATGCTCTCATTGTGACAGTTATGAATTTAGCTACAGAATGAGAGGACTCATGACTTGTCTACTAGTTCCCCATTGGCTGATATCACGCCTGGGGTATTTCCCCAGGTCCTGCTCCCATAAAAAGGGTGTGCCAGCATCGTCCGCATGCGGAGACACCATTTTTATGGTTGCCATATTTATCGGAAATATGGCTTGCGAGATATGAACCATTTTTTACTGGAGTCGTCCTGTCTGGATACTTCCATAGCCTTGCTAATTAGATAGCAGCCCCTACTACAGGGTCACGGCAGGGAGTCATCCTGTGTCCATTGTTCCCACATCACCTAATCTCCATATCACAGGAGATGGCGACACCTTCACAGATGCTGGACATCTGAGAACAAGAAGGGAGGGGGCACTGCCATGGAGTGATGAGAGTGATTATGACTGGAAGTCATAATTCATCTTCATATCCCAGGGTTTGCCTCACATAAGCCATTATACTAGCAAACTATGCTTCAAGTTTAAGGGCCGTAGTTGCATTGTCAGGGATAATTATTGTTGTTTATTCTGCTGTTAGTAAAGCTAGACCACCGCTGAAATCTACACCACCTCTCAATTTTTACTACCACATTTTAAGTGCACAATCTTGTCGCAATCAAAATGAGTGGCAAAATGACAGATGCTGGTGGAAAGGAAAAGAGGCGTGTTGGAAAAGGAAAAAAAGGGTTTGTCCGTGGGGAAGGTGGCAAAGCTCCATTAACATCTGCTGAAGATAGACCATCTTCCAGCAAAAGTAAGATGTCTACTACTTACCGTGGACAATGCAATGTGCTCCCTTTTTTACGGACACGAACAACTGGAACAAAGGTAGATGAGGCCAAAAAAGGAAAATGCTTGAATGGATCTCAAGTGGTCCAACAAGTGGGAAAATGAAGGAAAGCGATCCAGCTGAGTGACCAGGTGATTTATTATATTATTATTTATTAATAAATCACCTGGTCACTCAGCTGGATCGCTTTCCTTCGTTTTCTCATTGCTGCGGCCAGGGCAGGGCCAGATCCGTGTCTGAGGTGCGGTGAGGTCAGACGTGGGTGAGCTGGATTCCATTACAAGGTCCAACAAGTGCCCTCTCCGCCACCTCAACTACCGCTTCCAAAAAACACCAGTCCTCTGAGTTGTCAGCCCAATCACACTTGCTTTCTCTCAGCTCTGAAGTCTCCATCCGCCCTGCACAATATGGTGGAACTGAGATGGCTGAGTCTGCAGAGCTGTTAAGTCACACTATAGCCTGGGATTCAGAAGTCTGCTCCCAAGCTACAGTGAGTACAGACCAGGAAATGGTCTGCAGTGATGCCCAGAATCTTTGTGACTCTGATTCAGGCCGTGAGGACCAAGTTTCTGAGCATAATGTTGACCCTTTTTCACAAACTGTAACACCTGTTGTTATAGACAATGAGGAACATACTGATGACGATGAGACGCAGATACCATATTGGGATGACAACTTAAATATTCGGTCAGGGCAAGAAGAGGCTCGGTCTGAGGGTGAGGGGAGTGCAAACACAACAATTGATGAGGAAGTTCTAGATCCCACCTACTGTCAACCCACAGTCAGGCACTCGAGGAGGTCAAGAGAGGCGGTGGAGGAGGATGCAACCGACGACGAAGTTACCTTGCACCTTCCTGGACAGAGTCGGAGCACTGGTAGCACGTCTACAACTGCATCCTCAGCCACCACTCTGCCTCTGAGCACTAGTCGGGGTGGATCAGCAGGTCGCATGCCCTCTAAGCCTTGCCTAGCCTGGTCCTTTTTTGACATAGCAAAAGATCGCCCAAATTATGTGATCTGTAAAATTTGTCGTGATTCTGTTAGTAGAGGGCAAAACCTCAGCAGTTTGACAACTTCTTCCATGAATCGTCACATGAATAAATATCATATGTCCCAGTGGGAAGCTCACCGTGCTGCAATGCGGCCTAGCGGAGAGAACCATCCACCGCCTGCCCCTTCCAGTGCATCTGCGCGCTCTTCATCTTCTAGGGCTGTGGGGACAGCTGTCACACCTGGTTTTCCACGCACAACTTCAACCACTGTAACCGCAACAGGCAGTTTGCTAGGTAGGTCGTCAGTTGGTTTGGAAAGGGAAACAAGTGCGTGTGTACAGCTCTCTCAGACATCGATAGCACCAATGTTGGATGAAGGCAACATCATGTGTACGCCTGCACTTTCCTCACAAACCTGCATTTTTCAAGGTACACCCTACTCAACACCATCTACACACAGCAGCCAGATCTCTGTCCCTCAGATGTGGACAAATAAAAGGCCATTCCCTGCGACCCATGACAAAGCTAAGAGGTTGACTTTATCCCTCTGTAAGCTCTTGACTACCGAAATGCTGCCTTTCCGCCTGGTGGACACACAGAATTTTAGAGACCTTATGTCTGTCGCTGTGCCCCAGTACCAGATGCCCAGTCGCCACTATTTCTCTAAGAAAGGTGTGCCCGCGCTACACCAGCATGTCGCACACAACATCACCGCTTCCTTGAGAAACTCTGTGTGTGAACGGGTGCATTTCACCACCGATACTTGGACCAGTAAGCATGGACAGGGACGTTACATGTCGCTGACTGGGCACTGGGTAACTATGGTGATAGATGGTGACGGGTCTGCTGCACAAGTCTTGCCGTCCCCACGACTTGTGTGTCAATCCTCTGTGTGTCCAAGTTCCGCCACTGCTTCTGCCTCCTCCACCTCATCTGGGTCCTCCACCTCTGCCCCAAGCCTGCCTGGTCAGGCCACCAGCGTTCTCACTGCGCAGAAGGAATCACGCACCCCTCATTACTATGCTGGAAGCAGAGCGCAACGGCATCAGGCGGTCTTTAGCTTAAAATGTCTTGGAAATAAGAGTTACACAGCGGCTGAGTTGTGGGCAGCTCTGGAGACTGAGTTTAATAAATGGTTGTCTCCACTCAACCTGCAGCCTGGTAAGGCCGTGTGCGACAATGCTGCAAACCTGGGTGCGGCCCTTCGCCTGGGCAAGGTGACACACGTGCCTTGTATGGCTCATGTGTTGAACCTTGTTGTCCAGCAATTTTTAACACACTATCCCGGCCTAGATGGCCTTCTGAACAGGGCACGAAAACTGTCTGCTCACTTCCGCCGTTCAACCACCGCTGCTGAGCGACTTGCATCGCTCCAGAAGTCTTTCGGCCTGCTGGTTCATCGCCTCAAATGCGATGTTGCGACACGCTGGAATTCGACTGTCCACATGTTACAGCAACTATGGCAGCACCGCCGAGCCCTGGTGCAATACGTCATGACGAATAGCCTGGGCTAACGAGATGCAGAGGTGGGGCAGATCACCCTGATGGAGTGGTCTCAGATCAAGGACCAATGCACCCTTCTGCACAGTTTCGACATGGCGACGAATTTGTTTAGCGCTGACAATGGCATTATCAGCATGACAATTCCAGTCATTTACATGCTGGAGCACACGCTAAACACTATTCGGAGTCAGGGGGTAGGACAACAGGAAGGGGAGGAACTACAGGAGGATTCATATGCGAAAGAGACAACAACATCACCAAGGTCCAGATGTTCATCATCACCAACGCGGCAGGCATGGGACCATGGGGGACAGGGATCAACAAGGGCGCATGGTAGCAGGCGAAATGTTGAGGAAGGTGCAGGAGAACATGAAGAAATGGAGGACGAACTGTCCATGGACATGGAAGACTCAGCGGATGAGGGAGACCTTCGTCAAATTTCAGTTGAAAGAGGTTGGGGGGAGATGTCAGAGGAAGAAAGAATGGTTAGCACCTCTATGCCACAAACACAGCGTGGACTTGGTCCGCATGGCTGCGCAAGACACATGAGTGCCTTCTTGCTGCACTACCTCCAACATGACCCTCGTATTGTCAAAATTAGAAGTGATGATGACTACTGGCTTGCCACACTATTTGATCCCCGTTACAAGTCCAAATTTTGTGACGTAATTCCTTCCATAGAAAGGGACGCACGTATGCAGGAGTATCAGCAGAAGCTGTTACTCGATCTTTGCTCGGTTTTTCCACCAAACAACCGTGCAGGTGCAGGGAGTGATTCTCCCAGTTGTAACTTGACAAACATGGGACGGTCTCGTCATCTTCAACAGTCTACCCGTACCAGTAGCACCGTAACTGGTGCTGGTAACAGCAATTTTATTGATTCTGTTCAGAATTTTTTTAGACCCTCCTTTGCAAGGCCACCAGAGACAACAAGTCTGACACATAGTCAATGGTGGGAGAGGATGATACAGGAGTATCTCCAAATGAACATCGATGCCATGACTTTGCAAATGGAGGCTTGCTCATTTTGGGCTTCAAATCTTGAAAAATGGCCAGAGCTCTCCAGTTACGCCTTGGAGATTTTGTCGTGTCCAGCTGCCAGCGCTGTCTCTGAACGTGTCTTCAGTGCTGCTGGGTGTGTGCTGACAGATAAGCGCACGCGTCTGTCCAGTGACAATGTGGACAGACTAACGTTCATCAAAATGACCAAGTCATGGATCCACAAGGAATTTACTACCCCTGTGTCATCCTGGGGAGAGTAAATGCTTGTGGATTTGGAATGTGCTTGATGCAAATCAAAACATCCTGTTTGCAACTAGGGCACAAGTGCTGCCACTGAAGGGGTGAGTGTCTGTGTGGCCCAATTTTTTTAAAAAAAGGGAGACTCCGCTTGGAGTAACCCTTGCTTGCTGTGTTTTTTAAAAGGAGCCAAGATGAACAGAGCTGGGATCAGGAAAGACTTAGCTACCTACCCCGGTGTCCTCCTGGGGACGGTTAAGTATGGCGTATTTTTGAATGCGCTTGATACAAATCTACCCGTGAAGTGTACAAATGGGGCACAAGTGCTGCCACTGAAGGGGTGGGTGTCTGTGTGGCCCAATTTTTGGAAAAAAAAGGGAGACTCCACTTGGAGTAACCCTTGCTTGCTGTGTTTTTTAAAAGGAGCCAAGATGAACAGAGCTGGGATCAGGAAAGACTTAGCTACCTACCCCAGTGTCCTCCTGGGGACGGTTAAGTATGGCGTATTTTTGAATGTGCTTGATGCAAATCTAGCTGTGACGTGTACAACTGGGGCACAAGTGCTGCCACTGAAGGGGTGGGTGTCTGTGTGGCCCAATTTTTGGAAAAAAAGGGAGACTCCGCATGGAGTAACCCTTGCTTGCTCTGTTTTTTAAAAGGAGCCAAGATGAACAAGTCATGGTTCGGCAAAGACTTTGCTACCTACCCCGGGGTCATCCTGGGAACGGTTAAGTATGGCGTATTTTTGATTATGTTTGATGCAAATCTAGCTGTGAAGTGTACACCTGGGGCACTAGGGCTGCCACTGAAGGGGTGGGTGTCTGTGTGGCCCAATTTTTGGAAAAAAAGGGAGACTCCGCTTGGAGTAACCCTTGCTTGCTGTGTTTTTTAAAAGGAGCCAAGATGAACAAGTCATGGTTCAGGAAAGACTTTGCTACCTACCCCGGGGTCATCCTGGGAACGGTTAAATATGGCGTATTTTTGAATGCGCTTGATGCAAATCTACCTGTGAAGTGTACAA
Source organism: Anomaloglossus baeobatrachus (assembly GCF_048569485.1). Lineage (NCBI taxonomy): Eukaryota > Metazoa > Chordata > Amphibia > Anura > Aromobatidae > Anomaloglossus > Anomaloglossus baeobatrachus. Next base: position 157,393,353 of record NC_134359.1, read on the forward strand.
ATGGGGCACAAGTGCTGCCACTGAAGGGGTGGGTGTCTGTGTGGCCCAATTTTTGGAAAAAAAAAGGGAGACTCCACTTGGAGTAACCCTTGCTTGCTGTGTTTTTTAAAAGAGCCAAGATGAACAGAGCTGGGATCAGGAAAGACTTAGCTACCTACCCCGGTGTCCTCCTGGGGACGGTTAAGTATGGCGTATTTTTGAATGTGCTTGATGCAAATCTAGCTGTGAAGTGTACAACTGGGGCACAAGTGCTGCCACTGAAGGGGTGGGTGTCTGTGTGGCCCAATTTTTTTTAAAAAAAAGGGAGACCGCTTGGAGTAACCCTTGCTTGCTGTGGTTTTTAAAAGGAGCCAAGATGAACAAGTCATGGTTCAGCAAAGACCTTGCTACCTACCCCGGGGTCATCCTGGGAACGGTTAAGTATGGCGTATTTTTGATTGTGCTTGATGCAAATCTACCTGTGAAGTGTACAACTAGGGCACAAGTGCTGCCACTGAAGGGGTGAGTGTCTGTGTGGCCCAATTTTTGGAAAAAAGGGAGACTCCGCTTGGAGTAACCCTTGTTGTGTTTTTTAAAAGGAGCCAAGATGAACAGATCTGGGATCAGCAAAGACTTTGCTACCTACCCCGGTGTCATCCTGGGGACGGTTAAGGATGGTGTATTTTTGAATGTGCTTGATGCAAATCTAGCTGTGAAGTGTACAACTGGGGCACAAGTGCTGCCAGTGAAGGGGTGGGTGTGTGTGTGGCCCAATTTTTTGGGTCATTTTGCGGTGTTTTACATTATTTTAGAAGGGCGTGCCATGCCTATATCTGTGTCTCCTCCTCTTTTTCCTTGTCCAGCTGTTTTATTTTCGCATGAGTATATGTCCTTGTCACTTTTCATGTGTTTGTGTTGTGTTGTGAGTTGTTTGTCACCTTTTGGACACCTTTGAGGGTGTTTTCTAGGTGTTTTTATGTGTTTGTGATTGCCTGCCATTGTTTCCTATGCGGTTCGTGTGGTTCATCGAACGTTCGCCGAACCAAACTCGAACGAGACCTCCGTTCGACGAACCGAACTCGAGCCGAACCACGGCCGGTTCGCTCATCTCTACTAACCATGTCTGTTTCTGTCTTTATCCATGTCTGTCTCTGTCTGTCTGTGTCTATCTCTCTGTCTGTCTCTGTATCAATCTCTCTGTCTGTCTCTATCTCTGTGTCTGTCTGTGTCTGTCTCTGTCTGTTTATCTGTGTCTGTCTCTATCTCTGTGTCTTTCTGTCTCTCTAGCTCTATGTCTGTTTGTCTCCTTCCCCATCTGTCTTTTTCCACATCTGTCTCTTTCCCCGTCTGTCTCTTCCCCCTCTGTCTCTTTTCCATCTGTCTCTGTCTCTTTCCCTGTCTCTTTTGCTGTGTCTTTCCCCATCTGTCTCTTTCCCTGTCTCTTTCCTTGTCTCTGTCTTTTGCCCTGTCTTTTTCCCTGTCTGTTTCTTTCCTTATCTCTACCTCTTTCTCTATCTCTTTCCCTGTCTCTTTCCATCTGTCGCTTTCTATTTGTCTCTTTCCCTGTCTGTTTGTCTCTGTCTGTCTGTCTCTTTCCTTGTCTGTCTCTTCCCCTGTATGTTTGTCTCTTTCCCTGTCTGCTTGTCTCTTTCCCTGTCTGTCTGTGCCTTTCTGCCTCTGTCTGTCTCTTTCTCTGTTTGTCTCTTTTCCTGCCTGTTTCTCTCTCTGTCTCTTTCCTTGTCTGTCTCTCTCTATCAGTCTCCCCACCAACTTCATATTACCTCACACATAAGCTTCTTATACTAAGTATGTCCTTCATTCCTATAGCAACCAATCACAGCTCCTATTAATAACCTCTAGATCCAAACTCCTTTGATGTTAATGGCTGCAGGTTTTTTGGAGAGTAATTACAAAGTGTCGGGTTAAATTTTCCCGTCAAAACATAATTTGTGACGTTCCCTGAATCACATGAGGTGTCTGTGCAAAATTTTGTGATTGTTAATGCGACGGTGCGGATTCCTTTAGCGGACATTCACACCTACACATATACATACACTCAGCTTTATATATTAGATAGTGACAAAAAGTATTAAAATACACATACATTAAAATCTGAAAAAACAGCTGGATGATAAGAAAGCCATGGAACCCATAGGGGGGAGGGGCGACATGACCAAAGGGAAGGGAGGGAGTGAGGGGGTTAATAAAGTGAAATAAGGAAATTATGGGACATCGTAGGGAATTGGTGGAAAAGGGTCCCTATAGGGGAGGGGGAGGGTATATAAGCTATAGGGGAGGGGTCTTACCTTCCCTTGTGATTCCGGACGGCGAAGGATTCAGACCTAGGACCAAGGACCCGGCATGGCGGACCTCCAGGAGCTCGATAGGCTCCTCAGAGCGGCGATGGCGGTGCACGGGGCTCAGGCAGTGCAGTCCCACGTCAGGGCTTCCTGGGCTTCCCCGTCGGCACCTGCCCCTTGCTCCCCCCCTAGACGCGGGTGGCGTTCCAGGCCCCCCATCCGATATTCCCCAGGCACAGCGGGGGCAAGGAGGCACAGCGAGAGCCCCCCTCGGGACCCTCCACGGCGGGGCGGGCAGCGGCAGCTCCCTGCGTCTGCCCTGGCCGCCGGGAGGAATCTCCGGCGAGGCCGCGGCGGCCGAGAAGGGGGCATGGCCATCCCGGGGCCTTCTTCCGGTCTCTGGCCTCGGGCTGGAGTCCGAGCCCCTGCGGCGTCTTCCGGCCGGGAGCGAGCCCGGCGACGAAGTGAGGCCAGCGGCGGCCTGGATGGAGGCGGCCCCGGCCTGGGGCCTACTTCCGGTCCCAGGCCTCGGGCTCAATTTTCCAGGCCGGCGGCAGCCCGGGATCGGGGGCGTGCCCAGCGCGGGACGGAGGCCCGGAGAGGGGGCGTGTCCAGCCTGGGGCCCGCTCTGGACGTCGGGCCCCCGGTGGTGGGGCACGTCCCGGCGGCAGCAACCACACGGGAGCGTGCCCGGCAGAGGAATGAGGCCGGCAGTACCCCCCAAGGACCGTGGGGGGGCCAGAGACAGGCAGCCAGCAGGGGGACCGGTGTGGGCAGGCGCCACCCGGATACCTGCGAGGCTGGGGAAAGTAGGGGGAACGGCGGGAGCTCGGCGGTGACTGCCAGGTCCCTCAGATCAGCTGCACTGTGCCCGGCCGCCGCGGTCTCCCTCGGGCGGGGGAGGACCCAGCGGGAGGTTCCGGTCGGAGGCCCCGGAAGGTGAGGAACGACGGTGGGGAGCCCCCTGAATCCGGGGAGCGGCTCCTCCAGGAAGAGGCCTCGGTCAGCGGCGGCCCAGGGGACAGGACGGTCTCGTGGGCTGTCGCCGCACAGCAAGCGACGGATGTCGACCGCCAGTGCCCACGCGGCGGCCCAGGAGGGCGGCCGTGGTGGAGGGGACGCATCGGCTGCGTCCTCTGGAGCGGGACTGGTAGGGGACGACTACAGTGAGGAAGAAGAGGGAGCCATCCGGTCGGGTGACGAATCAGAGGAGCAGCTGGCGGCTGACGTCGCGGAACCGTTTTCCATCTCTACGTCATGGTCGGGTGAGCTGGCCGTGGATTCGGCATTGATTGCGGCGCGGGGCGCTGGTGTTGGGGAGGCGGCTGCGGGCACAGCAGTGCCGGAGGGGTCAGCTTTGCTTAGTCAGTTGTTGGGGCTGCTGCAGGGATTAGCGCGAGCACCGGCGGCTGCGGCGGCCTGGACGGTGTCGGCGGCGGAAAGCGCGGCGGCGGTCGGCAGCGAGGCGGCGCCGGTGGGGGCAGCGGCAGTTAGCGGAGTAGTTGAGTCTGTAGGTGAGAAAGTGGTAGACAAGGAGAAGGAAAAGGAGGATGAGGTGGTGCGGCTGGATGACAGGGCTAAGAGCGAGGTGTATGTGTGCTTTGAGTGGCTGCTGGGGGCGCACCTCAAAAAAGAAGTGAGGGACAAAATTTGGAAAGGGGAGTATGTGGAGATATTTTCCCTGCTACCCCTGGAAAAATTTAACCTGGACAAGGTCAGGCCGAGCGATTCCAAGAAAGAAAAGGAGGAGGAAGAAAAGCGCCGTTATAGGCTCATTCCTCGTTCCTTTGCTAATTGGTTGCAGGCATTTGCAATTTTGGCTAGCGTGATAGGGGAAAAGGAGTCGGAGCACTGCTCGGCCCTTTTCGGCTATATGGATGCTATTGGGGAGGCGTATCGCACGTACGGAGGTTTGGCGTGGCTGCGGTATGACGAGCAGTTTAGGCAGAGGAAGGCGTTGCGGCCCAATATGCGGTGGGACCACAAGGATATTCCCTTGTGGATGCGTCTAATGGCGCCCCGAGTCAGCCCTTTCGTGGCGGTGTCAGGGGAACGGGAACCGGGCCCTCGGGTACACAGAAAAAGGGATTGTGCTGGCAATTTAATGAAGGCCAGTGCAAATTTGGTGCAGCGTGTAGGTTTAAGCATGAGTGCTCCGGCTGCGGGGGGGACATAGTTTGTCCAAGTGTTTTAAAAAAGGGAGGGGCAAGGCTGGGGACGGATCTGGTAAAAGGGAGGACGCCAGTGAAAATAGAGGCGATGGCGCCGTTTTTAAATAGGTATCCGGACGGGGCAGCGGTGTCACTTTTGCGTGGTGGTTTTTTGTATGGTTTTCAGATTCCGTCAGCGGTTGAGGCACTGCCTCCGGTGTGTCGTAATTTGCGGTCGGCGAGGGACCACCCTGAGGTGGTGGGTGAGAAATTGGGGAAAGAGGTTGAGCTGGGCAGGATGGGGGGCCCATTTGTGAGCCCGTCGTGCAGTAATCTGGTGGTATCTCCATTGGGGGGTGGTGCCGAAGAAGGAGCCGAACAAATTTCGGCTCATTCACCATCTTTCATTTCCGGAATGGTCGTCTGTGAATGACGGCATTGAGCCGGCATTGTCGGCAGTGTATTACGTCTCGTTTGACAAGGCGCTAGACTTGGTGCGGGCGGCGGGGCGTGGTGCGTTGATGGCAAAGGCGGATGTGGAATCGGCGTTTCGTTTGTTGCCGGTGCATCCGGAGAGCCAGCACCTTCTGGGTTGCTGGTGGGGTGGGAAGTTTTATGTTGATCGTTGTTTGCCTATGGGTTGTTCAATTTCTTGTTCGTATTTTGAGGCGTTTAGTTCCTTTGTTGAGTGGGTGGTGCGGGACGTGTCCGGCTTGTCCTCTATTATCCATTACTTGGATGACTTTCTTTATGTTGGGCCGGTGGGTTCCATGGTTTGCGCTGGTTTGTTGTTTACCTTGCAGAAGGTGGCAAATCGTTTTGGGATACCTTTGGCGCGGGAAAAAACTGAGGGGCCAGCGCCGGTTATGCGGTTCCTGGAGATTGAAATTGACTCTTTGGCGATGGAGTGTAGGTTGCCGGAAGAAAAAAATGCGGATTTGCGGAGCGCAGTAGCAGCAATGCTGGCGGCAAAGAAAGTGCGGCTTAAGGTGGTGCAGTCGTTGCTTGGGAAGCTGAATTTTGCGTGCAGGATTATGCCGATGGGGCGTGTGTTCGCCAGGAGGTTGGCTACTGCTACGGCAGGTGTACGTTCCCCAGGGCACTTTGTGCGGGTCACGCGGGAGATCAAGGAAGATTTGGTGGTTTGGGATGTCTTCTTGCGGCGTTTTAACGGCCGAGCTTTGTGGTTGAAGAAGGTGGTGCCCAACGGTGCGCTGGAACTGTATACGGATGCGGCCGGGTCGGCGGGTTTCGGCGCAATTTTTCAAGGGCACTGGTGTGTCGGGAGGTGGCCTGAGGAATAACGGCAGGGTGGCCTGGTTAAAAATCTGGCTCTGCTGGAGTTGTTCCCAATTGTAGTGGCGGTGGAGTTGTGGGGGTCACAATTTTCTGGACGGAAAGTGTGTTTTCATTGCGACAATCAGGCGGTCGTGCATGCAATTAACAGCTTGTCAGCAAAGTCTGGGCCTGTGGTGGCGTATCTGCGGCATTTGGTGCTCAAATGCTTACTGTGGAACATTCATGTGGTGGCAAAACATGTACTGGGGGTTGACAACGGGGTGGCTGACGCTTTATCTCGTTTTCAGTTTCGCAGGTTTCGGGAGTTGATGCCGGGGGCGGACGAGATTGGAGCGGTGTGTCCAGAGGACTTGTGGAGCCTGGTGAGGCAGTGATTGTGGGTTTGATTCGGAATTCGGTGACTGAGGTTACTTGGTGCCGTTATGCTAAAGTGTGGGTTGAGTGGCAGGCAGTGTTAGGTGAGATGTTTGGTAATGGGCGAGCGGATTATTTATTGGCACTACTGGCGTTGGTGAGTGAGGATTTTAGGGCCGGGAGATCGGCATCGGCGGTAGCCCTTAGGGTGGCGGCTGTTGCCTTTTTTTTGAAGGTCAGGGGCGAGCGAGACGTGTCGCGGGATTTTCGGGTGCGGCAGGCCTTGAAAGGTTTTCGAAAAGGGGTGAAGGAATGGGACACTAGGCGGCCCATTTCATTTGAGTTGTTACAGCGGTTGGTGGATGGTTTGAGGATAATCTGTGTCTCAGGGTATGAGAGGGTGCTTTTTGGAACTGCTTTTGTGTTAGCCTTTTTTGGGGCTTTTAGAATCGGGGAATTGGTAAGCCCGTCCAGGGTAAAAGGGGGTGGTTTGCTTTCTGAGGACGTGGCAGTAGTGGGACGGAGAGGGGAGTGTCGGCTTCAGCGGTCAAAAACGGACCAGATTGGTCGATGCAGGTTGGTTGTGCTGTATGCGGTGCCGGGGGAGGAGTTGTGCCCGGTGCAGGTGGTGAGCAAGTTTTGCAGTTTGCGGGGCGGTCTTCCGGGCCCGTTGTTACGGCACGAGGATGGTATGTGGTTGTCTCGTTACCAGTTTGTGGCAGTGTTGCGAAGTTGTTTGCGCTGGGCGGGGGAGTGCCCGGAGGATTTTGGATCCCATTCCTTCAGGATCGGGGCAGCTACGGAGGCTTCGCGTTGGGGCCTGGGAGATGACATGGTGAGACGGATTGGTCGTTGAGAGTCCTCTCGTTTTAAGGGTTATGTGCGCCCACAGTTGTTGTCTCGTTGAGGGATGTGATTGAGTCGGTTGGTTTGCCGTTGGTTGATTGTTCCTTTGCGTGAATTGGGGAGTGGTGACATTTTGTTTATTGAAATTGTTTCCTTTATTGTAGGAAGTTGCCTGATATGGATTCTAGGGCACTCTTTCATGTTCTGGGGGGCTCGTCAGGCCGACGCTCGCCCGAATGGTCGGCAGCTGGGCCTGGACAGATCGGTGGCGTCGGTCAAGTGGATCGGCGTGCGGGGCATGGAATGGAGCCGGGTCGTGCCGGAGTTTGAGTATTATTGTAGGGTAGATAGACCTCCGAACGTGTTGGTTTTACACGTGGGGGGAATGACTTGGGTGTGCGGGCGTCCCGGGACTTGATCACGGACATTAAGATTGTTTTATTACGTTTATGGACTAAGTATCCGGGTTTGATAGTGGTGTGGTCAGATATTGTGGCCAGATTGGTGTGGAGGGGGGCGCGGTCGGTTGAGAAGCTGAATCGCGCCCGGGCTCAAGTGAACAGGGTGGTTGCGCGTTTTGTGAGAAGAAACGGCTGTGTTGTGGTACGGCATGTAGACCTGGAGTCGCCGAAGTGGCAGTTTAGGAGGGGTGATGGGGTTCACCTTAATGAGATTGGTTCAGATCTATGGGCCTTGGGTTTGCGTGAGGGTGTGGAGCAAGCCTTGGGTGTGTGGCGGGTCCAGGCCACGTAAGGTGTCACGTGTCCTGTCCTGTGGCGGGGGTAGGTCTGATCCAGAGGCGGTTGTAAGGGATTGGTGGCTGGACCGAGAGGCACTGTCTTGGTATGGTGTCTCCGGGTTCCGGTAAATTGCAGGCACGGGGTTCTGCAAAGCTTGGAGGGTATTAATCCGTGGGGTGATTAATACCTCATCTCTGGGTCGGAGTGTTGCGGCCAGGGATTTGGTGTAGGAAAGGGTTTCTGGACCGGGTCTACATAGGGTACTTGTACAGTGTATTATTTATGTGTTACCTATTATTATTTGTTTGGGGTCGCCCGTTGGACGGCGCCCCCTGGTGTTAGAATGTTAATAATAGGTAATAAAGGCTGCTGTGGCCAATTTGTTTAACCAAAGTTGCATGCAGTCGGTGTGTTATTTATTAGGTTAAGTTGGGGGGATATGGTAAACCATCACGCCCGGAGAATCCTTCCTCAGTGGTCAAAAAAGCCATGGGCCCCATAGGGGTGAGGGGCGACATGACCAAAGGGAAGGGAGGGAGTGAGGGGGTTAATAAAGTGAAATAAGGGGATTATGGGACATCGTAGGGGATTGGTGGAAAAGGGTCCCTGTAGGGGAGGGGGGGAGTATATAAGCTATAGGGGAGGGGTATTACCTTCCCTTGTGATTCCGGACGGCGAAGGATTCCCGCCCACCCTCGCTTGTTTTTTGTGCGTGTTTTCCGGCTATGTCGTTTTAACAATAAAACATTAATTCAATGGATAAACTGGTTGAAGAAAGTTAAAAAAAAAAAAAAAAAGAAAAACAGAAAACAAAAGGAAGACTAAGTTGGTGGGGTCATATGTTCTATCGCAGCAGCGGGGGTAGGTCTGGTCCAGAGGCGGATGTAAGGGATTGGTGGCTGGACCGAGAGGCACTGTCTTGGTATGGCATCTCCGGGTTCCGGTAAATTGCAGGCACGGGGTTCTGCAAAGTTTGGGGGGTATTAATCCGTGGGGTGATTAATACCTCATCTCTGGGTCGGAGTGTTGCGGCCAGGGATTTGGTGTAGGAAAGGGTTTCTGGACCGGGCCTACATAGGGTACTTGTACAGTGTATTATTTATGTATTACCTATTATTATTTGTTTGGGGTCGCCCGTTGGATGGCGCCCCCTGGTGTTAGAATGTTAATAATAGGTAATAAAGGCTGCTGTGGCCAATTTGTTTAACCAAAGTCGCATGCAGTCGGTGTGTTATTTATTAGGTTAAGTTGGGGGGATATGGTAAACCATCACGACCGGAGAATCCTTCCTCAGTAGTCATGTAACCATATAGTGGGCATGATCACACAATCAATCAAAACACAAATCCTGAGATGGGTAAACAAAAACAGACACAGAAATTTATTCACATGGATTATTCCAATATAACTCAATGTCTCTATCTTTGTGCATGATCAGTGGTTGTTAAAGTCCCCCAGTCTGGATAACAATACAAAATGTCATACCTTTAAAATAGATAGTGTAGAAAGTGCCAAACTGTACACAAGAAGGTCACCAGCTGCTCACAGGGAATCAGGATCTCAGCAAGCGCGTTTTGCAGAGGCAATTTTCTTATCTTCATCAAGGAAAGACGTTCTGTGGTGTGGTCCCACCAAATGCCGGGTTTAAATGTCTGCCACTAGTGTCCAAGACTCGGAAATCACAAAGCGGCACATGTGCAGATCCATGTGATATGTCTCGCAGGCCACCCTGCTGTCAAGTCACTTAACACATGCTCCCGCGCTTGCCAGTGATATAGAGACAGCGGTGGTAAGGCTGGCAAGACAGGCCGGAAGATCCATTCAGATGCACAGGAAAACCAGATCTGATGAAAGAGGAGCCAGGTGATGGCTGGCAATGCTCCACTCTCTTTTCTCACTCCAGTGTTGTGCATGTGTTCCGCCCCGGTTGGGGGGTGCGATACTTGTGTTTTCAGCGGCTCGTCCGCCACCCCGTCACCGGTCACCGTCATAGACATCGTACTTGGGCAACACATCACAGAAAACAGTTTTTCTTGAACTCAAACTTTAACTTCTTTATTTAGCATACACGCTTTCTGGGAGACATCTTCATAACACGCGTTTCAATCTTCATATTAACCTTCCTAGGACAGACATTCCACTTTCTCCTGTGTTACCATTCTGCTGCCTTTGCTCAATGGACTAACCTTCTGTCCAGCACTAGCCCAGGGCACTATTCCTCTAGCAGCCGAGTCTGACTTCTATGGTCCCCGTATCTTGCAGCCATGCTCATAGGACACAAGGGAGGATTCCTCCTGAAGGCCTGGACAAAGTCTGAAACAGAGTTTGTGGTCTCAGGACCTACTGTGCAGATCACTATTCCATTTTCACTCAACTGAACTGAACTGACTCTTCTGGCCTGTCTGCCTCAGCAACTCACTCTTTACTCCACCCACTGTGTTCCGCCTCCGAGGTTACTATTGTATTGATTTATAGCTGGTCTGCTAACACCTGCACTTAGCTTCTCAGAACACACTACTATCTACCACTGACTTCCTCCTGCCCTCATGTCCCTATGTTGTACTAACTATACCTTAAAAAAATAATATTAATATATTTTAATATTAATATTCCGATGCCTGTTACTTACTCCATATTATCCTATTTAAAATTTCTATACTTTACACATCATTAATACCATATTTTCTGTAATAAAAGATCAGTCAGGATAGGGTTCAGAGCAAAGCACCACGATGCAATACACTTAAATGTACAGTTACATTTATATGAACACTATAACTTAATGGCCGATTGCTGTGCTGCTCCAGCTCTGCTACATTGTCGGCAGTCAAACTAATATATATAAAGCACATTTGCAGAACAGCACTGTACATTAGGGAAAACACTGTATAGTAGGAGGGGGAGTGAATCAACCACCTCCTACATTCCTCCTTTCTCAAATCTGGCAGTCCCTTGCCAGAGCTCCATTAGAAAAGTACACATTTATTAAAACACATTTGTCATAAACTTTCGAGTCTATTTGGTCATCTGGGTACCGGATGAGAAAAGAAAGGGTCCACCTGCAACAGTCCATCTTACTCTGCTGGAGGCAAAATATGTGCCTACCCGTCTGGCTGGGCATAGCGCAACACTGGGGACCTCTTTTGCACAGGGACCATAAGGCCTTTCATCCTCCTCCCCTCTCTGCAGATGCCAGTACTGCACAGTTAATACTGTCCTGAAGCACCAGGGATGAACACAGGTCCATGGATAAAAGTTCTTGAGGATAAGTGGGGCAAAGTCTTTGGACTAAAAGGTGTTAATACCTTTTAATGGCTAACTGAAAAGTTGGTAATAATAGCAAGCTTTCAAGACTACTCAGGTCTCTTCAGACTTGAGTAGTCTCGAAAGCTTGCTATTATTACCAACTTTTTAGTTAGCCATTAAAAGGTATCAACCACTGAGGACTTCAGTTCTTTTAAACAATTTTTTATCCCTACTGGCTAACACAGTACAAAGATATATTTTACCTGGACTAAAAGGGAAATGTTAAAGGGACAAGGGCAGCATCCATGGAACAAGAGGAAAATGTTTGCGGGGCAAGGGACAGTGTCCATGGGCAAGCAATAAGAGGACTCGTCTCCGCCCGAGTCTTCAGCATTACAGCAGGGAGGAGAAAACATAAATAGCACCTTTTTGTTGATTAGTCCTCTGGCGGGGCCTCCTGACCACCACCTTCAGAAGCACAAAATAATCTTTGCCTCACTAGTGCAACAGGCACAATAAGGAGGGAACGGCTCACTTCACACCTGGGGCCGCTCACATCCAGGGGTCATACATATTCATCATGCTAGGAAATCTGCTGAGCTGCCCTATCCCGAGCACAGCCCCAGGTCTTCTTTTTGTGGACTGGCTTCCGACCTGCCACTACGTGGTCAGATATGCAGCATCCCCAACGGTGAATGGTCCTTGCTTGAGGTGCGTGTCATCCACCCATAGAACTTCTTTGGGATCGCTCCCACTACTCACAGTTGTTGCAGAGTTCAATCGGTTGTCCTGCACCCCTCGGGGGCCCTCCATTTTAAACAGGCCTCCTGGCTGAAGCACTTTTTCTTTTCGCTGCAGCCACTTTGTCAAGGCCACATAAGCTTTACTCATATTCCACACTCCATTCTATTCAATTACTGTCCTTTCACTCCTCAAGGATGACGCCAGCCTGCTCAGCTGTGGTCATATACCCTCTTCGGCGTACTTTGCACGTTGCGACATCGCTAGCCGATGATAGCAATGCCAAGTGCGATAGTACCCACCCCCGTCGCACATGCGATATCTTGTGATAGCTGCCGTAGCGAACATTATCGCTACTGCAGCTTCACACCCACTTACCTGCCCTGCGACGTCGCTCTGGCTGGTGACCCGCCTCCTTCCTAAGGAGGCGAGTCGTGCGGCGTCACAGCGACGTGACACAGCAGGCGGCCAATAGAAGCGGAGGGGGCGGAGATGAGCGGGACGTAAACATCCCGCCCATCTTCTCCCTTCCACATAGCCGCTGGAGGCAGGTAAGGAGATGTTCCTCGCTCCTGCGGCTTCATACACAGCGATGTGTGCTGCCGCAGGAACGAGGAATAACATCGCACCTGTCGCTGCAGCAAAATTATGAAAATGACTGACACTACACAGATCACCGATTTACAACGCTTTTGCGATTGTTTATCGGCGCATCTAGGCTTTATACGTTGCGACGTCGTTACCGGCGCCAGATGTGCGTCACTTTCGATTTGACCCCGGCGATATCGCAGTAGCGATGTCGCAACGTGCAACATGCAAAGCAGACGGAAGGTCTGCTCTTGCTCCATGTTTCGACACTTTGGAGACCAAAATGGTGCCAGGCGGCATTGTTGGGGGAGTCTTCCTTTTCCGGATTCACAGCTGGCCTTTACAGGAAGATCTTCATGACAAACATTATGAGTTATCAGTAGGGATGGGCAATTCCCCTGATGGTCGGGATCGGGGAGACATGCCCGGCACTTATAGCTGCCTAGTTGTACCTGGCTGGACACAAAAATTTGGCAAAGCCCACGTAGTCTTTTTTTTAATTATTTCATGAATTTCATGAAATAATTAAAAAAAGGGCTTCCCTATATTTTTTGGTACCGTGTTAGCCAGTTGTTTAGTTCCATAGTTGTGCGGAACATTCTGGTATCCTCCATTTTTAGTTACAAGTGAAAAGGTTTTGGTACCGTGTTAGCCAGTTGTATTATAATCTTGTGATACCTTTTAATGGCTAACTAAAATAAAATAAAATCACTTATTTTATTTTAGTTAGCCATTAAAAGGTATCACAAGATTATAATTTTGTTCCTCTCACTGAGAACATTCAATAAGGAGAATTTGGAAGCGTTAAAAAGCAAAAAACTTTATTTTATCCATTAAAACATTCAAGAGTGGACACACAAGAGGCACCTAGGAGCAGGCCAGAGGACATTTCCTACGCGTTTCAACCTATTAAGGTCTTAATCATGGAATGCGCAAAAGTCTCCATAAAGAGGTTATTTAAATGCACCACACGTCATGAAACAGGTTGGAATAATTAGTTAAATAAACACACCCCTCAAAATGTTGCGTGAGCAACATAGAATGTGATGTGTGTAACTGAGACAAAAAATGCACTTTAAAACCACACAAACAATGCATAGTAAAAACAATGCTAAAATGAATGAATAATAACAAAGATATAATCAAAGAAGCCATATTAATTACTATGAAAAATGATTCCTACATGACATTAAATGGGCATATATAAATTTACTGATGTTAGAATGAGAAAAACTCTCCAAGTATAAATATTACAGCAGAGAAATATATCTATATAAAAAACAAATATAGAAACATGCCATATATAATAAGTAGAGTTGAGCGCGGATCGAGGTTTGAGGTTCGCCAATTTCATGTTCGAGTGTATTTGGGGGGTGTTCTAGATCAAACTAGAGCATGAGCTTTTTGCTAAAAGTTCGGCAGTTCAAGTTACGTTCGAGAACGGTTCTATTAGCAAAAACCCTAGCTAATTACTAGCTGGCTTTTCACTGTAATTGTGTGAGTCACTCTGTGATTCACACTATTTTCTAAGTTCAGCGTATAGTGTGCGGTGGGGACGGGGTTTAGATCTGTGTTGCTGAGAGAATGCTGATCGCCATATTTTATTTTTTTTTTCTTCCCCAAGCGCGTGTAGTGGGGCGGGCCAGCATGTCAGTCAATCCCAGACACACACACAGGTAAGTGGACTTTTTGCCAGACAAGCAAGGGCATGTGTCATAGGTTGTGAAAGTTACATGTCCTTGCATTATAAATACGTCCATTTACCCTCACAGCACCATTATCTGCCTTCTGCGTCTGGGTGACAGTCACCGCTCACGCAGCTCCTGTCGCCGGTCCTGTTGTGTACGCTATACACACAGCGCTTTACAGAATAGGGACAGAAGTTTATTTCAGCGCTTTTCAGGGCTCATTTTCTCGGGCTCAGAGCCATAGGTGACAGTCAGGTCCGTGGAAACGCTGTATACAGCTTCAGATAACAGCCTAAGCTCAGGGAATTCCAAGCTGCATTTCACCATTAGGAGGGATAGAAAGTGAGGCTTCCTTTCCTCTACCCAGAGACCCAGAGAACCCGGCCACTGTACCCTCCTGCCCATTTTTGCCAAGCTATTTTAATAGCAAAGAGTGCTGCCGGTTAGTGCCATCCAAAAAGTGGCTGCTGTACTCCATTAGTGTCCCACTTGTGTCAAGCAAGTCCCACCACCTCTGCATTGTACCCTGCTGCCCTTTTTTTGCAAAGCTATTTTAGTAGCAAAGAGTGCTGCCTGCCACTTAGTCCCATCCAAAAAGTGGCTGCTATACTCCATTAGTGTCCTACTGGTGCCAAGCATTTTCCAGCACCTCTGCATTGTACCCTGCTGCCCTTTTTTGCAAAGCAATTTTATTAGCAAAGAGTGCTGCCACTTAGTGCCATCCAAAAAGTGGCTGCTGTACTCCATTAGTGTCCTACTTGTGCCAAGCAAGTCCTACCACCTCTGCATTGTACCCTGCTGCCGTTTCTTGCAAAGCTATTTTAATATCAAAGAGTGCTGCCAGTTAGTACCATCCAAAAAGTGGCTGCTATACTCCATTAGTGTCCTACTGGTGCCAAGCATTTTCCAGCACCTCTGCATTATACCCTGCTGCCCTTTTTTGCAAAGCTATTTTAATATCAAAGAGTGCTGCCAGTTAGTGCCATCCAAAAAGTGGCTGCTATACTCCATTAGTGTCCTACTTGTGCCAAGCAAGTCCCACCACCTCTGCATTATACCCTGCTGCCTTTTTTTGCAAAGCTATTTTAATAGCAAAGAGTGCTGCCAGTTAGTGCCATCCAAAAAGTGGCTGCTATACTCCATTAGTGTCCTACTGGTGCCAAGCATTTTCCAGCCCCTCTGCATTGTACCCTGCTGCCATTTTTTGCAAAGCTATTTTAATAGCAAAGAGTGCTGCCAGTTAGTGCCATCAAAAAAGTGGCTGCTGTACTTCATTAGTGTCCCACTTGTGCCAAGCAAGTCCCACCACCTCTGCATTGTACCCTGCTGCCCTTTTTTGCAAAGCTATTTTAATAGCAAAGAGTTCTGCCAGTTAGTGCCATCCAAAAAGTGGCTGCTGTACTCCATTAGTGATCTACTGGTGCCAAGCATTTTCCAGCACCTCTGTATTATCCACTGCTGCCCTTTTTTGCAAGGCTATTTTAATAGCAAAGAGTGCTGCCAGTTAGTGCCATCCAAAAAGTGGCTGCTGTACTCCATTATTGTCCTACTTGTGCCAAGTAAGTCCCACCACCTCTGCATTGTACCCTGCTGCCCTTTTTTGCAAAACTATTTTAATAACTAAGAGTGCTGCCAGGTAGTGCCATCTAAAAAGTGGCTGCTGTACTCCATTAGTGTCCTACTTGTGCCAAGCAAGTCCTACCACCTCTGCATTATACCCTGCTGCCCTTTTTTGCAAAACTATTTTAATAGCAAAGAGTGCTGCCAGGTAGTGCAATCTAAAAAGTGGCTGCTGTACTCCATTAGTGTGCTAGTCCTACCACCTCTGCATTGTACCCTGCTGTCCTTTTTTGCAAAGCTATTTTAATAGCAAAAAGTGCTGCCAGTTAGTGCCATCCAAAAAGTGGCTGCTGTACTCCATTAGTGTCCCACTTGTGCCAAGCAAGTCCCACCACCTCTGCATTGTACCCTGCTGCCCTTTTTTGCAAAGCAATTTTAATAGCAAAGAGTGCTGCCAGTTAGTGCCATCCAAAAAGTGGCTGCTGTAATCCATTAGTGTCCCACTTGTGCCAAGCAATGCAACCACCTCTGCATTGTACTCTGCTGCCCTTTTTTGCAAAGCTATTTTAATAGCAAAGAGTGCTGCCAGTTAGTGCCATCCAAAAAGTGGCTGCTGTAATCCATTAGTGTCCCACTTGTGCCAAGCAAGTCCCACCACCTCTGCAGTGTACTCTGCTGCCCTTTTTTGCAAGGCTATTTTAATAGCAAAGAGTGCTGCCAGTTAGTGCCATCCAAAAAGTGGCTGCTGTACTCCATTAGTGTCCTACTTGTGCCAAGCATTTTCCAGCACCTCTGCATTGTACCCTGCTGCCCTTTTTTGCAAAGCTATTTTAATAGCAAAGAGTGCTGCCAGGTAGTGCCATCCAAAAATTGGCTGCTGTACTCCATTAGTGTCATACTGGTGCCAAGCAAGTCCCACCACCTCTGCATTGTACCCTGCTGCCTTTTTTTGCAAAGCTATTTTAATAGCAAAGAGTGCTGCCAGTTAATGCCATCCAAAAAGTGCCACTGTACTCCATTAGTGTCCCACTTGTGCCAAGCAAGTCCCACCACCTCTGCATTGTACTCTGCTGCCTTTTCTTGCAAAGCTATTTTAATATCAAAGAGTGCTGCCAGTTAGTGCCATCCAAAAAGTGGCTGCTGTACTCCATTAGTGTCCTACTGGTGCCAAGCATTTTCCAGCACCTCTGCATTGTACCCTGCTGCCCTTTTTTGCAAAGCTATTTTAATAGCAAAGAGTGCTGCCAGTTAGTGCCATCCAAAAAGTGGCACTGTACTCCATTAGTGTCCCACTTGTGCCAAGGAAGTCCAACCACCTCTGCATTGTACCCTGCTGCCCTTTTTTGCAAAGCTATTTTATTAGCAAAGAGTGCTGCCACTTAGTGCCATCCAAAAAGTGGCTGCTGTACTCCATTAGTGTCCTACTTGTGCCAAGCAAGTCCTACCACCTCTGCATTGTACCCTGCTGCACTTTTTTGCAAAGCTATTTTAATATCAAAGAGTGCTGCCAGTTAGTACTATCCAAAAAGTGGCTGCTATACTCCATTAGTGTCCTACTGGTGCCAAGTATTTTCCAGCACCTCTGCATTGTACCCTGCTGCCCTTTTTTGCAAAGCTATTTTAATATGAAAGAGTTGTGCCAGTTAGTGCCATCCAAAAAGTGGCTGCTATACTCCATTAGTATCCTACTTGTGCCAAACATTTTCCAGCACCTCTGCATTGTACTCTGCTGCCCTTTTTTGCAAAGCTATTTTAATAGCAAAGAGTGCTGCCAGTTAGTGCCATCCAAAAAGTGGCTGCTGTACTCTATTCGTGTCCCACTTGTGCCAAGCAAGTCCCACCAGCTCTGCATTGTACCCTGCTGCCCTTTTTTGCAAAGCTATTTTAATAGCAAAGAGTGCTGCCAGTTAGTGCCATCAAAAAAGTGGCTGCTATACTCCATTAGTGTCCTACTTATTATTATTATTATTATTTATTATTATAGCGCCATTTATTCCATGGCGCTTTACAAGTGAAAGAGGGTATACGTACAACAATCATTAACAGTACAAGACAGACTGGTATAGGAGGAGAGAGGACCCTGCCCGCGAGGGCTCACAGTCTACAGGGAATGGGTGATGGTACAATAGGTGAGGACAGAGCTGGTTGCGCAGTGGTCTACTGGGCTGAAGGCTATTGTAGGTTGTAGGCTTGTTGGAAGAGGTGGGTCTTGAGGTTCCTCTTGAAGCTTTCCACGGTCGTGGAGAGTCTGATGTGCTGAGGTAGAGCGTTCCAGAGTATGGGGGATGCACGGGAGAAATCTTGTACACGATTGTGGGAAGAGGAGATAAGAGAGGAGCAGAGAAGGAGATCTTGTGAGGATCTAAGGTTGCGTGCAGGTAGGTACCGGGAGACTAGGTCACAGATGTAGGGAGGAGACAGGTTGTGCATGGCTTTGTATGTCATGGTTAATGTTTTGAACTGGAGTCGTTGGGCGATGGGAAGCCAGTGAAGGGATTGGCAGAGTGGCGAGGCTGGGGAGTAGCGAGGGGAGAGGTGGATTAAGCGGGCTGCAGAGTTTAGGATAGATTGGAGGGGTGCAAGAGTGTTGGAAGGGAGGCCAGAGAGCAGGAGGTTGCAGTAGTCGAGGCGGGAGATGATGAGGGCATGCACTAATGTTTTTGCAGATTCTTGGTTAAGAAAAGCACGGATCCGGGAGATATTTTTGAGTTGTAATCGGCATGAGGTGAAGAGGGCTTGGATGTGTGGCTTGAAGGATAGAGCAGAGTCGAGGGTCACTCCAAGGCAACGAGCTTGTGAGACTGGGGAGAGTGAGCAACCATCAAGTGTGATGGAAAGGCTTGTTGGAGGAGATGAGTGAGGAGGAGGAAAGACAATAAACTCTGTTTTGTCCATGTTAAGTTTTAGGAATCGCGCCGAGAAGAAGGATGAAATAGCAGACAGACATTGTGGAATTTTGGTTAGTAGGGAGGTAATGTCAGGTCCAGAGAGGTAGATCTGTGTGTCATCGGCATAGAGATGATACTGGAAGCCGTGGGACTCTATGAGCTGTCCCAAGCCGAAGGTATAGATGGAGAACAGCAGGGGTCCAAGAACTGAGCCTTGGGGGACACCGACAGATAGGGGGCGAGATGAGGAAGTGGTGTGAGAATGGGAGACGCTGAAAGTTCGGTCGGTTAGGTATGAGGAGATCCAGGATAGGGCCAAGTCTGTGATGCCCAGAGATGAGAGAATCTGTAGTAGGAGGGAATGGTCTACTGTGTCGAAGGCAGAGGACAGGTCCAGGAGGAGGAGGACAGAGTAGTGTCGCTTGGCTTTGGCGGTTAGTAGATCATTGGTGACTTTGGTTAGGGCAGTTTCGGTAGAATGATGTGGTCGGAAGCCAGATTGAAGCCGGTCAAAGAGGGAGCAGGAGGAGAGGTATGAGGACAATTCAAGATGGACATGCTGTTCCAGTAGTTTTGAGGCGTAGGGGAGAAGGGATATGGGGCGATAGTTTGACACAGAGGATGGGTCAAGGGAGGGCTTTTTGAGGATGGGTGTAATAGAGGCATGTTTAAAGCATGAAGGGACTACACCACTTGCTAGTGATAGGTTGAAGAGATGGGTTAGGGCTGGGATGAGGACTGCGGTGATGTTGGGGATGAGGTGCGATGGGAGCGGGTCCAGTGCACAGGTGGTTAGATGTGATCTTGAGAGTAGAGTGGAGAGATTGTTTTCTGTCATGGTGGAGAAGCTGGATTTGGAGGAAGATGGCTGAGTAGCTATGATGAGGGGCTGTGGTGATTGTGGGCCAAAGCTTGCTCTGATGTTGTCAATCTTCCGCTTGAAGAAAGAGGCAAAGTCTTCAGCTGAGATGAGAGGAGAGGGAGGTGGTGCCGGAGGACGAAGGAGAGAATTGAAAGTGTTGAATAGCTGTTTAGGGTTGTGAGAGAAAGAAGATATGAGGGATGAGAAGTAGGTTTGTTTTGCAGCAGTGAGTGTGGACTTGAAAGTGGTGAGGGACTCTTTATATGCAATGAAGTGCTCAGTGGAATGAGACCTCTTCCATCTGCGCTCAGCAATTCTGGAAGCCCGTCTAAGTTCTTTAGTCTGCCTTGTGTGCCAGGGTTGCCTGTTGATTGTGCGGGTTTTGGTGTGTGTGAGGGGGGCAGCTGATTCGAGAGCTGCAGAGATTGTAGTGTTGTATAAAGTTGCAGCGGCATCTGCATCAATACTTATGCCAAGCAAGTCCCACCACCTCTGCATTATACCCTGCTGCCCTTTTTTGCAAAGCTATTTTAATAGCAAAGAGTGCTGCCAGTTAGTGCCATCCAAAAAGTGGCACTGTACTTCATTAGTGTCCCACTTGTGCCAAGCAAGTCCCACCACCTCTGCATTGTACCCTGCTGCCCTTTTTTGCAAAGCTATTTTAATAGCAAAGCGTTCTGCCAGTTAGTGCCATCCAAAAAGTGGCTGCTGTACTCCATTAGTGTCCTACTGGTGCCAAGCATTTTCCAGCACCTCTGCATTATCCACTGCTGCCCTTTTTTGCAAAGCTATTTTAATAGCAAAGAGTGCTGCCACTTAGTGCCATCCAAAAAGTGGCTGCTGTACTCCATTATTGTCCTACTTGTGCCAAGCAAGTCCCACCACCTCTGCATTGTACCCTGCTGCCCTTTTTTGCAAAACTATTTTAATAGCAAAGAGTGCTGCCAGGTAGTGCCATCTAAAAAGTGGCTGCTGTACTCCATTAGTGTGCAAGTCCTACCACCTCTGCATTATACCATGCTGTCCTTTTTTGCAAAGCTATTTTAATAGCAAAAAGTGCTGCCAGTTAGTGCCATCCAAAAAGTGGCTGCTGTACTCCATTAGTGTCCCACTTGTGCCAAGCAAGTCCCACCACCTCTGCATTGTACCCTGCTGCCCTTTTTTGCAAAGCAATTTTAATAGCAAAGAGTGCTGCCAGTTAGTGCCATACAAAAAGTGGCTGCTGTAATCCATTATTGTCCCACATGTGCCAAGCAATGCAACCACCTCTGCATTGTACTCTGCTGCCCTTTTTTGCAAAGCTATTTTAATAGCAAAGAGTGCTGCCAGTTAGTGCCATCCAAAAAGTGGCTGCGGTACTCCATTAGTGTCCCACTTGTGCCAAGCAAGTCCCAACACTTCTGCATTACACCCTGTTGCCCTTTTTTGCAAGGCTATTTTAATAGCAAAGAGTGCTGCCAGTTAGTGCCATCCAAAAAGTGGCTGCTGTACTCCATTAGTGTCCTACTTGTGCCAAGCATTTTCGAGCACCTCTGCATTGTACCCTGCTGCCCTTTTTTGCAAAGCTATTTTAATAGCAAAGAGTGATGCCAGGTAGTGCCATCCAAAAAGTGGCTGCTATACTCCATTAGTGTCCTACTGGTGCCAAGTATTTTCCAGCACCTCTGCATTGTACCCTGCTGCCCTTTTTTGCAAAGCTATTTTAATATGAAAGAGTTGTGCCAGTTAGTGCCATCCAAAAAGTGGCTGCTATACTCCATTAGTATCCTACTTGTGCCAAACATTTTCCAGCACCTCTGCATTGTACTCTGCTGCCCTTTTTTGCAAAGCTATTTTAATAGCAAAGAGTGCTGCCAGTTAGTGCCATCCAAAAAGTGGCTGCTGTACTCCATTAGTGTCATACTGGTGCCAAGCAAGTCCCACCACCTCTGCATTGTACCCTGCTGCCCTTTTTTGCAAAGCTATTTTAATATCAAAGAGTGCTGCCAGTTAGTGCCATCCAAAAAGTGGCTGCTGTACTCTATTCGTGTCCCACTTGTGCCAAGCAAGTCCCACCAGCTCTGCATTGTACCCTGCTGCCCTTTTTTGCAAAGCTATTTTAATAGCAAAGAGTGCTGCCAGTTAGTGCCATCAAAAAAGTGGCTGCTATACTCCATTAGTGTCCTACTTATGCCAAGCAAGTCCCACCACCTCTGCATTATACCCTGCTGCCCTTTTTTGCAAAGCTATTTTAATAGCAAAGAGTGCTGCCAGTTAGTGCCATCCAAAAAGTGGCACTGTACTTCATTAGTGTCCCACTTGTGCCAAGCAAGTCCCACCACCTCTGCATTGTACCCTGCTGCCCTTTTTTGCAAAGCTATTTTAATAGCAAAGCGTTCTGCCAGTTAGTGCCATCCAAAAAGTGGCTGCTGTACTCCATTAGTGTCCTACTGGTGCCAAGCATTTTCCAGCACCTCTGCATTATCCACTGCTGCCCTTTTTTGCAAAGCTATTTTAATAGCAAAGAGTGCTGCCACTTAGTGCCATTCAAAAAGTGGCTGCTGTACTCCATTATTGTCCTACTTGTGCCAAGCAAGTCCCACCACCTCTGCATTGTACCCTGCTGCCCTTTTTTGCAAAACTATTTTAATAGCAAAGAGTGCTGCCAGGTAGTGCCATCTAAAAAGTGGCTGCTGTACTCCATTAGTGTGCAAGTCCTACCACCTCTGCATTATACCATGCTGTCCTTTTTTGCAAAGCTATTTTAATAGCAAAAAGTGCTGCCAGTTAGTGCCATACAAAAAGTGGCTGCTGTAATCCATTATTGTCCCACATGTGCCAAGCAATGCAACCACCTCTGCATTGTACTCTGCTGCCCTTTTTTGCAAAGCTATTTTAATAGCAAAGAGTGTCCCACTTGTGCCAAGCAAGTCCCAACACTTCTGCATTACACCCTGTTGCCCTTTTTTGCAAGGCTATTTTAATAGCAAAGAGTGCTGCCAGTTAGTGCCATCCAAAAAGTGGCTGCTGTACTCCATTAGTGTCCTACTTGTGCCAAGCATTTTCGAGCACCTCTGCATTGTACCCTGCTGCCCTTTTTTGCAAAGCTATTTTAATAGCAAAGAGTGATGCCAGGTAGTGCCATCCAAAAAGTGGCTGCTGTAATCCATTAGTGTCCCACTTGTGCCAAGCAAATCCAACCACCTCTGCAGTGTACTCTGCTGCCCTTTTTTGCAAAGCTATTTTAATAGCAAAGAGTGCTGCCAGTTAGTGCCATCCAAAAAGTGGCTGCTGTACTCCATTAGTGTCATACTGGTGCAAAGCAAGTCCCACCACCTCTGCATTGTACCCTGCTGCCCTTTTTTGCAAAGCTATTTTAATAGCAAAGAGTGCTGCCAGTTAATGCCATCCAAAAAGTGCCACTGTACTCCATTAGTGTCCCACTTGTGCCAAGCAAGTCCCACCACCTCTGCATTGTACCCTGCTGCCCTTTTTTGCAAAGCTATTTTAATATCAAAGAGTGCTGCCAGTTAGTGCCATCCAAAAAGTGGCTGCTGTACTCTATTAGTGTCCTACTGGTGCCAAGCATTTTCCAGCCCTTCTGCATTGTACCCTGCTGACATTTTTTGCAAAGCTATTTTAATAGCAAAGAGTGCTGCCAGTTAGTGCCATCCAAAAAGTTGCTGCTATACTCCATTAGTGTCCTACTGGTGCCAAGCATTTTCCAGCACCTCTGCATTGTACCCTGCTGCCCTTTTTTGCAAAGCTATTTTAATAGCAAAGAGTGCTGCCAGTTAGTGCCATCCAAAAAGTGGCTGCTGTAATCCATTAGTGTCCCACTTGTGCCAAGCAAGTCCCACCACCTCTGCAGTGTACTCTGCTGCCCTTTTTTGCAAGGCTATTTTAATAGCAAAGAGTGCTGCCAGTTAGTGCCATCCAAAAAGTGGCTGCTGTACTCCATTAGTGTCCTACTTGTGCCAAGCATTTTCCAGCACCTCTGCATTGTACCCTGCTGCCCTTTTTTGCAAAGCTATTTTAATAGCAAAGAGTGCTGCCAGGTAGTGCCATCCAAAAAGTGGCTGCTGTACTCCATTAGTGTCATACTGGTGCCAAGCAAGTCCCACCACCTCTGCATTGTACCCTGCTGCCCTTTTTTGCAAAGCTATTTTAATAGCAAAGAGTGCTGCCAGTTAATGCCATCCAAAAAGTGCCACTGTACTCCATTAGTGTCCCACTTGTGCCAAGCAAGTCCCACCACCTCTGCATTGTACCCTGCTGCCCTTTCTTGCAAAGCTATTTTAATATCAAAGAGTGCTGCCAGTTAGTGCCATCCAAAAAGTGGCTGCTGTACTCCATTAGTGTCCTACTGGTGCCAAGCATTTTCCAGCACCTCTGCATTGTACCCTGCTGCCCTTTTTTGCAAAGCTATTTTAATAGCAAAGAGTGCTGCCACTTAGTGCCATCCAAAAAGTGGCTGCTGTACTCCATTAGTGTCATACTGGTGCCAAGCAAGTCCCACCACCTCTGCATTGTACCCTGCTGCCCTTTTTTGCAAAGCTATTTTAATATCAAAGAGTGCTGCCAGTTAGTGCCATCCAAAAAGTGGCTGCTGTACTCCATTAGTGTCCTACTGGTGCCAAGCATTTTCCAGCACCTCTGCATTGTACCCTGCTGCCCTTTTTTGCAAAGCTATTTTAATAGCAAAGAGTGCTGCCAGTTAGTGCCATCCAAAAAGTGGCACTGTACTCCATTAGTGTCCCACTTGTGCCAAGGAAGTCCAACCACCTCTGCATTGTACCCTGCTGCCCTTTTTTGCAAAGCTATTTTATTAGCAAAGAGTGCTGCCAGTTAGTGCCATCAAAAAAGTGGCTGCTATACTCCATTAGTGTCCTACTTGTGCCAAGCAAGTCCCACCACCTCTGCATTATACCCTGCTGCCCTTTTTTGCAAAGCTATTTTAATAGCAAAGAGTGCTGCCAGTTAGTGCCATCCAAAAAGTGGCTGCTATACTCCATTAGTGTCATACTGGTGCCAAGCAAGTCCCACCACCTCTGCATTGTACCCTGCTGCCCTTTTTTGCAAAGCTATTTTAATAGCAAAGAGTGCTGCCAGTTAGTGCCATCAAAAAAGTGGCTGCTATACTCCATTAGTGTCCTACTTGTGCCAAGCAAGTCCCACCACCTCTGCATTATACCCTGCTGCCCTTTTTTGCAAAGCTATTTTAATAGCAAAGAGTGCTGCCAGTTAGTGCCATCCAAAAAGTGGCACTGTACTTCATTAGTGTCCCACTTGTGCCAAGCAAGTCCCACCACCTCTGCATTGTACCCTAATGCCCTTTTTTGCAAAGCTATTTTAATAGCAAAGAGTTCTGCCAGTTAGTGCCATCCAAAAAGTGGCTGCTGTACTCCATTAGTGTCCTACTGGTGCCAAGCATTTTCCAGCACCTCTGCATTATCCACTGCTGCCCTTTTTTGCAAAGCTATTTTAATAGCAAAGAGTGCTGCCACTTAGTGCCATCCAAAAAGTGGCTGCTGTACTCCATTATTGTCCTACTTGTGCCAAGCAAGTCCCACCACCTCTGCATTGTACCCTGCTGCCCTTTTTTGCAAAACTATTTTAATAGCAAAGAGTGCTGCCAGGTAGTGCCATCTAAAAAGTGGCTGCTGTACTCCATTAGTGTGCAAGTCCTACCACCTCTGCATTATACCATGCTGTCCTTTTTTGCAAAGCTATTTTAATAGCAAAAAGTGCTGCCAGTTAGTGCCATCCAAAAAGTGGCTGCTGTACTCCATTAGTGTCCCACTTGTGCCAAGCAAGTCCCACCACCTCTGCATTGTACCCTGCTGCCCTTTTTTGCAAAGCAATTTTAATAGCAAAGAGTGCTGCCAGTTAGTACCATCCAAAAAGTGGCTGCTGTACTTCATTAATGTCCTACTTGTGCCAAGCATTTTCGAGCACCTCTGCATTGTACCCTGCTGCCCTTTTTTGCAAAGCTATTTTAATAGCAAAGAGTGATGCCAGTTAGTGCCATCCAAAAAGTGGCTGCTGAACTCCATTAGTGTCCCACTTGTGCCAAGCAAATCCAACCACCTCTGCATTGTACTCTGCTGCCCTTTTTTGCAAAGCTATTTTAATAGCAAAGAGTGCTGCCAGTTAGTGCCATCCAAAAAGTGGCTGCTGTACTCCATTAGTGTCATACTGGTGCCAAGCAAGTCCCACCACCTCTGCATTGTACCCTGCTGCCCTTTTTTGCAAAGCTATTTTAATAGCAAAGAGTGCTGCCAGTTAGTGCCATCCAAAAAGTGGCTGCTATACTCCATTAGTGTCCTACTGGTGCCAAGCATTTTCCAGCACCTCTGCATTGTACCCTGCTGCCCTTTTTTGCAAAGCTATTTTAATAGCAAAGAGTGCTGCCAGTTGGTGCCATCCAAAAAGTGGCACTGTACTCCATTAGTGTCCCACTTGTGCCAAGCAAATCCCACCACCTTTGCATTATACCCTGCTGCCCATTTTTGCAAAGCTATTTTAATATTAGAGAGTGCTGCCAGTTAGTGCCATCCAAAAAGTGGCTGCTCTACTCCATTAGTGTCCTACTTGTGCCAAGCAACCCCACCACCTCTGCATTGTACTCTACTGCCCTTTTTTGCAAAGCTATTTTAATATCAAAGAGTGCTGCCAGTTAGTCCAATCCAAAAAGTGGCTGCTGTACTCCATTAGTGTCCCACTTGTGCCAAGCAAGTTCCATCACTTCTGCACTGTACCGTGCTGCCCATTTTTGCAAAGCTATTTTAATAGCAAAGAGTTCTGCCAGTTAGTGCCATCTAAAAAGTGGCTGCTGTACTCCATTAGTGTCATACTGATGCCAAGCATTTTCCAGCACCTCTGCATTGTACCCTGCTGCCCTTTTTTGCAAAACTATTTTAGTAGCAAAGAGTGCTGCCAGGTAGTGCCATCTAAAAAGTGGCTGCTGTACTCCATTAGTTTCCCACTTGTGCCAAGCAAGTCCCACCACCTCTGCATTGTACCCTGCTGCCCATTTTTGCAAAGCTATTTTAATATCAAAGAGTGCTGCCAGTTAGTGCCATCCAAAAAGTGGCTGCTAAACTCCATTAGTGTCCCACTTGTGCCAAGCAAGTCCCACCACCTCTGCATTGTACCCTGCTGCCCATTTGTGCAAAGCTATTTTAATATCAAAGAGTGCTGCCAGTTAGTGCCATCCAAAAAGTGGCTGCTGTACTCCATTAGTGTCCCACTTGTGCAAAGCAATCCAACCACCTCTGCATTGTACTCTGCTGCCCTTTTTTGCAAAGCTATTTTAATATCAAAGAGTTCTGCCAGTTAGTGCCATCCAAAAAGTGTCTGCTATACTCCATTAATGTCTTACTGGTGCCAAGCAAGTCCCACCACCTCTGCATTGTACCCTGCTGCCCTTTTTTGCAAAGCTATTTTACTAGCAAAGAGTGCTGCCAGTTAGTGCCATCCAAAAAGTGGCTGCTGTACTCCATTTGTGTCCCACTTGTGCCAAGCAAGTCCCACCACCTCTGCATTGTACCCTGCTGCCCATTTTTGCAAAGCTATTTTAATATCAAAGAGTGCTGCCAGTTAGTGCCATCCAAAAAGTGGCTGCTGTACTCTATTAGTGTCCCACTTGTGCCAAGCAAGTCCCAAAACCTCTACATTGTACCCTGCTGCCCTTTTTTGCAAAGGTATTTTAATAGCAAAGAGTGCTGCCCGTTATTGCCATCCAAAAAGTGGCTGCTGTACTCCATTAGTGTCCTACTGGTGACAAGCATTTTCCAGCACCTCTGCATTGTACCCTGCTGCCCTTTTTTGCAAAGCTATTTTATTATCAAAGAGTGCTGAAAAATGGTGCCATCCAAAAAGTGGCTGCTATACTCCATTAGTGTCCTACTGTTGCCATGCATTTTCCAGCACCTCTGCATTGTATCCTGCTGTCCTTTTTTGCAAAGCTATTTTAATAGCAAAGAGTGCTGCCAGTTAGTGTGCCAGTTAGTGCCATCCAAAAAGTGGCTGCTGTACTCCATTAGTGTCCCACTTGTGCCAAGCAAGTCCCACCACCTCTGCAGTGTACCCTGCTGCCCTTTTTTGCAAAGCTATTTTAATAGCAAAGAGTGCTGCCAGTTAGTGCCATCCAAAAAGTGGCTGCTGTATTCCATTAGTGTCATACTTGTGCCAAGCAAGTCCCACCACCTCTGCATTGTACCCTGCTGCCCTTTTTTGCAAAGCTATTTTAATAGCAAAGAGTGCTGCCAGGTAGTGCCATCCAAAAAGTAGCTGCTGTACTCCATTAGTGTCCTACTTGTGCAAAGCAAGTCCCACCACCTCTGCATTGTACCCTGCTGCCCTTTTTTGCAATGCTATTTTAATAGCAAAGAGTGCTGCCAGTTAGTGCCATCCAAAAAGTGGCTTCTATACTCCATTAGTGTCCTACTGGTGACAAGCATTTTCCAGCACCTCTGCATTGTACCCTGCTGCCCTTTTTTGGAAAGCTATTTTAAAAGCAAAGAGTGCTGCCACTTAGTGGCATCCAAAAAGTGGCTGCTGTACTTTATTAGTGTCCCACTTGTGCCAAGCAAGTCCCACCACCTCTACATTGTACCCTGCTGCCCTTTTTTGCAAAGCTATTTTAATAGCAAAGAGTGCTGTCAGTTAGTGCCATCCAAAAAATGGCTGCTGTACTCCATTAGTATAGAAAGCCATGGAACCCATAGGGTGGAGGGGCGACATGACTAGAGGGAAGGGAAGGAGTGATGGGGTTAATGGAAACAGGAATGGTTTGTTTATAAGGCAGAATAGAGGGATTGGTGGGTAGGAGGAGTTCCCTGGAGGAAGAGGTGGGACAGTTGAGGGGTGTAAGTAAAGGACCTTGACTTACCCCCCTCTCTCTTGACTTCCGGATATGGAGCGATCTGACTGGAGAGGTTCCTATAAGGTGTCAGGACGTCACCTTCTATTTCTCCATGGAGGAGTGGGAGTATTTAGAAGGACACAAAGATCTGTACAAGGACGTCATGATGGAGGTTCCCCAGCCCCTCACATCACCAGACTTCCGGATATGGAACGATCCGGACGTGCGACAGGATGGCTGCTATCCGGGACCAGCGGATTCATCATGGCAGTGCACGGGCCCCTGGCAGCGCGGTCCCACGTCTTGGCTGCTGGGGGTTAACCCGTTGGCACTTTCCCCTCGCTCCCCTGTCAGCTGCGGGTGGCGTCCCCCCCCCCTCCCTCATCTCTCAGGTACTGGCCGTGTGCGGGGGGAGCGAGGAGGAGATGCGAGAGCCCCTTCGGGGACCCTCCGCGGTAGTGACGTGGGGCAGGGCAGTACTTAGCTGCTGCTCCGGCCGCGGGAGGAATCTCCGTCCGGGCCGCGGCAACCGGGAAGGGGGCGTGGCTAGTCTGCGGCCTACTTCCGGTCCGAGCCGCGGCCTGGATTGCTGGATGCGGCGGCTCCCGGACGGGGAGAGCGCCCGGCTGTGACAGAGGCCAGCTTTACCCCTCGCGGACGGCGGGGGGGGGCCGCGGAGCTGCAGCCAGTGGTGGGTCCGGCACCAGGGCAGGCGGGCCTGGTGCGACGGGTGCCCAGGAGGCGGCGGTGAGTGGGGTGACAGCAGGGGCCCTGCAGTTTCTGCTTGGTCACCCAGATCAGGGTGCAGCTCCCGGCCGCGGCGGTCTCCCCCAGGAGGGGGAGGGCCCAGCGGACAGAGGCTTTCACGGGCCCAGGAGGGCAGGATGCGGCGGCTCCTGGCCAGGAGAGCACCCGGCGAGGACAGAGGCCAGCGTTATCCCCCCCCCCGCGGGTGGAGGGGGGGGGGGCCGGGGGGCTGCAGCCAGCAGGGGGTCTGGCACCAGGGCAGGCGAGCCTGGTGCGACGGATGCCCGGGAGGCGTCGGTACGTGGGGGTGACGGCGGGGGGCCCTGCGGTCCCTGCCTGGTCACCCAGAGCAGGCGTGCAGCTCCCGGCAGCGGCGGTCTCCCCCAGGGGGGGGGAGGGCCCGGCGGACGGATGCCTTCTGGGCCCAGGAGGGCAGAAGGCTGGCGGCTCTGGATGGGAGCCTGCTGGCAGCGGGTCGGGCCACAGGTACCCCCCCGTCCTTGCAGGCAGCGGGGGGGGGGGGGTCGGGCCAGAAGATGAGGCCCGCGGTGGCAGCCCGTGGGACGGGACGGTTTCCGGGGTTGTCGCCGCGGGACAGAAGATGGAGCTTGGAGGATGGTGCCCACGCGGCGTACCAGGAGGACGGCCGTGGTGGTGGCAGCGCTTCGGCAGCGTCAGCGTTACATGAGCCAGAGGCGGTTGGCTCCAGCGAGGAGGAGGAGGAAGCAGCGACGGAAGAATCAGATGTCCGGATGGCGTGACTTTTATTCCAGGATACGCCGGGTCGCGGTCGGGTGAGACGGCCGTGGATTCGGCAGGGTTGGGGCGCAGTTGGTGGGGGGGCGGCTGCGGACACAGCAGCGCCGAGTGGGTTTTTGTGTTTTGATCAGGCATGGGGTATTTTACTGCAGTGGTATATACGGTTGTGGAGAGTGCGCATGCACCGCCGGGGGCATGGACGGGATCGGTGGTTAGTGGGCGCAGGTGCGGCAAGCAGAGTGAGGGCGCATGAGGCGGCAGGGGAGCATTTTCGGGCAGAGGCGGCAAGGGCTGTGACAGAGTGAGTGGTGAGGAAAGAAGAGGGGGTGAGGTGGTGCGTCTGGATGACAGTGGCCAAGTGTGAGAGGTATGGGTACTTCGAAGGCCCGTTGGGGGGGGGCTCACCTACTGGAGGATGTGAGGGATAAGATTTGAATGGGGGAAAGTGTAGAAATAATTTCGCTGCTCCCCCTGGAACAGTGGCACCTGGATTAGGTTAAGCCAAGTGATTCCGGGAAGGATAAGTAGAGGGGGGGGGAGCGCCGGTGGAGGCTCACCCCTCGTACATTTGCATGGCTGCGGGCATTTGCGTTTTTGGCAAGGGTATCAGGGGGAGGAATTGGGTAATTGGTTCGGCATGGTTTGGTTATATGGATCCATTTGGGGTGGCGTGTTAGGTCATATGGCGGTTTAGTCTGGCTTCAGTACGCCGAGTAATTTCAGCAAGGGAAGGTGTTGCGTGCCGGTATGCGGTAGGATCATACGGGCACATCCTTAGGGCTGCAGTGGATGGCGGCTCCTAGTCAGCCCCCTTTTGGGGGGCAGTTGGCGGTTCGGGGCTTGGAACCCCGGCGACACGGACAATGAGGGTTGTTTGGGGGGCATAGAATGATGGGTGGTGCAGATTTGGCGCGGACGGTTGTCTTAAGCATAAGTGTTGGGTGGTGGTAAAGATCATAGTAATGCTGTGTCTTTCTATTTGTATTGGTGGATCTTCGCCTCCTTATTGGAAGTTTGCGCTGGGCTAGGGGACGCCTGGTGGTTGTCGGTGGAAATAGGGGTCAGGAAGTGGCTTTGGGCAGGATGGGTGGGCCATTCGGGGCCCTCCTTGTCATGATTGGGTTTCTCTGTTGGGGGGGCAGTGCCGGAAAGGAGCCGTATATGTGTATATATTTAATATATATATATATATATATATATATATATATATATATATATATATATATATATATATATATGTATATGTATTTCGGCTTGTTCAAAACGTATCTTATCTGGAGGAGTCATCGGTGTATGCCTGCTTGGCTCCAGAATTGTCGGCGGTTTATTATGTGTCGTTTGACAGAGGGTGGGATTTGGTAAAGGCGGTGAGCCGTGGAGCATTGATGGCAAAGGTGGTTTTGGAGGCGGCATTAGGTTGTTACTGGTCTACCCTGCTAGCTAGCAGTTCGGGTGCTGCGGGGGGGAGGGGAGTTATTATTATGTTGATCGGTGGGGGCTAATGGGTTTTGTCCCATTTTATGTTCCTTAGGAGGCGGTTATTCCTTGGTGGAGTGTTTGGTGCGTGGTGTGTCCAAGCTTACACCTCTCATTCATTATAGGTTGATTCTCTTTCCATCGGGTTGGCGGGTTGATGATTCGTTTGGGTTGATTGTTTCAGTGCAGATGGTGGTGGATACTCTTTTTTTTTTTTTTTTTTTTTTGGGCCGGTTGGCGCAGGCGAAGACTGAGGGTCCAACGCCAGTGATACGGTTTGTGGGGGATAAAGTTTGATGTTATGGTCAGAGAGGTAGGCTTCGTGGGTAATGGGGTGGTCCTATGGGCTGTGATAGAGGCAGTTAGGCCAGCTAAGACGGTGTGGTTTCAGGCGGTGCAGTCTTTGCTGGGGCGGTCGAACCACGGGTGCAGAGTTACGCCGCTGGGGCGAGTGTCTGCTGGACGGCTGGCGATGGCTGCGCCAAGGGTGCAGCCATCGGATCATTTGTGTGGGTCACGAGGGAGATCAATGATGATCTGATGGTGTAGGAGGTTTTTTGTTTTTCTTACGGCGATTTAGTGGCCGCGGATTCTGGCTGGGTAAGGTGGTATCTGATGGAACGTGGCTGCGGTACTCGGTTGCAGCGGGTCCAGTTGTTTTCGGGTTGGGCATCGTGGGTAGCACTTCCAATCGGTGGTAGGGGTCGAGTTGTGGAGGTTGGCAGTTTTTTCCGAGAGGAAGGTGTGCTGTCATTCTGACTATCAGTTGGTGGAGAATTAGATTAATAGTTGGTTTGCTAATCCTGGGGCCAAGGGTGGCGTACTTGTGGCAGTTGGTTTCTCAATTGTATGCGTTTTAAAAAAAAAAAAAAAAAATTTATGCGTGGCGCAACCAGTACTGGGGGTTCGCCAAGGGTATAGCAGCTGCTTTGTTTCCTTCCAGTTCTGCAGGTTTCGGGAGTTGAGGCCGGGTAGCAGACGAGGTGGGCACGGTGTGTCCGGAGGGCTTGTGGAGTCTGGCGTGGCTGTGTTGGGGAGCGGCTCGGAGCTCAGTGACTGAGGTTATTTGGTGCTGATATCCAGAAGTGTGGGTGGCGCGGATAACGTTGTTTGGGGCCATGTGTGAGGAAAGCCTGGTGGAGTATTTGGTGGCGGCGTTGGCAGTGGTGAGTAACGGTTTTCAGGTTGCTAGGCCGGCGTCGGCAGTGGAGCAGAGGGTGGCGGCTGTGGCTGTCTTGTTGAGGATTAGATGTGGAGAGATGTTTTCGCAGGATCTTAGTGCGCGGCAGGCCTTGAAGGGGTTTTGTCGTACGGGTGTGAGGGAGCGGGACACAAGGGTCCGTCTCCGTTGTTTTGTGGCAGCGTTTGGTGAGTGTTTTGTGGTTGCTATGTTCATCTGAGCACGAGCGGGTTTTGTTTCCTCTTGTCCACAATGGTTCGTGTTAGCCTTTTGGGGGGCTTTGAGGTGGGGTTGGTCAGCCCATCTACGGTTAAGAGCGGAGGTTGAATGTTGGAGGATGTGTCCGCAGTGGTGCAGTGGGTTGAGCGCCGGCTTCGTCGCTCACCGAATCAGGTTAGGTGGATGGTGAAGGTTGGTGTTGTTGTATGCGGTCCCGGGTGCGGAATTATGTTATGAGGACGCCCAGGGTTATTGTTGTGTCACGTTAGTTAAGGTACCATTTTGTGGCAGTGCTGCAGACTTGATTGCAAGTGGCGGGGGTGGGCGCCCGGAATACTACGGGTCGTATTCCTTCTGGATTGGGCTGCCACGGAGGCCCCTCGGTGGTCTCAGAAAAGGGGTTGTGAAAAGTATTGGGAGGTGGGAGTCCTCTCGTTTGTCGGCGTTACGTTTGGCCTCAGTTGTTATTGGGTTAAGGCCAATGGGGGCGTTTGAGTAATTTTGGGAGTGGAATGGGTTGGTGTAACAGGTTGGTGTTATTTGTGGGTTTATAACCTCTGGGTTTTGTGGTGAGGGTGTGCCTCATTTGGATATTTGGGCATTCGTTGGTTCTCGGGGCCTCGGGGGTCTGAGGCTCGCCCGAATTTTGCCAGTTGGGTCTGGACGGGTCGATGGTACTGGTCCAGTAAGTGGGAGGCAGCGATTTGGTACCTCGAGAAGTTATTTATGAATGTTTAAAAAAAAAAAAAAAAAAAAATTGTTGGTTTGTTGCATTGTGGAAGACATACCCGGGCTTAAGCGTGGGGTAGTTTTGATAGTGTGACCAGGTTGGAATGGTGTGGGGCTCGTGCGGTAGGCAGTATCAATCGAGCCTTATTGGGGGCGGCGCCAAAGTTGGTGACGCTGAACTGGTGGTTTTGGAGATGCGATGGGGGTGTATCTTAACGTTATTGGTGCTGTTTTGTGGACGCTGTGATTGCGTGGAGGTGTGGTACAAGCTTTTGGTGTGTGGCGGGTCCAGGCCACGTAAGGAGTCACGTGCCCTGTCCTGTGGCGGGGGGTAGGTCTGGTCCAGAGGCGGTTGAAGGCAATGGTAACTGGACAGAGAGACACCATCTTGGTATGGTGGCTCCAGGTTCCGGGATGTCGCAGGCACGGGGTTCTGCAAAGTTGGGGGGTTAATCCGTAGGTGATTAATACCTCATCTCTGGGTCGGTGTGTTGCGGCCAGGGATACTGGAGTGAGAAGTGGTTCCTGGACTGGGCCTACCCAGGGTTGTATATTTACTGTATTGGTTACTGTGTTACCTATTGTTATTTGTTGGGGTCGCCCGTTGGACGGCGCCCCCTTGTGTTAGTATGTAAATAATAGGTAATAAAGGCTGCTGTGGCCAATTTTAAACCAAGTCACATGCAGTTCGTGTATTATTTACAGATGGTATTGGTGGGTAACACACATACAGCACGACTGGAGAATCCTTCCTCAATGGTCAAGAAAGCCATGGAACCCATAGGGTGGAGGGGCGACATGACTAGAGGGAAGGGAAGGAGTGATGGGGTTAATGGAAACAGGAATGGTTTGTTTATAAGGCAGAATAGAGGGATTGGTGGGTAGGAGGAGT
Organism: Anomaloglossus baeobatrachus; assembly: GCF_048569485.1. NCBI lineage: Eukaryota > Metazoa > Chordata > Amphibia > Anura > Aromobatidae > Anomaloglossus > Anomaloglossus baeobatrachus. The sequence continues at coordinate 157,427,444 of NC_134359.1, forward strand.
TCCCTGGAGGAAGAGGTGGGACAGTTGAGGGGTGTAAGTAAAGGACCTTGACTTACCCCCCTCTCTCTTGACTTCCGGATATGGAGCGATCCCCGCCCACCCTCCCTTGTGTTTAATACCGAGGGGAATTTTGTCTGGGTTGTTTCTTTGTCACAGCAGCGGGGGGTAGGTCTGGTCCAGAGGCGGTTGAAGGCAATGGTAACTGGACAGAGAGACACCATCTTGGTATGGTGGCTCCAGGTTCCGGGATGTTGCAGGCACGGGGTTCTGCAAAGTTGGGGGGTTAATCCGTAGGTGATTAATACCTCATCTCTGGGTCGGTGTGTTGCGGCCAGGGATACTGGAGTGAGAAGTGGTTCCTGGACTGGGCCTACCCAGGGTTGTATATTTACTGTATTGGTTACTGTGTTACCTATTGTTATTTGTTGGGGTCGCCCGTTGGACGGCGCCCCCTTGTATTAGTATGTAAATAATAGGTAATAAAGGCTGCTGTGGCCAAATTTAAACCAAGTCACATGCAGTTCGTGTATTATTTACAGATGGTATTGGTGGGTAACACACATACAGCACGACTGGAGAATCCTTCCTCAATGGTCAAGTACTTGTGCCAAGCAAGTCCCACCACCTCTGCATTGTACCCTGCTGCCCTTTTTTGCAAAGCTATTTTAATATGAAAGAGTGCTGCGAGTTAGTGCCATCCAAAAAGTGGCTGCAGTACTCCATTAGGTTCCCACTTGTGCCAAGCAAGTCCCACCACCTCTGCATGACCAGCTGAGGGAGTATTCTCTGGTCGTGATGTCTGTATTACCAAAACCCTTATCCTAAAAATAAACACACGGACTGCGTGCGACTTGGTTCAAAAATGGCCACAGAAGCCTTTAGTGCCTATTGTTCACAAACTAAGCACCTTAGGGACGCCGTCCAACTGGCGACCCAGAACAACAAGACACAGATAACAATAGACAATGCCAATTACATGACCCTCCCGGGGGCAGGCCCAGTCCATAACTACTACTCAACTTGCCCCTGGCCGCAACACACCGACCCAGAGACGAGGTGCCAATCACCCACGGATTGACACCCCCACACTTTGGCAGAACCCCGTGCCTGCCACATCCCGGAACCGAGAGCCACCATACCCAGACAATGACTCCCGGTCCAGTTACCAGTCACTTCCAACCTCTGGACCAGACCTACCCCCCCGCCACAGGACAGACCACGTGACACCTTACGTGGCCTGGACCCGCCACACACCAAAAGCTCGCTCAACACCATCCTGCAGGCCCAATGCCCATAAATCCACTCCAATGTCGTTGAGGTGCACTCCGTCACCCCTCCGAAACCGCCAATCTGCCGGCTCCAACTCCCTGTGCCTCACCACAATCCCACCGTTCCTGGTCACAAACCTGGCAACCACCCGATTCACCTGGGCCCTGGCCTTATTGACCTTTTCCACCGACCGAGCCCCCCTCCACGACAACGTGGTCACTATGTCTGACCACACGACAATCAAACCCGGGTACTGCTTCCACAACCGCAGCAAGTCGATCTTTATATCCCGGATCAGAACCCGTGACGCCCGGACTCCCAGATCATTACCTCCCACGTGTAATACCAGCACATCCGGAGGCCGGTCAACCTTACAATAACGACCAAATTCTGGGACCACCCTGCCCCACTCCATGCCCCGAACACCGATCCACCGAACAGTCGCCTGCCCATGATCCATCCCCAGCTGCCAACCATTCGGGCGAACCGCCGCCCGCCGAGCACCCCAGTACACGAAGGAGTGCCCCAGAATCCATCCCTGCACATCCCTACAACAATTGCACATCCCTACAACAAAGAAAGACAACGAAGACAGAAATTAAAACCAATAACATCACCACCATCAACGCCTCTAAGAAAACCCATTCTACCTCCGTCCTCTAACACTTGTACATTACCCCCTCCTTTTTTTTTTTTTTTTTTATATATATAAACCACTTCCAAACCGCCAGACCACCTGTACCTAGACCAAAGTTACCATAATGCTACAACAGCTGCGGCCTCACGTACTGCCGAAAACAAGAAGATTCCCATCTACCAATACATTTTACCACCTCATCTCCAAGCCCCCAACGAGCGGCCTCCGTAGCTGCCCCTATCCAAAAGGAATGCGACCCGAAATCCTCCGGGCGCTCCCCCACGTTCCGCACACTTCGCCGCAGAACCGCTACAAACTGGAACCTTGATAAAAAAGACCCATCCACGTGCCGCAAAAACGGGCCCGGTAAACCCCCCTTTACGGCCATGAATTGCTCCACCAAACGTACTGGGCACAACTCCTCCCCCGGGACCGCGTATAACACCACCAACCTACCACGGCCCAGCTGATCCATTTTTGACCGACTAATCCGGCACTCCACCTGATCACCGCCCACTCGCACATCCTCAAGCAGCAACCCGCCGCCTGTCACCCTGGACGGGCTTACCAACTCACCGATCCGGAAACCCCCATAAAAAGCAAAACCGAAAGCCGTTGTAAACAAAACAGTCTCGTAAACCGTCTCACAAATGCCGCTCAGGCCCCCCACCAACCGCCTCAACAAACCAAACGATACGGGACGCCTCTTGTCCCTCTCCCGCACACCGCAGCGGAACCCCCGCAAGGCCCGTCGAACCTGAAAATCCTGCGAAACATCTTGTTCCCCTCTCATTTTTAACCAAAACGCCACCGCCGCCACCCGATGTGCCACGGCCGACGCCGATCGCCCGGCCGAGAAATCCACACTCACCAACGCCATTAATGCCACCAAGTAATCCACGCCTACCCCATCAAACATCCGACCCAGCAACTCCTCCCATTCAGCCCACACCTTAGCATATCGGCACCAAGTCACCTCAGTCACCGAATTCCGAATCAATTCTGAGATCACCGCCTCACCAGATTCCATAAATGCACGGGACACTCCACTCCGACTTCGTCCGCCCAAGGCAGTAGCGCCCGAAACCTGCTGAACTGAAAACGAGACAAAGCGTCAGCCACCCCGTTGTCAACTCCCGGAACGTGCTTTGCCACCACCTGTACATTCAGCTGCAGACATCTCAACAGTAAATGCCGCAAAAACACCACCACTGGCTCCGACTTAGCAGACAAGTTGTTAATAGCAAACACCACTGCCTGGTTATCACAATGGAAGCAAACCTTCCTCCCGGCAAAACGCGACCCCCACAGCTCCACTGCTACCACGATAGGAAATAGCTCCAACAGAGCAAAATTCCTGACCAAACCGCTCTCCCGCCACGCCTGTGGCCACCGACCCACACACCAGTGACCTCGAAACACGGCCCCAAACCCTGCCGACCCAGCCGCATCGGTGAACAGCTGTAACGCCCCGTTAGACGCCACCTTCTCCATCACCAGGGCCCGGCCATTGAAACACTGCAAAAATTGATCCCATACCAAAAGATCGTCCTTGATCGCCTTCGTGATTCGCACGAAATGTGTCGGCGACCGCACACCTGCTGTCGCCGTTGCCAAACGTCTCGCAAAAACTCTCCCCATCGGCATAATCCTGCAAGCGAAATTCAATTTCCCAAGCAAGGACTGCACCACCTTAAGCCGCACCTTCTTTGCCGCTTTCACCCCTGCCACCACGGCCCTCAAATCACAAATCTTCTCCTCCGGCAACCTATATTCCATGGCAACAGAATCAATCTCAATCCCCAAAAAACGCATCACAGGCGCCGGGCCTTCCGTCTTATCAGGAGCCAAGGGAATTCCGAAGCTGCCTGCGACTTTCTGCAACGCAAATAACAACCCCGCACAAACCATTGAATCCGCCGGCCCAACACAAAGAAAATCGTCCAAATAGTGAATAATGGACGTAAGCCCAGACACATCCCGAACCACCCACTCTACAAACGAACTAAACGCCTCAAAATATGAACACGAAATTGAACAACCCATTGGCAAACAGCGATCAACATAATAACTGCCATCCCACCAGCAACCCAACAAATGCTGACTATCTGGATGAACCGGTAACAACCGAAATGCCGCTTCCACATCAGCCTTTGCCATCAACGCCCCCCGACCCGCTGCCCTGACCAGGTCCAACGCCTTGTCGAACGACACATAATATACTGCCGCTAACTCCGGTGCAATGCCATCATTCACCGATAACCCCTCTGGGTAAGACAAATGATGAATAAGCCGAAATTTGTTCGGCTCTTTCTTCGGCACAACCCCCAACGGCGAAACCACCAACTTCGAACACGGCGGGGCGTCATAAGGACCGCCCATTCTGCCCAAAACCACCTCCTTTCTCAGCTTCTCATCCACCACATCTGCATGATCCCGAGCAGAACGTAAATTACGGTATGGCGGGGGTGATGGACTAACAGCCGACGGGATACGGAAACCGTCAGAAAAACCAAACCATAACAACGCCGCTGCCTCGCCGTCCGGATACTTATTTAAAAAGGGGGCCATCGCTTCTACCTTCACCGGCGTAATCCCTTTTACCAACCCCGTCACCCGCTTTTCCTTTCCCCTTTTTAAAACACTTGGACAGGCTATGTCCTCCCCCACAACCTGAGCATTCATGCTTAAAGCGGCATGCCGCTCCAAACCTGCACTGCCCCTCATTATATTGCCAACAGAAACCTTTTTTCTGACTTGCCGGGGACCCGGCCCCCGGTCCCCCGGCACCCCCCCCGAAAGGGCTGAGTCGGTGCCGACATCAGTCGCATCCATAAGGAAATATTCTTATGGTCCCATCGCATATCCGGCCGCAACGCCTTCCGCTGCCGGAATTGCTCGTCGTAACGCAGCCACGCCAGCCCGCCATAAACCCGATAAGCCTCCCCTATCGCATCCATGTAACCAAACAAGGCCGAACAATGCTCCGACTCCTTTTCCCCGACCACGCTCGCCAAAATCGCAAACGCCTGCAACCAGTTTGCAAAAGTCCGAGGAATAAGCCTATAACGGCGCTTTTCCTCCTCGTCCTTCTCCTTTTTGGAGTCACTCGGCTTAACCCTATCCAAATTAAATTTCTCCAGGGGAAGCAGAGAAAAAATCTCCACATATTCCCCTTTCCAAATGTTTTCCCGCACCTCCTTCTTTAAATGAGCCCCCAGCGGGCCTTCAAAACAAACATAAACTTCGCTTTTAGCCCTATCATCTAGGCGCACCACCTCATCCTCCTTCTCCTTTTCTTTTTCCTTTGCCCCCTCCGCCGCACTCCCCCCCTTCACCCCCCCCTTCCGCCGCGCCCGCGCCGTCCCCCCTCCCACCGGCGCCGCCCCCCGACCTGTCGTCCCCACCCACGCCGGCGCCTGCGCCCCCCCCACGCAGCCCCGGCAACCGCTGCCAACCCCTGCTACAGCCCCAACAACTGGCTCCACACTGCTGCTCCGCCGGGCGCTGCCGTGTCCACAGCCGCCCTCCCGCCCCCGACACTCCCCGCCAGTGCAGCCCCTGCCGCCTCCGCGGCCATCTCACCCAACCGCGGCTCAGCGTCCCCCGATACCGCCGCCTCGCTGTCCTCCATCTGCCGTCCATCCGACTCATCCGACAGCACGACCTCCTCATCCTCGCCGCTGACATCTTCTTCCATCCGACATCCGGGGGGCACCGCCGCGGCACCCCCCCACCACGGCCACCAGACCGGGCCGCCGGTGGGCAGAGCCGTCCCCGCTCCATCTCTTGCCCTGGGGCGACAGCCCAGGAGACCGTCCTGTCCCCCGCGCCGGCACCCCAGGCCTCGACCTCTTGCGCCCGCGCCTACCCCCTCGCCGGCTGCCAGGGGACTCTGGACGCGGACGGATAGACGCCCGGCTCTGGATTCCAGCCGTCGCCGCCTCTGGCCCTCCTGGGCCGCTGCAGGCCTCCTGCCGCTGGGTCCTCCCGCTCCCACGGGACACCGCCACATCCGGGGGCTGCACAGCGGTCCTGAGTGACCGGGCGGTCGCCGCATGGCTCACGCCGTCACCCCTGCTCACTGCCGCGCCAGGGTCAGGCACCACAGACCTCCCCCTGGCGCTGGACCTACCGCCGCCTGCAGCCCCTCGGTCCCCCCGCCGACTGCAGGGGGAACTGCTGGCCTCAATCCCTCGCTGAGCGCACTCCCGACCCGGAGCCGCTGCTGTCACTGTAAATCCAGCCCGGAGGCCGGGACCGGAAGTAGGCCCCGCGCTGGCCACTCCCACCTCCCGACCACCGCGGCTGGAACGCAGATTCCTCCCGCTGCTGCTGGGAGCAGCAGCCAGACACCGCTGCTGCTCGGCCCGCTGCGGAGGGTCCCTGGAGGGGCTCTGGCATCTCCTCCTCGCCCCCCCCCGCACCCGGGAAATACCTGCGGGGGGGGCCGCGACTGGCGCACACCTTGGCTGGGCGAGCGAGGGGCAAGCGCCGACGGGTTAACCCCGGCAGCCCTGATGTGGGTCTGCACTGCAAGGGGCCCGTGCGCTGCAATGGCTGCTGCAATCAAGCGCTGGAGTTCCTGGAGATCAGCCATGGTGGTCCTCGTGCTGCTGATCTCTTGGCGTCCGGAAGAAGAAGAGGAGGTAACCCCCTCCTCTCCCAGACTAACCCTTTCCCTACTCCTCCTCTCCTCCCAAGCTAAAACCACCCCTTAATGCCATAATAGGCCTGCCTACCAAACTGTCCCTATTAACCCCATCACTCCCTAACTCCCCCTTGGTCATGTCGCCCCTCCTCCCCAAGGGGGGATCCATGGCTTTCTTTGTAACCTGCTGCCCTTTTTTGCAAAGCTATTTTAATAGCAAAGAATGCTGCCAGTTAGTGCCATCCAAAAAGTGGCTGCTGTACTCCATTAGTGTCCTACTTGTGCCAAGAAACCCCACCACCTCTGCAGTGTACCCTGCTGCCCTTTTTTTGCAAAGCTATTTTAATAGCAAAGAGTGCTGGCAGTTAATGCCATCCAAAAAGTGGCACTGTACTCCATTAGTGTCCGACTTCTGCCAAGCAAGTCCCACCACCTCTGCATTGTACCCTGCTGCCCTTTTTTGCAAAGCTATTTTAATATCAAAGAGTGCTGCCAGTTAGTGCCATCGAAAAAGTGGCTTCTATACTCCATTAGTGTCCTACTGGTGCCAAGCTTTTTCCAGCACCTCTGCATTGTACCCTGCTGCCCTTTTTTGCAAAGCTATTTTAAAAGCAAAGAGTGCTGCCACTTAATGGCATCCAAAAAGTGGCTGCTGTACTTTATTAGTGTCCCACTTGTGCCAAGCAAGTCCCACCACCTCAACATTGTACCCTGCTGCCCTTTTTTGCAAAGCTATTTTAATAGCAAAGAGTGCTGCCAGTTAGTGCCATCCAAAAAGTGGCTGCTGTACTCCATTAGTATAGTACTTGTGCCAAGCAAGTCCCACCACCTCTGCATTATACCGTGCTGCCCTTTTTTGCAAAGCTATTTTAAAAGCAAAGAGTGCTGCCAGTTAGTGCCATCCAAATAGTGGCTGCTGTACTGCATTAGTGTCCTACTTGTGCCAAGCAAGTCCCACCACCTCTGCATTGTACCCTGCTGCCCTTTTTTGCAAAGCTATTTTAATAGCAAAGAGTGCTGCCAGTTAGTGCCATCCAAAAAGTGGCTGCTGTACTCCATTATTGTCCTACTTGTGCCAAGTAAGTCCCACCACCTCTGCATTGTACCCTGCTGCCCTTTTTTGCAAAACTATTTTAATAGCAAAGAGTGCTGCCAGGTAGTGCCATCTAAAAAGTGGCTGCTGTACTCCATTAGTGTCCTACTTGTGCCAAGCAAGTCCTACCACCTCTGCATTATACCCTGCTGCCCTTTTGTGCAAAACTATTTTAATAGCAAAGAGTGCTGCCTGGTAGTGCAATCTAAAAAGTGGCTGCTGTACTCCATTAGTGTGCAAGTCCTACCACCTCTGCATTATACCCTGCTGTCCTTTTTTGCAAAGCTATTTTAATAGCAAAAAGTGCTGCCAGTTAGTGCCATCCAAAAAGTGGCTGCTGTACTCCATTAGTGTCCCACTTGTGCCAAGCAAGTCCCACCACCTCTGCATTGTACCCTGCTGCCCTTTTTTGCAAAGCAATTTTAATAGCAAAGAGTGCTGCCAGTTAGTGCCATCCAAAAAGTGGCTGCTGTAATCCATTAGTGTCCCACTTGTGCCAAGCAAGTCCCACCACCTCTGCAGTGTACTCTGCTGCCCTTTTTTGCAAGGCTATTTTAATAGCAAAGAGTGCTGCCAGTTAGTGCCATCCAAAAAGTGGCTGCTGTACTCCATTAGTGTCCTACTTGTGCCAAGCATTTTCCAGCACCTCTGCATTGTACCCTGCTGCCCTTTTTTGCAAAGCTATTTTAATAGCAAAGAGTGCTGCCAGGTAGTGCCATCCAAAAAGTGGCTGCTGTACTCCATTAGTGTCATACTGGTGCCAAGCAAGTCCCACCACCTCTGCATTGTACCCTGCTGCCCTTTTTTGCAAAGCTATTTTATTAGCAAAGAGTGCTGCCACTTAGTGCCATCCAAAAAGTGGCTGCTGTACTCCATTAGTGTCCTACTTGTGCCAAGCAAGTCCTACCACCTCTGCATTGTACCCTGCTGCCCTTTTTTGCAAAGCTATTTTAATATCAAAGAGTGCTGCCAGTTAGTACTATCCAAAAAGTGGCTGCTATACTCCATTAGTGTCCTACTGGTGCCAAGCATTTTTCAGCACCTCTGCATTATCCACTGCTGCTCTTTTTTGCAAAACTATTTTAATAGCAAAGAGTGCTGCCAGTTAGTGCCATCCAAAAAGCGGCTGCTGTACTCCATTAGTGTCCCACTTGTGCCAAGCAAGTCCCACCACCTCTGCATTGTACCCTGCTGCCCTTTTTTGCAAAACTATTTTAATACAAAGAGTGCTGCCAGGTAGTGCCATATAAAAAGTGGCTGCTGTACTCCATTAGTGTGAAAGTCCTACCACCTCTGCATTATACCATGCTGTCCTTTTTTGCAAAGCAATTTTAATAGCAAAGAGTGCTGCCAGTTAGTGCCATCCAAAAGTGGCTGCTGTACTCCATTAGTGTCATACTGGTGCCAAGCATTTTCCAGCACCTCTGCATTGTACCCTGCTGCCCTTTTTTGCAAAGCTATTTTAATATCAAAGAGTGCTGCCAGTTAGTCCAATCCAAAAAGTGGCTGCTGTACTCCATTAGTTTCCCACTTGTGCCAAGCAAGTCCCACCACCTCTGCATTGTACCCTGCTGCCCATTTTTGCAAAGCTATTTTAATATCAAAGAGTGCTACCAGTTAGTGCCATCCAAAAAGTGGCTGCTATACTCCATTAGTGTCCCACTTGTGCCAAGCAAGTCCCACCACCTCTGCATTGTACCCTGCTGCCCTTTGTTGCAAAGCTATTTTAATAGCAAAGAGTGCTGCCAGTTAGTGCCATCCAAAAAGTGGCTGCTGTACTCCATTAGTGTCCCACTTGTGCAAAGCAATCCAACCACCTCTGCACTGTACTCTGCTGCCCTTTTTTGCAAAGCTATTTTAATAGGAAAGAGTGCTGCCAGTTAGTGCCATCCAAAAAGTGGCTGCTGTACTCCATTAGTTTCCCACTTGTGCCAAGCAAGTCCCACCACCTCTGCATTGTACCCTGCTGCCCATTTGTGCAAAGCTATTTTAATAGCAAAGAGTGCTGCCAGTTGGTGCCATCCAAAAAGTGGCTGCTGTACTCCATTAGTGTCCCACTTGTGCCAAGCAAGTCCCACCACCTCTGCATTGTACCCTACTGCCCTTTTTTGCAAAGTTATTTTAATATCAGAGAGTGCTGCCAGTTAGTGCCATCCAAAAAGTGTCTGCTATACTCCATTAATGTCCTACTGGTGCCAAGCATTTTCCAGCACCTCTGCATTGTACCCTGCTGCCCTTTTTTGCAAAGCAATTTAATATCAAAGAGTGCTGCCAGTTAGTGCCATCCAAAAAGTGGCTGTTGGACTCCATTAGTGTCCTACTGTTGCCAAGCATTTTCCAGCACCTCTGCATTGTACCCTGCTGCCCTTTTTTTGCAAAGCTATTTTAATAGCAAAGAGTGCTGCCAGTTAGTGCCATCCAAAAAGTGGCTGCTGTACTCCATTAGTTTCCCACTTGTGCCAAGCAAGTCCCACCACCTCTGCATTGTACCCTGCTGCCCATTTGTGCAAAGCTATTTTAATAGCAAAGAGTGCTGCCAGTTGGTGCCATCCAAAAAGTGGCTGCTGTACTCCATTAGTGTCCCACTTGTGCCAAGCAAGTCCCACCACCTCTGCATTGTACCCTACTGCCCTTTTTTGCAAAGTTATTTTAATATCAGAGAGTGCTGCCACTTAGTGCCATCCAAAAAGTGTCTGCTATACTCCATTAATGTCCTACTGGTGCCAAGCATTTTCCAGCACCTCTGCATTGTACTCTGCTGCCCATTTTTGCAAAGCTATTTTAATATCAAAGAGTCCTGCCAGTTAGTGCCATCCAAAAGTGGCTGCTGTACTCTATTAGTGTCCCACTTGTGCCAAGCAAGTCCCAAGACCTCTACATTGTACCCTGCTGCCCTTTTTGCAAAGCTATTTTAATAGCAAAGAGTGCTGCCAGTTAGTGCCATCCAAAAAGTGGCTGCTGTATTCCATTAGTGTCATACTTGTGCCAAGCAAGTCCCACCACCTCTGCATTGTACCCTGCTGACCTTTTTTGCAAAGCTATTTTAATAGTAAAGAGTGCTGCCACTTAGTGCCATCCAAAAAGTGGCTGCTGTACTCCATTAGTTTCCCACTTGTGCCAAGCAAGTCCCACCACCTCTGCATTGTACCCTGCTGCCCATTTGTGCAAAGCTATTTTAATAGCAAAGAGTGCTGCCAGTTAGTGCCATCCAAAAAGTGGCTGCTGTATTCCATTAGTGTCATACTTGTGCCAAGCAAGTCCCACCACCTCTGCATTGTACCCTGCTGACCTTGTTTGCAAAGCTATTTTAATAGTAAAGAGTGCTGCCACTTAGTGCCATCCAAAAAGTGGCTGCTGTACTCCATTAGTGTCCTACTGGTGCCAAGCATTTTCCAGCACCTCTGCATTGTACCCTGCTGCCGTTTTTTGCAAAACTATTTTAATATCAAAGAGTGCTGCCAAATGGTGCCATCCAAAAAGTGGCTGCTATACTCCATTAGTGTCCTACTTGTGCCAAGCATTTTCCAGCACCTCTGCATTGTACCCTGCTGCACTTTTTTGCAAAGCTATTTTAATAGCAAAGAGTGCTGCCAGTTAGTGCCATCCAAAAAGTGGCTGCTATACTCCATTAGTGTCCTACTTGTGCCAAGCAAGTCTCACCACCTCTGCATTGTACTCTGCTGCCCTTTTTTGCAAAGCTATTTTAATAGCAAAGAGTGCTGCCACTTAGTGCCATCCAAAAAGTGGCTGCTGTTCTCCATTAGTGTCCTACTTGTGCCAAGCATTTTCCAGCACCTCTGCATTGTACCCTGCTGCCCATTTTTGCAAAGCTATTTTAATATCAAAGAGTGCTGCCAGTTAGTGCCATCCAAAAAGTGGCTGCTGTACTCCATTAGTGTCCCACTTGTGCCAAGCAAGTCCCACCACCTCTGCATTGTACCTGTGAAGCCCCACAGGTGTTGTGTCGGTGCATTACCTTCAGGGACTCCACTCAGCTGGATCTGGTCACAGGTAGGAAATCTTCTATTTGTCGTGACGCCACTCTCAGAATTGCGGTCAGTGGGGACCGCCACTGCAGATTAAGGGATGCCTGGGGCTGATGGTGGGTGCAGTCGGTTGTAATAGCCTCCTGAGAGTGAGGCAAGCCCCAGGGCCCTGTGTAGGTGTGTAGAACCACAAGGCGCAGAATAACTCCACACAAGCAGATTGTCTTTCAGGGGTTTTACTCACAGAAGGTGGCAGAGTGAGTGTCAGGTTTCCGGGTTTTCCAGTCCTCTTTTGAAAAAGCTTGCCCTCGGTTAACATGGAGTTTTGTGTTCTGTTGCCCTACTTCCTGTCCAGCTGCTTAAAAGGCCGCCTCTAAGCTTAGTCCAGTGCCTGAGTATACTGCTTGCTGTGTGCTCCTGCTTTGCTGCTGCTGCTACTGGATTACCTTTGGATCCTCCTGAAGATCTACCGACCGACTCTGGACCATACCCGGTTTCTTCAAACTGTGCCCAGACTCCGTCTGCCGTCTTTTGTCAGCACGTCTGCCCGGTTTCTTCCGGTTCATAACCATTCTGGACTTTCATTCCGTACGGACACTTCTGGACTTTACCGCTTGCCCCTTGTGTCCCGGCTGCGGCGCATTTAGGCCTTCCGGGGTTGATTGCCGGACAGTCCCTGTATAGGGGTTCGCTCTGGTGGTCTCCCTGGGGGAGTCCGGTGCGTGGCCCCGGGAATCCCCTTCGCTCCGTTTCCGAAAGGTATTTTTGTGTTTGTTATACTGTGTATTTCTGTTGTGTATCTACCGTGGTTACATATCATAAACATCTTGTACCACAAACTCGTCTCTGGCTGTCATTGCCCTAACGCTATCGAAATCCTCAAACCATACAATAGTATTACATTATACTCAGGCCATAAGAGGATTTCGCTGGGGCAATGACTGAGACACGAGTAGATCAGCTCTTTTCTATGATTAACTCCTTGCAGCAGGAGATGGAGGTGGTGCAGACTAAACTTAGAGATGTGGAGACACAGCTGGGCCATGATCACCAGGTACTGGGTCCGGCTATACAGGATTTGCAAGTCAGAGTGGAGGCTCAGGAAGCCGGCCCCACTACGTCCGTATCAGCTGCCGGTATGCCTAGGTTACCCCCATTCCGTTTCAATGGTGACCGTAGTCAGTTTCGTGGATTTGTGAACCAATGTATACTGTTTTTTGATGTACATGCTGATTATTACCGTTCTGACCGGTCCAAAGTGTTATGTATAATTATGTTATTAACCTCACGAGCACTGGCTTGGGCTAATCCTATGATAGAGAACCGGGACATCCGTTTAAATCACCTAGAGGACTTTCTGACCGCAATGGCGCAGATGTTTGATGATCCAAATCGCCGTGCTACCGCTGAATCGGCTCTCCTTTCCTTACGTCAGGGAAAGCGTTCTGTCGTTGAATACGCCACTGAATTTAAGAGGTTAGTGGTAGACACCGACTGGGGAAACAATGCATTATTGTCTGTTTTCAGAAAGGGTTTGTCCGGTACCATCAAAGACGAGTTAGCTCGTTCCGAATCTCCAGGGGAGTTTGAACTGTTTCTCCAGCACTGTGTGCGTATTGATACCCGCTTGACGGAACGTAGGCAGGAAAAATGGGCAGCTGTAAACCGTGTAAACAACTTTGCCTTTCCTTCCAGAGAACCCGCTCTCAGGACGCCACGGGAGGCCGAGGACGTTCCTATGCAAGTGGACTCTCTGCAAAAGCGAGAGACCAATGAACGTCGCGAACACCGGCTCCGTGAGCGTTTGTGTTTCTATTGCGGTCAATCGGACCATTTCTTGATCGACTGCCCGAAACGTCCGAATCGCCCAAATAAGGTATTGGCAGCCATGGCAGAGTGTGACAACACGGACGCAGAGTCCGATATCTCTGAGGCAAGTGGACACCTGGATGCGGTATTTCCCTTGACTGTAATGTCAACCTCACCGAAGGACTCGGAAGGGAAATATACCCATTGCTCGCTCCCCATTCAGATCCGGTGGGAGGGACAGCTAATACCTACCTCTGCAATGATAGATTCTGGGGCAGGGGGAAATTTCATGGACTCCTCTTTTGCCAGGAAACACGGTATCCGGACTCAGCAAAGATCCTCACCGGTTACCATGGAGACGGTTGGCGGATCTCCGTTAATCTCTGGACCAGTTGATCGGGAAACCGTACCGCTAGAATGCGTCATGAAGCCAGGTCAGCAGGAGACCCTTGTTTTCATGTTAATTTCTTCTCCTCATTTTCCGATTATTCTAGGTATTCCATGGCTACGGTCTACAAATCCGGTCATCGATTGGGAAACTAAGGAAATATCCTTCCCACCGCAGAGTATTCCGACCATTAGTCCAACTGTTCCGGTTCCAGTAACACCGAATGCGGAGGGCACTGTACAGGTACCTGTTCTACCCCCGGTGTATAATGACTTTGCGGATATATGCGACAAAAGAAAAGCCGATCGGCTTCCCCCGCATAGACCGTATGATTGCCCCATAGACTTACTCCCAGGGGCGGAGATCCCGTTTGGTCATGTCTACCCGTTGGCGGCACCTGAGCTAGAAGCACTAAAAGAATACATTGATGAAAGTCTAGCTAAGGGATTCATTCGTCCGTCTACCTCACCAGCAGGGGCACCCATCTTTTTCGTGAAAAAGAAAGAGGGGACTCTGAGACCCTGTATTGACTACCGGGAACTGAATAAAATAACTATCCGGAACCGGTATCCGTTACCGTTGATTCCTGAGCTATTGGAGAGGGTCCAACAGGCAAAAATATTCACCAAATTGGATCTCCGTGGGGCATACAATCTACTCCGTATACGTCCCGGAGACGAGTGGAAGACCGCGTTCCGATGTCGGTATGGACATTTTGAGTACCTAGTGATGCCTTTTGGACTTTGTAACGCTCCCGCGACTTTCCAACATCTAGTTAACGATATTTTTAGGGATATCATGGACCAATTCATGGTGATTTATCTGGACGATATCCTAATCTTTTCTGATTCCCTACAGGAACACCAGGAACACGTCAAGACCGTACTTACCCGGCTGAGGGAAAACCACCTGTACATCAAACTGGAGAAATGCGAGTTCCACTGCTCACAAATACAATTCTTAGGTTATGTCATCTCTCCTCAGGGACTGAACATGGAGTCTGGCAAGATACAAGCAATTCTAGACTGGCCGGAACCGGGGAACATCAAGGAGGTACAACGCTTTGTCGGTTTTGCCAACTTTTACCGACGTTTTATCCGTAATTTTTCAGAGATCGTTCGTCCCATCACTCTGTTAACCAAGAAAGGACAGAAGTTTGTGTGGTCCGCCCAGGCCCAGGAAGCCTTCCATCGTCTCAAGGTTTGTTTTACCTCAGCGCCTATATTGGTACATCCGAATCCCGCACTTCCCTTTATCGTGGAAGTCGATGCTTCCGACTACGCATTAGGGGCCATCCTTTCACAAAGGACTGGGGACAAGAGTCTCTTACATCCGTGTGCTTTCTTTTCCCGCCGGTTGTCCCCTGCAGAAAGGAACTATGACATTGCGGACAAGGAATTGTTAGCGATTATTTCCGCTTTCAAGGAATGGAGACACCACTTACAGGGAGCCGCGCAGCAAGTGATAGTACTCACAGATCATCGTAATCTGGAATTTCTTAAGTCTGCCAGGTGCCTGTCTCCACGGCAAGCCCGTTGGAGCCTATTCCTTAACCAGTTCAATTTTGTCGTTACATACCGTCCAGGTTCACGTAATGGGAAAGCCGATGCCTTGTCCCGAATCCACGCCGTGGACTCCGTGCCTGGAACCCCGTCTCAGACCGTGTTATCAGATGCCAATTTCGTTGGAGTAATCCAGGACCAGGACTTGTGGAAGGACATCAAGCTGGCCTATGATGGTGACGTATTTCTTGCTGCCCCCCCGAATGATGTAACTCTTGTTCTTCGGAATGGTGTGTGGTTGAGAGAGCGACGCATTTATGTCCCGGAGGCCGTAAGACTTCGGGTTCTCAAGTTGGTCCATGACTCCGTGTTGGCTGGTCATAGGGGGGTACAGAAGACGCAGGAATTTCTGAACCGTTTTTTCTGGTGGCCTACCTGTTTAAAGGACGTAAAGGACTATGTCCACTCATGTGTGGTTTGTGCCCGGTGCAAGGTCCCTCGTGTGGCTCCTACAGGACTCCTCCAACCGTTACCCGTGCCATCTCGCCCTTGGGGGTCTATCTCAATGGATTTTATTGTGGAGTTGCCCGTCTCAGACGGTCACAATACCATTTTAGTGGTGGTGGATCGGTTGACTAAAGCTGCTCACTTTATTCCGTGTGCCGGTCTTCCCTCAGCCGCAGAGACAGTGGATCTGGTTATCCAGAACGTATTCCGATTGCATGGGGTACCAGACGAGATCATCTCTGACCGGGGCGTGCAGTTCACGTCTAGGTTCTGGAAGGGGTTTTGTACGGCACTCCAGATTGATGTCTGTTTGTCTTCTGCATACCATCCTCAGACAAATGGGCAAACCGAACGGACCAATCAAACACTGGAACAATACCTTCGCTGTTATGTCAGCCATCTGTAGGACGATTGGTTGAAGATGCTTCCGTTGGCGGAGTTCTCATATAACAACACTCAGAGCAGCTCCACTAAGGTAACGCCCTTCTTTGCTAACTTGGGTTACCATCCGACTATTTTGCCTAGGTCACCGGTTGCGGTCTCAGTGCCTGCGGTGGAGGACAGATTAACAGAGCTACGACAAAATCTGGAGGTTCTGAAGGACACTGTGGCTACAGCTCAGGAGCGTTACAAGAGGTCGGCAGACGCTCACCGGAGACCGGCACCCATGTATAAGGTAGGGGACTCTGTATGGTTGTCCACCAAGAACCTGAGATTGGGTGTTCCTTCGCAGAAACTGGGACAAAAATTCATCGGTCCGTTCAAGATCACCGGGATCGTGAGCCCTGTGGCCTGTCGGCTGCGGTTACCGCACCATCTAAAGGTACACCCGGTCTTTCATGTTTCTCTCCTCAAATCCGTCTCTCCCAATAAGTTTCATGGTCGTGTCGTGCCTCCTCCTCCGCCTGTGATGGTCGACGGCGAGGAGCAGTTCGTGGTTGAGGACATTATTGACTCCCGGCTTCATCGTCGTCGGCTTCAGTATCTGGTACGTTGGCAGGGGTACGCCCCCGAGGACGATTCCTGGGAACCGGTGGGTAACATTCGAGCACCACGGAAGATCGCTCAGTTTCATCGACGGTACCCGGACAAGCCGGGCCCTGACCCGTCCTGAGGCCGTTTCTGGGGGGGGGAGTAATGTCAGGTTTCCGGGTTTTCCAGTCCTCTTTTGAAAAAGCTTGCCCTCGGTTAACATGGAGTTTTGTGTTCTGTTGCCCTACTTCCTGTCCAGCTGCTTAAAAGGCCGCCTCTAAGCTTAGTCCAGTGCCTGAGTATACTGCTTGCTGTGTGCTCCTGCTTTGCTGCTGCTGCTACTGGATTACCTTTTGGATCCTCCTGAAGATCTACCGACCGACTCTGGACCATACCCGGTTTCTTCAAACTGTGCCCAGACTCCGTCTGCCGTCTTTTGTCAGCACGTCTGCCCGGTTTCTTCCGGTTCATAACCATTCTGGACTTTCATTCCGTACGGACACTTCTGGACTTTACCGCTTGCCCCTTGTGTCCCGGCTGCGGCGCATTTAGGCCTTCCGGGGTTGATTGCCGGACAGTCCCTGTATAGGGGTTCGCTCTGGTGGTCTCCCTGGGGGAGTCCGGTGCGTGGCCCCGGGAATCCCCTTCGCTCCGTTTCGGAAAGGTATTTTTGTGTTTGTTATACTGTGTATTTCCGTTGTGTATCTACCGTGGTTACATATCATAAACATCTTGTACCACAAACTCGTCTCTGGCTGTCATTGCCCTAACGCTATCGAAATCCTCAAACCATACAATAGTATTACAGTGAGTAACCCGGGCGTAGCTGGGATGAACCAGGCTGGAACCAGGTGTCCTTCGGGCTGACTGATGAGGGTGACTACCGACTCGCCTTCCTTAGCCCTTTGCGTTTTGGGGTAACCCCGACTTTTAGTCCCTATGGGGGTCACCCAGGGAAGTTGCTGATGCCTCTCTCCCCTTCGTTTGGCCCGTTTGCTTGTAGCCTGGACCAGGACACTCCGGCTGCTTGCCTCCTGTGAACTATGGGCCCTAACTGTGGCTACGTGGCTGCGGACTCTGTAGTGTGTTCTTGGGGGTGTGAAGTGCCCCCTCAAGCAGGTTTGGCAAGGAAAGGTGGATCTATCCCTGCACTGGGACCTACTACCCGTTTGGGCCTGGTAACTCCCTAGCAGTCTCCTTACTTCCCACTCCGTTGCTCTCTCTTTAGCTGAAGATGGATTTCGGGTAGCACTACTAGGTGACCGTTCTCCCCCGTCGGTAGCCACTGCGCGGACGCTGTCAGACTGCAACAGCCCCAGGGGTCTGCTCCTGACGTCTGCTCCCCCTGAACTGCACACTGAACCGGCTCACTGCTCCTCCTCTCCTGTTCTTGCCTACGCCACCTAGCAACCAGGCTCTCCACCACACCCCTTGAGTGGAGATGGAGGCTTTTACCCCCTCCACTATTCCAGTGGAGGTGAAGGCTTTGCCCCCTCCTGGGATCCCCAGGGGTCCTCTCAAAGGTACATGTGTGAGACCTGATCACTATGCGCCTGTGTAGTCACACCTCGGTCAGCCTTCTGGATTACCTGTTTGTACTGTCCCCAGCATGGGTGCAGTACTCAGTGGTGCCTGACCAGGTCAGGGGCGCCACATACCCTGCTGCCCTTTTTTGCAAAGGTATTTTAATAGCAAAGAGTGCTGCCCGTTATTGCCATCCAAAAAGTGGCTGCTTTACTCCATTAGTGCCCTACTGGTGACAAGCATTTTCCAGCACCTCTGCATTGTACCCTGCTGCCCTTTTTTGCAAAGCTATTTTATTATCAAAGAGTGCTGAAAAATGGTGCCATCCAAAAAGTGGCTGCTATACTCCATTAGTGTCCTACTGGTGCCAAGCATTTTCCAGCACCTCTGCATTGTACCCTGCTGCCCTTTTTTGCAAAGCTATTTTAATAGCAAAGAGTGCTGCCAGTTAGTGCCATCCAAAAAGTGGCTGCTGTACTCCATTAGTGTCCCACTTGTGCCAAGCAAGTCCCACCACCTCTGCAGTGTACCCTGCTGCCCTTTTTTGCAAAGGTATTTTAATAGCAAAGAGTGCTGCCAGTTAGTGCCATCCAAAAAGTGGCTGCTGTATTCCATTAGTGTCATACTTGTGCCAAGCAAGTTCCACCACCTCTGCATTGTACCCTGCTGCCCTTTTTTGCAAAGCTATTTTAATAGCAAAGAGTGCTGCCACTTAGTGCCATCCAAAAAGTGGCTGCTGTACTCCATTAGTGTCCTACTTGTGCCAAGCAACCCCACCACCTCTGCATTGTACCCTGCTGCCCTTTTTTTGCAAAGCTATTTTAATAGCTAAGAGTGCTGCCAGTTAGTGCCATCCAAAAAGTGGCTGCTGTACTCCATTAGTGTCATACTTGTGCCAAGCAAGTCCCACCACCTCTGCATTGTACCCTGCTGCCCTTTTTTGCAAAACTATTTTAATAGCAAAGAGTGCTGCCAGGCAGTGCCATCTAAAAAGTGGCTGCTGTACTCCATTAGTGTGAAAGTCCTACCACCTCTGCATTATACCATGCTGTCCTTTTTTGCAAAGCAATTTTAATAGCAAAGAGTGCTGCCAGTTAGTGCCATCCAAAAGTGGCTGCTGTACTCCATTAGTGTCATACTGGTGCCAAGCATTTTCCAGCACCTCTGCATTGTACCCTGCTGCCCTTTTTTGCAAAGCTATTTTAATATCAAAGAGTGCTGCCAGTTAGTCCAATCCAAAAAGTGGATGCTGTACTCCATTAGTTTCCCACTTGTGCCAAGCAAGTCCCACCACCTCTGCATTGTACCCTGCTGCCCATTTGTGCAAAGCTATTTTAATATCAGAGAGTGCTGCCAGTTAGTGCCATCCAAAAAGTGTCTGCTATACTCCATTAATGTCCTACTGGTGCCAAGCATTTTCCAGCACCTCTGCATTGTACCCTGCTGCCCTTTTTTGCAAAGCTATTTTAATATCAAAGATTGCTGCCAGTTAGTGCCATCCAAAAAGTGGCTGCTGTACTCCATTTGTGTCCCACTTGTGCCAAGCAAGTCCCACCACCTCTGCATTGTACCCTGCTGCCCATTTTTGCAAAGCTATTTTAATATCAAAGAGTGCTGCCAGTTAGTGCCATCCAAAAGTGGTTGCTGTACTCTATTAGTGTCCCACTTGTGCCAAGCAAGTCCCAAGACCTCTACATTGTACCCTGCTGCCCTTTTTTGCAAAGCTATTTTAATAGCAAAGAGTGCTGCCAGTTAGTGCCATCCAAAAAGTGGCTGCTGTATTCCATTAGTGTCATACTTGTGCCAAGCAAGTCCCACCACCTCTGCATTGTACCCTGCTGAACTATTTTGCAAAGCTATTTTAATAGCAAAGAGTGCTGCCAAATGGTGCCATCCAAAAAGTGGCTGCTATACTCCATTAGTGTCCTACTTGTGCAAAGCAAGTCCCACCACCTCTGCATTGTACCCTGCTGCCCTTTTTTGCAAAGCTATTTTAATAGCAAAGAGTGCTGCCACTTAGTGCCATCCAAAAAGTGGCTGCTGTACTCCATTAGTTTCCCACTTGTGCCAAGCAAGTCCCACCACCTCTGCATTGTACCCTGCTGCCCATTTTTGCAAAGCTATTTTAATAGCAAAGAGTGCTGCCAGTTAGTGCCATCCAAAAAGTGGCTGCTGTACTCCATTAGTGTCCCACTTGTGCAAAGCAATAAAACCACCTCTGCATTGTACTCTGCTGCCCTTTTTTGCAAAGCTATTTTAATAGGAAAGAGTGCTGCCAGTTAGTGCCATCCAAAAAGTGGCTGCTGTACTCCATTTGTGTCCCACTTGTGCCAAGCAAGTCCCAAGACCTCTACATTGTACCCTGCTGCCCTTTTTTGCAAAGCTATTTTAATAGCAAAGAGTGCTGCCAGTTAGTGCCATCCAAAAAGTGGCTGCTGTATTCCATTAGTGTCATACTTGTGCCAAGCAAGTCCCACCACCTCTGCATTGTACCCTGCTGACCTTTTTTGCAAAGCTATTTTAATAGTAAAGAGTGCTGCCACTTAGTGCCATCCAAAAAGTGGCTGCTATACTCCAATAGTGTCCTACTGGTGCCAAGCAAGTCCCACCACCTCTGCATTGTACCCTGCTGCCCTTTTTTGCAAAGCTATTTTAATAGCAAAGAGTGCTGCCACTTAGTGCCATCCAAAAAGTGGCTGCTGTACTCCATTAGTGTACTACTTGTGCCAAGCATTTTCCAGCACCTCTGCATTGTACCCTGCTGCCCTTTTTTGCAAAGCTATTTTAATAGCAAAGAGTGCTGCCAGGTAGTACCATCCAAAAAGTAGCTGCTGTACTCCATTAGTGTCCTACTTGTGCAAAGCAAGTCCCAAGACCTCTGCATTGTACCCTGCTGGCCATGTTTGCAAAGCTATTTTAATAGCAAAGAGTGCTGCCACTTAGTGCCATCCAAAAAGTGGCTGCTGTACTCCATTAGTGTCCTACTTGTGCCAAGCATTTTCCAGCACCTCTGCATTGTACCCTGCTGCCCTTTTTTGCAAAGCTATTTTAATAGCAAAGAGTGCTGCCAGTTAGTGCCATCCAAAAAGTGGCTGCTGTACTCCATTAGTGTCCTACTTGTGCCAAGCAACCCCACCACCTCTGCATTGTACCCTGCTGCCCTTTTTTTGCAAAGCTATTTTAATAGCTAAGAGCATGCCAGTTAGTGCCATCCAAAAAGTGGCTGCTGTACTCCATTAGTGTCATACTTGTGCCAAGCAAGTCCCACCACCTCTGCATTGTACCCTGCTGCCCTTTTTTGCAAAACTATTTTAATAGCAAAGAGTGCTGCCAGGTAGTGCCATCTAAAAAGTGGCTGCTGTACTCCATTAGTGTGAAAGTCCTACCACCTCTGCATTATACCATGCTGTCCTTTTTTGCAAAGCAATTTTAATAGCAAAGAGTGCTGCCAGTTAGTGCCATCCAAAAGTGGCTGCTGTACTCCATTAGTGTCATACTGGTGCCAAGCATTTTCCAGCACCTCTGCATTGTACCCTGCTGCCCTTTTTTGCAAAGCTATTTTAATATCAAAGAGTGCTACCAGTTAGTGCCATCCAAAAAGTGGCTGCTATACTCCATTAGTGTCCCACTTGTGCCAAGCAAGTCCCACCACCTCTGCATTGTACCCTGCTGCCCTTTGTTCCAAAGCTATTTTAATAGGAAAGAGTGCTGCCAGTTAGTGCCATCCAAAAAGTGGCTGCTGTACTCCATTAGTTTCCCACTTGTGCCAAGCAAGTCCCACCACCTCTGCATTGTACTCTGCTGCCCTTTTTTGCAAAGCTATTTTAATAGGAAAGAGTGCTGCCAGTTAGTGCCATCCAAAAAGTGGCTGCTGTACTCCATTAGTTTCCCACTTGTGCCAAGCAAGTCCCACCACCTCTGCATTGTACCCTGCTGCCCATTTGTGCAAAGCTATTTTAATATCAAAGAGTGCTGCCAGTTGGTGCCATCCAAAAGTGGCTGCTGTACTCCATTAGTGTCCTACTGGTGCCAAGCATTTTCCAGCACCTCTGCATTGTACCCTGCTGCCCTTTTTTTGCAAAGCTATTTTAATAGCAAAGAGTGCTGCCAGGTAGTGCCATCCAAAAAGTGGCTGCTGTACTCCATTTGTGTCCCACTTGTGCCAAGCAAGTCCCACCACCTCTGCATTGTACCCTGCTGCCCATTTTTGCAAAGCTATTTTAATATCAAAGAGTGCTGCCAGTTAGTGCCATCCAAAAGTGGTTGCTGTACTCTATTAGTGTCCCACTTGTGCCAAGCAAGTCCCAAGACCTCTACATTGTACCCTGCTGCCCTTTTTTGCAAAGCTATTTTAATAGCAAAGAGTGCTGCCAGTTAGTGCGATCAAAAAAGTGGCTGCTGTATTCCATTAGTGTCATACTTGTGCCAAGCAAGTCCCACCACCTCTGCATTGTACCCTGCTGCCCTTTTTTCCAAAGGTATTTTAATAGCAAAGAGTGCTGCCCGTTATTGCCATCCAAAAAGTGGCTGCTTTACTCCATTAGTGTCCTACTGGTGACAAGCATTTTCCAGCACCTCTGCATTGTACCCTGCTGCCCATTTTTGCAAAGCTATTTTAATATCAAAGAGTGCTGCCAGTTAGTGCCATCCAAAAGTGGTTGCTGTACTCTATTAGTGTCCCACTTGTGCCAAGCAAGTCCCAAGACCTCTGCATTGTACCCTGCTGCCCTTTTTTGCAAAGGTATTTTAATAGCAAAGAGTGCTGCCAGTTAGTGCCATCCAAAAAGTGGCTGCTGTATTCCATTAGTGTCATACTTGTGCCAAGCAAGTCCCACCACCTCTGCATTGTACCCTGCTGCACTATTTTGTAAAGCTATTTTAATATCAAAGAGTGCTGCCAAATGGTGCCATCCAAAAAGTGGCTGCTATACTCCATTAGTGTCCTACTGGTGCCAAGCAAGTCCCACCACCTCTGCATTGTACCCTGCTGCCCTTTTTTGCAAAGCTATTTTAATAGCAAAGAGTGCTGCCACTTAGTGCCATCCAAAAAGTGGCTGCTGTACTCCATTAGTGTCCTACTTGTGCCAAGCATTTTCCAGCACCTCTGCATTGTACCCTGCTGCCCTTTTTTGCAAAGCTATTTTAATAGCAAAGAGTGCTGCCAGGTAGTGCCATCCAAAAAGTAGCTGCTGTACTCCATTAGTGTCCTACTTGTGCAAAGCAAGTCCCAAGACCTCTGCATTGTACCCTAGTGGCCATGTTTGCAAAGCTATTTTAATAGCAAAGAGTGCTGCCACTTAGTGCCATCCAAAAAGTGGCTGCTGTACTCCATTAGTGTCCTACTTGTGCCAAGCATTTTCCAGCACCTCTGCATTGTACCCTGCTGCCCTTTTTTGCAAAGCTATTTTAATAGCAAAGAGTGCTGCCAGTTAGTGCCATCCAAAAAGTGGCTGCTGTACTCCATTAGTGTCCTACTTGTGCCAAGCAACCCCACCACCTTTGCATTGTACCCTGCTGCCCTTTTTTTGCAAAGCTATTTTAATAGCTAAGAGTGCTGCCAGTTAGTGCCATCCAAAAAGTGGCTGCTGTACTCCATTAGTGTCATACTTGTGCCAAGCAAGTCCCACCACCTCTGCATTGTACCCTGCTGCCCTTTTTTGCAAAACTATTTTAATATCAAAGAGTGCTGCCAGTTAGTCCAATCCAAAAAGTGGCTGCTATACTCCATTAGTGTCCCACTTGTGCCAAGCAAGTCCCACCACCTCTGCATTGTACCCTGCTGCCCTTTGTTGCAAAGCTATTTTAATAGCAAAGAGTGCTGCCAGTTAGTGCCATCCAAAAAGTGGCTGCTGTACTCCATTAGTGTCCCACTTGTGCAAAGCAATCCAACCACCTCTGCATTGTACTCTGCTGCCCTTTTTTGCAAAGCTATTTTAATAGGAAAGAGTGCTGCCAGTTAGTGCCATCCAAAAAGTGGCTGCTGTACTCCATTAGTTTCCCACTTGTGCCAAGCAAGTCCCACCACCTCTGCATTGTACCCTGCTGCCCATTTGTGCAAAGCTATTTTAATATCAAAGAGTGCTGCCAGTTGGTGCCATCCAAAAAGTGGCTGCTGTACTCCATTAGTGTCCCACTTGTGCCAAGCAAGTCCCACCACCTCTGCATTGTACCCTACTGCCCTTTTTTGCAAAGTTATTTTAATATCAGAGAGTGCTGCCAGTTAGTGCCATCCAAAATGTGTCTGCTATACTCCATTAATGTCCTACTGGTGCCAAGCATTTTCCAGCACCTCTGCATTGTACCCTGCTGCCCTTTTTTGCAAAGCTATTTTAATATCAAAGAGTGCTGCCAGTTAGTGCCATCCAAAAAGTGGCTGCTGTACTCCATTTGTGTCCCACTTGTGCCAAGCAAGTCCCACCACCTCTGCATTGTACCCTGCTGCCCATTTTTGCAAAGCTATTTTAATATCAAAGAGTGCTGCCAGTTAGTGCCATCCAAAAGTGGTTGCTGTACTCTATTAGTGTCCCACTTGTGCCAAGCAAGTCCCAAGACCTCTACATTGTACCCTGCTGCCCTTTTTTGCAAAGCTATTTTAATAGCAAAGAGTGCTGCCAGTTAGTGCCATCCAAAAAGTGGCTGCTGTATTCCATTAGTGTCATACTTGTGCCAAGCAAGTCCCACCACCTCTGCATTGTACCCTGCTGACCTTTTTTGCAAAGCTATTTTAATAGTAAAGAGTGCTGCCACTTAGTGCCATCCAAAAAGTGGCTGCTGTACTCCATTAGTGTCCTACTTGTGCCAAGCATTTTCCAGTACCTCTGCATTGTACCCTGCTGCCGTTTTTTGCAAAACTATTTTAATATCAAAGAGTGCTGCCAAATGGTGCCATCCAAAAAGTGGCTGCTATACTCCATTAGTGTCCTACTTGTGCCAAGCATTTTCCAGCACCTCTGCATTGTACCCTGCTGCCCATTTTTGCAAAGCTATTTTAATATCAAAGAGTGCTGCCAGTTAGTGCCATCCAAAAAGTGGCTGCTGTACTCCATTAGTGTCCCACTTGTGCCAAGCAAGTCCCACCACCTCTGCATTGTACCCTGCTGCACTTTTTTGCAAAGCTATTTTAATAGCAAAGAGTGCTGCCAGTTAGTGCCATCCAAAAAGTGGCTGCTATACTCCATTAGTGTCCTACTTGTGCCAAGCAAGTCTTACCACCTCTGCATTGTACTCTGCTGCCCTTTTTTGCAAAGCTATTTTAATAGCAAAGAGTGCTGCCACTTAGTGCCATCCAAAAAAGTGGCTGCTGTACTCCATTAGTGTCCTACTTGTGCCAAGCATTTTCCAGCACCTCTGCATTGTACCCTGCTGCCCATTTTTGCAAAGCTATTTTAATATCAAAGAGTGCTGCCAGTTAGTGCCATCCAAAAAGTGGCTGCTGTACTCCATTAGTGTCCCACTTGTGCCAAGCAAGTCCCACCACCTCTGCATTGTACCCTGCTGCCCTTTTTTGCAAAGGTATTTTAATAGCAAAGAGTGCTGCCCGTTATTGCCATCCAAAAAGTGGCTGCTTTACTCCATTAGTGTCCTACTGGTGACAAGCATTTTCCAGCACCTCTGCATTGTACCCTGGTGCCCTTTTTTGCAAAGCTATTTTAATAGCAAAGAGTGCTGCCAGTTAGTGCCATCCAAAAAGTGGCTGCTGTACTCCATTAGTGTCCCACTTGTGCCAAGCAAGTCCCACCACCTCTGCAGTGTACCCTGCTGCCCTTTTTTGCAAAGGTATTTTAATAGCAAAGAGTGCTGCCAGTTAGTGCCATCCAAAAAGTGGCTGCTGTATTCCATTAGTGTCATACTTGTGCCAAGCAAGTCCCACCACCTCTGCATTGTACCCTGCTGCCCTATTTTGCAAAGCTATTTTAATATCAAAGAGTGCTGCCAAATGGTGCCATCCAAAAAGTGGCTGCTATACTCCATTAGTGTCCTACTGGTGCCAAGCAAGTCCCACCACCTCTGCATTGTACCCTGCTGCCCTTTTTTGCAAAGCTATTTTAATAGCAAAGAGTGCTGCCACTTAGTGCCATCCAAAAAGTGGCTGCTGTACTCCATTAGTGTCCTACTTGTGCCAAGCATTTTCCAGCACCTCTGCATTGTACCCTGCTGCCCTTTTTTGCAAAGCTATTTTAATAGCAAAGAGTGCTGCCAGTTAGTGCCATCCAAAAAGTGGCTGCTGTACTCCATTAGTGTCCTACTTGTGCCAAGCAACCCCACCACCTCTGCATTGTACCCTGCTGCCCTTTTTTTGCAAAGCTATTTTAATAGCAAAGAGTGCTGCCAGTTAGTGCCATCCAAAAAGTGGCTGCTGTACTCCATTAGTGTCCTACTGGTGCCAAGCAAGTCCCACCACCTCTGCATTGTACCCTCCTGCCCTTTTTTGCAAAGCTATTTTAATAGCAAAGAGTGCTGCCAGTTAGTGCCTTCGAAAAAGTGGCTTCTCTGCTCCATTAGTGTCCTACTGGTGCCAAGCATTTTCCAGCACCTCTGCATTGTACCCTGCTGCCCTTTTTTGGAAAGCTATTTTAAAAGCAAAGAGTGCTGCCACTTAGTGGCATCCAAAAAGTGGCTGCTGTACTTTATTAGTGTCCCACTTGTGCCAAGCAAGTCCCACCACCTCTACATTGTACCCTGCTGCCCTTTTTTGCAAAGCTATTTTAATAGCAAAGAGTGCTGCCAGTTAGTGCCATCCAAAAAATGGCTGCTGTACTCCATTAGTATAGTACTTGTGCCAAGCAAGTCCCACCACCTCTGCATTGTACCCTGCTGCCCTTTTTTGCAAAGCTATTTTAAAAGCAAAGAGTGCTGCCAGTTAGTGCCATCCAAAAAGTGGCTGCTGTATTCCATTAGTGTCATACTTGTGCCAAGCAAGTCCCACCACCTCTGCATTGTACCCTGCTGCCCTATTTTGCAAAGCTATTTTAATATCAAAGAGTGCTGCCAAATGGTGCCATCCAAAAAGTGGCTGCTATACTCCATTAGTGTCCTACTGGTGCCAAGCAAGTCCCACCACCTCTGCATTGTACCCTGCTGCCCTTTTTTGCAAAGGTATTTTAATAGCAAAGAGTGCTGCCAGTTAGTGCCATCCAAAAAGTGGCTGCTGTATTCCATTAGTGTCATACTTGTGCCAAGCAAGTCCCACCACCTCTGCATTGTACCCTGCTGCCCTATTTTGCAAAGCTATTTTAATATCAAAGAGTGCTGCGAAATGGTGCCATCCAAAAAGTGGCTGCTATACTCCATTAGTGTCCTACTGGTGCCAAGCAAGTCCCACCACCTCTGCATTGTACCCTGCTGCCCTTTTTTGCAAAGCTATTTTAATAGCAAAGAGTGCTGCCACTTAGTGCCATCCAAAAAGTGGCTGCTGTACTCCATTAGTGTCCTACTTGTGCCAAGCATTTTCCAGCACCTCTGCATTGTACCCTGCTGCCCTTTTTTGCAAAGCTATTTTAATAGCAGAGTGCTGCCAGTTAGTGCCATCCAAAAAGTGGCTGCTGTACTCCATTAGTGTCCTACTTGTGCCAAGCAACCCCACCACCTCTGCATTGTACCCTGCTGCCCTTTTTTTGCAAAGCTATTTTAATAGCAAAGAGTGCTGCCAGTTAGTGCCATCCAAAAAGTGGCTGCTGTACTCCATTAGTGTCATACTTGTGCCAAGCAAGTCCCACCACCTCTGCATTGTACCCTCCTGCCCTTTTTTGCAAAGCTATTTTAATAGCAAAGAGTGCTGCCAGTTAGTGCCTTCGAAAAAGTGGCTTCTCTGCTCCATTAGTGTCCTACTGGTGCCAAGCATTTTCCAGCACCTCTGCATTGTACCCTGCTGCCCTTTTTTGGAAAGCTATTTTAAAAGCAAAGAGTGCTGCCACTTAGTGGCATCCAAAAAGTGGCTGCTGTACTTTATTAGTGTCCCACTTGTGCCAAGCAAGTCCCACCACCTCTACATTGTACCCTGCTGCCCTTTTTTGCAAAGCTATTTTAATAGCAAAGAGTGCTGCCAGTTAGTGCCATCCAAAAAATGGCTGCTGTACTCCATTAGTATAGTACTTGTGCCAAGCAAGTCCCACCACCTCTGCATTGTACCCTGCTGCCCTTTTTTGCAAAGCTATTTTAAAAGCAAAGAGTGCTGCCAGTTAGTGCCATCCAAAAAGTGGCTGCTGTATTCCATTAGTGTCATACTTGTGCCAAGCAAGTCCCACCACCTCTGCATTGTACCCTGCTGCCCTATTTTGCAAAGCTATTTTAATATCAAAGAGTGCTGCCAAATGGTGCCATCCAAAAAGTGGCTGCTATACTCCATTAGTGTCCTACTGGTGCCAAGCAAGTCCCACCACCTCTGCATTGTACCCTGCTGCCCTTTTTTGCAAAGGTATTTTAATAGCAAAGAGTGCTGCCAGTTAGTGCCATCCAAAAAGTGGCTGCTGTATTCCATTAGTGTCATACTTGTGCCAAGCAAGTCCCACCACCTCTGCATTGTACCCTGCTGCCCTATTTTGCAAAGCTATTTTAATATCAAAGAGTGCTGCCAAATGGTGCCATCCAAAAAGTGGCTGCTATACTCCATTAGTGTCCTACTGGTGCCAAGCAAGTCCCACCACCTCTGCATTGTACCCTGCTGCCCTTTTTTGCAAAGCTATTTTAATAGCAAAGAGTGCTGCCACTTAGTGCCATCCAAAAAGTGGCTGCTGTACTCCATTAGTGTCCTACTTGTGCCAAGCATTTTCCAGCACCTCTGCATTGTACCCTGCTGCCCTTTTTTGCAAAGCTATTTTAATAGCAGAGTGCTGCCAGTTAGTGCCATCCAAAAAGTGGCTGCTGTACTCCATTAGTGTCCTACTTGTGCCAAGCAACCCCACCACCTCTGCATTGTACCCTGCTGCCCTTTTTTTGCAAAGCTATTTTAATAGCAAAGAGTGCTGCCAGTTAGTGCCATCCAAAAAGTGGCTGCTGTACTCCATTAGTGTCATACTTGTGCCAAGCAAGTCCCACCACCTCTGCATTGTACCCTCCTGCCCTTTTTTGCAAAGCTATTTTAATAGCAAAGAGTGCTGCCAGTTAGTGCCTTCGAAAAAGTGGCTTCTCTGCTCCATTAGTGTCCTACTGGTGCCAAGCATTTTCCAGCACCTCTGCATTGTACCCTGCTGCCCTTTTTTGGAAAGCTATTTTAAAAGCAAAGAGTGCTGCCACTTAGTGGCATCCAAAAAGTGGCTGCTGTACTTTATTAGTGTCCCACTTGTGCCAAGCAAGTCCCACCACCTCTACATTGTACCCTGCTGCCCTTTTTTGCAAAGCTATTTTAATAGCAAAGAGTGCTGCCAGTTAGTGCCATCCAAAAAATGGCTGCTGTACTCCATTAGTATAGTACTTGTGCCAAGCAAGTCCCACCACCTCTGCATTGTACCCTGCTGCCCTTTTTTGCAAAGCTATTTTAAAAGCAAAGAGTGCTGCCAGTTAGTGCCATCCAAAAAGTGGCTGCTGTACTCCATTAGTGTCCTACTTGTGCCAAGCAAGTCCCACCACCTCTGCATTGTACCCTGCTGCCCTTTTTTGCAAAGCTATTTTAATATGGAAGAGTGCTGCGAGTTAGTGCCATCCAAAAAGTGGCTGCTGTACTCCATTAGGTTCCCACTTGTGCCAAGCAAGTACCTCCACCTCTGCATGACCAGCTGAGGGAGTATTCTCTGGTCGTGATGTCTGTATTACCAAAACCCTTATCCTAAAAATAAACACACGGACTGCATGCGACTTGGTTCAAAAATGGCCACAGCAGCCTTTAGTGCCTATTGTTCACAAACTAAGCACCTTAGGGACTCCGTCCAACTGGCGACCCAGAACAACAAGACACAGATAACAATAGACAATGCCAATTACATGACCCTCCCGGGGGCAGGCCCAGTCCATAACTACAACTCAACTTGCCCCTGGCCGCAACACACCGACCCAGAGACGAGGTGCCAATCACCCACGTATTGACACCCCCACACTTTGGCAGAACCCCGTGCCTGCCACATCCCGGAACCGAGAGCCACCATACCCAGACAAAGACTCCCGGTCCAGTTACCAGTCACTTCCAACCTCTGGACCAGACCTACCCCCCCGCCACAGGACAGACCACGTGACACCTTACGTGGCCTGGACCCGCCACACACCAAAAGCTCGCTCAACACCATCCTGCAGGCCCAATGCCCATAAATCCACTCCAATGTCGTTGAGGTGCACTCCGTCACCCCTCCGAAACCGCCAATCTGCCGGCTCCAACTCCCTGTGCCTCACCACAATCCCACCGTTCCTGGTCACAAACCTGGCAACCACCCGATTCACCTGGGCCCTGGCCTTATTGACCTTTTCCACCGACCGAGCCCCCCTCCACGACAACCTGGTCACTATGTCTGACCACACGACAATCAAACCCGGGTACTGCTTCCACAACCGCAGCAAGTCGATCTTTATATCCCGGATCAGATCCCGTGACGCTCGGACTCCCAGATCATTACCTCCCACGTGTAATACCAGCACATCCGGAGGCCGGTCAACCTTACAATAACGACCAAATTCTGGGACCACCCTGCCCCACTCCATGCCCCGAACACCGATCCACCGAACAGTCGCCTGCCCACGATCCATCCCCAGCTGCCAACCATTCGGGCGAACCGCCGCCCGCCGAGCACCCCAGAACACGAAGGAGTGCCCCAGAATCCAGATTAGGCACATCCCTACAACAAAGAAAGACAACGAAGACAGAAATTAAAACCAATAACATCACCACCATCAACGCCTCTCAGAAAACCCATTCTACCTCCGTCCTCTAACACTTGTACATTACCCCCTCCTTTTTTTTTTTTTATATATATAAACCACTTCCAAACCGCCAGACCACCTGTACCTAGACCAAAGTTACCATAATGCTACAACAGCTGCGGCCTCACGTATCGCCGAAAACAAGAAGATTCCCATCTACCAATACATTTTACCACCTCATCTCCAAGCCCCCAACGAGCGGCCTCCGTAGCTGCCCCTATCCGAAAGGAATGCGACCCGAAATCCTCCGGGCGCTCCCCCACGTTCCGCACACTTCGCCGCAGAACCGCTACAAACTGGAACCTTGATAAAAAAGACCCATCCACGTGCCGCAAAAACGGGCCCGGTAAACCCCCCCTTTACGGCCATGAATTGCTCCACCAAACGTACTGGGCACAACTCCTCCCCCAGGACCGCGTATAACACCACCAACCTACCACGGCCCAGCTGATCCATTTTTGACCGACTAATCCGGCACTCCACCTGATCACCGCCCACTCGCACATCCTCAAGCAGCAACCCGCCGCCTGTCACCCTGGACGGGCTTACCAACTCACCGATCCGGAAACTCCCATAAAAAGCAAGACCGAAAGACGTTGTAAACAAAACAGTCTCGTAAACCGACTCACAAATGCCGCTCAGGCCCCCCACCAACCGCCTCAACAAACCAAACGATACGGGACGCCTCTTGTCCCTCTCCCGCACACCGCAGCGGAACCCCCGCAAGGCCCGTCGAACCCGAAAATCCTGCGAAACATCTTGTTCCCCTCTCATTTTTAACCAAAACGCCACCGCCGACACCCGATGTGCCACGGCCGACGCCGATCGCCTGGCCGAGAAATCCACACTCACCAACGCCAGTAATGCCACCAAGTAATCCACGCCTACCCCATCAAACATCCGACCCAGCAACTCCTCCCATTCAGCCCACGCCTTAGCATATCGGCACCAAGTCACCTCAGTCACCGAATTCCGAATCAATTCTGAGATCACCGCCTCACCAGATTCCATAAATCCACGGGACACTCCACTCCGACTTCGTCCGCCCAAGGCAGTAGCGCCCGAAACCTGCTGAACTGAAAACGAGACAAAGCGTCAGCCACCCCGTTGTCAACTCCCGGAACGTGCTTTGCCACCACCTGTACATTCAGCTGCAGACATCTCAACAGTAAATGCCGCAAAAACACCACCACTGGCTCCGACTTAGCAGACAAGTTGTTAATAGCAAACACCACTGCCTGGTTATCACAATGGAAGCAAACCTTCCTCCCGGCAAAACGCGACCCCCACAGCTCCACTGCTACGACGATAGGAAATAGCTCCAACAGAGCCAAATT
Source organism: Anomaloglossus baeobatrachus (assembly GCF_048569485.1). Classification (NCBI taxonomy): domain Eukaryota; kingdom Metazoa; phylum Chordata; class Amphibia; order Anura; family Aromobatidae; genus Anomaloglossus; species Anomaloglossus baeobatrachus. Next base: position 157,459,962 of record NC_134359.1, read on the forward strand.
CCTGACCAAACCGCTCTCCCGCCACGCCTGTGGCCACCGACCCACACACCAGTGACCTCGAAACACGGCCCCAAACCCTGCCGACCCAGCCGCATCGGTGAACAGCTGTAACGCCCCGTTAGACGCCACCTTCTCCATCACCAGGGCCCGGCCATTGAAACACTGCAAAAATTGATCCCATACCAAAAGATCGTCCTTGATCGCCTTCGTGATTCGCACGAAATGTGTCGGCGACCGCACACCTGCCGTCGCCGTTGCCAAACGTATCGCAAAAACTCTCCCCATCGGCATAATCCTGCAAGCGAAATTCAATTTCCCAAGCAAGGACTGCACCACCTTAAGCCGCACCTTCTTTGCCGCTTTCACCCCTGCCACCACGGCCCTCAAATCACAAACCTTCTCCTCCGGCAACCTACATTCCATGGCAACAGAATCAATCTCAATCCCCAAAAAACGCATCACAGGCGCCGGGCCTTCCGTCTTATCAGGAGCCAAGGGAATTCCGAAGCTGCCTGCGACTTTCTGCAACGCAAATAACAACCCCGCACAAACCATTGAATCCGCCGGCCCAACACAAAGAAAATCGTCCAAATAGTGAATAATGGACGTAAGCCCAGACACATCCCGAACCACCCACTCTACAAACGAACTAAACGCCTCAAAATATGAACACGAAATTGAACAACCCATTGGCAAACAGCGATCAACATAATAACTGCCATCCCACCAGCAACCCAACAAATGCTGACTATCTGGATGAACCGGTAACAACCGAAATGCCGCTTCCACATCAGCCTTTGCCATCAACGCCCCCCGACCCGCTGCCCTGACCAGGTCCAATGCCTTGTCGAACGACACATAATATACCGCCGCTAACTCCGGTGCAATGCCATCATTCACCGATAACCCCTCTGGGTAAGACAAATGATGAATAAGCCGAAATTTGTTCGGCTCTTTCTTCGGCACAACCCCCAACGGCGAAACCACCAACTTCGAACACGGCGGGGCGTCATAAGGACCGCCCATTCTGCCCAAAACCACCTCCTTTCTCAGCTTCTCATCCACCACATCTGCATGATCCCGAGCAGAACGTAAATTACGGTATGGCGGGGGTGATGGACTAACAGCCGACGGGATACGGAAACCGTCAGAAAAACCAAACCATAACAACGCCGCTGCCTCGCCGTCCGGATACTTATTTAAAAAGGGGGCCATCGCTTCTACCTTCACCGGCGTCATCCCTTTTACCAACCCCGTCACCCGCTTTTCCTTTCCCCTTTTTAAAACACTTGGACAGGCTATGTCCTCCCCCACAACCTGAGCATTCATGCTTAAAGCGGCATGCCGCTCCAAACCTGCACTGCCCCTCATTATATTGCCAACAGAAACCTTTTTTCTGACTTGCCGGGGACCCGGCCCCCGGTCCCCCGGCATCCCCCCGAAAGGGCTGAGTCGGTGCCGACATCAGTCGCATCCATAAGGAAATATTCTTATGGTCCCATCGCATATCCGGCCGCAACGCCTTCCGCTGCCGGAATTGCTCGTCGTAACGCAGCCACGCCAGCCCGCCATAAACCCGATAAGCCTCCCCTATCGCATCCATGTAACCAAACAAGGCCGAACAATGCTCCGACTCCTTTTCCCCGACCACGCTCGCCAAAATCGCAAACGCCTGCAACCAGTTTGCAAAAGTCCGAGGAATAAGCCTATAACGGCGCTTTTCCTCCTCGTCCTTCTCCTTTTTGGAGTCACTCGGCTTAACCCTATCCAAATTAAATTTCTCCAGGGGAAGCAGAGAAAAAATCTCCACATATTCCCCTTTCCAAATTTTTTCCCGCACCTCCTTCTTTAAATGAGCCCCCAGCGGGCCTTCAAAACAAACATAAACTTCGCTTTTAGCCCTATCATCTAGGCGCACCACCTCATCCTCCTTCTCCTTTTCTTTTTCCTTTGCCCCCTCCGCCGCACTCCCCCCTTCACCCCCCCCTTCCGCCGCGCCGTCCCCCCTCCCACCGGCGCCGCCCCCCGACCTGTCGTCCCCACCCACGCCGGCGCCTGCGCCCCCCCCACGCAGCCCCGGCAACCGCTGCCAACCCCTGCTACAGCCCCAACAACTGGCTCCACACTGCTGCTCCGCCAGGCGCTGCCGTGTCCACAGCCGCCCTCCCGCCCCCGACACTCCCCGCCAGTGCAGCCCCTGCCGCCTCCGCGGCCATCTCACCCAACCGCGGCTCAGCGTCCCCCGATACCGCCGCCTCGCTGTCCTCCATCTGCCGTCCATCCGACTCATCCGACAGCACGACCTCCTCATCCTCGCCGCTGACATCTTCTTCCATCCGACATCCGGGGGGCGCCGCCGCGGCACCCCCCCCACCACGGCCGCCAGACCGGGCCGCCGCGTGGGCAGAGCCGTCCCCGCTCCATCTCTTGCCCTGGGGCGACAGCCCAGGAGACCGTCCTGTCCCCCGCGCCGGCACCCCAGGCCTCGACCTCTTGCGCCCGCGCCTACCCCCTCGCCGGCTGCCAGGGGACTCTGGACGCGGACGGATAGACGCCCGGCTCTGGATTCCAGCCGTCGCCGCCTCTGGCCCTCCTGGGCCGCTGCAGGCCTCCTGCCGCTGGGTCCTCCCGCTCCCACGGGACACCGCCACATCCGGGGGCTGCACAGCGGTCCCGAGTGACCGGGCGGTCGCCGCATGCCTCACGCCGTCAACCCTGCTCACTGCCGCGTCAGGGTCAGGCACCACAGACCTCCCCCTGGCGCTGGACCTACCGCCGCCTGCAGCCCCTCGGTCCCCCCGCCGACTGCAGGGGGAACTGCTGGCCTCCATCCCTCGCTGAGCGCGCTCCCGACCCGGAGCCGCTGCTGTCACTGTAAATCCAGCCCGGAGGCCGGGACCGGAAGTAGGCCCCGCGCTGGCCACTCCCACCTCCCGACCACCGCGGCTGGAACGCAGATTCCTCCCGCTGCTGCTGGGAGCAGCAGCCAGACACCGCTGCTGCTCGGCCCGCTGCGGAGGGTCCCTGGAGGGGCTCTGGCATCTCCTCCTCGCCCCCCCCGCACCCGGGGAATACCTGCGGGGGGGCCGAGACTGGCGCACACCTTGGCTGAAGGAGCGAGGGGCAAGCGCCGACGGGTTAACCCCGGCAGCCCTGATGTGGGTCTGCACTGCAAGGGGCCCGTGCGCTGCAATGGCTGCTGCAATCAAGCGCTGGAGTTCCTGGAGATCAGCCATGGTGGTCCTCGTGCTGCTGATCTCTTGGCGTCCGGAAGAAGAAGAGGAGGTAACCCCCTCCTCTCCCAGACTAACCCTTTCCCTACTCCTCCTCTCCTCCCAAGCTAAAACCACCCCTTAATGCCATAATAGGCCTGCCTACCAAACTGTCCCTATTAACCCCATCACTCCCTAACTCCCCCTTGGTCATGTCGCCCCTCCTCCCCAAGGGGGGATCCATGGCTTTCTTTGTAACCTGCTGCCCTTTTTTGCAAAGCTATTTAATAGCAAAGAATGCTGCCAGTTAGTGCCATCCAAAAAGTGGCTGCTGTACTCCATTAGTGTCCTACTTGTGCCAAGAAACCCCACCACCTCTGCAGTGTACCCTGCTGCCCTTTTTTTGCAAAGCTATTTTAATAGCAAAGAGTGCTGCCAGTTAGTGCCATCCAAAAAGTGGCTGCTGTACTCCATTAGTGTCCTACTGGTGCCAAGCATTTTCCAGCACCTCTGCATTGTACCTTCCTGCCATATTTTGGAAAGCTAATTTAATAGCAAAGAGTGCTGGCAGTTAATGCCATCCAAAAAGTGGCACTGTACTCCATTAGTGTCCCACTTCTGCCAAGCAAGTCCCACCACCAGTGCATTGTACCCTGCTGCCCTTTTTTGCAAAGCTATTTTAATATCAAAGAGTGCTGCCAGTTAGTGCCATCGAAAAAGTGGCTTCTATACTCCATTAGTGTCCTACTGGTGCCAAGCATTTTCCAGCACCTCTGCATTGTACCCTGCTGCCCTTTTTTGCAAAGCTATTTTAAAAGCAAAGAGTGCTGCCACTTAATGGCATCCAAAAAGTGGCTGCTGTACTTTATTAGTGTCCCACTTGTGCCAAGCAAGTCCCACCACCTCTACATTGTACCCTGCTGCCCTTTTTTGCAAAGCTATTTTAATAGCAAAGAGTGCTGCCAGTTAGTGCCATCCAAAAAGTGGCTGCTGTACTCCATTAGTGTCCTACTTGTGCCAAGCAAGTCCCACCACCTCTGCATTGTACCCTGCTGCCCTTTTTTGCAAAGCTATTTTAATATCAAAGAGTGCTGCCACTTAGTGGCATCCAAAAAGTGGCTGCTGTACTCCATTAGTGTCCCACTTGTGCCAAGCAAGTCCCACCACCTCTGCATTGTACCCTGCTGCCCATTTTTGCAAAGCTATTTTAATATCAAAGAGTGCTGCCAGTTAGTGCCATCCAAAAAGTGGCTGCTGTACTCCTTTAGTGTCCCACTTGTGCCAAGCAAGTCCCACCACCTCTGCATTGTACCCTGCTGCACTTTTTTGCAAAGCTATTTTAATAGCAAAGAGTGCTGCCTGTTAGTGCCATCCAAAAAGTGGCTGCTGTACTCCATTAGTGTCCTGCTTGTGATAAGCAAGTCCTACCACCTCTGCATTGTACCCTGCTGCCTTTTTTTCCAAAGCTATTTTAATATCAAAGAGTGCTGCCAGTTAGTGCCATCCAAAAAGTGGCTGCTGTACTCCATTATTGTCCTACTTGTGCCAAGCAACCACAACACCTCTGCATTGTACCCTGCAGCCCTTTTTTTGCAAAGCTATTTTAATATCAAAGAGTGCTGCCAGTTAGTGCCATCCAAAAAGTGGCTGCTGTACTCCTTTAGTGTCCCACTTGTGTCAAGCAAGTCCCACCACCTCTTCATTGTACCCTGCTGCCTTTTTTTGCAAAACTATTTTAATAGCAAAGAGTGCTGCCAGTTAGTGCCATCCAAAAAGTGGCATCTGTACTCCATTAGTGTCCTACTTGTGCCAAGCAACCACAACACCTCTGCATTGTACCCTGCAGCCCTTTTTTTGCAAAGCTATTTTAATATCAAAGAGTGCTGCCAGTTAGTGCCATCCAAAAAGTGGCTGCTGTACTCCATTAGTGTCCCAATTGTGCCAAGCAAGTCCCAGCACCTCTGCATTGTACCCTGCTGCCCTTTTTTGCAAAGCTATTTTAATAGCAAACAGTGCTGCCAGTTAGTGCCATCCAAAAAGTGGCTGCTGTACTCCATTAGTGTCCCACTTGTGCCAAGCAAATCTAACCACCTCTGCATTGTACTCTGCTGCACTTTTTTGCAAAGCTATTTTAATAGCAAAGAGTGCTGCCAGTTAGTGCCATCCAAAAAGTGACTGCTGTACTCCATTAGTGTCCCACTTGTGCCAAGCATTTTCCAGCACCTCTGCATTGTACCCTGCTGCCCTTTTTTGCAAAGCTATTTTAATAGCAAAGAGTACTGCCAGTTAGTGCCATCCAAAAAGTGTCTGCTGTACTCCATTACTGTCATACTTGTGCCAAGCAAGCCCCACCACCTCTGCTTTGTACCCTGCTGCCCTTTTTTGCAAAGCTATTTTAATAGCATTTGCTGCAAAGAGTGCTGCCAGGTAGTGTCATCCAAAAAGTGGCTGCTGTACTTCATTAGTGTCCCACTTGTGCCAAGCAAATCCAACCACCTCTGCATTGTACCCTGCTGCCCTTTTTTACAAAGCTATTTTAATAGCAAAGAGTGCTGCCAGTTAGTGCCATCCAAAAAGTGTCTGCTGTACTCCATTAGTGTCTCAATTGTGCCAAGCAAGTCCCACCACCTCTGCATTGTACCCTGCTGCCCTTTTTTGCAAAGCTATTTTAATAGCAAAGAGTGCTGCCAGTTAGTGCCATCCAAAAAGTGGCTTCTGTACTCCATTAGTGTCCTACTTGTGCCAATCAAGCCCCAATACCTCTGCATTGTACCCTGCTGCCCTTTTTTGCAAAGCTATTTTAATAGCAAGGAGTGCTGCCAGTTAGTGCCATCCAAAAAGTGGCTGCTGTACTCCATTAGTGTCCTACATGCATGTACCAAGCAAATTCCAGCACCTCTGCATTGTACCCTGCTGCCCTTTTTTGCAAAGCTATTATAATAGCAAAGAGTGCTGCCAGGTAGTGCCATCCAAAAAGTGGCTGCTGTAATCCATTAGTGTCCCACTTGTGCAAAGCAAATCCAACCACCTCTGCATGGTACTCTGCTGCCCTTTTTTGCAAAGCTATTTTAATAGCAAAGAGTGCTGCCAGTTAGTGCAATCCAAAAAGTGGCTACTGTACTCAATTAATGTCCCACTTGTGCCAAGCAAGTCCCATCACCTCTGCATTGTACTCTGCTGCCCTTTTTTGCAAAGCTATTTTAATAGCAAAGAGTGCTGCCAGTTAGTGCCATCCAAAAAGTGGCCTCTGTACTCCATTAGTGTCCTACGTGTGCCAAACAAGCCCCACTACCTCTGCATTGTACCCTGCTGCCCTTTTTTTGCAAAGCTATTTTAATAGCAAAGAGTGCTGCCACTTAGTGCCATCCAAAAAGTGGCTGCTGTAATCCATTAGTGTCCCACTTGTGCCAAGCAAATCCAACCACCTTTGCATTGTACTTGCTGCCCTTTTTTGCAAAGCTATTTTAATAGCAAAGAGTGCTGCCAGTTAGTGCCATCCAAACAGTGGCTGCTGTACTCCATTAGTGTCTTACTTGTGCCAAGCAAGTCCCACCACCTCTGCATTGTATCCTGCTGCCCTTTTTTGCAAAGCTATTTTAATAGCAAAGAGTGCTGCCACTTAGTGCCATCCAAAAAGTGGCTGCAATACTCCATTAGTGTCCCACTTGTGCCAAGCATTTTCCAGCACCTCTGCATTATACCCTGCTGCCCTTTTTTGCACAACTATTTTATTAGCAAAGAGTGCTGCCAGGTAGTGCCATCCAAAAAGTGGCTGCTGTAATCCATTAGTGTCCCACTTGTGCCAAGCAAATCCAACCACCTTTGCATTGTACCCTGCTGCCCTTTTTTGCAAAGCTATTTTAATAGCAAAGAGTGCTGCCAGTTCGTGCAATCCAAAAAGTGGCTGCTATACTCCATTAGTGTACTACTTGTGCCAAGCATTTTCCAGCACCTCTGCATTATACCCTGCTGCCCTTTTTTGCACAACTATTTTATTAGCAAAGAGTGCTGCCAGGTAGTGCCATCCAAAAAGTGGCTGCTGCAATCCATTAGTGTCCCACTTGTGCCAAGCAAATCCAACCACCTTTGCATTGTACTCTGCTGCCCTTTTTTGCAAAGCTATTTTAATAGCAAAGAGTACTGCCAGTTATTGCCATCCAAAAAGTGTCTGCTGTACTCCATTACTGTCATACTTGTGCCAAGCAAGCCCCACCACCTCTGCTTTGTACCCTGCTGCCCTTTTTTGCAAAGCTATTTTAATAGCATTTGCTGCAAAGAGTGCTGCCAGATAGTGCCATCCAAAAAGTGGCTGCTGTACTCCATTAGTGTCCTACTTGTGCCAAGCATTTTCCACCACCTCTGCATTGTACCCTCCTGCCCTTTTTTGCAAAGCTATTTTAATAGAAAAAAGTGCTGCCAGGTAGTGCCATCCAAAAAGTGGCTGCTGTACTCCATTAGTGTCATACTGGTGCCAAGCATTTTCCAGCACCTCTGCATTGTATCCTGCTGCCCTTTTTTGCAAAGCTATTTTAATAGCAAAGAGTGCTGCCACTTAGTGCCATCTAAAAAGTGGCTGCTGTACTCCATTAGTGTCCTACTTGTGCCAAGCAAGTCCTACCACCTCTGCATTATACCCTGCTGCCCTTTTTTGCAAAGCTATTTTAATATCAAAGAGTGCTGCCAGTTAGTGCCATCCAAAAAGTGGCTGCTGTACTCCATTAGTGTCCTACTTGTGCCAAGCAACCACAACACCTCTGCATTGTACCCTGCAGCCCTTTTTTTGCAAAGCTATTTTAATATCAAAGAGTGCTGCCAGTTAGTGCCATCCAAAAAGTGGCTGCTGTACTCCATTAGTGTCCTACTTGTGCCAAGCATTTTCCAGCACCTCTGCATTGTACCCTGCTGCCCTTTTTTGCAAAGCTATTTTAAAAGCAAAGAGTGCTGCCAGTTAGTGCCATCCAAAAAGTGGCTGCTGTACTCCATTAGTGTCCCACTTGTGCCAAGCAAGTCCCACCACCTCTGCATTGTACCCTGCTACCCATTTTTGCAAAGCTATTTTAATATCAAAGAGTGCTGCCAGTTAGTGCCATCCAAAAAGTGTCTGCTGTACTCCATTAGTGTCCCAATTGTGCCAAGCAAGTCCCAGCACCTCTGCATTGTACCCTGCTGCCCTTTTTTGCAAAGCTATTTTAATAGCAAACAGTGCTGCCAGTTAGTGCCATCCAAAAAGTGGCTGCTGTACTCCATTAGTGTCCCACTTGTGCCAAGCATTTTCCAGCACCTCTGCATTGTACCCTGCTGCCCTTTTTTGCAAAGCTATTTTAATAGCAAAGAGTACTGCCAGTTAGTGCCATCCAAAAAGTGTCTGCTGTACTCCATTACTGTCATACTTGTGCCAAGCAAGCCCCACCACCTCTGCTTTGTACCCTGCTGCCCTTTTTTGCAAAGCTATTTTAATAGCATTTGCTGCAAAGAGTGCTGCCAGGTAGTGTCATCCAAAAAGTGGCTGCTGTACTTCATTAGTGTCCCACTTGTGCCAAGCAAATCCAACCACCTCTGCATTGTACCCTGCTGCCCTTTTTTGCAAAGCTATTTTAATAGCAAAGAGTGCTGCCAGTTAGTGCCATCCAAAAAGTGTCTGCTGTACTCCATTAGTGTCCCAATTGTGCCAAGCAAGTCCCACCACCTCTGCATTGTACCCTGCTGCCCTTTTTTGCAAAGCTATTTTAATAGCAAAGAGTGCTGCCAGTTAGTGCCATCCAAAAAGTGGCTTCTGTACTCCATTAGTGTCCTACTTGTGCCAATCAAGCCCCAATACCTCTGCATTGTACCCTGCTGCCCTTTTTTGCAAAGCTATTTTAATAGCAAGGAGTGCTGCCAGTTAGTGCCATCCAAAAAGTGGCTGCTGTACTCCATTAGTGTCCTACATGCATGTACCAAGCAAATTCCAGCACCTCTGCATTGTACCCTGCTGCCCTTTTTTGCAAAGCTATTATAATAGCAAAGAGTGCTGCCAGGTAGTGCCATCCAAAAAGTGGCTGCTGTAATCCATTAGTGTCCCACTTGTGCAAAGCAAATCCAACCATCTCTGCATTGTACTCTGCTGCCCTTTTTTGCAAAGCTATTTTAATAGCAAAGAGTGCTGCCAGTTAGTGCAATCCAAAAAGTGGCTACTGTACTCAATTAATGTCCCACTTGTGCCAAGCAAGTCCCATCACCTCTGCATTGTACTCTGCTGCCCTTTTTTGCAAAGCTATTTTAATAGCAAAGAGTGCTGCCAGTTAGTGCCATCCAAAAAGTGGCCTCTGTACTCCATTAGTGTCCTACGTGTGCCAAACAAGCCCCACTACCTCTGCATTGTACCCTGCTGCCCTTTTTTTGCAAAGCTATTTTAATAGCAAAGAGTGCTGCCACTTAGTGCCATCCAAAAAGTGGCTGCTGTAATCCATTAGTGTCCCACTTGTGCCAAGCAAATCCAACCACCTTTGCATTGTACTTGCTGCCCTTTTTTGCAAAGCTATTTTAATAGCAAAGAGTGCTGCCAGTTAGTGCCATCCAAACAGTGGCTGCTGTACTCCATTAGTGTCTTACTTGTGCCAAGCAAGTCCCACCACCTCTGCATTGTATCCTGCTGCCCTTTTTTGCAAAGCTATTTTAATAGCAAAGAGTGCTGCCACTTAGTGCCATCCAAAAAGTGGCTGCAATACTCCATTAGTGTCCCACTTGTGCCAAGCATTTTCCAGCACCTCTGCATTATACCCTGCTGCCCTTTTTTGCACAACTATTTTATTAGCAAAGAGTGCTGCCAGGTAGTGCCATCCAAAAAGTGGCTGCTGTAATCCATTAGTGTCCCACTTGTGCCAAGCAAATCCAACCACCTTTGCATTGTACCCTGCTGCCCTTTTTTGCAAAGCTATTTTAATAGCAAAGAGTGCTGCCAGTTCGTGCAATCCAAAAAGTGGCTGCTATACTCCATTAGTGTACTACTTGTGCCAAGCATTTTCCAGCACCTCTGCATTATACCCTGCTGCCCTTTTTTGCACAACTATTTTATTAGCAAAGAGTGCTGCCAGGTAGTGCCATCCAAAAAGTGGCTGCTGCAATCCATTAGTGTCCCACTTGTGCCAAGCAAATCCAACCACCTTTGCATTGTACTCTGCTGCCCTTTTTTGCAAAGCTATTTTAATAGCAAAGAGTACTGCCAGTTATTGCCATCCAAAAAGTGTCTGCTGTACTCCATTACTGTCATACTTGTGCCAAGCAAGCCCCACCACCTCTGCTTTGTACCCTGCTGCCCTTTTTTGCAAAGCTATTTTAATAGCATTTGCTGCAAAGAGTGCTGCCAGATAGTGCCATCCAAAAAGTGGCTGCTGTACTCCATTAGTGTCCTACTTGTGCCAAGCATTTTCCACCACCTCTGCATTGTACCCTCCTGCCCTTTTTTGCAAAGCTATTTTAATAGAAAAAAGTGCTGCCAGGTAGTGCCATCCAAAAAGTGGCTGCTGTACTCCATTAGTGTCATACTGGTGCCAAGCATTTTCCAGCACCTCTGCATTGTATCCTGCTGCCCTTTTTTGCAAAGCTATTTTAATAGCAAAGAGTGCTGCCACTTAGTGCCATCTAAAAAGTGGCTGCTGTACTCCATTAGTGTCCTACTTGTGCCAAGCAAGTCCTACCACCTCTGCATTATACCCTGCTGCCCTTTTTTGCAAAGCTATTTTAATATCAAAGAGTGCTGCCAGTTAGTGCCATCCAAAAAGTGGCTGCTGTACTCCATTAGTGTCCTACTTGTGCCAAGCAACCACAACACCTCTGCATTGTACCCTGCAGCCCTTTTTTTGCAAAGCTATTTTAATATCAAAGAGTGCTGCCAGTTAGTGCCATCCAAAAAGTGGCTGCTGTACTCCATTAGTGTCCTACTTGTGCCAAGCATTTTCCAGCACCTCTGCATTGTATCCTGCTGCCCTTTTTTGCAAAGCTATTTTAATATCAAAGAGTGCTGCCAGTTAGTGCCATCCAAAAAGTGGCTGCTGTACTCCATTAGTGTCCTACTTGTGCCAAGCAACCACAACACCTCTGCATTGTACCCTGCAGCCCTTTTTTTGCAAAGCTATTTTAATATCAAAGAGTGCTGCCAGTTAGTGCCATCCAAAAAGTGGCTGCTGTACTCCATTAGTGTCCTACTTGTGCCAAGCATTTTCCAGCACCTCTGCATTGTACCCTGCTGCCCTTTTTTGCAAAGCTATTTTAAAAGCAAAGAGTGCTGCCAGTTAGTGCCATCCAAAAAGTGGCTGCTGTACTCCATTAGTGTCCCACTTGTGCCAAGCAAGTCCCACCACCTCTGCATTGTACCCTGCTACCCATTTTTGCAAAGCTATTTTAATATCAAAGAGTGCTGCCAGTTAGTGCCATCCAAAAAGTGTCTGCTGTACTCCATTAGTGTCCCAATTGTGCCAAGCAAGTCCCAGCACCTCTGCATTGTACCCTGCTGCCCTTTTTTGCAAAGCTATTTTAATAGCAAACAGTGCTGCCAGTTAGTGCCATCCAAAAAGTGGCTGCTGTACTCCATTAGTGTCCCACTTGTGCCAAGCAAATCCAACCACCTCTGCATTGTACTCTGCTGCCCTTTTTTGCAAAGCTATTTTAATAGCAAAGAGTGCTGCCAGTTAGTGCCATCCAAAAAGTGGCTGCTGTACTCCATTAGTGTCCCACTTGTGCCAAGCATTTTCCAGCACCTCTGCATTGTACCCTGCTGCCCTTTTTTGCAAAGCTATTTTAATAGCAAAGAGTACTGCCAGTTAGTGCCATCCAAAAAGTGTCTGCTGTACTCCATTACTGTCATACTTGTGCCAAGCAAGCCCCACCACCTCTGCTTTGTACCCTGCTGCCCTTTTTTGCAAAGCTATTTTAATAGCATTTGCTGCAAAGAGTGCTGCCAGGTAGTGTCATCCAAAAAGTGGCTGCTATACTTCATTAGTGTCCCACTTGTGCCAAGCAAATCCAACCACCTCTGCATTGTACCCTGCTGCCCTTTTTTGCAAAGCTATTTTAATATCAAAGAGTGCTGCCAGTTAGTGCCATCGAAAAAGTGGCTGCTGTACTCCATTAGTGTCCCACTTGTGCCAAGCAAGTTTCACCACCTCTGCATTGTACCCTGCTGCCCTTTTTTGCAAAGCTATTTTAATAGCAAAGAGTGCTGCCAGTTAGTGCCATCCAAAAAGTGGCTGCTGTACTCCATTAGTGTCCCACTTGTGCCAAGCATTTTCCAGCACCTCTGCATTGTACCCTGCTGCCCTTTTTTGCAAAGCTATTTTAATAGCAAAGAGTACTGCCAGTTAGTGCCATCCAAAAAGTGTCTGCTGTACTCCATTACTGTCATACTTGTGCCAAGCAAGCCCCACCACCTCTGCTTTGTACCCTGCTGCCCTTTTTTGCAAAGCTATTTTAATAGCATTTGCTGCAAAGAGTGCTGCCAGGTAGTGTCATCCAAAAAGTGGCTGCTGTACTTCATTAGTGTCCCACTTGTGCCAAGCAAATCCAACCACCTCTGCATTGTACCCTGCTGCCCTTTTTTGCAAAGCTATTTTAATAGCAAAGAGTGCTGCCAGTTAGTGCCATCCAAAAAGTGTCTGCTGTACTCCATTAGTGTCTCAATTGTGCCAAGCAAGTCCCACCACCTCTGCATTGTACCCTGCTGCCCTTTTTTGCAAAGCTATTTTAATAGCAAAGAGTGCTGCCAGTTAGTGCCATCCAAAAAGTGGCTTCTGTACTCCATTAGTGTCCTACTTGTGCCAATCAAGCCCCAATACCTCTGCATTGTACCCTGCTGCCCTTTTTTGCAAAGCTATTATAATAGCAAAGAGTGCTGCCAGGTAGTGCCATCCAAAAAGTGGCTGCTGTAATCCATTAGTGTCCCACTTGTGCAAAGCAAATCCAACCACCTCTGCATGGTACTCTGCTGCCCTTTTTTGCAAAGCTATTTTAATAGCAAAGAGTGCTGCCAGTTAGTGTGTGAAGCCCCGCCGGTGCTGTGTCGGTGTCGGTGCATTACCTTCAGGGACTCCACGTTGCTGGATCTCCGTCACTGGTAGGAAATCTTCTGTTTTGATCGTGACGCCACTCTCAGTATTGCGGTCAGTGGGGACCGCCACTGCAGGTTAGGGGACGCCTGGGGCTGATGGTGTGTGCAGTTAGTTAGAATAGCCTCCTGAGAGTGAGGCAAGCCCCAGGGCCCGGTGTGAGTTCGTAGTACCACAAGGCGCAGAATGACCACACAAGCAGGAATGTCTTTCAAGGCTTTACTCACATTTGATGGCAGGGTGAGTAGCCCGGGCGTAGCTGAGATGAACCAGGTGGGAACCAGGTATCCTTCAGGCTGACTTTATGAGGGTGACTACTGACTCGCCTTCCTTAGCCCTTGGTGGTTTGGGGTGACCCCGACTTTTAGTCCCTATGGGGGTCACCCAGGGAAGATGCTGCAGCCTCTCTCCCCTTGTTGTTTGCCGTGTGCTTGTTCCCCGGACCAGGCCACTCCAGCCTCTTGCCTCCTATGACCTATGGGCCCAAACTTGTGGTTACGTGGCTGCGGCTTTTGTAGTGTTGTGGTGTGGGCTTTAAGAGCCCCACACCGGCAGGTTTAGCAGAAGAAAGTTGAATCTATCCCCGCTTCGGGATCTGCCGCCCGGTTGGGCCTGGTGCTCTCTAGCAGTCTCCTTACTTCCCACTCCGTGCACTCTCTAGCTGAAGCTGGCTTTCAGGCAGCACTCCTAGTTGACCGTTCTCCCCCGTCTGTAGCCACTGCGCGGGCGCTGTTAGACAGCAACAGCCCCACAGGTCTGCTCCTCACTGAGCCCTATGGAGTTCTGCTCTAACTGACTCACTGCTCCTCCTCTCCTGTTCTTGCCTACGCCACCTAGCAACCAGACTCTCCACCACACCCCTTGAGAGGAGATGGAGGCTCTACCCCCTCCACTATTCCAGTGAAGGTGAAGGCTTGCCCCCTCCTGGGATCCCCAGGGGTCCTCTCATGGGTACATGTGTGAGACCTGATCACTATGCGCCTGTGTTCCACACCCCTGTCAGCCTTCTGGATTACCTGTATTGTGCTGTTCCCAGCATGGGTGCAGCACTCAGTGGTGCCTGACCAGGTCAGGGGCGCCACATTCCCCCTTAGTTATCACCAGCACGTCCTCGGGCTGCAAGACAACATTTTAAAATGCATAAAACATTAAAACATGTAAAACTTTTAAAAGCACCAGGTATCAGACATCACCACCCTCCACCCACAAGTCCGTTAACCCACCCAAAACCCTCTCAGGAGGCAGGTCACCGGTCCTGTTGGTAACCAGATCTGGGCCATCCGTTTCCCCAGACCTTTCCTCCAATCTTCCTCTCCCGTTGGCCGCGACTTCAGCCACTTCTGGCAGGATGTAGAGGCGGCTTTCATGGGCTGGTGGTTTCAGGGTATACCTGGCCTGGTGGATCCGCGCCGTCAGCCTCTTCTGGCAGGATTCAGAGGCGGCCTCCACAGTTGGTGCTGACCAGGTACCCTCTTTGTGGTGGTGAGCCAAGGCCCCATAAACAGGCGTGCTCTCTGATCGCAGGTGAGCCAAGGCCCTTTTCTACGGACGGGCCCCCCTGGTCGCAGACGAGCCAAGCCCCTAAACAGGCTGGCCCTGGTGGTGGTGCCACTGGTGTAACTATTTACACTGCGAGAGTTTGTGGCTATAGCAAGTTCATAGCCTTGAAGTTTATTTCTCACAATAGTTTTTGTGGGCGCATTTCTTAAACGTTGCAAACAAAACTTGTCAAAACTGGTCAAAACGGTAACTTCTTACTTTCCTTTACTTTACTCCTCTTTTTCACCAGGGCGTGGGCATGTTGGGCACTGGCACCTGTGACTTTCTTGCTCTCCGTCGTCGTCCGTGGTTGTTTCATCTGTAGGATCTTTGTCTGTGGTTGTTGCATCTGTAGGATCTTTATCTTTCCTTTCTTGGTCTTCGTCTGTTTCTTTTTCTGTATCTGTTTCTTTATCTCTGTCTTTTCTTTCTTGTCTTTCTTGTCTTTCTTGTCTTTCTTGTCTTGGACATGGTGCTACGTCTAAGGCATAGTAGCCCCTTTCTCCTTGATGTAAGGTGAACTGTACTAAGTCCCCAATTTTCAAATTTCTGCCTGAATGTCCTCTGGGCAGGTGGGCTTGAACATCTCTTCGATTTACAAATATGCCCTCTTTTATTCCTTTTACTACAATGAAGCCGTATCCGCTTTTCAGGTTGAAGTCTTCTACTATTCCTCTGTAAAGGGGTCCTCTAGCCTGGGCTTTGGACCTTCTTAGGCACCTTTTCTCCTCCAGGTCTCTGACCGTGACTTCCCTCTGTTCTGGAGACTGCGGTGTGGGAGCAACCTGTGTTCTGCTGCGCCGTGTCTTGCGGGCTGGGTTCATGCTTGCAGGCTTCCAGGTGAGGTCTTTAGGTTGGTCTTCATCTGCTGACGGTGTCAAGTCTTCCTCCTCCCAGCGGGAATAGGGCAGCATCTCCGGCTCTGGGTAGGGGTCTGCTGCGGTTGGCGTCGGAGTCAGCCCTTCTGCTTCATGGTCTCCTCTCCCCCTTAGTTCTTCGCTGCACTCCTTTGGTGGCAGTGCTGGGGATGGGCTTTCTTCAGCTGGTCTGGGCGGTGGACTCTCTGGCGCAGCTGCAGGGGTTGTCTGAATCTCCTTGGGGGTATACGGAGGGAGCAGGTACCGATCCACCATCTCTTGTGGGAACTGGGCCTCTAGATCAGCCTTCAGCTTCCAGTATTCGGGGTCCTCTCCTATCAGGGTCTTCCTAGCAGGGACCTCGGTGGACTGGGGAGCGGTGTCTGCTCTGGCCTTGCAGGCCGGGGAAAATAGTGATGCAATCTCTTGGCGGGCCGCGCCCTGTATGGCGGCGGCCTGGTCTTGGCGGGCCGCGCCCTGTATGGCGGCGGCCTGGTCTTGGCGGGCCGCGCCCTGTATGGCGGCGGCCTGGATTGGCGTTTCTGTCGCGGCCGGTTCCTGGCGGGCCGGACTGGACACTGCAGCCGCGGTCTCACTTGGCGTCGCAGCCTCGATGGGGTCCGTGCAGGCTGAGCCGGGCGTCGCTGCAGTGATCGGAGCTTGGCGGGCCGCACCCGGCGGGGCTGCGGCCTGGTTCAGCATATCACTTGCGGCGCGGACGAGCGTCGCTGCTGCGTTGGGGTCTTGGCGGACCGGGTTTAGTAGGGTGGCAGCCTGGGTCAGCGTCACACCTGCAGCACGGATGAGCACTGCCGTGGTGGTCGGAGCCCTGCGGGACAGGCGGGGCATCGCTGCGGCGGCCTGGATTTGGCGGGCCGCATCTAGCGTGGCTGCGGCCTGGTTCGGTGGCGCCGCGCCGGGCGCTTCTTCCGGGACCACGGGCGTGGCAGCAGGGGTCGGGGCACTTGTGCTGGCCGGGGCATCACTCGACTCACCCATCTGTGGCTGCATCGGGGTCTGCGTCGTCGCCGCTCGGTCTAACATGCGTCGCGCGGCTCCCTCCTCGTAGGTCCGCACCGCCGCAGCCATCTCCAGGAGCTCCGTGCGTTCTTCCCTAAGCTGTCGCACAATCCCGGCCTCCAGCCGGTCGCAGAAGATGGCAAGCTCTCGGCACCACCAGGCAGCAGTGCCTGGTTCTGGGTATCCGCGTCTGGACTCCATTTTCTCTAACAAGCTGCTGGCTTCTCTTCTGCTGCGCCGTCTCTGGACGCTTCCGCTTTCATAGCCGGCAAGGTCAGGGCTCTGCAGGGGGTCTCTGGGTAGCCACGCCTCTTCGTGGGCGGTAACTTCTTCCAGCGCGGGCTGCTGTTGTTTTTCAGCACGCTTTTCATGGTGGCAATATGGCGGCGCTTCCAATTTTTCAAGCGGACCGCCCAGGCACATGGTCACCTGTCTGAACAGGTCTAGTCCTTATCCTGTTCGTGACGCCAGATGTGAAGCCCCGCCGGTGCTGTGTCGGTGTCGGTGCATTACCTTCAGGGACTCCACGTTGCTGGATCTCCGTCACTGGTAGGAAATCTTCTGTTTTGATCGTGACGCCACTCTCAGTATTGCGGTCAGTGGGGACCGCCACTGCAGGTTAGGGGACGCCTGGGGCTGATGGTGTGTGCAGTTAGTTAGAATAGCCTCCTGAGAGTGAGGCAAGCCCCAGGGCCCGGTGTGAGTTCGTAGTACCACAAGGCGCAGAATGACCACACAAGCAGGAATGTCTTTCAAGGCTTTACTCACATTTGATGGCAGGGTGAGTAGCCCGGGCGTAGCTGAGATGAACCAGGTGGGAACCAGGTATCCTTCAGGCTGACTTTATGAGGGTGACTACTGACTCGCCTTCCTTAGCCCTTGGTGGTTTGGGGTGACCCCGACTTTTAGTCCCTATGGGGGTCACCCAGGGAAGATGCTGCAGCCTCTCTCCCCTTGTTGTTTGCCGTGTGCTTGTTCCCCGGACCAGGCCACTCCAGCCTCTTGCCTCCTATGACCTATGGGCCCAAACTTGTGGTTACGTGGCTGCGGCTTTTGTAGTGTTGTGGTGTGGGCTTTAAGAGCCCCACACCGGCAGGTTTAGCAGAAGAAAGTTGAATCTATCCCCGCTTCGGGATCTGCCGCCCGGTTGGGCCTGGTGCTCTCTAGCAGTCTCCTTACTTCTCACTCCGTGCACTCTCTAGCTGAAGCTGGCTTTCAGGCAGCACTCCTAGTTGACCGTTCTCCCCCGTCTGTAGCCACTGCGCGGGCGCTGTTAGACAGCAACAGCCCCACAGGTCTGCTCCTCACTGAGCCCTATGGAGTTCTGCTCTAACTGACTCACTGCTCCTCCTCTCCTGTTCTTGCCTACGCCACCTAGCAACCAGACTCTCCACCACACCCCTTGAGAGGAGATGGAGGCTCTACCCCCTCCACTATTCCAGTGAAGGTGAAGGCTTGCCCCCTCCTGGGATCCCCAGGGGTCCTCTCATGGGTACATGTGTGAGACCTGATCACTATGCGCCTGTGTTCCACACCCCTGTCAGCCTTCTGGATTACCTGTATTGTGCTGTTCCCAGCATGGGTGCAGCACTCAGTGGTGCCTGACCAGGTCAGGGGCGCCACAAGTGCAATCCAAAAAGTGGCTACTGTACTCAATTAATGTCCCACTTGTGCCAAGCAAGTCCCACCACCTCTGCATTGTACTCTGCTGCCCTTTTTTGCAAAGCTATTTTAATAGCAAAGAGTGCTGCCAGTTAGTGCCATCCAAAAAGTGGCCTCTGTACTCCATTAGTGTCCTACGTGTGCCAAACAAGCCCCACTACCTCTGCATTGTACCCTGCTGCCCTTTTTTTGCAAAGCTATTTTAATAGCAAAGAGTGCTGCCACTTAGTGCCATCCAAAAAGTGGCTGCTGTACTCCATTAGTGTCTTACTTGTGCCAAGCAAGTCCCACCACCTCTGCATTGTATCCTGCTGCCCTTTTTTGCAAAGCTATTTTAATAGCAAATAGTGCTGCCAGTTACTGCCATCCAAAAAGTGGCTGCAATACTCCATTAGTGTCCCACTTGTGCCAAGCATTTTCCAGCACCTCTGCATTATACCCTGCTGCCCTTTTTTGCACAACTATTTTATTAGCAAAGAGTGCTGCCAGGTAGTGCCATCCAAAAAGTGGCTGCTGTAATCCATTAGTGTCCCACTTGTGCCAAGCAAATCCAACCACCTTTGCATTGTACTCTGCTGCCCTTTTTTGCAAAGCTATTTTAATAGCAAAGAGTGCTGCCAGTTAGTGCCATCCAAAAAGTAGCTGCTGTACTCCATTAGTGTCCCACTTGTGCCAAGCATTTTCCAGCACCTCTGCATTGTACCCTGCTGCCCTTTTTTGCAAAGCTATTTTAATAGCAAAGAGTACTGCCAGTTATTGCCATCCAAAAAGTGTCTGCTGTACTCCATTACTGTCATACTTGTGCCAAGCAAGCCCCACCACCTCTGCTTTGTACCCTGCTGCCCTTTTTTGCAAAGCTATTTTAATAGCATTTGCTGCAAAGAGTGCTGCCAGGTAGTGCCATCCAAAAAGTGGCTGCTGTACTCCATTAGTGTCCTACTTGTGCCAAGCATTTTCCACCACCTCTGCATTGTACCCTCCTGCCCTTTTTTGCAAAGCTATTTTAATAGAAAAAAGTGCTGCCAGTTAGTGCCATCCAAAAAGTGGCTGCTGTACTCCATTAGTGTCCTACTTGTGCCAAGCATTCTCCAGCACCTCTGCATTGTACCCTGCTGCCCTTTTTTGCAAATCTATTTTAATAGCAAAGAGTGCTGCCAGGTAGTGCCATCCAAAAAGTGGCTGCTGCAATCCATTAGTGTCCCACTTGTGCCAAGCAAGTCCCACCCCCTCTGCATTGTACCCTGCTGCCCTTTTTTGCAAAGCTATTTTAATAGCAAGGAGTGCTGCCAGTTAGTGCCATCCAAAAAGTGGCTGCTGTACTCCATTAGTGTCCTACTTGTACCAAGCAAATTCCAGCACCTCTGCAATGTACCCTGCTGCCCTTTTTTGCAATTTTTTGCAAATCTATTTTAATAGCAAAGAGTGCTGCCAGTTAGTGCCATCCAAAAAGTGGCTGCTGTACTCAATTAGTGTCCCACTTGTGCCAAGCAAGCCCGACCACCTTTGCATTGTACTCTGCTGCCCTTTTTTGCAAAGCTATTTTAATACCAAAGAGTGCTGCCAGATAGTGCAATCCAAAAAGTGGCTACTGTACTCAATTAATGTCCCACCCGTGCCAAGCAAGTCCCACCATCTCTGCATTGTACCCTGCTGCCCTTTTTTGCAAAGCTATTTTAATAGCAAAGAGTGCTGCCAGTTAGTGCCATCCAAACAGTGGCTGCTGTACTCCATTAGTGTCATACTGGTGCCAAGCAAGTCCCACCACCTCTGCATTGTACCCTGCTGCCCTTTTTTGCAAAGCTATTTTATTAACAAAGAGTGCTGCCAGTTAGTGCCATCCAAAAAGTGGCTGCTGTACTCCATTAGTGTCCTACTGGTGCCAAGCATTTTCCAGCACCTCTGCATTGTACCCTGCTGCCCTTTTTTGCAAAGCTATTTTAATAGCAAAGAGTGCTGCCAGTTAGTGCTATCCAAAAAGTGGCTGCTGTACTCCATTTGTGTCCTACTGGTGCCAAGCATTTTCCAGCACCTTTGCATTGTACCCTGCTGCCCTTTTTTGTAAAGCTATTTTAATAGCAAAGAGTGCTGCCAGTTGTAGGACCATAATTGCATTGTCAGGGATAGTCAGTGTTGGTTCTTCAGCTGTCAGTAAAGCTGGACCACCGCTGCAATCTACACCACCTCTCAATTTTTACTACCACATTTTAAGTGGCTAATCTTGTCGCTAACAAAATGAGTGGCAAAAGGACAGATGCTGGTGGAAAGGGGAACAGGCGTGTTGTAAAAGGAAAAAAAGGGTTTGTCCGTGGGAAAGGTGGGAAAGCTCCATTAACATCTGCTGAAGATAGGCCATCTTCCAGCAAAAGTAAATTGTCTACTACTTTCCGTGGACAATCCGATGTGCTCCCTTTTTTATGGAACAAAACAACTGGAACAAAGGCAGATGATGCACAAAAAAAGCACATGCTTGAATGGATCTCAAATGCTCCAACAAGTGCCCTCTCCTCCACCTCAACTTCTAAATCCAAAAAACAACAGTCCTCTGAGTTGTCATTACAATCGCACTTGCTATCTCCCAGCTCTCAAGTCTCCATCTGCCCTGCACAGTATGGTGGAACTGAGATGGCTGAGTCTGCAGAGCTGTTCAGTCACACTATAGCCTGGGAATCAGAGGTCTGCTCCCAAGCTACAGTGAGTACAGACCAGGAAATGGTGTATAGTGATGCCCAGAAGTTTTGTGACTCAGATTCAGGCCGTGATGACCAATTTTCTGAGCATAATGTAGACCCTCATTCACAAACTGTAACACCTGTTGGTGGAGACAATGAGGAGCATACTGATGACAATGAGACACAGATACCAGATTGTGATGACAACTTAAATATTTGATCAGGGCAGGAAGAGGCTAGGTCTGAGGGCGAGGGGAGTGCTAGATCCCACCTACTGTCAACCTACAGTCAGGAACTTGAGGTCAACAGAGGCAGTGGAGGAGGATGCAACTGTCAACGAAGTTACCTTGTGCCTTCCTGGACAGAGGAGGAGTACTGGTAGCACATCTACAACTGTATCCTCAGCCACCACTCTGCCTCTGAGCACCAGTCGGGGTGGCTCAGCAGGTCACATGTCCTCTAAGCCTTGCCTAGCCTGGTCCTTTTTTGACCTTGCAATGGATCGCCCAAATCATGTGATCTGTAAAATTTGTCGGGAATCTGTAAGTAGAGGCAAAAACCTCAGCAGTTTGACATCTTCTTCCATGAATCGTCACATGAATAGTTATCATAAGTCCCAGTGGGAAGCTCACTGTGCTGCAATGCGGCCTAGCGTAGCGGGCAAACCACCGCCTGCCCCTTCCAGTGCATCAGCACACTCTTCATCTTCTATGACTGTGGGGACAGCTGGCACATCTGCTCTTCCATGCAGACCTTCCACCTCTTTAACCACAACAGGCAGTTTGCTTGGTAGGTCATCAGTTGGTTTAGAAAGGGAAACAAGTGCGGATGTACAGCTCTCTCAGCCATCGATAGCACCAACTTTGGATGAAGGCAACATTATGTCTCCGCCTGCACTTTCCTCACAAACCTGCATTTTTCCAGGGACACACTACTCACCACCGTCTCCACACAACATCACTGCTTCCTTGAGAAACTCTGTGTGTGAACGGGTGCATTTCACCACCGATACTTTGACCAGTAAGCATGGGTAACTATGGTGATAGATGGAGAAGGGTCTGCTTAACAAGTCTAGCCGTCCCCACGACTTGTGCATCAATCCTCTTTTCTGTCTTAGTTACTCCAACACTTCTGCCTCCTCAACCTCGTCTGGGTCCTCCACCGCTGCCCCAAGCCTGCCTGGTCAGGCCACCAGCATTGTAACTGCGCACAAGGAATCACGCACACCTCATTACTATGCTGGCAGCAGAGCGCAACGGCATCAGGCGGTCTTTAGCTTGTAATGTCTTGGAAATAAGGGTCACACAACGGCTGAGTTGTGGGCCTCTCTGGAGATCGAGTTTGGTAAATGGTTGTCTCCACTCAACCTGCAGCCTGGTAGGGCCATGTGCGACAATGCTGCAAACCTGGGTGCGGCACTTTGCCTACGCAAGGTGACATGCATGCCTTGCATGGCTCACGTGTGGAACCTTGTTGTCCATTAATTTTTAACACACTATCCCGGCCTAGATGGCCTTCTGCACAGGGCACAAAACTCTGCTCACTTCCGCCGTTCACGCGCCGCAGCTGACCGACTTGCATCACTCCAGAAGTCTTTCGGCCTGCCGGTTCATCGCCTGAAATGCGATGTGCCGACACGCTGGAATTCGACTCTCCACATGTTACAGCGACTGTGGCAGCACTGCTGAGCACTGGTGCAATACGTCATGACGTAAAGCCTGGGCCAACGAGATGCAGAGGTGGGGCAGAACACCCTGATGGAGTGGTCTCAGATCAATGACCTATGCACCCTTCTGCAAAGTTTCGACATGGCGACGAATATGTTTAGCGTTGACAATGCCATTATCAGCATCACAATTCCAGTCATTTACATACTGGAGCACACGCTAAACACTATTTGGAGTCAGGGGGTGGGACAACAGGAAGGGGAAGAAGTACAGGAGGATTCATATGCATGAGGGATACCAACATCTACAAGGTCCAGACGTTCATCATCACCAAGGCGGCAGGCATGGGACGGTGGGGGAGAGTTATCAACAAGGGCGCATGGTAGCAGGCAAAATGTGGAAGAAGGTGCAGGAGAACATGAAGAAATGGAGGACGAACTGTCCATGAACATGGAAGACTCAGCAGATGAGGGAGACCTTGGTCAAATTTCAGTTGAAAGAGGTTGGGGGGAGATGTCAGAGGAAGAAAGAATGGTTAGCATCTCTATGCCACAAACACAGCATGGACTTGGTCCGCATGGATGCGCAAGACACACGAGCGCCTTCTTGCTGCACTACCTACAACATGACCCATCGGATTGTCAAAATTAGAAGTGATGATGACTACTGGGTTGCCACACTATTAGATCCCCGATACAAGCCCAAATTTTGTGAAATAATTCCAGTCATAGAAAGGGACGCACGTATGCAGGAGTATCAGCAGAAGCTGTTACTTGATCTTAGCTCGGCTTTTCCACCAAACCCCCGTGGTGCACGGAGTGAATCTCCCAGTTGTAACTTGACAAACATGGGACTGTCTCATCATCAACAGTCTAACCGTACCAGCAGCACCGTATCTGGTGCTGGTAACAGCAATTTTATTGAATCTTTTCATAATTTTTTTAGACCATCCTTTGCAAGGCCACAAGAGACAAGAAGTCTGACACATAGTTGGCTGGAGAGGATGATACAGGAGTATCTCCAAATGAACATCAATGCCATGACTTTGCAACTGGAGCCTTGCTCATTTTGGGCTTCAAATCTTGAAAAATGGCCTGAGCTCTCCACTTAAGCCTTGGAGATCTTGTCATGTCTAGCTGCCAGCGTTGTCTCAGAATGTGTCTTCAGTGCTGCTGGGTGTGTGCTGACAGATAAGCGCACGCGTCTGTCCAGTGACAATGTGGACAGACTAACGTTCATCAAGATGAACAAGTCATGGATCCGCAAGGACTTTACTACCCCTGTGTCATCCAGTGGAGAGTAAAGGCTTGAGGATTTGGAATGTGCTTGATGCAAATGTACCTGTCAAGTTTACAACTGGGGCACAAGTGCTGCCACTGAAGGGTTGTCTGTGTGGCCCAATTTTTGGAAAAAAGGGGTACTCCGCTTGGAGTAACCCTTGCTTGCAGTGTTTCTAAAAATGATCCAAGATGAACAGATCTGGGATTAGCAAAGACTTTGCTACCTACCCACGGTCCATCCTGGGGACAGTTAAGGAGGCCGTATTTTTTAATGTGCTTGATGCAAATCTACCTGTGAAGTGTACAACTGGGGCACAAGTGCTGCCACTGAAGGGGTGTCTGTGTGGCCCAATTTTTGGAAAAAAGGGAGACTCCGCTTGGAGTCCCCTTGTGGTGTTTTGCATGATTTTAGAAGGGCATGCCATGCCTATATCTGTGTCTCATCCTCTTTTTCTCGTCAAGCTGTTTTGTTTTCGCATGAGAATTTGTTCTTGTCACTTTCCCATGTGTTTATGTTGTCCTGTGAGTTGTTTGTCACCTTTTGGACACCTTTGAGTGTGTCTTCTAGGTGTTTTTATGTGTTTGTGATTGCCTCACATTGTTTCCTATGGGGTTCGAGTGGTTCGTCGAACGGTTCGCCAAACCGAACTCGAACGCGGCCTCCGTTTGGCGAACCGAACTTGAGCCGAACTGCCACCGGTTCGCTCATCTCTAATAATAAGGTGGCACAAATATTTAGCAAGACCCCCGTTTTAAATACATAGAATCCATATTCGCTCTCAAGTACAGGAAGGAGGTAACTAGATATATAATGAATACCTGATAAAGAAACAATTACATATACTGTATTATAAGATCCTTCCTGGTGTTTATGCCGTGTGGAATTCTAGTGCCTAACTTGAAAATCCAAAAAGATTCTCTGTTGAGAATCTTTCTCCTGTGGTCCCCTCCCCTGGCAGGTTTGTACACCTTTACAATTAAGTTTCAGTCTGATTAGCTTCCCCACCGGAATGTTTTTCACAGTATGCGGAGGATGGCAGGAACCAGCTTGTAAGATGGAATTGGTGTCCATATCTTTTTTATAAGGATGTATTTTTACAACATTAGAATTACCTTTTAAAGTGACATCTAAGTAATTAATATGGTTGGGATGTATATGAAACGTGAATTTTAGATTGAAAGAATTCTGGTTCAAATGGTCAATGAATTGATGTGCTTGTGCAACATCCCCTTTCCATGTAAGTAGAAGATCGTCTATGTAATATGTGTAAAAAACTATTTTATCTGAAAAATATTGTCGCCATTGAAGATGTATTGTTCTTCAAAAATAGCCACCACAATATTAGCCAGAGAGGGGGATAATTTCCCCCCATGCTAACGCCGCATTTCTGTAGAAAATACTCCTTATCAAAAGTGAAATAGTTGTGAGTCAACAAAACGTTGATTGCAGTGATAATAAATTCCTGAATTATGATTGGATAAGAACTGTGCTTAAAGAGAAACTGTTGCAAACAATCAATGACCACATGGTGTGGTATGGAAGGATATAGGCTAACTATATAGCAAGTCAACCACATATAGTGTATGTAAAGCGCTGTGGAATTAATAGCGCTATATAAGGGAAAAAATATTATTATTATTATTATTATTATATCACGAGATAGAATTCACGTTGTTAATCAATGATTTTGTGTCTCTCAAGAAACCAGGGAGATCCAAGCACCCAATTTTTCACCCAGGGAGCCAATGCCAGATATAATTGGCCTGAAGGGGGGAGGGAAATACCCTTGTGAATTTTCGGAAGGGCATGACAGAGAGGAGTAAAAGGGTAATCCACCTTTAAATAATCATATATTCTTTGCGAAAAAATACCCTCCATAAGTCCCTCATCCAGAAGTTTATCAATCTCTGTTTTAAAAAAAACTTGTGGGATCTCCCTGAAGATGGATATAAGTGTTCTGATCAAACAGAATGATGTTATTCATCTTGAAATACAAAGAGGAATCCAAAATAACAACCCCCCACCTTTCCGATTTTCCAAGAAGAGAATCTACCGTACTTAAGCAAATTCTGACCAAAATTCAAATCAATTTTGTTGCCAAACATGCACCTAATCTTGCTAATATCCTCTCATCCAGTCTAGTAGTTCCTAAACAGCAAACAAAGTACATATCAGGCACCAGGCTTTGTAGTGATAAATGATATCTAGGGTGGACCTTGAGTTGTGCAAATATATATGATATTTATTTAAACAAGGTGGCAATAGAGACATACATAATTAAAATAATTTTAAATCAGACATGAACATAAAACACTATCAACTCAATGGATCAGATCAAAAGAGCACTGTGGGATATCATATAGGTTCTATTGTTTGGTACATGGCACATGGCTTTATTTAATTATTCAGGTGGTGCCTAGCCTCCATTTTGATGTTTGTGCAGTCTAGTACTTAGTCAAAAAAACAATATTCATAAAAGTAGGATATCATGTACTGTTTTTTTTGGTTGCGGTCACAATTATTGCATTTCATGCAAACATGCAAAAAAGAGCTAGTCGTTTACCTCTACCAATACTGGTCTTTCCTATGACATTAAAGATTTCATAAACTCTAACACACCTAATGTCATATACTTGATCGAATATACATCCTGTCATATACAATATGTCAGATGTACAAGTTGTCCCCTTAAAAACGTATTAGAAGACACATGTCGGATACAGTCAATCCCTCTGCAACAAATGTGTCTGCGGTCACCACATACTTCTCTGTTCACAATAGATGCTTGCACTCTTTAGTTTTTACCAGTATTGAAAAGGTGTACAAACCTGCCAGGGGATGGGACTGTCGCGGGCGGGGAGGAGGGTGTCAGCACACCGCGCTCACCCCTTCTGCTCGGGTCCGGCAGCTGCTCAGTGGTGGCTCGAGCTGTGGGCCGGATCCCGGGGTGTCTCGAGCGACACTCCTCGCCCGTGAGTGAAAGGGGGGTGTTTGTTGGGTGATGGGGATTGTTACAGTTCGTGACGCCACCCACGGTTGTGGTGATTGCACCACCGCTGCTCAGTGTGGGGGTCCCGGGGATGGTGATGCGGAGCAGCCAGGTGTTGTGTTGCCCCTCCGTGGGTAGGGGTTGATGCTCCCGGGGCCCAGTGATGAGATGTGAAGTGTAGGGCCTGGAGGGCGCAGGGACGCGGGGGCAGCGCTGTGCCTTGCGGCACTATGGTACTCACTCAGCCTGACACGGACACCGTTTGTACGGTAAACCAACGGCTGGTAGGACGGTCCCACAGACGGCTGCACCTGCACTCCCGGTAGGTGACGGTGACGTTACTCTCCTTTGCACCTATGTTGTCTGATGGTAGCGGTGGATTCCCTCCGGTTACCCGCTCCCCGGCTGCAATCTGGGCCGGAGGAGCTCTACACTTTGCCCGCAGGCGCTGGCCCTGGGGAAACTGGTGCCCTGGCGGTGGCGGTGTCTCCCCGGTAATGGTCGGGCTGTTGCCTTCACTCGGGACTTGGTTGCTGGGGGAGCTGCGTCCCTGTCACTGACGGATTTGGCAAATCTGGCGACTCCTAGCCTTGCCGGGGTCCGAGAGGCCCCTGCCCTGGTGCTGACTGTCCTTCGGAACACTGCTCCAGACCACCGGGCACACAGCCAACGGGGTCCTTCCAGGAACTTCCAAACGGTCCCCCTCCAAACAGTCACCGCCGTCGCTGACCTTGCTGTTCTAGCCCTACACAAAGCTGGGCTCTCAGGCTTTTCTTTCCTTCTCTGTTACTTTACTTGCTTCTCTCCTTTTCCACTTTGCTTTCCTTTACTTTCACTTCTTAACTCCTCCACTGTAGCTCCTCACTCCTGCTCCTCCCTGAGCTATCTGCCTGGTTACTTCCTGCCTCCAGTGTTGTGAGCTCCTCGGTGGGCGGAGCCAACCGCCTGGCCCACCCCCTGGTGTGCATCATCAACCTCCTGGAGCAAGGCAACAAGGATTTCTGGTTAGCAGGTGTGCCTACCTGGAGTGTGGGGTGTGGTGGTGTTGTGACCTGTGTCCCCTGGCTTGCCCAGGGCGACACATTCCCCCTTAGCAAAATGCAGACCGTCCGCGGGCTGCCGTCCTACACCGGTTTTATTTTTCTGTAAAAAGGGGATAACAGGGTTAAACAAACATAAATACATTTTTAATCACTCTTCCCAAGACGGGAGGCACATTTACTTTAACGTTGCAACGGTATACGGTCACGGTTTCCGCTCTCTCCCACCCAAGCAACCTGGCCCTGATGCTGCCCCTAAAGCCCAGGCAGCACCCCTTGACCCACAGTCCAGCACAAGTTACCCGAGCGGGATCTGTCCTTCCCCTCCAGAGGGTGGCCACCGGTTCCTTTGGTGGCCGGGCCCTGGCCTGCTCTGCTCAGGGCCCTCCCTCCAACCTGCCTCTCCGGAGGCGGCATTGCGGAAACGGTAACGGTACCCAACATATTTACAAGCCACTTAACGTTTGTGGTGCCCTGCAGAGTTCACGGGCTTGTCCATGGATAGTTCCCATGCATTTTAAACGGTCCCCACGGGGACAACGGTGCCGGCTCCAGCCGGTTGCAAATCACACGGTGAATCAGGTGATGTACTCGGTCATTTTCATTTTCATCATTCTTTTCAAACTTTTTCAAACAAACAGCAACACTCTTACATTTGCGGACCCCTTTCATTCATAGAACGGTCTCCCTGTACCTAAGGGGGGGTCTACCTAGGTTGAAACGGGTGGACCTTCGGGGCCCGGTGTCAGTGGTACTAGACAGTGGGGTAGAGGGAACAATCGGTTCCTCCTCCCTGCTATAGTGTGGGGCAGGTGGAGGTGCAGGGGAGCTGGGTGCAGGTTCATCCCTAGGCACTGGCACTAGCTCTGGCTCACGGTTGACCGCTTCCACTACTTTTTCCTCCACGGGTTGTGGGAACAGTATCACTGGAAGAATCACCGCGCCGTTCTGTGTAGGCCAGTCTGCTGGGAAGTCACCCATTACAGTGTGGATTACCTCTGCTGCCTTCTCCACTGGTGGAGGAACCGGTACTTCGGCCTCTACCTTCAGCGCTGGGGGGCATTTCTTTAGATGGTCCCGGGAAACTGTGGCCAGGGTGTCCCCTTGGTCACGACTGATTTGATAAGACTTCCCGTCTCCCCATTCTGTGGGTTGTATGACATAAGGGACTTGCTCCCACTGATCATCCAGCTTGTGGGTTTTCCTCTTCCGTTTCAGCACCACATCCCCTGGCTGGAAAGAACCTGCGGGCGCCTTCTGGTTGAACCGGTGCTCCTGCTGCTCTCGGCTTCGACTGAGGTTCTTCTCCACATACTCCTGGATCTGCCGGTACTGTGCCCTCCTCCGACTTTCCCACTCTGCCGTTGAAGGGAGTGCTTCTGGGGCCTCCAACCCCATCTCCAGATCCACCGGCAGGCGGCCAGGCCGAGCCCTCATCAGATACGCTGGGGTGCACTTCGTCGAGCTGGGCGGAATATTATTATACATGTCGACCAAGTCAGGCAGCTTTTCCGGCCACATGTTCCGTTCTTCCAGCGGTAGCGTCTTGAGGAGCCCCAGGACCAAGTGATTCATTTTCTCGCACATGCCGTTGGTTTGGGCGTGGTACGGAGTGGTCCGGATCTTCTTGCAGCCATACAGCTGGCAGAATTCGTGAAACACCTCTGCTTCAAAAGCCGGGCCTTGGTCAGTCAGCACCTTCTCGGGGTACCCATGGGGTCGGCAGAAATACGCCTGGAACGCTCGAGCAGCGGTTCGACCAGTTAGGTCCTTAACGGGGACTACCACCATGAATCTTGAGTAGTGGTCTACCATGGTCAATGCGTAGGTGTACCCACTTCGGCTAGGGGTGAGCTTGACATGGTCCAGGGCGACCAGCTCCAGCGGCTGATGGGTGACTATGGGATGTAACGGTGCCCTCTGGCTAGTCTCGTCCTTTCTCCTCAGTGTACAAGGACCACATTCTCGACACCAGGCTTCCACCGATTCACGCATCCCACTCCAATAGAACCGCTCCCTCAACAGCATCTCCAGCTTCTTCCACCCGAAGTGGCCAGCACCATCATGGTATGCCCGCAGGACAGTAGCGACCTCAGCTTGAGGAACGATCAACTGGCATATCTTCTCATGGGTCTTCGGGTTGATCAGCTCACGGTACAACCTCCCTTGGTTTAGGTAAAGCCGTTTTCGTTCTTTCCACAAGCGTTGAGCTTCGGCTGGAGCGGCAGGGTCTATTCCCATAGCACCTTGTTCCACCAGGGTTTTGACAAGGCGGACAGCCGGCGCTTGGTCCTGGGCGTCCTGCCACTCTTGACTGGGCCGCGGGTCCAGATCCACCCTTTGCTGACAGACTTGTACCCTCTCAGTAGGCAGCTGGTGAAACGCAGGCAACTCGATCTCCTCGAGGTCGTCATCCTCGCACCCCTCTTCTGACAGATGGGGCATCCGGGAGAGTGCATCAGCATTTATGTTGACACGACCAGCTCGGTACTTTATGGTGAAATCATAGTTGGCTAGCCGGGCTACCCATCGCTGCTCCAGCGCGCCCAACTTGGCCGTGTTCAGGTGAGTCAGCGGGTTGTTGTCCGTAAACGCTGTGAATTTGGCTGCCGCCAAGTAGTGGCGGAACCGCTCCGTGATAGCCCACACCAACGCCAATAGCTCAAGCTTGAAGGAGCTATAGTTCTCAGGGTTCCTCTCGGTCGGCCGGAGTTTTCGGCTAGCGTAGGCAATCACCTTCTCCTTTCCATCCTGGACCTGGGATAAGACCGCTCCTAGCCCCACATTACTGGCGTCCGTGTGGAGGATGAACGGGCTCCCATAGTCAGGGTACGCCAGGAACTCTTCTCCGGTCAAGGCCGCCTTCAACTGGCAAAAGGACTCCTCATGCTTGTCCTCCCACGACAGTGGGGCTCCAATGGGTCTACCACCTTTGGTCTGTCCCACGAGGAGATCTTGCATGGGGGCAGCCATCTTCGTGTATCCCTTTATAAAGCGCCGATAGTACCCCACCAGACCCAGGAACTGCCTTACTTCCCTCACTGTAGTTGGTCTCGGCCAGCTCTGGATGGCAGTAATCTTCTCAGGGTCGGGGGCGACACCATCCGCACTCACCACATGCCCTAGATACTGCACTCGGGGTTTCAGCAGGTGGCATTTTGAGGGCTTCAACTTCATCCCGTACTGGGCAAGGGACGCGAACACCTCGGCCAGGTGCTCCAGATGGGCTTCATACGTCTGAGAATAAACAATCACATCATCCAAATACAGCAGGACGGTCTCGAAGTTTAAGTGTCCCAGACAGCACTCCATCAACCGTTGGAAGGTCCCAGGGGCATTGCACAGCCCAAACGGCATGCTATTGAATTCACAGAGTCCCATCGG
The DNA here is from genome assembly GCF_048569485.1 of Anomaloglossus baeobatrachus. Lineage (NCBI taxonomy): Eukaryota > Metazoa > Chordata > Amphibia > Anura > Aromobatidae > Anomaloglossus > Anomaloglossus baeobatrachus. The sequence goes on from NC_134359.1 coordinate 157,491,361, forward strand.
GGTGGTGAAGGCGGTCTTCTCCCGGTCCTCTGGGGCCACGGCCACTTGCCAGTATCCGCTGGTGAGGTCAAGGGTCGAGAAGTAGTTTGCAGTTCTCAGTGCAGCCAAAGACTCTTCAATACGAGGTAATGGATAGGCATCTTTATGGGTTATCTGGTTGATCTTCCGGTAGTCCACACACATCCGCATGGTACCATCCTTCTTTTTAACCAGTACCAACGGAGCGGCCCAGGGACTACAGCTGTCCCGAATAACCCCTGCCTCCTTCATATTCCTCAACATATCCTTGGCACACTGGTAATGTGCAGGGGGAATAGGTCTATACCTCTCTTTGATAGGGGGATGTTCACCTGTGGGAATGTGGTGTTGGACCCCCTTGATCCGCCCAAAGTCTAGGGGGTGCTTACTGAAAACCTGTTCGTACTCTTGCACCACCCTGTGTACCCCGGCCCTGTGATGTGTAGGGGTATCATCAGTGCCTACATGTAGCTGTTGGTGCCACTCCTTTGTGCCCCCTTGGGGTGAGGAAGTGCTGGGTGTAGGTGGGAGTGTGGATGGACTGGCTTCATGGATAGTGTGAGGGTCCAGGGTGAGCAGCTTGGCAATGGTGGCATACCGGGGGAGCCTCACTTCTTCCTCCCCACAGTTCAACACTCTCACGGGCACTCTCCCTTTCTTCACATCTACCACTCCTCGAGCGGCTACTACAGTGGGCCAGTGTTCGGAGGGCATGGGCTCCATCATTGCAGGGTAGTCACGCCCCTGAGGCCCTACTGCTGCCCTACACCAGATCATCATCTCACTCCTAGGGGGCACAGTCAACGGAGCAACATCCATCACTCTCACTCCACCAATCTCCCCCCCTGTTGAGCTTACATGCTGGCGGTACATCAGGGCACGAATCTCACGCTGCACAGCCCTCTGCCGGCTCCCTGCCGCTGTGGCGGCTAGCCGTTGCAATAGGTTCAACACATCAGCCATGCAGTGTTCCATCACATTGGTTCCCAGCACTATTTTCGGGTTATGATCACTGGGTTCATTCATGATCACAATCATGCCCTGGTGTTGCAGTTCAGCTTGCCCCACTGTCATAGCCACTTGTTTATACCCCACCTGGGTCAATGGAAGTCCATTAGCGGCAATCAAATTTATACTACTGTCTGGGGGCGCCAGCTCGTCTGTGGCCCAATACTGCCGATACAACGTGTACGGTATGGTGGTTACCTGTGATCCAGTGTCCAAGAGAGCCATCATCGGTATGCCGTCCACAGTCACGGGGATGATAGGGCGGGCCCCGACATATCGGTCTCGCCAGTCCGGGGGGCCACGGTGTTCTACTCCTGAGGATTGGCCCGGGGCCCCAGGGGTTGCTCGTTTAACGGGCACTGTCGGTAAACATGGCCCGGCTTACGACACTTGTAGCAGATTGGGGGTCTGCTCCGCGGGTTGTTAGCGCTCCTCCGCTGCATCCAGGGAACATCTTCGGGACTGTCAGCAAGCTGTATCTGCGCTGGAGGCGGAGATCTGGTCGGAGGTTGTAGCGCAGCAAGGATCTTGGCAAGGTCCCCGCCCAGGCGACGGACCTGGGCTGCCAGTTCTTCCACGGTGCTGCTCGGGGCTGCAGGTATTAAGGAGGTTGGTCTGGCTGAGGCCGCCGCAACGGGAGCTGTCTCGACGGGCCACGGGATGGGTTCCAGAACTTCAGCAGCTGGGGGCTGTAGTGCTTTGATAGCCCGCTCCTTTAACACAGCAAAGTCCACATCAGGGTGTTCCAGGGCCCACAGCCGGAGTTGTTTACGATCCTCAGGGGACCTCATCCCCTGCGCAAATTGCTCCACTAACATCTTGTTGCTATCCGCCTCATTAATAGAGTTCACCCGCTTCAGCGTGCGGAGGGCGGCCTGCAGACGTAGAGCATAGTCCCGAATGCTATCTCCAGCTCGTTGCCGGCACTGGTAAAACTGCATCCTCAGCTCAGCTTCAGTCCGGGTCTCGAAGGCAGCCTGTAGCTTCTCGAAGATGGTGGCTACAGAGAGCCGGTCCCCCTCGGTCCAGGTCTCCGCTTCCTGCTCCGCCGCGCCGGTTAGCTGGCCTAGCACTATCGCTGCTCGTTGCTTATCGGTCAGGGGGTACAGCTCTAGCAACGGGTTAAGCTTTTTCCGGAAGGCCGGTAGGGCATCCGGTTTCCCGTCATACTGCGGTAGCCAGGCAGCTCCGGGCGCATAGGGCAAGGAAAACGGCATGACCGGAGAAAGCGCGGGGGCCGCGGCACCTCCCGCCGGTACGACCGGGACCTGGGCAGGCCCATTCCCATCCGCGGGTGCCGCTGCGGCTGCGACCACCGCTCCTCCAGCGGCTCCGTCGGGCGCAGACATCTTGTTTCCGTCCCCCTTAGCTCTTTCCGGCCCCTCCTCTCTCGGGGCGGGGTTTTGGCCTTCGCGCCTCTACTGCTCGAGAAGACGCTCGAGCGGGAACTTTTCGCGCCAAAGATGGCGGCTTCTGAAATTTTTCTGCCGGATGCCTCCGGCGGTAACAAGGCGCACCTCTACCTGATGGCAGAGCGGTAAGATCCTGTTCGTGACGCCAAGTTGTCGCGGGCGGGGAGGAGGGTGTCAGCACACCGCGCTCACCCCTTCTGCTCGGGTCCGGCAGCTGCTCAGTGGTGGCTCGAGCTGTGGGCCGGATCCCAGGGTGTCTCGAGCGACACTCCTCGCCCGTGAGTGAAAGGGGGGTGTTTGTTGGGTGATGGGGATTGTTACAGTTCGTGACGCCACCCACGGTTGTGGTGATTGCACCACCGCTGCTCAGTGTGGGGGTCCCGGGGATGGTGATGCGGAGCAGCCAGGTGTTGTGTTGCCCCTCCGTGGGTAGGGGTTGATGCTCCCGGGGCCCGGTGATGAGATGTGAAGTGTAGGGCCTGGAGGGCGCAGGGACGCGGGGGCAGCGCTGTGCCTTGCGGCACTATGGTACTCACTCAGCCTGACACGGACACAGTTTGTACGGTAAACCAACGGCTGGTAGGACGGTCCCACAGACGGCTGCACCTGCACTCCCGGTAGGTGACGGTGACGTTACTCTCCTTTGCACCTATGTTGTCTGATGGTAGCGGTGGATTCCCTCCGGTTACCCGCTCCCCGGCTGCAATCTGGGCCGGAGGAGCTCTACACTTTGCCCGCAGGCGCTGGCCCTGGGGAAACTGGTGCCCTGGCGGTGGCGGTGTCTCCCCGGTAATGGTCGGGCTGTTGCCTTCACTCGTGACTTGGTTGCTGGGGGAGCTGCGTCCCCGTCACTGACGGATTTGGCAAATCTGGCGACTCCTAGCCTTGCCGGGGTCCGAGAGGCCCCTGCCCTGGTGCTGACTGTCCTTCGGAACACTGCTCCAGACCACCGGGCACACAGCCAACGGGGTCCTTCCAGGAACTTCCAAACGGTCCCCCTCCAAACAGTCACCGCCGTCGCTGACCTTGCTGTTCTAGCCCTACACAAAGCTGGGCTCTCAGGCTTTTCTTTCCTTCTCTGTTACTTTACTTGCTTCTCTCCTTTTCCACTTTGCTTTCCTTTACTTTCACTTCTTAACTCCTCCACTGTAGCTCCTCACTCCTGCTCCTCCCTGAGCTATCTGCCTGGTTACTTCCTGCCTCCAGTGTTGTGAGCTCCTCGGTGGGCGGAGCCAACCGCCTGGCCCACCCCCTGGTGTGCATCATCAACCTCCTGGAGCAAGGCAACAAGGATTTCTGGTTAGCAGGTGTGCCTACCTGGAGTGTGGGGTGTGGTGGTGTTGTGACCTGTGTCCCCTGGCTTGCCCAGGGCGACACAGGACCACAGGAGAAAGATTCTCAACAGAGAATCTTTTTGGATTTTCAAGTAAAGGCCCCGTCACACTAAGCAACATCGCTGGCAACATCGCTGCTAACGAACAACTTTTGTGACGTTGCTAGCGATGTTGCTGTGTGTGACATCCAGCAACAACCTGGCCCCTGCTGTGAGGTCGTTGGTTGTTGCTGAATGTCCTGGGCCATTTTTTAGTTGTTGCTGTCCTGCTGTGAAGCACAGATCGCTGTGTGTGACAGCGAGACAGCAACAACTAAATGTGCAGGCAGCAGGAGCCGGCTTCTGCGGAGGCTGGTAACCAATGTAAACATCGGGTAACCAAGAAGCCCTGTCCTTGGTTACCTGATATTTACCTTTGTTACCAGCCTCCGCCGCTCTCACTGTCAGTGCCGGCTCCTGCTCTGTGCACATGTAGCTGCAGGACACATCGGGTAATTAACCCGATGTGTGCTGTAACTAGGAGAGCAGGGAGCCAGCGCTAAGCATTGTGCGCTGCTCCCTGCTCTGTGCACATTTAGCTGCAGTACACATCGGGTAATTAACCCGATGTGTGCTGTAGCTAGGAGAGCAGGGAGCCAGCGCTAAGAGGTGTGCGCTGCTCCCTGCTCTCTGCACGTGTAGCTCCGTGCGCTGGTAACCAAGGTAAATATCGGGTTGGTTACCCGATATTTACCTTAGTTACCAAGCGCAGCATCTTCCACGCGGCGCTGGGGGCTGGTCACTTGTTGCTGGGGAGCTCACCAGCAACTCGTGTAGCCACGCTCCAGCGATCCCTGCCAGGTCAGGTTGCTGGTGGGATCGCTGGAGCGTCGCAGTGTGACATCTCACCAGCAACCTCCTAGCAACTTACCAGCGATCCCTATCGTTGTTGGGATCGCTGGTAAGTTGCTTAGTGTGACTGGACCTTTAGGCACTAGAATTCCACACTGCATGAACACCAGGAAGGATCTTATAATACAGTATATGTAATCGTTTCTTTATCAGGTATTCATTATATTTCCGGTTACCTCCTTCCTGTACTTGAGAGCGAATATGGATTCTATCTATTTAAAATGGGGGTCTTGCTATATATTTGTGCCAATTTTCCTAACATTTGGTTTTATGGCCACCTTATTATATATGGCGTGTTTCTATATGTGTTTTTATATAGATATATTTCTCTGCTGTTATCTTTATACTAGGAGAGTTTTTCTCATTTTAACATCAGTAAATTTATATATGCCCACTTAATGTCATGTAGGAATCATTTTCCATAGCAATTAATATGGCTTCTTTGATTATATTTGTTATTATTTTTTAATTTTATCATTGTTTTTACTATGCATTGTTTCTGTGGTTTTAAAGTCCATTTTTTTGTCTCTGTTACACACATCACATTCTATGTTGCTCACACAACATTTGGAGGGGTGTGTTTATTTAACTAATTAATCCAACCTGTTTCATGACATGTGGTGCATTTAAATAACCTCTTTAAGGAGACTTTTGCGCATTCCATGATTAAGACCTTAATACGTTGAAACACGTAGGAAATAACTTCTGTCCTGCTCCTAGGTGCCTCTTGTGTGTCCACTTTTGAATGTTTTAATGGATACAATAAAGTTTTTTACTTTTTAACGCTTCCAAATTCTCCTTGAGTTGCTGGATCCCTCTGTTCTATTTTGCTGTTTCCGCCCGGGTCAGGGCGTTTTCCGTGCGTCGGTGGTGGATTCTGGAAAGAAGAAGGGTGAGCTGGAGTATTTCCTCACATTTTCCTATGAAAATAGTTGGACTTAACAAGAGTTGAGCGCGGTTCGCGGTTCTCCAGTTCGCAGTTCGAGTGATTTTGGGGGCTGTTCTAGATCGAACTAGAACTCGAGCTTTTTGCTAAAGCTTGATAGTTCTAGTTACGTTCGAGAACGGTTCTAGCAGCAAAAAGCAGGGATTTTTACAGCTACAGTGTGCAGGGAGCCATCGCTGGCAGCCTGCCAGAAGCTGGTAACAAAGATAAACAACGGGTATCCAAGCAAAGCGCTTTGGTTAGTAACCCGATATTTATCCTAGTTACGTGAAGGAAGCCCACACTTCCCCGCTCAGCTCACTCCGCCCCCTCCTGCACGCGGCATGTACACACACACACACACTCACCTGTCCCCAGCCAAGCAGTCCACGACACTGACGTCCTTAGCGCCACATGACCATGCTAGGCTCCACCCACTTCGCACTCCGCCGCCAGCACACATGGCTCCGCCCACCTGGCACTTTGCACACATGGTCCCGCTAGGCTCCGCCCACCTGTCACTCTGCACACATGGTACCGCTAGGCTCCGCCCACCTGTCACTCTGCACACATGGTACCGCTTGGCTCCGCCCACCTGTCACTCTGCACACATTACCCCACTAGGCTCCGCCCACCTGTCACTCTGCACACATGGTCCCGCTAGGCTCCGCCCACCTGTCACTCTGCACACATTACCCCGCTAGGCTCTGCCCACCTGTCACTCTGCACACATTACCCCACTAGGCTCTGCCCACCTGTCACTCTGCACACATGGTCCCGGTATGCTCCGCCCACCTGGCACTCTGCACACATTGTCCCGCTAGGCTCTGCCCACCTGTCACTCTGCACACATTACCCCGCTAGGCTCCGCCCACCTGTCACTCTACACACATGGTCCCTCTAGGCTCCACCCACCTGACACTCTGCACACATTACCCCACAAGGCTCCGCCCACCTGTCACTCTGCACACATGGTCCCGCTAGGCGCCACCCACCTGACACTCTGCACACATTACCCCACTAGGCTCCGCCCACCTGTCACTCTGCACACATTGCCTCGCTAGGCTCCGCCCACCTGTCACTCTGCACACATTACCCCGTTAGGCTCCGCCCACCTGGCACTCTGCACACATTTCCCCGCTAGGATCCGCCCACCTGGCACTCTGCACACATGGTGCCGCTCGGCTTACCTGCGGTGATGAAGTCCCGACCTCAGCGCTGTCACTGTCCTCCATGGCCGCCGCTTGTCACATCACCTTCTCTCGCTTCCGACCCGAGACTGACTAGCGGTGACGTCACGGGCCGCTCGCGATACTTGGCTGTGAAGATGATTGAAGTCAGTCTGCAGGAGATCAGCGCAGGTAATGTACCTCGCTGACAGCAGCACTTGTCATCCCCTGCAGTGACCTGGGCTGACCCATTGATGTTAGCTCAGGTCACTGCATTGCTCTCCCAGCCAATGGGGAACATCCTGCTCTTCATTGACTGGGACAGTGTGGATCGTCATGGCAACCCCTTGGATTACACCAGACCTGGATTTGTTTTTCTTTCTAATAAATTGGTTAAAGAGGGAATGTATTGGGGAGTGTTTTTTCAAATAAAAATGTGTTTGTCGTTTATTTTTTTTTATTACTTACTGGGTTGGTGATGTCCGGTATCTGATAGACGCCTGACCTCACCAACCCCAGGTCTTGGTGCCAGTTGACATTACACATCTGGTATTAACCCCATATATTACCCCGTTTGCCACCGCACCAGGGCACGGAATGAGCTGGGGCGAAGCACCAGGATTGGCGCATCTAATGGATGCCCCACTTCTGGGGCGGCTGCGGCCTGCTATTTTTAGGCTGGGGAGAGTCCAATAACCATGGACCTCCCTAGTCTGAGAATATCAGACCCCAGCTGTCTGCTTTACCTTGGCTGGTGATCCAATTTTGGGGGGACCCCTACGTGTTTTTTTTTTTTAACTATTTATTTAATTTAAAATAACAGCGTGGGGTGCCCTCAGTTTTGGATTACCAGCCAAGGTGAGGCTGCCAGCTGTGGTCTGCAGGCTGTAGCCGTCTGCTTTACCCTAGCTGGCTACAAAAATAGGGGGAACCCTACGTCATTTTTTTTTTCATTTTTTTGGCTAAATACAAAGCTAAGCACCCCTTAGTGCCACATAAAAGGCACCAAAGGGTGCAAAATTACAAAATGCAGGAGAATGGGACATTATGTGTCTTTCTGCCATTATAATGACAGAAAAGACTGATATGAAGTGTACAAGCAAAAGAAAATCACCAGAGCGCTCTACGCTGTGAAAAGCAGTAGAAAATGTGGCACTGGAGTGAACATGTGACCGCCTCATGTAGGATGAAGCTATGGATCCTGGGTAAATTTATGTATTTTCCCTCCTTCAGTTTTTTTGCAGTACACAAAAAAAACGGAAGGCACACGGATGACAAACAGATGACATACATACCGTCTATGGAACGAAAACGGATGCCACATGGATGCACCCGTGAAAAAAAACGGACTGTTTTTTGCAGACCACAAAAATGGATCGGTCGTATGAATGTAGCCTTATTCTGGTCTGCCGTTTATAAACAGCAGGCAGAAATAAGTGAATAGCGCCCCCCAGCGTCAGAAAATCTCCGGGGTTTCAGGGCTAGCTGAGACCCTGGAGATCATGATTCAGGACCGCTCACGTGATCACAGGTATACACCGTATACCGATGATCACGTTACAGTAAATTACAGCGCCGGTAAAAAATTATTTATCTCCCATCTGGCATGAACAAACATGATAAATCTCCTACCCGGTCCCCTCCGGTCCCCCGGTGTCGCCAAAGTGCCCCCCCTGATGCCCTCCCAGAAATCCAAGATGGCCGCGCGCACAGCAGCGCGCCGGCCGCATTCACCCTACTCCTCTGATTTCTGTCGCATGTGCCATGTACCAAACTCCTCCCCAGGCCCTGCCAGGTCACCCCCTATAACCCCACCGGTGTTCCCCGGTGTCCCACAGTACCTGTGCAGCGTTGATCCCCCCACGGCCCTCTCCTTCACAATAGACGCTGCCGCATGCACAGAGCGGCTATCAGCTCAGCTTCCTGTGTTCAGACACAGTGAGTGGTGGTTATGCATCTGTAAGCTAAATGGGCGGCATGGTGGCTCAGTGGTTAGCATTGCAGTCTTGCAGCGCTGAGGTCCTGGGTTCAATTTTCACCGTGGGCACCATCTGCAAGAAGTTTGTATGTTCTCCCCGTGTTTGCGTGGGTTTCCTCCCACACTTCAAAGACATACAGCGCTATGGAATTAATAACACTATATAAATGAATAAATTATTATTATTACTGCAATGCCCTGCTCATGAGGTAAGGAACATAATTGATCAGGAGAGCTATATACTACATTTCCAAATAGAGGGATTTGCTTTTATAGTTTCCCTGCTGAACGACTACCAAACATGAGAGTCCGTTATACGCCACAAGAAAACACATCTAAATAGCGAGCTCTGTTGTTAAGTATTCATTCAGCTGGATAACTGGACTTAAAGGGGTATTCCATCTCCAAGATCCTATCCCCAATATATAGTAGGTGGAATAGCAATAATATCAGCAAATACCAATATTTGGAAATGTAGAATAGTTCTCCTGATTAGGCATGCCCTTACCTCATGAGCAGGGCATTGCAGCTTTGGTAGCAACCATTACGACATGGACTCTGCTGCTGTGGACCCGGGGAGAGTGAGTGCAGATTCATTGCACCCACACTCCTCACATGAAGGGTCCGCACTCCTAGAAAATGGGGGATACGTTCCCTGAGTGTCTCCCCACCATATTCTAGACGGTCCAGAGTCGTCGTGGGACCCCTTTATTTTTTTTCTTACAATAAATTGGTGAAAGAGGAAATGTTTTGGGGACTGTTTTTTCAAATAAATTTCTTTTGTCGATTTTTTTTTTGTTAGTACTGACAGTTTATGATGTTGGGTATCTAATAGACGCCATGACATCACAAACTGCTGGGCTTGATCTTAGGTGACTTTACAGCTAGTATCAACCCAATTTATTACCCCGTTTGCCACTGCACCAGGGCACGGGATGATCTGGGGTGAAGCGCCAGGATTGGCGCATCTAGTGGATGCGCCACGTCTGGGGTGCCTGCGGCCTGCTATTTTTAGGCTGTGAAGGCCCAATAACTATGGACCTTCCCACCCTGGGAATACCAGACCACAGCTGTCCGCTTTACCTTGGCTGGTGATCCAATTTGGGGGGGACCATACTTTTTTTGTGTAATTATTAATATTTATAAAATAATTATAAAAAAAGACCCTGGGGGGACCTCCACATTGGATCCCCAACCACGGTAAAGCTGCCAGCTGTGGTTTTCAGGCTACAGCCGTCTGCTTTACACTAGCTGGCTATCAAAAATGGGGGGACCCAACGTCCTTTTTTTTTAACTATTTTTTAAATAGAAAAAATTAATGGGCTTCCCTGTATTTTGATTGCCAACCAAGGTAACGGCAGGCAGATGGGGGTGGCAACCCATAGCTGTCTGCTTTATCTGCGCTGAGAATCAAAAATACCGTGGAGCGCTACGTCATTTTTTTTAAAGATTTATTTTTACAGCACTGTGATGTCCAGCATTCAAAATACAGGGAAGCCCATTTTGTTTTTAGTTATTTAAATAAATAATTAAAAATATATATATGGGCTCCCGCTGTATTTTTTGTATTGCTAGCTAAGGGTAATCCAAGCAGCTACTGGCTGCTAACCCCCACTGCTTGGTGTTACCTTCACTGGCAATGGAAAATCCAGGGAAGCATTTTTTATTTTTTTTGCCAAAAAACTACAAAAAAAGGACGTGAGCTTCGCCATATTTTTGTATGCTAGCCAGGTATAGCAGGCAGGTGCAGCCTTCACTCCGTGAGAGATCAGTGCTGCTAGCGGTAACAGCGGTAACGCTGACAGACGCGTTACCATAGCAACAGGGCTCCGATCATGTGATTCCCGGAGCCGCGGTTAGCGGTGACGTCACCGCTAACTGCGTTGCTATGGCAACGGTGATCTCCGTTAATGACCGGCTGTGTCAGCCGGTCCCTAACGGAACGGGGAGTCGACCGTGTGCTAGAGCATGTCGCCGGTACACGGTGATACACAAATGTGCACCGTGTACCGGAGAGTGCAATGACAGGTCCTACATGACGCGTCATAGTCATGTGACCAGTCTGTAGCCAATGAGATAATAGCCACGTGACTGGTCACATGGCTATTTTGACGTCACGATACTATTTGACTATTTTGACGTCACGATTCGTCACTGCATCACTGCTGGCAGTGCTGGTTACCGGGAGGATTCAGCGATCATCGGATGGAATAGCGGCAGGAGACAGAGTGCAGTAAGTGTTCTGGCAATGTTTATTAACTGTATGTGTACATTTATAATGCGTTTTTATGTGTTTGTGATTGCCTCCCATTATATCCTATTGGTTCGAGTTCGGTTCGTCGAACGTTCGCCGAACTGAACTTGAACGAGACCTCCGTTCGACGAACCGAACTGGAGCCGAACCACGGCTGGTTCGCTCATCTCTAGACTTAACTAATTTTGGGGTGCTGAAAATGAAAATGATGCTAACATTTTGAAATTGGCTCTAGTTTTTAAGATACAGGGGTGTGTTGATATTTCTCACAGCCTTTGATACGCTAGGCATGTAAGATATCATCAGCCTTGTGTCATCAATTTTGCACCATCCAACTGACTAATGGATAGCTGCATCAATATTGCATCATCTCATCTCCAAATGACTAATCAATTGAGTCATCATTATTTCATCATCTCTAAATGACCAATGGTAGATGCCAAAGAAAGAAAGATGATGCAATCCTAATTAAACTTGAATCACACAACTCTATAAAAGGCGCATGTTCTCCCTCTATCAGTCACACAGCAATTTCAACGGTCGACTGATATCATTCAGCTATGCAGTGATGTCTTGGACTTACATTAATAATGCAGATAATTTCTGCTATATTTGTGGTGAGTAAAGTTGAGCGCGGTTCGTGTTTCGTGGTTCGCCAGTTCGAGGTTCCAGTGATTTTGGGGGGTGTTCTAGATGGAACTGGAACTCGAGCTTTTTGCTAAAAGTTCGGCAGCTCGAGTTACGTTCGAGAACGGTTCTATCAGCAAAAAGCCTAGCTAATTACTAGCTGGCTTTTCACTGTAATAGTGTGAGTCACTCTGTGATTCACACTATTATCTAAGTTAAGCGTATAGTGTGCGGTGGGGACGGGGTTTAGATCTGTGTTGCTGAGAAAATGCCGATCGCCATTTTTTTTTTTTTTCTAAGCACGCGTGTAGTGGGGCAGGCCAGCATGTCAGCCAATCCCAGACACACACACGGCTAAGTGGACTTTTTGCCAGACAAGCAAGGGCATGTGTCATAGGCTGTGAATGTCACATGTCCTTGCATTATAAATACGGCCATTTTCCCTCAGGACGCCATTATCTGCCTTATGCGTCTGGATGACAGTCACCGCTCATGCAGCTCCTGTCGCCGGTCCTGCTGTGTACCATAAACACACAGCGCTCTGCAGATTAGGGACAGAAGTTTATTTCAGCCCTTTTCAGGGCTCATTTTCTCGGGCTCAGAGCCATAGGTAACAGTCAGGTCCGTGGAAACGCTGTATACAGCTTCAGATAACAGCGTCTGTGTACCTAAGGTCAGGGAATTCCTTGCTGCATTTCACCATTAGGAGGGATAGAAAGTGAGGTTTCCTTTCCTCTACACTGACCCACAACCCGGCCACTGTACCTTCCTGCCCTTTTTTGCAAAGCCATTTTACTAGCAAAGAGTGCTGCCAGCTAGTGCCATCCACAAACTGTCTGCTAGACTACATTAGGGTCCCATTTGTGCCAAGCAAGTTCCACCACCTCTGAATTGTACCCTCATGCACATTTTTGCAGAGCCATTTTAATTGCAAAAAGTGCTGAAACTTAATGTCATCCAAAAAGTGGCAGTTGGACTCCATTAGTGTCCCACTTGTGCCAAGCAAATTCCAGCACCTCTGCATTCCACCCTCCTGCACATTTTTACTAAGCTATTTTAATAGCAAACAGTGCTGAAACTTAGTGGCATCCAAAAAGTGGCTGCTCTACTCCATTAGTGTCCCAGTTGTGCCAAGCAATTTACAGCACCTCTGCATTCCACGCTCCTGCACATTTTTACTAAGCCATTTTAATAGCAAACAGTGCTGAAACTTAGTGGCATCCAAAAAGTGGCTGCTCTACTCCATTAGTGTCCCACTGGTGCCAAGCAATTTCTAGCACCTCTGCATTCCACCCTCCTGCACATTTTTACTAAGCTATTTTAATAGCAAACACTGCTGAATCTTAGTGGCTTCCAAAAAGTGGCTGCTGTACTCCATTAGTGTCCCACTGGTGCCAAGCAATTTCTAGCACCTCTGCATTCCACACTTCTGCACATTTTTACTAAGCTATTATAATAGCAAACACTGCTGAAACTTAGTGGCATCCAAAAAGTGGCTGCTGTACTCCATTAGTGTCTCACTGGTGCCAAGCAATTTTCAGCAACTCTGCATTGTACCCTCCTGCACATTTTTAATAAGCTATTATAATAGCAAACACTGAGGAAACTTAGTGGCATACTAAGAGTGGCTGTTGGACTTCATTAGTGTCCCACTGGTGCCAAGCAATTTCCAGCACCTCTGCATTCCACCCTCAAGCTCATTTTTACTAAGCTATTATAATAGCAAACTGTGCTGCCAGTTTAAGGGCCATAGTTGCATTGTCAGGGATAGTCAGTCTTGTTTCTTCAGCTGTCAATAAAGCTAGACCACCTCTGCAATCTACACCACTTTTCAATTTTTACTACCACATTTTAAGTGGACAATCTTGTCGCTATCAAAATGAGTGGCAAAATGACAGATGCTGGTGGAAAGGGGAACAGGCGTGTTGGGAAAGGAAAAAAAGTTTTTGTTCGTGGGGAAGGTGGCAAAGCTACATTAATATCTGCTAAAGATAGGCCATCTTCCAGCAAAAGTAAGATGTCCACTACTGTCCGTGGACAATCCGATGTGCTCCCTTTTTTACGGACCCGAACAAATGTAACAAAGGTAGATGATGCACAAAAAAAGCCTATGCTTGAATGGATCTCAAGTGCTCCAACAAGTGCCCTCTCCTTCACCTCAACTACCGCATCCAAAAAAAACCAGTCCTCTGAGTTGTCATCCCAATTACACTTGCTTTCTCCCAGCTCTCAAGTCTCCATCCGCCCTGCACAGTATGGTGGAACAGAGATGGCTGAGTCTGCCTAGCTGTTCAGTCACACTATAGGCTGGGAATCAGAGGTATGCTCCCAAGCTACAGTGAGTACAGACCAGGAAATGGTCTGCAGTGATGCCCAGAACCTTTGGGACTCAGATTCAGGCCGTGATGACCACGTTTCTGAGCATAATATTGACCCTTATTCACAAACTGTAACACCTGTTGGTAGAGACAATGAGGAACATACTGATGACGATGAGACGCAGATACCAGATTGGGATGACAACTTAAATATTCGGTCAGGGCAGGAAGAGGCTAGGTCTGAAGGTGAGGGGGAGTGCAAACACAACGCTTGATGAGGAAGTTCTAGATCCCACCTACTGTCAACCCACAGTCAGGCACTCGAGGAGGTTAACAGAGGCGGTGGAGGAGGATGCAACTGACGACAAAGTTATCTTGCGCCTTCCTAGACAGAGGAGGAGTACTGGTAGGACGTCTACAACTGCATCCTCAGCCACCACTCTGGCTCTGAGCACTAGTCGGGGTGGCTCAGCAAGTCGCATGTCCTCTAAGCCTTGCCTAGCCTGGTCCTTTTTTGACCTTGCAAAGGATCGCCCAAATCATGTAATCTGTAAAGTTTGTCGGGAATCCGTAAGTTGAACAACAAGGTTGGGGATGCACAACAATAAATAATGTTTGATTAATAATGTGAGGGTGCATGAGCCCAAAAGGGGATTAATGAAAAACGAAGAAACAGGTTTGGGCTAAGAAATGCACTCCACTCACTAATATACTTACATTTTCATACAAGTTTATTTAGACAAAAAGATAAAAACATATTAAAAACAAAGTGCCATCCATCATAAATTCAGCATAAATAGAATAAGGTTGTCATGAGCAAAGTCCGTATGCAGCAATAAATAAACAATGGATACAATATCTACACCAGGCATAAACAGTCATGAAGATTATCCACATATAAAAGCCCTCAAAAAAGACATCAAGGCTGGAAATAATCTATGTCACTGGGATACGATAGGTAATTATAATTCATAGCAAATATCACCCAAAAGTATTCAGTATACAACCTGTATCAGACACCCATGCTGCCACAACCAAACGGACAAAGACATCTCATCATAATGCAAAGAAAAGTGCTGACATGATGTGGAAGTTAGTAAATCCCCACCCAACGCGTGTCGCTTGTAAAGACAAGCTTCATCAGGGAAATAAGGAGAATCTGTAAGTTGAGGCAAAAACCTCAGCAGTTTGACAACTTCTTCCATAAATCGTCACATGAATAAATATCATATGTCCCAGTGGGAAGCTCACCGTGCTGCAATGCGGCCTAGCGGAGCGGACCATTCACCGCCTGCCCCTTCCAGTACATCCGCATGCTCTTCACCTTCTAGGACTGTGGGGACAGCTGTCACACCTGGTTTTCCACGTACAACTTCCCCCACTGTAACCGCAACTGGCAGTTTGCTTGGTAGGTTGTCAGTTGGTTTGGAAGGTGAAAGAAGTGCGGGTGTACAGCTCTATCAGTCATCGACAGCCCCAACTTTGGATGAAGGCAACATCATGTCTCCGACTGCACTTTCCTTACAAACCTCCATTTTTCCAGGGACACACTACTCACCAACGTCTACACACAGCAGCCAGAATTCTGTCCCTTCAGATGTGGACAAATAAAAGGTCAATTCCTCCGACCCATGACAAAGCTAAGAGGTTGACTTTATCCCTCTGTAAGCTCTTGGCTACCGAAATGTTGCCTTTCCGCCTGGTGGGCACACAGGATTTTCGAGACGGTATGTGCGTCGCTGTGCCCCAGTACCAAATGCTCAGTCGCCACTACTTCTCTAAGAAAGGTGTGCCTGCGCTACACGAGCATGTTGCACACAACATCACCGCTTCCTTGAGAAACTCTGTGTGTGAACGGGTGCATTTCACCACCGATACTTGGACTAGTAAGCATGGAAAAGGGACGTTACATGTTGCTGACTCGGCACTGGGTAACTATGGTGATAGATGGTGAAGGTTCGGCTGCAGACGTCTTGCCGTCCCCACGACTTGTGCGTCAATTTTCTATCTGTCCAAGTTCCTCCACTGCTTCTGCCTCCTCAACCTCGTCTGGGTCCTCCACCTCCGCCCCAAGCCTGCCTGGTCAGGCCACCAGCATTGTATCTGCGCACAAGGAATCACGCACACATCATTACTATGAAGGCAGTAGAGCGCAATGGCATCAGGCAGTCTTTATCTTGAAATGTCTTGGAAATAAGAGCCACACAGCGGCTGAGTTGTGGGCAGCTCTGGAGACTGAGTTTGGTAAATGGTTGTCTTCACTAAACCTGCAGCCTGGTAAGGCCGTGTGCGACAATGCTGCAAACCTGGGTGCGGCCCTTCGCCTGGGCAAGGTGACACACGTGCCTTGTATGGCTCACGTGTTGAACCTTGTTGTCCAGCAATTCTTAACACACTATCACGGCCTAGATGGCCTTCTGCACAGGGCACGAAAACTGTCTGCTCACTTTCACCATTCAAGTGCTGCAGCTGACTGACCTGCATCGATCCAGAAGTCTTTCAGCCTGCCGGTTCATTGCCTGAAATGCGATGTGCCGACACGCTGGAATTCGACTCTCCACATGTTACAGCGACTGTGGTTGCACCACCGAGCACTGGTGCAATATGTCATGACATATAGCCTGGGCCAATGAGATGCAGAGGTGGGGAAGATCACCCTGATGGAGTGGTTTTAGATCAAGGACCTATGCACCCTTCTGCACAGTTTCAACATGGCGACGAATATGTTTAGCGCTGACAATGCCATTATCAGCATGACAATTCCACTCCTTTACATGCTGGAGCACACGCTAAACACTATTCGGAGTCAGGGGGTGGGACAACAGGAAGGGGAGGAAGTACAGGAGGATTCATATGCGCAAGGCACAACAACATCACCGAGGTCCAGACGTTCATCATCACCAAGGCGGCAGGCATGGGACCATGGGGGACAGGGATCAACAAGGTTGCATGGTAGCAGGCAAAGTGTTGAGGAAGGTGCAGGAGAACATGAAAAAATGGAGGATGAACTGTACATGGACATGGAAGACTCAGCGGATGAGGGAGACCTTGGTCAAATTTCAGCTGAAAGAGGTTGGGGGGAGATGTCAGAGGAAGAAAGAACGGTTAGCACCTCTATGCCACAAACACAGCAAGGACTTGGTCCGCATGGATGCGCAAGACAAATGAGCGCCTTCTTGCTGCACTACCTACAACATGACACTCGTATTGTCAAAATTAGAAGTGATGATGACTACTGGCTTGCCACGTTATTAGATCCCCGGTACAAGCCCAGATTTTGTGACATAATTCCAGCCATAGAAAGGGACGCACATATGCAGGAGTATCAGCAGAAGCAGTTACTCAATCTTAGCTCGGCTTTTCCACCAAACCACCATGGTGCACGGAGTGAATCTCCCAGTTGTAACTTGACAAACATGGGACTGTCTCATCATCAACAGTCTAACCGTTCCAGCACCACCGTATCTGGTGCTGGTAAGAGCAATTTTATGGAATCGTTTCATAACTTTTTTAGACCATCCTTTGCAAGGCCACCAGAGATAAGAAGTCTGACACATAGCCAACGGCTGGAGAGGATGATACAGGAAAATCTCCAAATGAACATCGATGCCATGACTTTGCATATGGAGCCTTGCTCATTTTGGGCTTCAAATCTTGAATAATGGCCTGAGCTCTCCACTTACGCCTTGGAGATCTTGTCATGTCCAGCTGCCACCAATGTCTCAGAACGTGTCTTCAATGCTGCTGGAAGTGTGCTGATAGATAAGCGCATGCGTCTGTTCACTGACAATGTGGACAGACTAACGTTATTCAAGATGAACATGTCATGGATCCGCAAGGACTTTACTACCCCTGTGTCATCCTGTGGAAAATAAAGGCTTGTGGATTTGGAATGCGCTTGATGCTAATGTACCTGTCAAGTATACAACTGGGGCACAAGTGCTGCCACTGAAGGAGGTGTCTGTGTGGCCCAATTTTTGGAAAAAAGGGAGACTCTGCTTGGAGTAACCCTTGCTGTGTTTTTAAAAAGGAGACAAGATGAACAAGTCATGGTTCAGCAAAGACTTTGCTACCTACCCCGGTGTCATCCTGGGGACAGTTAAGGATGGCGTATTTTTGAATGTGCTTGATGCAAATCTACCTGTGAAGTGTACAACTGGGGCACAAGTGCTGCCACTGAAGGGGTGTCTGTGTGGCCTAATTTTTGGAAAAAAGGGAGACTCCGCCTTGAGTAACCCTTGCTTGCAGTGTTTCTAAAAATGATCAAAGATGAACAGATCTGGGATCAGCAAAGACTTTGCTACCTACCCCGGTGTCATCCTGGGGATGGTTAAGGATGGCGTATTTTTGAATGTGCTTGATGCAAATCTACCTGTGAAGTGTACAACTGGGGCACAAGTGCTGCCACTGAAGGGGTGTCTGTGTGGCCCAATTTTTGAAAAAAAGGGAGACTCCGCTTGGAGTCACCTTGTGGTGTTTTACATGATTTTAGAAGGGCATGCCAGGCCTATATCTGTGTCTCGTCCTCTTTTTCCTCGTAACACTGTTTTGTGTTCGCATGAGAATTTGTTCTTGTCACTTTCTTATGTGTTTGTGTTGTGAGTTGTTTGTCATCTTTTGGGCATCTTTGGGGGTGTTTTCTAGGTGTTTTTATGTGTTTGTGATTGCCTCCCATTGTTTCCTATGGGGTTCGAGTGGTTCGTCGAGCAGGTTCGCCGAACCGAACTCGAACTCGACCTCCGTTCAACGAACCAAGCTCGAGCCGAACCGCGACCGGATCGCTCATCTCTAGTGGTGAGGTGAGGAGTTACAAAAGCGAAAGTTGACTCATATGGTTAAGAAAGCCTATAACATGTATTTTGGTTGCATAATAGTAAATTAGGACAAGGATTAGGATCAGTGCCTCTGTGGTGACTTAAAGGTAGTTGCCCTCGTGCTTGGTCTCCAGGTTGGTTACACAGAGTACTATTGTTTCCTATGTGAATGAGGTAGTCGAGCAAGACAAGAACAGTACAAGAAAAGAGACTAACCCCTCAGAAATGCACTGCAGCCAGGGACTAAAAATGTTCTTCATTCAACACTTGTAGAACCACAGAAAATTCTGTTACCTCCATTGCATATCAAGTTGGGTCTCATGAAGAACTTTGTAAAGGCAATGGACTAGAGATGAGCGAACCAGTCGCGGTTCTGCTCGAGCTTGGTTTGCCGAATGGAGGTCGCGTTCGAGTTCGGTTCGGGGAACTACTCGAACCCGATAGGAAACAATGAGAGGCAATCACAAACACATAAAAACACCTAGAAAACACCCTCAAAGGTGTCCAAAAGGTGACAAACAACTCACAACACAACACAAACACATGGGAAAGTGACAAGGACATATACTCATGCGAAAACAAAAGAGCTGGACAAGGAAAAACAGATATATGAGTATATGCAAGGGAACATCAATGCCATTATTGTGCCTTGCTCATTTTAGGCTTCCAATTTGGATAAATTGCCTGAGCTCGCCACATACGCCTTGGGGATCTTGTCATGTCCCGCAGCCAGCGTTCTCTCGGAACCTGTCTTCAGTGCTGCTGGGAATGTGCTGACAGATAAGCACACGCGTCTGTCCACTAATAATGAGAACATTCTAACGTTCACCAAGATGAGGAAGTCATGGATCACAGAGGACTTTTCTTCCCCTGGGTCAATCAGGGGAGGCGAAAGGCACGTAATTTTGAGAGTGGTGGTTGGAGTCCCCTTGCTGTGTTTAAATGAACCAAGATGAACAAGTCATGGCTCTCAGAGGACTTTTCTTCCCCTGGGTCATCCAGGGGAGGGAAAGGCATGTGTATTTTTGAGAGTGCTTCATGCAAAGCATCTTTTTCATCTTGAAAATGGGGGTCAACTGATAACAGTCAAGTGGTGTGTGTGTGGACCAATTAGTGGAAACGAGGGAGACTGTGGTTGGAGTCCCCTCGCTGTGTTTTACATGCTTTCAGAAGGGCATGACATGGCTCAGAGGTTGACTTTCAGCATCTGCAAACTGTTGGCTACCGAAATGTTGCCTTTCCAACCTTTTTAACCAAGGATTTTCGAGACCTTATGCCCATTGCAGTGCCCCAAGAGCCGATGCCCAGGCGCCACTCCTTCTCCAACAAAGGCGTGCCCGTGCTACACCAGCATGTCGCACTAAACATTACCGCTTATTAGAGAAACTGTGTGTGACAGGGTGCATTTCACCACAGATACTTGGCCCAGTAAGCATGGACAGGGGCGTTACATGTTGCTGACTGGGCAGTGGGTTACTATGGGGAGAGATGTGTCAATCTTCCTCTGTATGTAGAAGTTAATACACTGCTTCTGCCTCCTCAACGTCGTCTGGGTCCTCCACCTCGGCCCCAACCCTGTGTGGTCAGGCCACCCTTCCTTGTAACTGCACACAAGGAATCCCACACACCTCCTTACTATGCTGGCAGCAGAGCTCAATGCCATCGGGCGGTCAAATGTTTACTTTGAAATGTATGGGAAATGTGAGTAACCCCGCTGAGTAGTTGTGGATGGTTAGCTCTGGAGACCGAGTTTCATCAATGGCTGTCTCCACTCAACCAGCAGCCAGGGAAGGTCTGGTGCAACAATGATGCAAACATGGGTGCGGCCCTTCGCCGTGACAATGTGACACACGTGCCTTGTGTGGCTCACGTGTTGATCCTGGTTGTCCAGCAATTTTTAAAGCACTATCCTGGCCTACATGGCCTTCTGCAGAGAGCACGGTGTAACGCCTTCCTTGATCCACACACTCAGATGGGCTGTAAAGGATAGGCTAGAGGGAAGCCACTCACCAAGCAGAACTCCAGAACCCTGAAACCCTTTAACCCCTACACAGGGATTTGGAATTACACAGGGCCCAAGTTAATTAATACCTGTGGAAGGCTGCAGTTCCAGAGACTAGTAGTCATGCAGGGTCAAAACATTAATTGAGGAAGAGGAACAGAACGGGACGGCCAGGAATTAATCAGAAAACAAGAAGAGGTGAAATGCGGATCGGCCAACGAGGTTCATAAACAGCAAGTAGGAAAAGTAGTCAGGTAACAAGCACACAAAATCATAAAACTGAACTGGGGGTAACAGTAACAAGAGGTTCATAGCTTTGTCTGGCAGTGGTCTGCAGACAGGATGGGCCTAAAAACGGGTGTGGTGTCTTACCATTGGTTGTAGCTGAATGATGGTACTTCATCTGTGAGATACCCACCACCTACATTCAGCCTGTGGTTCTGCATCGGTCAAGGTAACGCAGCCCAGTGGGTGAGCATAACCTGCGTTCACCTGCGCCGCTGGCAACACTATGCACGAAAGGAACACGTTGTCACCTGGCGACTGGAGTACAAATTGATTGAGTGGACTCCGGTGGTGACTTTACAGCCGTGTGCGGCAATGATGCAAACCTGGCTGCGGGCCTTCATCAGGGCAATGTGACACACGTGCCTTGTATGGCTCACGTGTTGAATCTGATTCTCCAGTAATTTTTAAACCACCATCCCGGCCTACATGGCCTTGTGCAGCGGGCACACTCGCTATGTGCTCACTTTCATAGTTCGCACCCAGCAGCTCAACAACTGTCATCGCTCCAGAAGTCTTTTGGTCTGGCGGTTCAATGCCTGAAATGCGATGTGCCGACATGCAGGAATTTGAATCTGCACATGTTGCAGCGTCTGTGGCAGCACCGCCGAGCCCTGCTGAAATACATTATGACGTATACCCTGGGCTAACTTGATCCAGAGGTGGTGCAGATCACGCTGCTGGAGTGCTGTCAGATCAAGGACCTATGCACCCTTCTACACAGTTTACA
This sequence comes from Anomaloglossus baeobatrachus, assembly GCF_048569485.1. Lineage (NCBI taxonomy): Eukaryota > Metazoa > Chordata > Amphibia > Anura > Aromobatidae > Anomaloglossus > Anomaloglossus baeobatrachus. The sequence goes on from NC_134359.1 coordinate 157,513,125, forward strand.
AATGTCGATGAAGATGTTTAGCACTTGCGATGCCATTCTCATTATGACAATTCTGGTCATCTACATGATGGAGCACACTGTGAGTGTTATTCGGAGTCAGGTGTTGGGACAAGAGGAAGGGGAGGAAGTACAGGAGGAGTCATGTGCGGAAGGGATAATAAGATCTCCAAGGTCCAGATGGTCAGCGGCACCTAGGCGGCAGTCATGGGACGGTGGGGGAGAGGGATTAACAAGGGCGCATAGAATCAGCAAAATTGTTGAGGAAGGTGCAGGAGCCCATGAAGAAATGGAGGACGAACTGGTGATGGGCATGGAAGACTCTGCAGATGAGTGAGAGCTTGCTCACATTTCGGTTGTGCGAGGTTGGGGGGAGAGGGCAGAGGAAGGAGGCACGATTCTCACCTCTCCGCCACCAACACAGTAAGGACTTGGTCCTCCTGGATGCACAAGACACATGAGCGCCTTCTTGCTGCACTACCTACAACATGACACTTGGATTGTATGAATTTGAAGTAATGCTGACTGCTGGGTTGCCACACTGTTAGATCCCCGGTACAACACAAAATTTTGAGAAATAATTCCGGCCATAAAAAAGGACGCACATATGCAGGAGTATCAGCAGAAGGTGATACGCAATCTTAGATTTTCTTTTCCACTAAATACCTGTGCTGCACAGAGTGAATCTCAACGCTATGTCATGGATAGGAGGAAATGGTCTTTTACTTGTCCACATCTGAGAAACCGAGGGCTGGCTGCTGTGCTGAGATGGCATTGAGTACGGTGTCCCTGCAGAGTTGCACTTTTGGGCATATACAAAATGAGTTGAAAAAGGACAGATGCTGGTGGAAAGGGGAACAGGTGTGTTGGAAAGCGTAAAAAAGTTTGTGTCCGTGGGTTTGGTGGTTAAGCAACAGTAAAGCCTGCTTTACACGTTGCAATTTCGCATACGATATCGTATGCAATTTTTAACACCCCCATCGTATGTGCAGCACGTTCAATTTGTTGAACGTGCCGCACAAAAGATTAACCCCCGTCACACATACTTACCTTCCATACGACCTCACTGTGGGCGACGAACGTCCACTTCCTGGAGTGGGAGGGACGTTTGGCGTCACATCGTCGTCACACGACAGCCGGCCAATAGAAGCGGAGGGGCGGAGCTAAGCGGGACGTAAACATCCCGCCCACCTCCTTCCTTCCGCATTGTGGGCCGGGAGCCGCAGGAGGCAGTTGAGATCTGTTCATCGTTCCCGGGGTGTCACACACTGCGATGTGCGCTACCCCGGGTACGAAGAACAATCTGACGTTCAATTCGTCAGGAATAAACGACGTGCATGAGATGAACGGTTTTTCGTTCAATCGCAATTTTACGTCACTGTCACACGCTACAACATACCTTATGATGCTGGATGTGCGTCACTTACGACGTGACCCCGCCGACACATCGTAAGATGTCTTGTAGCGTGTAAAGCAGGCTTAACATTTGCTGAAGAAACAACCTCTTTAATGGTGGGAATGGCAGATTTGGATAAGGTGGTATATACTATGTTACCTCTATATAAAAAAATTAAGAAGAAAAGAAAGAGAAAGGTATATATCCCCATCGCCAGTCGGTGTCCACCGTGCTCCCAGATGGAAAAGGAGATGCTGGCAACTGGAAGGTTAGGTGGAGGATACAGAGCTGAGTGGCTATGAAACTAATAGTAGCCTGAACCAAGTTAGACGCCACTCGAATCTGGAGACTGGGAGCCCTGTTGGCGTCACAGGGTCCACACGCCCACCCAGCCCAGGAACTCCCTGTTAACAACACAGGGGCCATTGGGTACGCTGTCCGTGTGCGTAGGGGCCACACCTGTGGACAGCAGGCGCATCAGCAGCAGTAGGCCTGTTAATGCCACTGGGCTGCACTAGCAGTTTTGGTAGGACAGGAGCTGGTCTTAACCGTTCTGCGTTACCAACTGTGGTGGCGGCCTGCACCGTCGCCCTATCCCTGCCTACCTCTGGCTTAAAGCCGCAATAGGTTCAGCACATGTAGGTGTGCTTTCAGAGCATAATAGAAGACTCCGCACCTCCTTGTTGGCTCCAGCCCCTTTTATAACTAAAGCAGAGTGACACGTCATGAGTGGCATAACTAGCGTCCTATTCAGAACCGCCACTTCAATGATGACCTCATGGCTGCCACGACCCAAACACCTCACCAGTCATCGTCTGACCAACAATAATGAGGTGACAAGTCATAGGGGCGGGCCTCTGCAAGCCAGTTGGGAGTGGCCTGGCTACATCGTCAGGACACCTGATGCCCTGTTGTCTATATGGGACCCCCACATCAGGGGCAGGGCCAAAGACTTCATTACCGGACCTAGCCTCTGATGCATTAACTGCCTGTGCATGCTCAATAGCATGAAATACAGTCTCCAAAAAAAGACTATCAGTTTCAGCATGCTGTCTAGGCACAACACAGGACTTAGACCCGGCCAGAAGTCCAAGTACCCGTGCAAAGAGGCTTTTCGCACTAAGTGTGGGAGCATGCGCTGTAGCCCGAAATGAAGACTAAAGCCTGCTTTACACGTTATGATTAAGCATACGATATCGTATGCGATCATAACCGCAACCATCGTATGTGTGGCACGTTCAATTTGTGGAACGTGTCGCACAATCGAGTAACCCCCCGTCACATGATAAGGGGGTTACATACAGAATACATATACAAGTAAAAATAGACAGACTGGTACAGAGGGAAGAGGGCCCTGCACTTGTGGGATTACATTCTAAAGGATTTTTGGGAGGAGACAGTAGGTGTGGTGTAGGTTGGGTGTCAGGTACGCAAGGTGGTGGTGTCATTGAAGGTTATAGTCATTTATGAACAGATGAGTTTTCAGATTCCGTTTGAAGCTTGCGGGTGTAGCAAATAATCTGACGTGTTGAGGGAGCGTGTTCCAGGACACAGGGGAAATGATCTGCACAGATGGCCAGAAGCTTTGGGAGTCGGATCCAAGCCCCGATGAAGAAGTGCTGAGCCTAATCTACACCCTCATTTCCAAACAGTAAATCCTCCTGGTGGAGACAATGGGGAACATGATGAGGAGACACAGATACCTGATTGGAACGACAACTTTACTATTCAGTCAGGGCAGGAAGAGGTTGTCTCGGAGGACTCAGGACGAGGGGAATGAAAACACACAGGGTGATTGATGACGTTGGAGACCACACTTACAGTCAAACCAAAGTCAGCCAGTCGATGAGGTCAGCAGAAGAGGTGGAGGAGGATGCTATTGACGACGAGGTTACGTTGCGTCTTCCTTGCCAGAGACAAAGTACTGGACGCACGTCAACAACTGAATCCTGGGCCACAACTTTGCCTCTGAGCAGAAGTCGTGTTGGCTATGCAGGTTGCATGGGCTGTAAGCCTTGCCTAGCCTGGGACTTTTTGGACATCGTAAAGGATCACCCAAGTCATGGAATCTGTAAGATTTGTCAAAAATATCTAAGTAGAAGGCAAAAACTCACACCTTTGAGTACTTCCTCCATGAAGTGTCACATGGATATGAATTGATAGCGTGAAGGTATATTGCTCAGCTTTAGCCACTGTCAATGCAACATGCTTATTTGCCGTTCATTGCATGCATTGTTGCAGACTACACACAAGGGGCAGCTGTTTTTTTGGATCTGCCTTTTTCTGTTTGGTCACTATAGCAAAAGCAAATTGGTCTTCGGGTGTGGACTTGGAGATGCTGTCTATGAACAGAAGGAAAAGCTAAAGGTGTGTGTTACAGCAAGGAGCCACCGCGGAAACACTTTGTTCAATTGTGAGGGTAGTCGTGTTGTACTTTGATGAGGAGCACCGTAGCGCCAGTGAGCAGCATCCTGTGCCACAGACAGACATTCTTCCGGTGCTGTCTATACTGTTTACCGTGAGAGGAGCGTAAAGTCTGTATTTCTGGCAACTGGACATCACAGTACCCGGGTACGGTAGGCTGTGCCCAGCCAGTAATGCGTGCACGCAACACTTTGTTTTATTAGCAAAACACATATCTGTTTTGGTTAGGCCGACTATATAGACAAAAATACTTGCTTCCTCTGCACTGTAAAATTGTCACGTACAGTTTAAATCATAGAGGGACAGCTACATATGTTTGCATTGACTGTTGCTTTTCAAGATTTCCATGACTGTGTTGCAGAGCTGTGTGGTTTGCATTCACACTGTTATCATCTGCCTTATCTGTGAGGCTTCAGCTAACAAGGGTATTCAGGGGGGTAATGTGTTTTGTCTATGCTTAGGTAGATAACTTGGAAGCTATTGTGATGCGCCACTGGTAAGTCGTGTTCGCACACACACACACACATGCACAAACACACAATTACTGCTGCTACGCAGAGGAATTAGCAGGTAGTAGGCAACAGAATAGATTGTTCTATTATTTCAATTTTATGCATGGTTCTTATTGTTTGTTTTGGGAAAGTTAAACAATCATTTATCAACCCAACTGCCTAGAGTCCTTTTCCTGTTGCGTGGTTTTGCTGCATACTGGGGAGCCCACCCTGTACACGACTTAAAATGAAGCATAAGTCGCAATAGGAATTTCACTGTGCAAAAATGCGGCCCAGCGTGCCTGTGCAACCACCGCCTGCCCCATCAAGTGCTCTTCATCCTCTGTGACTGTGGGAACAGCAGTCACACATGCTTTTTCACACTGAACTTCCACCACTTTACCCGTAAGCGGGAGTGTGATTAGCAGGTCGTCACTTGTTTTGGAACTGGAAACAGATGGTATTGTTGAGCTGTCAAACATCGAGAGAACCACCATTGGATGAAGGCAACATTATATCCACGCCTGCACCTTCGTCACAGATTGGCTGGACTACCTGCAGTTAATAATTGCGTTCCAGGAAAAGGAGTGAAGAATGCACAGGTGTTGTACCTTGCTTGGCAGCAAAGGAACACTAACGTAGTATCCCAGACAATTGTTGTATGCCCCTAAATGTGTCAGCACTTTTGTAAATTAAAATTGCGTACCACAAATGGAAAGGAGTGTAGAATGCACATGTGTTGTACCTTGCTTGGCAGCAAAGGAACACTAACTTAGTATTCCAGACAATTTTAGGATGGCAGAAAAAGAGTCAGCTCTTTGGGCAAATTAAATAGCATGACAAAAGTAGGCAGGTGGGTACAGTGGTCGTGTTCTGTGGGTACCAGGACAGTAAAGGAAGCCTCACTTTCTATCCCTCCTAATGATCAAATGCAGCAAGGAATTCCCTGAGTTTGCCATAAAATTAGCATAGCAAAATGTGCAGGAGGGTGTAATGCAGAGGTGCTGGAAATTGCTTGGCACCAGTGGGACACTAATGGAGTCCAACAGCCTCTTTTTTGGATGCACCTAATTTTCAGCAGTTTTTGCTATTATAATAGCTTAGTAAAAATGAGCAGGAGGGTGTAATGCAGAGGTGCTGGAAATTGCTTGGCACCAGTGGGACACTAATGAAGTACAACAGCCACTTTTTGGATGCACCTAATTTTCAGCAGTTTTTGCTATTATAATAGCTTAGTAAAAATGAGCAGGAGGGTGTAATGCAGAGGTGCTGGAAATTGCTTGGCACAAGTGGGACACTAATGGAGTCCAACAGCCACTTTTTGGATGCACCTAATTTTCAGCAGTTTTTGCTATTATAATAGCTTAGTAAAAATGAGCAGGAGGGTGTAATGCAGAGATGCTGGAAATTGCTTGGCACCAGTGGGACACTAATGGAGTCCAACTGCCACTTTTGGATGACACTAATTTTCAGCAGTGTTTGCTATTATAACAGCTTAGTAAAAATGAGCAGGAGGGTGTAATGCAGAGGTGCTGGAAATTGCTTGGCACCAGTGGGACACTAATGGAGTCCAACTGCCACTTTTTGAATGTCATTAAGTTTCAGCAGTGTTTGCTATTATAATAGCTTAGTAAAAATGAGCAGGAGGGTGTAATACAGAGGTGCTGGAAATTGCTTGGCACCAGTGGCACAATAATGGAGTACAACAGCCACTTTTTGGATGCCACTAATTTTCAGCAGTTTTTGCTATTATAATAACTTAGTAAAAATGAGCAGGAGGGTGTAATGCAGAGGTGCTGGAAATTGCTTGGCACCAGTGGGGCACTAATGGAGTACAACAGCCACTTTTTGGATGACACTAACTGGCAGCAATCTTTTCATTTAAAATGGCTTTGCAAAAATGTGCAGGAGGGGAGAATGAACAGGTGGTGGGACTTGCTTGGCACTAGTGGCACAATAATGGAGTACAACAGCCACTTTTTGGATGCCACTAACTATCAGCACTCTTTTCAATTAAAATGGCTTTGCAAAAAAATGCAGGAGGGGAGAATGCAGAGGTGGTGGGACTTGCTTGGCACAAGTGGCATAATAATGGAGTACAACAGCCACTTTTTGGATTCCACTAACTGGCAGCACTCTTTTCAATTTAAATGGCTTTGTAAAAATGTGCAGGAGGGTACAGTGGCCGGGTTATGGGTCAGTGTAGAGGAAAGGGAGCCTCACTTTCTTTCCCTCCTAATGGTGAAATGCAGCAAGGAATTCCCTGAGCATAGCTACACGGACACTGTTACCTGAAGCTGTATACAGCGTTTCCACGGATCTGACTGTCACCTATGGCTCTGAGCCAGCTGTAATTAGCCCTGAAAAGGGCTGAAATAAACTTCTGTCCCTAATCAGTAGAGCGCTGTGTGTATAGCGTACACAGCAGGACCGGCGACAGGAGCTGCGTGAGTGGTGACTGACACCCAGACGCAGAAGGCAGATAATGGCATCCTGAGGGAAAATGTCCGTATTTATAATGCAAGGACATGTGACATGGACATCCTATGACACATGCCCTTGCTTGTCTGGCAAAAAGTCCACTTAGCCGTGTGTGTGTCTAGGATTGGCTGACATGCTGGCCCGCCCCACTACACGCAGCACTGATGTAAACGCGCCGCCCCCGCACACTATGCACTGAAATTAGATAATAGTGTGAATCACAGAGTGACTCACACTATTACAGTGAAAAGCCAGCTAGTAATTAGCTAGGCTTTTTGCTGATAGAACTGTTCTCGAACGTATCTCGAGCTGCCGAACTTTTAGCAAAAAGCTTGAGTTCTAGTTCTATCTAGAACACCCCCCAAAATCACTTGAACCGCGACTTGGAGAACCATGAACCACGAACCGAGCTCAACTCTACAATGGACACAAATGCAGAAGCATTCGAGTATCTCATTTGTAAATTTCAGAGGTTGAATGAAGCAAAGATAAAGGAAGGAGTCTTCATTGGGTCAGACTTGTGTGCTTTTGCAAGATGAGGATTTTCACTGTTTACTGCGTAGCAAGGCAAAGGCTGCATGGGTAGCATTCCTGTTAGTGGTAACAAATTTCCTTGGAAACACAAAGTCAGACAACTATAAAGTGCTGGTGGAAAATCTTCTTCAGGCATATAATAATTTTGGCCGCAACATGTCATTAAAGACTACTGTTGGACAATCACCAGAGATATAATCCAATGCATGAATACAAAAGACAAGTAAAAAGAGGCCGAGTATCCAGTGACTAAGGACACATTTTGCACTGTGCAATAATGTATATTATTAATTAAAATGATAATTATTTAAAGTGTTTAGACATGTGAATGTATTAATTATATAGTAGATTTAAATACACTTGAGTTTCCTCTGAATACATCTAATAAAATGTGTATGACAATATATGTGCAGTTTTATATTTGTAGAAGTAATAACTACATGTTATAATTATTTATTAATTCATGTAACAGTAACACGCAAACTTTTGGATTTCATGGAAACTAGAGCCAAAATATAGTTTTCCTTGTCATATTTGAATTCAGCACATCAAAATCATTAAGAAATGCCTAATTTGATTTTTGAACCAGGCAACTTTTGAAATTTTGTTGCCTAGTGTTATCACTTTTATCCTGGTAATCACACCACACAAAATAGTTAATAAATTACATTTCCCTTGTGTCTACCTTACATGAACACCATTTGTCAAATATCCTTTCATTTTCTTAGGATGTTAGACGGCTTAAAAATGTAGTAACAATTTTTTATATTTTCAAAGAAATGTAAAAAACTTTTTTTTCTAGAAACCTATTTGGTTTTGAAGTGACCTCAAGGGACCTATAGCTTGGAAAACCCCCCAAACTGATACCATTTTAAAAACAGCACCCCACAGCATATTCAAAACTGCTGTCAAGTAGTTTATTAAGCTTTCCTGTGCATTTCAGTAATAAATGCAAAAAGGCATGACAGGAATGAAAAAAAATATTTTTACCACCTAAATCTTGCTTACTTCTGAACATGCCACTAAAGCCACCAGACTCCAAGGGCATAATTTAGACTTGAATTACCGAAAGCTGCTGCATTTTCACCCATTTGGAGATGCCATTCTCTTATAACTCAGGTCAGTAAAAAGACGTATTGCTGGTCACTAAGGGGTTATGTTCCTGACAATGTGCAGCATCTTCATAATCAACCTGATTATTTCTATGCAAAGGAAATGTGCTGCATCACTGTCGCAGCTCCGTCCTTTGTCCTATCGCTGATACAGCTGTATGCGCTCCATACACAGCGCTGGACAGCTTAGGGAGAGCACTTTCTAGCAGTCCTTTTAAGGGCTCAAACCGGCAGGGTCAGAGTTAAGGTGACAGGTCCTGAAAACAGAGACAGCGTCTGTGTAGCCAAGGTCAGGGATTTCCTCCCTGTATTTCCCTATTAGGAGGGAATAGAAAGGCAGGCTTCCATTCCTCTACCCAGACCCCACAATCCTGGCACTGTACCCTCCTGTCCTCTGCACACTCCAACTCATTATAACTAAGCCATTATACTAGCAAACACTCAGTGTACCTAGTGGCATCCTAAACGTGGCTATTGGACTTTGCTATAGTCACACTAGTGCAAAGACATTTGCAGAGCACGTCTGCCTGCATTGCACACTCCAACTCATTATAACTAAGCCATTATACTAGCAAACACTTCAGTGTACCTAGTGGCATCCTAAACGTGGCTATTGGACTTTGCTATAGTCACACTAGTGCAAAGACATTTGCAGAGCACGTCTGCCTGCATTGCACACTCCAACTCATTATAACTAAGCCATTATACTAGCAAACACTCAGTGTACCTAGTGGCATCCTAAACGTGGCTATTGGACTTTGCTATAGTCACACTAGTGCAAAGACATTTGCAGAGCACGTCTGCCTGCATTGCACACTCCAACTCATTATAAATAAGCCATTATACTAGCAATTTTTGCTGCCAGTTTAAGGGCCGTAGTTGCATTGTCAGGGATATTTATTCTTTATTATTCTGCTGTTAATAAAGCTAGACCACCACTGCAATCTACACCACCTCTCAATTTTTACTACCACATTTTCAGTCCACAATCTTGTCGCAATCAACATGAGTGGCAAAATGACAGATGCTGGTGGAAAGGGGAAGAGGCGTGGTGGAAAAGGCAAAAAAGGTTTTGTCCGTGGGGAAGGTGGCAAAGCTCCATTATCATCTGCTGAAGATAGACCATCTACCAGCAAAAGTAAGATGTCTACTACTTACCGTGGACAATCCGATGTGCTCCCTTTTTTACGGACACGAACAACAGGAACAAAGGTAGATGATGGGCAAAAAAGGAAAATGCTTGAATGGATCTCAAGTGGTCCAACAAGTGCCCTCTCAGCCACTTCAAGTACCGCATCCAAAAAACACCAGTCCTCTGAGTTGTCATCCCAATCAAACTTGATTTCTCCCAGCTCTGAAGTCTCCATCAGCCCTGCACAGTATGGTGGAACTGAGATGGCTAAGTCTGCAGAGCTGTTCAGTCACACTATAGCCTGGGAATCAGAGGTCTGCTCCCAAGCTACAGTGAGTACAGAACAGGAAATGGTCTGCAGTGATGCCCAGAACCTTTGTGACTCTGATTCAGGCCGTGAGGACCAAGTTTCGGAGCATAATGTTGACCCTTTGTCACAAACTGTAACACCTGTGGTTATAGACAATGAGGAACATACTGATGAAGATGAGACTCAGATACCCGATTGGGATGACAACTTAAATATTCGGTCAGGGCAAGAAGAGGCTCGGTCTGAGGGGGAGGGGAGTGCAAACACAACAATTGATGATGAAGTTCTAGATCCCACCTACTGTCAACCCACAGTCAGGCACTCGAGGAGGTCAACAGTGGGAAGCTCACCGTGCTGCAATGCGGCCTAGCGGAGCGAACCATCCACCGCCTGCCCCTTCCAGTGCATCCGCGCGCTCGTCATCTTCTAGGACTGTGGGGACAGCTGTCACACCTGTTTTTCCACCCACAACTTCCACCACTGTAACCGCAACAGGCAGTTTGCTTGGTAGGTCGTCAGTTGGTTTGGAAGGGGAAACAAGTGAGTGTGTACAGCTCTCTCAGACATCGATAGCACCAACGTTGGATGAAGGCAACAACATGTCTCCGCCAGCACTTTCCTCACAAACCTGCATTTTTCCAGGGGCACCCTACTCAACACCATCTACACACAGCAGCCAGATCTCTGTCCCTCAGATGTGGTCAAATAAAAGGCCACTTCCTGCGACCCATGACAAAGCGAAGAGGTTGACTCTATCCCTCTGTAAGCTGTTCGCTACCGAAATGCTGCCTTTCCGCCTAGTGGACACACAGGATTTTAGAGACCTTATGTCTGTTGCTGTGCCCCAGTACCAGATGCCTAGTCGCCACTACTTCTCTAAGAATGGTGTGCCCGCGCTACACCAGCATGTCGCACACAACATCACTGCTTACTTGAGAAACTCTGTGTGTGAACGGGTGCATTTCACCACCGATACTTGGACCAGTAAGCATGGACAGGGACGTTACATGTCGCTGACTGGGCACTGGGTAACTATGGTGCTAGATGGTGAAGGGTCTGCTGCACAAGTCTTGCCGTCCCCACGACTTGTGTGTCAATCCTCTGTCTGTCCAAGTTCCGCCACTGCTTCTGCATCCTCCACCTCATCTGGGTCCTCCACCTCCGCCCCAAGCCTGCCTGGTCAGGCCACCAGCGTTCTCACAGCGCAAAAGGAATCACGCACCCCTCATTACTATGCTGGCAGCAGAGCGCAACGGCATCAGGCGGTCTTTAGCTTGACATGTCTTGGGAATAAGAGTCACACAGCTGAGGAGTTGTGGTCAGCTCTGCGGTCCGAGTTTAATAAATGGTTGTCTCCACTCAACCTGCAGCCTGGTAAGGCCGTGTGCGACAATGCTGCAAACCTGGGTGCGGCCCTTCGCCTGGGCAAGGTGACACACGTACCTTGTATGGCTCACGTGTTGAACCTTGTCGTGCAGCAATTTTTAACACAGTATCCCGGCCTAGATGGCCTTCTGAACAGGGCACGAAAACTGTCTGCTCACTTCCGCCGTTCAAGCGCCGCAGCTGAGCGACTTGCATCGCTCCAGAAGTCTTTCGGCCTGCCGGTTCATCGCCTGAAATGCGATGTGGCGACACGCTGGAATTCAACTCTCCACATGTTACAGCGACTGTGGCAGCACCGCCGTGCCCTGGTGCAATACGTCATGACGTATAGCCTGGGCCAACGAGATGCAGAGGTGGGGCAGATCACCCTGATGGAGTGGTCTCAGATCAAGGACCTATGCACCCTTCTGCACAGTTTCGACATGGCGACGAATATGTTTAGCGCTGACAATGCCATTATCAGCATGACGATTCCAGTCATTTACATGCTGGAACACACGCTAAACACTATTCGGAGTCAGGGGGTGGGACAACAGGAAGGGGATGAACTACAGGAGGATTCATATGCGCAAGACACAACAACATCACCAAGGTCCAGACGTTCATCATCACCAAGGCACCAGGCATGGGAGCATGGGGGACAGGGATCAACAAGGGCGCATGGTAGCAGGCGAAATGTTGAGGAAGGTGCAGGAGGACATGAAGAAATGGAGGACGAACTGTCCATGGACATGGAAGACTCAGCAGATGAGGGAGACCTTGGTCAAATTTCAGTTGAAAGAGGTTGGGGGGAGATGTCAGAGGAAGAAAGAACGGTTAGCACCTCTATGCCACAAACACAGCGTGGACTTGGTCCGCATGGCTGCGCAAGACACATGAGTGCCTTCTTGTTGCACTACCTCCAACATGACCCTCGTATTGTCAAAATTAGAAGTGATGATGACTACTGGCTTGCCACACTATTAGATCCCCGGTACAAGTCCAAATTTTGTGACATAATTCCAGCCATAGAAAGGGACGCACGTATGCAGGAGTATCAGCAGAAGCTGTTACTCGATCTTAGATCCGCTTTTCCACCAAACAACCGTGCAGGTACAGGGAGTGAATCTCCCAGTTGTAACTTCACAAACATGGGACGGTCTCGTCATCTTCAACAGTCTACACGTACCAGTAGGACCGTATCTGGTGCTGGTAACAGCAATTTCATGGAATCTTTTCATAATTTTTTTAGACCCTCCTTTGCAAGGCCACCAGAGACAACAAGTCTGACACATAGTCAACAGCTGGAGAGGATGATACAGGAGTATCTCCAAATGAACATCGATGCCATGACTTTGCAAATGGAGCCTTGCTCCTTTTGGGCTTCAAACCTAGAAAAATGGCCAGAGCTCTCCAGTTACGCCTTGGAGATTTTGTCGTGTCCAGCTGCCAGCGTTGTCTCTGAACGTGTCTTCAGTGCTGCTGGGTGTGTGCTGACAGATAAGCGCACGCGTCTGTCCAGTGACAATGTGGACAGACTGACGTTCATCAAAATGAACAAGTCATGGATCCAGAAGGAATTTACAACCCCTGTGTCATCCTGGGGAGAGTAAATGCTTGTGGATTTGGAATGTGCTTGATGCAAATCTAGCTGTGAAGTGTACAACTAGGGCACAAGTGCTGCCACTGAATGGGTGGGTGTGTGTGGGGCACAATTTTTGGAAAAAAAGGGAGACTCCGCTTGGAGTAACCCTTGCTTACATTGTTTTTAAAAGAAGCCAAGATGAATAAGTCATGGTTCAGCAAAGACTTTATCTACCTACCCCGGTGTCATGCTGGGGACGGTTAATTATGGCGTATTTTTGAATGTGCTTGATGCAAATCAAAACATCCTGTTTGCAACTAGGGCCCAAGTGCTGCCACTGATGGGGTGGGTGTCTGTGTGGCCCAATTTTTGGAAAAAAGGGAGACTCCGCTTGGAGTAACCCTTGCTTGCTGTGTTTTTTAAAAATGATCCAAGATGAACAGAGCTGGGATCGGGAAAGACTTTGCTACCTACCCCGGTGTCATCCTGGGGACGGATAAGAATGGCGTATTTTTGAATGTGCTTGATGCAAATCTAGCTGTGAAGTGTACAACTAGGGCATAAGTGCTGCCACTGAATGGGTGGGTGTGTGTGGGGCACAATTTTTGGAAAAAAAGGGAGACTCCGCTTGGAGTAACCCTTGCTTACATTGTTTTTAAAAGAAGCCAAGATGAACAAGTCATGGTTCAGCAAAGACTTTATCTACCTACCCCGGTGTCATGCTGGGGACGGTTAATTATGGCGTATTTTTGAATGTGCTTGATGCAAATCAAAACATCCTGTTTGCAACTAGGGCCCAAGTGCTGCCACTGATGGGGTGGGTGTCTGTGTGGCCCAATTTTTGGAAAAAAGGGAGACTCCGCTTGGAGTAACCCTTGCTTGCTGTGTTTTTTAAAAATGATCCAAGATGAACAGAGCTGGGATCAGGAAAGACTTTGCTACCTACCCCGGTGTCATCCTGGGGACGGATAAGAATGGCGTATTTTTGAATGTGCTTGATGCAAATCTAGCTGTGAAGTGTACAACTAGGGCACAAGTGCTGCCACTGAATGGGTGGGTGTGTGTGGGGCACAATTTTTGGAAAAAAGGGAGACTCCGCTTGGAGTCACCTTGCGGTGTTTTACATGACTTTAGAAGGGCGTGCCATGCCTATATCTGTGTCTCATCCTCTTTTTCCTTGTCCAGCTCTTTTGTTTTTTCATAAGTATATGTCCTTGTCACTTTCCCATGTGTTTGTGTTGTGTTGTGAGTTGTTTGTGACCTTTTGGACACCTTTGAGGGTGTTTTCTAGGTGTTTTTCTGTGTTTGTGATTGCCTGCCATTGTTTCCTTTGCAGTTCGAGTTCGGTTCGTCGAACGTTCGACGAGCCGAACTCGAACGGGACCTCCGTTCGGCGAACCGACCTCGAGCCGAACCGGGACCGGTTCGCTCATCTCTACTGGTGAGCTGTCAAACAGGCAAACCTGGCCAACGACGCAACAGCGATCCGGACCTGCAGAGCGACCTAGCTGGTTGTTGGGGATGTGTCAAAGCTGCTATTTGAAAGGGAAGTCGCTGTAAAGTCCCCTTTACACACTGAAACTTTCTAGTGATGCATGCTGCACAGCGGGAAACAAAGGACCTAGGAATGGTCCTGAACGATTTGTAGCGATCACAACTTCACAGCAGGGGCCAGGTCGCTGATAGGTTTCACACACTGCAATGTCGCTGGGGAGGTCGCTGTAACGTCACAAAACCGGTGACGTTACAGCGATGTCGTTTGCGATGTTGCAGTGTGTAAAGCCACCTTTAGACACATAAGGCTTTCATGTGATGTAACGTTCATTACCATAGAAACAAAACGATGCCAAAAGACTTATCAGCCAATGGTAATATGTTTATAGGAGCGCACCACCGATAATAATGAAAGTGGGTGCACCCTAATGCGATGTACAGAGCAGAGGACTTTGAGAAGAGAAAGAGCACCACATATACTTAAGGGGCACACCAACCACGATATAAATAGTAATATACAAAAATGCTTTATTCAACACATGAAATTAAAAAACATGAAGAACAACACACTCAGAGCAGGGCTAAGCCCAAGTGTAACCTTGGCCATGGTGAACAGTAGACAAGATCACAGTGATCATGTTAAACATATATGATAATACATACATCAAAAAATGGAAACCTGTGAAAAACCACAATAGGTAGCCTTAAGTTGCAGAAAAATAACCAAGAGATGTATAAGGTACAACAATGACTAATACATACAGAAGTAATATACTATGGCTATACACTACAAATATGAAGCAACATTCAATAGGGGGCGGCGTATACAGGGAGGGTGTAACAATAAATATGCAATAGTGCAGATGTATTAATATACCCTAGGTAGAGCTGGGGAGGATTATATATATCCATACACAAATACAGAGTAATGACCTGCCTGCAAGCAACTATGCACTGTACTATACACCATAAAGATGCCCAGGCAGGGTACTAAACCCCAACAACACCAAGAGTGGTATACGGTTTGTACAAATATATAAGTCCCTATGGATAGAGAGGACACAGAGCCAAATGACAAATTAGCAGGTGCCCACAGCACCTACACAGGGACATAAATACCGATGATTGTCTGCCCGAATAGCCATAGAAAAGAGCAGCCCCACAGCGTAAATGATTGTGGATGGAGAAGACACAAGGTGCAAGGAACACCATGGACCAGGTGGGTAAAGAACCCTGGCTCAGAGTGGGTGACCCCACGCGTATCGCTGCCGCAGCAGCTTCATCAGGGAAGGTGCAATTGTGTTGAACAAGAGCATATAAATAGTAGAATGAATATAGACACAAGTGCACTCACCTGTGCTAGCAAGCACACAGGAATGGTGATCACCGCAGAGCGCTATGCCCACGCGTGCGCAGTGCGGTGTGGACGGGAAGACATGAGGATCAAAAAGCTGAGCAGCAAAAGTGTTGTAAGCGCGCACGCGCAGACCACTGCACGGGTCACATATGGATAGATCACAAAATATCAGGCTCAATAGTATGTGTAGCGCGATAGTACACATGCGCTAGATGTATGGAAAACCACAAGCAGGTAGGACGGCCCCAAGTAACACGTACCATATACTGCTTAAGGTAAAAAATGGAAGTGAAAATAAATATACAGTCGCCTATAAATATAGAGTATGGAGATACTCTTAAAGTATTTGATGAACAATTGACAAGTAATAACAAGGTAGAAATGGTGGCGTCGATAAGGTGCATACACAACAGAGGTTATAAAACCAGAGAGAATCACAGATGTCAAAAGGTGCCACAGCCATTGGGAAAAGGGGATGAAATATCCTTGTCCACATCTACACGACGTGTAGCGGCAGCATAGATGAGCAAGGAATGTATATACATGCATGAGGTTGTGCACGTCTACATGCACATACACACACATGCGATAGCATAAAGCCGCATGTGCCCATTTACGTGCATATATATAAGCCCACAATCCTGCAAACGTGCGCCCATGCACACAACCATGTATAAGGAGCCCCCATAGTGGCATATAGTGGGAGCAAGGCGTACCATGAGTAAGTATCACTAGCCATATATGTACATATAAACCACACGCCGGGGGCAGGGGTGAACCGAAAACCTACATGCGTATATAGGTATACATATACACATGCAGATGCACAGATGTAAAACCGCATGTGCACCTGCACGTCCATACACGCAAAGTAGTAACGTGCAGGTGGACCCACACACAAATTGCTCTATGGGCTTGGACACCGCCCTTTTGTGCTCCATCTGAGGGCCCCGGATTGGTCCGTTTACGGTACACAATGCCCCAACCATGGACAACCTTGGGGGCTTCGGACTTATGGTTTTGTGTGTGGGTCCACCTGCACGTTCCTACTTTGCGTGTATGGACGTGCAGGTGCACATGCGGTTTTACATCTGTGCATCTGCATGTGTATATGTATACCTATATACGCATGTAGGTTTTCGGTTCACCCCTGCCCCCGGCGTGTGGTTTATATGTACATATATGGCTAGTGATACTTACTCATGGTACGCCATGCTCCCACTATATGCCACTGTGAAGCCCCACAGGTGTTGTGTCGGTGCATTACCTTCAGGGACTCCACTCAGCTGGATCTGGTCACAGGTAGGAGATCTTCTTCTTGTCGTGACGCCACTCTCAGTATTGCGGTCAGTGGGGACCGCCACTGCAGGTTAAGGGACGCCTGGGGCTGATGGTGAGTGCAGTTAGTTGGAATTGCCTCCTGAGAGTGAGGCAAGCCCCAGGACCCTGTGTAGATGTGTAGAACTACAAGGCGCAGAATAACTCCACACACGCAGAATGTCTTTCAGGGGTTTTACTCACTTCAGATGGCAGGGTGAGTAACCCGGGCGTAGCTGGGATGAACCAGGCTGGAACCAGGTATCCTTCAGGCTGACTTCTGATGGTGGCTACCAACTCGCCTTCCTTAGCCCTTGGTGGTTTGGGGTAACCCCGACTTTTAGTCCCTATGGGGGTCACCCAGGGAAGTTGCTGAAGCCTCTCTCCCCTTCGGTTGCCGTTTGCTTGTAGCCTGGGCCAGGACACTCCAGCTGCTTGCCTCCTGTGAACTATGGGCCCTAACTGTGGCTACGTGGCTGCGGCTTTTAGGTGTTGTGGTGTGGGCTTTGAGGGCCCCACACCGGCAGGTTTAGCAGGGAAAGGTGGATCTATCCCCGCTCCGGGATCTGCCGCCCGTTTGGGCCTGGTTCTCCCTAGCAGTCTCCTTACTTCCCACTCTGTGCTCTCTCTCTAGCTGGAGATGGGTTTCGGGTAGCACTCCTAGGTGACCGTTCTCCCCCGTCGGTAGCCACTGCGCGGACGCTGTCAGACTGCAACAGCCCCGAGGTCTGCTCCTCTCTCGAGCTCCCTGGACTCTGCACTGAACCGGCTCCTGTCTGAGCTCCACTTTCCTGCTCCTCACTCCTCCACACTCTGCTGCAGACTGTTTACTCCTCCTTCTCTTTTCCCTTTTGTGCCTGCCTACGCCACCTAGCAACCAGACTCTCTTACCACACCCCTTGAGAGGAGATGGAGGCTTTTGGCCCCCTCCACTATTCCAGTGGAGGTGAAGGCTTTTCCCCCTCCTGGGATCCCCAGGGGTCCTCTCATAGGTACATGTGTGAGACCTGATCACTATGCGCCTGTGTAGTCACACCTCGGTCAGCCTTCTGGATTACCTGTATTGTACTGTCCCCAGCATGGGTGCAGTACTCAGTGGTGCCTGACCAGGTCAGGGGCGCCACACCACCATGGGGGCTCCTTATACATGGTTGTGTGCATGGGCGCACGTTTGCAGGATTGTGGGCTTATATATATGCACGTGAATGGGCACATGCGGCTTTATGCTATCGCATGTGTGTGTATGTGCATGTATACGTGCACAACCTCATGCATGTATATACATTCCTTGCTCATCTATGGTGCCGCTACACGTCGTGTAGATGTGGACAAGGATATTTCATCCCCTTTTCCCAATGGCTGTGGCACCTTTTGACATCTGTGATTCTCTCTGGTTTTATAACCTCTGTTGTGTATGCACCTTATCGACGCCACCATTTCTACCTTGTTATTACTTGTCAATTGTTCAGCAAATACTTTAAGAGTATCTCCATACTCTATATTTATAGGCGACTGTATATTTATTTTCACTTCCATTTTTTACCTTAAGCAGTATATGGTACGTGTTACTTGGGGCCGTCCTACCTGCTTGTGGTTTTCCATACATCTAGCGCATGTGTACTATCGCGCTACATATACTACTGAGCCTGATATTTTGTGATCTATCCATATGTGACCCGTGCAGTGGTCTGCGCGTGCGCGCTTACAACACTTTTGCTGCTCAGCTTTTTGATCCTCATGTCTTCCCGTCCACACCGCACTGCGCACGCGTGGGCATAGCGCTCTGCGGTGATCACCATTCCTGTGTGCTTGCTAGCACAGGTGAGTGTACTTGTGTCTATATTCATTCTACTATTTATATGCTCTTGTTCAACACAATTGCACCTTCCCTGATGAAGCTGCTGCGGCAGCGATACGCGTGGGGTCACCCACTCTGAGCCAGGGTTCTTTACCCACCTGGTCCATGGTGTTCCTTGCACCTTGTGTCTTCTCCATCCACAATCATTTACGCTGTGGGGCTGCTCTTTTCTATGGCTATTCGGGCAGACAATCATCGGTATTTATGTCCCTGTGTAGGTGCTGTGGGCACCTGCTAATTTGTCATTTGGCTTTGTGTCCTCTCTATCCATAGGGACTTATATATTTGTACAAACCGTATACCACTCTTGGTGTTGTTGGGGTTTAGTACCCTGCCTGGGCATCTTTATGGTGTATAGTACAGTGCATAGTTGCTTGCAGGCAGGTCATTACTCTGTACTTGTGTATGGATATATATAATCCTCCCCAGCTCTACCTAGGGTATATTAATACATCTGCACTATTGCATATTTATTGTTACACCCTCCCTGTATACGCCGCCCCCTATTGAATGTTGCTTCATATTTGTAGTGTATAGCCATAGTATATTACTTCTGTATGTATTAGTCATTGTTGTACCTTATACATCTCTTGGTTATTTTTCTGCAACTTAAGGCTATCTATTGTGTTTTTTTACAGGTTTCCATTTGTTGATGTATGTATTATCATATATGTTTAACATGATCACTGTGATCTTGTCTACTGTTCACCATGGCCATGGTTACACTTGGGCTTAGCCCTGCTCTGAGTGTGTTGTTCTTCATGTTTTTTTAGTGTTTTTAAATTCTATGTGTTGAATAAAGCGTTTTTGTATATTACTATTTATATCGTGGTTGGTGTGCCCCTTACGTATATGCGGTGCTCTTTCTCTTCTCAAAGTCCAAAGACTTATCAGCAGCCCCTCATATGACTGGATACTATAAAGGCAAAATGTTTTTTCTAGCTAAAGAGGTTTTATACAACACTTTGCAAGTATATTTGTAATATTATTAGATTAGTTATTCAGTTCTCCCCAACTGCAGTCCTCATGGCCGACCAAATGGATCATGTTTTCAGGATTTCCTTAGAAATGTACAGGAGATAGAATTATTACTAGGGATGGCCGAATGTGCTTGTTAGTGCTTGTGTGTCGCCCTGGGCAAGCCAGGGGACACAGGTAACAACAAAAACACGCACCCCACATTCCCTGCAGGTACACCAGCTAACCCATAAATCCTTGTTGCCTCCCTCCAGAGGCTGATGATTCACACCAGGGGGTGGAGCCAGGCGGTTGGTGTCCGCCCACCAAGGAGTTCACAGCTCTGGAGGCAGGAAGTTCCAAGTGGTTGAGTTTAGGAGAAGGAAGTGAAAGGAGTAGAAAGTGTAGCCCAGATAGGGCTGGTGTGAGGAGTGTAGCTCAGGAGGGAGCTAGAGTGAAGCGAAACAGTAGAGAAAGTGACAGAAAGCCTGAAGTTGGTCTGTGGCTGTGTGCCCAGACGGAATCAGCAAGGTCAGCAGACGGTGGTGAAGGTCTGCAGTGGGACTGTCTGGAGGTTGCTGGAAGGACCACGGAGGCTGTGTGTACCCGGGGGTCTGGAGCAGTATACAAAGGGCAGTCAGCACAAAGGCAGGGGCTTTTCGGATCCTGGCAAGGCTAGGAGTCGCTGAAAATTGCCAAATCCATTAGTGAAGGGGACGTAGATCCCCCAACAAGCAAGTCCTGATTGACGGCAAAGGTCCAACCACAACGGGGAAACACAGCCACCGCCAAGGCACCAGTTTCCCAGGGCCGGCGCCTGCGGGCAAAGTGTGGAGCTCCTCCGGCACAGACTGCAGTCGGGGAGCGGGTAACCGGTGGGAATCCACCGCTACCAAACAGACATTTCAAAGGTGCAGGGAAGAGACCATCACCGCTAACTGCAGGGAACCGCAGCACCGTGAACCGTCCGAGGGACCCGTCCAACCAGCCGTTTGTTTACCGAGAACTGTGTCGTGTTTACTGGCTGAGTGAGTACCTCAGTGCCGCAAGGCACAGCTCTGCCCCTGCGCCCCTGCACCCCACTGGGCCCCGGGATCACCAACCCCTACCCACGGAGGGGCAACACAACAACTGGCTGCTCCGCCTCACCATCCCCGGGATCCCCATATAGAGCAGCGGTGGTGTACACTCAATCACCACAACCGTGGGTGGCGTCACGGACAATAAACCATATCCCAACACCCAAATCCCCTTTTCACTCACGGGCGAGGAGTGCCGCTCGAGAAACCCCCGGGATCCGGCCCACCGCTCGAGCCACCACTGAGCAGCAGTTGCCGGACCCGAGCAGAAGGGGTGAGCGTGGTGTGCCGACACCCTCCACCCCGCCCGCGACACTTGGTACTCGATTGAGCATTAGAGTGCTTGAAGTGCTCAGTACTTGATTGAGAATTGTACTGCTCAGACTCCATACTCAAGTACCTACCCTGCATGCATGTTTCTCGGCTTTTTGTCAGCCAGTAAACATCCAGGGATTGCTTGCCAATCATGATAATGCCGTAGCCATCTTAACTACTGGTATCACTGTGACTGGTCAGCCGCATGGCATCATCGGGTCTAAATAAGACCTAGAGATCTCATGTTTGCCGCTCTGTACCTTGAAATAGTGCAGGGAGACAGTGTGCTGGAAAAAGGATAGTGTGTTATAGCGTGACAGTACATGCTGGTACAACAGTAAACCAACAATCCTCTTCAGGGCTAATTGAATGCTATTGTATTCTCTAATAATATCGTTCTTATTTTTCATTTAGTTTAGGGTCAGTTTCTGGATTAGTGTATTAGATGCCTGTAAGCTGTGATTCTAGCCTCACAGACCTCGCTGGTGCTACCTAAAAATCATTGTCTGCGGGTGATCCCACTGCCTCTTCCCCTGTGCTATGTGCTGATCAATCCCCTATCCAGGATGCAGGCGTGGATACTTCCCGCCTTGAAGCTGTCTATGCACATGTGCAAACACTATTGTGCCACCCCCGCGTCAGCAACCAGGGCTGCTCGGATCCGGATCTGCGATGGCTCGAGGTATCTCCAAGAGTCTCAGCGCCCTGTTTAGAAAAAACATCAGCATAGTCCAAATAGGATGATGGTAATGGGGAGAGATCCGTTGTTGCAGCAGCAACGATCTTAGGGGGTGAGGAAAGACAACGGGACTGACAGTTCGAACCCCATCTGATTATACTGTCAGACTCCCAATCAATTAGGGGAGCATGAGCACGGAGCCATGGGAAAACTAGAAGTACGTCATCTATGCCCTCAGGTAACACAAGAAAAGAGATGTCCTCTATATGACCATGAGGCAGGGAAAGCCGCAAGGGAATTGTCCTCAATGTAATGGAGTCTGACAACATAGTCCCATTAACAACACGGACAGGAATAGGCGCCTCTAACATAATAGAGGGAATATTGTGTCTTTTCACGTATACTGAGGAAACAAAACTCCCGTCAGCTCCGGAATCCACAAAAGCCTTAATAGGCAATGTAGTCGAAGAGAACGAGAGTTGACCCTGAAAACTACACTTGGAGGGTGGAGAAGACGTATCTAGTAACTCCCATCCTATGGTTACTAGACCGGGGAGTTTCCCTGACAATTAGGACATTTGTTAGCATAGTGTCCTGCACGTCAGTATATGTAACAAACAGTAGTATGACCTAACTCCATAGGAGTGGGAGAGTTCTCAGATACTGAGGTAGATGTAGATGGAACCACAGAGTCAGGTACGGATCTGTGTTTTGGACGTGACGAAGTAGTCTCAAGTTTACGCTCCTTATGGCGCACATCAATTCTCGTTGCTACAGTAATTAGTTCCTCCAAGGTAGAGGGAACCTCTCGAGTAGCAAGAGCATCTTTGACATAACCCGCCAAACTTCTCCAGAAAATAGGTATCAGAACCTCCTCTGGCCAGTTTAACTCAGCAGCCAAAGTACGAAAACTGATGGCATAGGAGCTAGTAGGTGAAGACCCCTGTACTAGATCCAATAATTTGAAAGCCACATCATGGGTAACTTGCAGCCCTATAAACACCGCTTTAAGTGCATCAAGAAAATCTTGGGACCTACATCAGTACACTCCCATAAGGAAGTTGCCCACTCTAAGGCCTTATCCTGAAGCAAGGAAATAATAAAGCCTACTTTGGCCTTTTCCATCGGAAAACGAGAGGCGTTAACCTCCAAATGTATTTGGCACTGATTGATGAACCCACGACATGACCTGGCATCGCCAGAATACTCGTTGGGCAAAGTTAGTTGTGGATCAAGTGTGGATGTCACCACAGTCTGTGGTTTATGCTCTACAGTCTTGAGCCTAGCTTCAAGAACCTGTATGTAGCAGTGTAGTTGTTGAAATTCTGCCATATCAGCCAGACCCTTGGTTCAGTCGTAATGTTACAGGGGCTGCCTGATAGTAGATAGCCACAGGCTGTCAGGCAGTCAGGGTCCACTGTGCAGGAAACCTGCTGCTGAAAATGGCAGAGGATAGGTGGAAACTTGTACCACAGAAGCAGTACTGAGACTGTCAGGTCACAGTGGCACTAAGTGGCACTAAGGCCAAAGACGGCGTACACTGTTTAATTCACAGCGACTACTGTATTAGCATAAACGCAAATGAGGGATATGCTACACAACTTATGGTGACTACAAAAGTAACCAAAAAGGGACGTAGTAGAGTCTGTTAGCTGCACAGACCTCTACATAAATCGTACGGTTACTAACCGTAACCGCACACAGTGACTAGTACCTCTGTTAAATCTCAGAGGAATATATGTGTGATAACACGAGTGACGTCGCTCTCACACAGAGAGTGCAATGTTATGTCTCCGTTAATAGTCACGGAGACAAAAGAGAAGGTCACTTGTGCAAGAGTACAGGAATGTACTTAATGTTTACTAGCTAACCGCTAGCAACGAAGAGCAAAGCTCCCTAAACTAGGAGCTGTAGTGGAACTACAAGTCACAGCACGACCATGGAAGGCAAGCACCTGCCTAGGTCCGCTCCACTAATGTGCAAGGATACGGACAGCAGCTATGCTGCAGGGTACTGGAATGCTATCCTACCGATAGCGCTCACCTACTTGTGACTGTAGCAGTGCAGAGAAGCAACATGCATGGAGCTTCTACTCCATGCAAGCACCAAGATGACTGAACGCTGAACAACGTGTGTCAGGGCTTTTTATAGACTCTGTGCTAGAGTTGAGCGCGGTTCGCGGTTCGAGGTTCTCCAGTTCTAGGCTCGAGTGATTTTGGAGCCTGTTCTAGATCGAACTAGAACTCGAGCTTTTTGCAAAAGCTCGATAGTTCTAGAAACGTTCGAGAACGGTTCTAGCAGCAAAAAAACAGCTAATTCCTAGCTGGCTTTCCGCTGTAATAGTGTAAGTCACTCTGTGACTCACACTATTATGAAATTTCAGTGTATAGTGTGCGGGAACAGCGCCTTCAGATCACTGCTGTTTGTATAATGGCGATCGCCATTTTTTTTTTTTTCCCTTGTCTTCCTTCCCTAAGTGCGCGCGTGTAGTGGGGAGGGCCATTATGTCAGCCAATCCCAGACACACACACAGCAAAGTGGACTTTTAGCCAGAGAAGCAACGGCATGTGTGATAGGATGTCCATGTCACATGTCCCTGCATTATAAAAACGAGTATCTGCCCGTCCGGACGCCATTATCTCTTCTGCGTCCTTGGTGTCAGACATCACTGGCGCAGCTCCGTCCTGAGTCCTATCGCTGATACTGCTGTATGCGCTCCATCCTTTTAAGGGCTCGTACCGGCATGGTCAGAGCCATAGGTGACAGGTCCTGAAAATAGAGACAGCGTCTGTGTAGCTAAAATCAGGGATTTCGTCGCTGCATTTCCCCATTAGGAGGGAATAGAAAGGCAGGCTTCCTTTCCTCTACCCAGACCCACAACCCTGGCACTGTACCCTCCTGTCCTCTGCATACTCCAACTCATTATAACTAAGCCATTATACTAGCAAACACTGAGTGTACCTAGTGTCATCCTAAACGTGACTGTTGGACTTCTGTATAGTCCCAGTAGTGCACAGATATTTGCAGCACCTCTGCCTGCATTGCACACTCCAACTCCTTATAACTAAGCCATTATACTAGCAAACACTGAGTGAACTTAGTGTCATCCTAAACGTGACTGTTGGACTTCTGTATAGTCCCAGTAGTGCACAGATATTTGCAGCACGTCTGCCTGCATTGCACACTCAAACTGATAGTTACTAAGCCATTATACTAGCAAACACTGAGTGAACTTAGTGTCATCCTAAACGTGGCTATTGGACTTCTGTATTGTCCCACTAGTGCAAAGATATTTGCAGCACGTCTGCCTGCATTGCACACTCAAACTGATAGTTACTAAGCGATTATACTAGCAATTTATGCTGCCAGTTTAAGGGCCGTAGTTGCATTGTCAGTGATATTTATTCTTTATTATTCTGCTGTTAATAAAGCTAGACCACCGCTGCAATCTACACCACCTCTCAATTTTTACTACCACATTTTCAGTGCACAATCTTGTCGCAATCAACATGAGTGGCAAAATGACAGATGCTGGTGGAAAGGGAAAGAGGCGTGGTGGAAAAGGCAAAAAAGGTTTTGTCCGTGGGAAGGTGGCAAAGCTCCATTATCATCTGCTGAAGATAGACCATCTACCAGCAAAAGTAAGATGTCTACTACTTACCGTGGACAATCCGATGTGCTCCCTTTTTTACGGACACGAACAACAGGAACAAAGGTAGATGATGGCCAAAAAAGGAAAATGCTTGAATGGATCTCAAGTGGTCCAACAAGTGCCCTCTCAGCCACTTCAAGTACCGCATCCGAAAAACACCAGTCCTCTGAGTTGTCATCCCAATCAAACTTGCTTTCTCCCAGCTCTGAAGTCTCCATCAGCCCTGCACAGTATGGTGGAACTGAGATGGCTGAGTCTGCAGAGCTGTTCAGTCACACTATAGCCTGGGAATCAGAGGTCTGCTCCCAAGCTACAGTGAGTACAGAACAGGAAATGGTCTGCAGTGATGCCCAGAACCTTTGTGACTCTGATTCAGGCCGTGAGGACCAAGTTTCTGAGCATAATGTTGACCCTTTGTCACAAACTGTAACACCTGTGGTTATAGACAATGAGGAACATACTGATGAAGATGAGACGCAGATACCCGATTGGGATGACAACTTAAATATTCGGTCAGGGCAAGAAGAGGCTCGGTCTGAGGGGGAGGGGAGTGCAAACACAACAATTGATGATGAAGTTCTAGATCCCACCTACTGTCAACCCACAGTCTGGCACTAGAGGAGGTCAACAGAGGTGGTGGAGGAGGATGCAACTGATGACGAAGTTACCTTGCGCCTTCCTGGACAGAGTCGGAGTACTGGTAGCACGTCTACAACTGCATCCTCAGCCACCACTCTGCCTCTGAGCACTAGCCTCTAAGCCTTGCCTAGCCTGGTCCTTTTTTGACATAGCAAAAGATCGCCCAAATTATGTGATCTGTAAAATTTGTCATGGTTCTCTTAGTAGAGGTCAAAACCTCAGCAGTGTGACAACTTCTTCCATGAATCGTCACATGAATAAATATCATATGTCCCGGTGGGAAGCTCACCGTGCTGCAATGCGGCCTAGCGGAGCGAACCATCCACCGCCTGCCCCTTCCAGTGCATCCGCGCGCTCTTCATCTTCTAGGACTGTGGGGACAGCTGTCACACCTGTTTTTCCACGCACAGCTTCCACCACTGTAACCGCAACAGGCAGTTTGCTTGGTAGGTCGTCAGTTGGTTTGGAAGGGGAAACAAGTGCGTGTGTACAGCTCTCTCAGACATCGATAGCATCAACGTTAGATGAAGGCAACATCATGTCTACGCCTGCACTTTCTTCACAAACCTCCATTTTTTCAAGGACACCCTACTCACCACCATCTATACACAGCAGCCAGATCTCTGTCCCTCAGATGTGGTCAAATAAAAGGCCACTTCCTGCGACCCATGACAAAGCTAAGAGGTTGACTCTATCCCTCTGTAAGCTCTTGGCTACCGAAATGCTGCCTTTCCGCCTAGTGGACACACAGGATTTTAGAGACCTTATGTCTGTCGCTGTGCCCCAGTACCAGATGCCTAGTCGCCACTACTTCTCTAAGAAAGGTGTGCCCGCGCTACACCAGCATGTCGCATACAACATCACCGCTTCCTTGAGAAACTCTGTGTGTCAACGGGTGCATTTCACCACCGATACTTGGACCAGTAAGCATGGACAGGGACGTTACATGTCGCTGACTGGGCACTGGGTAACTATGGTGATAGATGGTGAAGGGTCTGCTGCACAAGTCTTGCCGTCTCCACGACTTGTGTGTCAATCCTCTGTCTGTCCAAGTTCCGCCACTGCTTCTGCCTCCTCCACCTCATCTGGGTCCTCCACCTCTGCCCCAAGCCTGCCTGGTCAGGCCACCAGCGTTCTCACTGCGCAGAAGGAATCACGCACCCTTCATTACTATGCTGGCAGCAGAGCGCAACGGCATCAGGCGGTCTTTAGCTTGACATGTCTTGGGAATAAGAGTCACACAGCTGAGGAGTTGTGGTCAGCTCTGCGGTCCGAGTTTAATAAATGGTTGTCTCCACTCAACATGCAGCCTGGTAAGGCCGTGTGCGACAATGCTGCAAACCTGGGTGCGGCCCTTCGCCTGGGCAAGGTGACACACGTACCTTGTATGGCTCACGTGTTGAACCTTGTCGTCCAGCAATTTTTAACACACTATCCCGGCCTAGATGGCCTTCTGAACAGGGCACGAAAACTGTCTGCTCACTTCCGCCGTTCAAGCTGAGCGACTTGCATCGCTCCAGAAGTCTTTCCAAAAGTCTTTCGGCCTGCCGATTCATCGCCTGAATTGCGATGTGGCGACACGCTGGAATTCAACTCTCCACATGTTACAGTGACTGTGGCAGCACCGCCGAGCCCTGGTGCAATACGTCATGACGTATAGCCTGGGCCAACGAGATGCAGAGGTGGGGCAGATCACCCTGATGGAGTGGTCACCCTTTTGCACAGTTTCGACATGGCGACGAATATGTTTAGTGCTGACAATGCCATTATCAGCATGACAATTCCAGTCATTTACATGCTGGAGCACATGCTAAACACTATTCGGAGTCAGGGGGTGGGACAACAGGAAGGGGATGAACTACAGGAGGATTCATATGCGCAAGACACAACAACATCACCAAGGTCCAGACGTTCATCATCACCAAGGCGGCAGGCATGGGACCATGGGGGACAAGGATCAACAAGGGCGCATGGTAGCAGGCCAGATGTTGAGGAAGGTGCAGGAGAACATGAAGAAGTGGAGGACGAACTGTCCATGGACATGGAAGACTCAGCAGATGAGGGAGACCTTGGTCAAATTTCAGTTGAAAGAGGTTGGGGGGAGATGTCAGAGGAAGAAAGAACGGTTAGCACCTCTATGCCACAAACACAGCGTGGACTTGGTCCGCATGGCTGCGCAAGACACATGAGTGCCTTCTTGTTGCACTACCTCACCCATGACCCTCGTATTGTCAAAATTAGAAGTGATGATGACTACTGGATTGCCACACTATTAGATCCCCGGTACAAGTCCAAATTTTGTGACATAATTCCAGCCATAGAAAGGGACGCACGTATGCAGGAGTATCAGCAGAAGCTGTTACTCGATCTTAGCTCGGCTTTTCCACCAAACAACCGTGCAGGTGCAGGGAGTGATTCTCCCAGTTGTAACTTGACAAACATGGGACGGTCTCGTCATCTTCAACAGTCTACCCGTACCAGTAGGACCGTATCTGGTGCTGGTAACAGCAATTTTATGGAATCTTTTCATAATTTTTTTAGACCCTCCTTTGCAAGGCCACCAGAGACAACAAGTCTGACAAATAGTAAACGGCTGGAGAGGATGATACAGGAGTATCTCCAAATGAACATCGATGCCATGACTTTGCAAATGGAGCCTTGCTCCTTTTGGGCTTCAAATCTAGAAAAATGGCCAGAGCTCTCCAGTTACGCCTTGGAGATTTTGTCGTGTCCAGCTGCCAGCGTTGTCTCTGAACGTTTCTTCAGTGCTGCTGGGTGTGTGCTGACAGATAAGCGCACGCGTCTGTCCAGTGACAATGTGGACAGACTGACGTTCATCAAAATGAACAAGTCATGGATCCAGAAGGAATTTACTACCCCTGTGTCATCCTGGGGAGAGTAAATGCTTGTGGATTTGGAATGTGCTTGATGCAAATCAAAACATCCTGTTTGCAACTAGGGCACAAGTGCTGCCACTGATAAGGTGTCTGTGTGGGGCCCAATTTTTGGAAAAAAGGGAGGTTCCGCTTGGAGTAACCCTTGCTTACATTGTTTTTAAAAGAAGCCAAGATGAACAGAGCTGGGATCAGGAAAGACTTTGCTACCAACCCCGGTGTCATCCTGGAGACGGTTAAGAATAGCGTATTTTTGAATGTGCTTGATGCAAATCTAGCTGTGAATTGTACAACTGGGGCACAACTGCTGCCACTGAAGGGGTGGGTGTGTGTGGGGCCCAATTTTTGGAAAAAAGGGAGGCTCCGCTTGGAGTAACCCTTGCTTACATTGTTTTTAAAAGAAGCCAAGATGAACAGAGCTTGGATCAGGAAAGACTTTGCTACCAACCCCGGTGTCATCCTGGGGACGGCTAAGAATAGCGTATTTTTGAATGTGCTTGATGCAAATCTAGCTGTGAATTGTACAACTGGGGCACAACTGCTGCCACTGAAGGGGTGGGTGTGTGTGGGGCCCAATTTTTGGAAAAAAGGGAGACTCCGCTTGGAGTAACCCTTGCTTACATTGTTTTTAAAAGAAGCCAAGATGAACAGAGCTTGGATCAGGAAAGACTTTGCTACCAACCCCGGTGTCATCCTGGGGACGGCTAAGAATAGCGTATTTTTGAATGTGCTTGATGCAAATCTAGCTGTGAATTGTACAAATGGGGCACAACTGCTGCCACTGAAGGGGTGGGTGTGTGTGGGGCCCAATTTTTGGAAAAAAGGGAGAATCCGCTTGGAGTAACCCTTGCTTGATGTGTTTTTTAAAAATGATCCAAGATGAACAGAGCTGGGATCAGGAAAGACTTTGCTACCTACCCCGGTGTCATCCTGGGGACGGTTAAGAATAGCGTATTTTTGAATGTGCTTGATGCAAATCTAGCTGTGAATTGTACAACTGGGGCATAACTGCTGCCACTGAAGGGGTGTGTGTGTGGGGCCCAATTTTTGGAAAAAAGGAAGACTCCGCTTGGAGTAACCTTTGCTTACATTGTTTTTAAAAGAAGCCAAGATGAACAGAGCTGGGATCAGGAAAGACTTTGCTACCAACCCCGGTGTCATCCTGGGGATGGTTAAGAATAGTGTATTTTTGAATGTGCTTGATGCAAATCTAGCTGTGAATTGTACAACTGGGGCACAACTGCTGCCACTGAAGGGGTGGGTGTGTGTGGGGCCCAATTTTTGGAAAAAAGGGAGACTCCGCTTGGAGTAACCCTTGCTTTCTGTGTTTTTTAAAAATGATCCAAGATGAACAGAGCTGGGATCAGGAAAGACTTTGCTACCTACCCCGGTGTCATCCTGGGGACGGTTAAGAATAGCGTATTTTTGAATGTGCTTGATGCAAATCTAGCTGTGAATTGTACAACTGGGGCACAACTGCTGCCACTGAAGGGGTGGGTGTGTGTGGGGCCCAATTTTTGGAAAAAAGGGAGACTCCGCTTGGAGTAACCCTTGCTTGCTGTGTTTTTTTAAAAATGATCCAAGATGAACAGAGCTGGGATCAGGAAAGACTTTGCTACCTACCCCGGTGTCATCCTGGGGACGGTTAAGAATAGCGTATTTTTGAATGTGCTTGATGCAAATCTAGCTGTGAATTG
This sequence comes from Anomaloglossus baeobatrachus, assembly GCF_048569485.1. Lineage (NCBI taxonomy): Eukaryota > Metazoa > Chordata > Amphibia > Anura > Aromobatidae > Anomaloglossus > Anomaloglossus baeobatrachus. The sequence goes on from NC_134359.1 coordinate 157,543,890, forward strand.
TACAACTGGGGCACAACTGCTGCCACTGAAGGGGTGGGTGTGTGTGGGGCCCAATTTTTGGAAAAAAGGAAGACTCCGCTTGGAGAAACCCTTGCTTACATTGTTTTTAAAAGAAGCCAAGATGAACAGAGCTGGGATCAGGAAAGACTTTGCTACCAACCCCGGTGTCATCCTGGGGACGGTTAAGAATAGCGTATTTTTGAATGTGCTTGATGCAAATCTAGCTGTGAATTGTACAACTGGGGCACAACTGCTGCCACTGAAGGGGTGGGTGTTTGTGGGGCCCAATTTTTGGAAAAAAGGGAGACTCCGCTTGGAGTAACCCTTGCTTGCTGTGTTTTTTAAAAATGATCCAAGATGAACAGAGCTGCGATCAGGAAAGACTTTGCTACCTACCCCGGTGTCATCCTGGGGTCGGTTAAGAATAGCATATTTTTTAATGTGCTTGATGCAAATCTAGCTGTGAATTGTACAACTGGGGCACAACTGCTGCCACTGAAGGGGTGGGTGTGTGTGGGGCCCAATTTTTGGAAAAAAGGGAGACTCCGCTTGGAGTAACCCTTGCTTGCTGTGTTTTTTAAAAATGATCCAAGATGAACAGAGCTGGGATCAGGAAAGACTTTGCTACCTACCCCGTTGTCATCCTTGGGATGGTTAAGAATAGCCTATTTTTGAATGTGCTTGATGCAAATCTAGCTGTGAATTGTACAACTGGGGCACAACTGCTACCACTGAAGGGGTGGGTGTGTGTGGGGCCCAATTTTTGGAAAAAAGGGAGACTCCGCTTGGAGTAACCCTTGCTTGCTGTGTTTTTTAAAAATGATCCAAGATGAACAGAGCTGGGATCAGGAAAGACTTTGCTACCTACCCCGGTGTCATCCTGGGGACGGTTAAGAATAGCGTATTTTTGAATGTGCTTGATGCAAATCTAGCTGTGAATTGTACAACTGGGGCACAACTGCTGCCACTGAAAGGGTGGGTGTGTGTGGGGCCCAATTTTTGGAAAAAAGGGAGACTCCGCTTGGAGTAACCCTTGCTTGCTGTGTTTTTTAAAAATGATCCAAGATGAACAGAGCTGGGATCAGGAAAGACTTTGCTACCTACCCCGGTGTCATCCTGGGGACGGTTAAGAATTGCGTATTTTTGAATGTGCTTGATGCAAATCTAGCTGTGAATTGTACAACTGGGGCACAACTGCTGCCACTGAAGGGGTGGGTGTGTGTGGGGCCCAATTTTTGGAAAAAAGGGAGACTCCGCTTGGAGTAACCCTTGCTTGCTGTGTTTTTTAAAAATGATCCAAGATGAACAGAGCTGGGATCAGGAAAGACTTTGCTACCTACCCCGGTGTCATCCTGGGGACGGTTAAGAATAGCGTATTTTTGAATGTGCTTGATGCAAATCTAGCTGTGAATTGTACAACTGGGGCACAACTGCTGCCACTGAAGGGGTGGGTGTGTGTGGGGCCCAATTTTTGGAAAAAAGGGAGACTCCGCTTGGAGTAACCCTTGCTTGCTGTGTTTTTTAAAAATGATCCAAGATGAACAGAGCTGGGATCAGGAAAGACTTTGCTACCTACCCCGGTGTCATCCTGGGGACGGTTAAGAATTGCGTATTTTTGAATGTGCTTGATGCAAATCTAGCTGTGAATTGTACAACTGGGGCACAACTGCTGCCACTGAAGGCATGGGTGTGTGTGGGGCCCAATTTTTGGAAAAAAGGGAGACTCCGCTTGGAGTAACCCTTGCTTGCTGTGTTTTTTAAAAATGATCCAAGATGAACAGAGCTGGGATCAGGAAAGACTTTGCTACCTACCCCGGTGTCATCCTGGGGACGGTTAAGAATAGCGTATTTTTAAATGTGCTTGATGCAAATCTAGCTGTGAATTGTACAACTGGGGCACAACTGCTGCCACTGAAGTGGTGGGTGTGTGTGGGGCCCAATTTTTGGAAAAAAGGGAGACTCCGCTTGGAGTAACCCTTGCTTGCTGTGTTTTTTAAAAATGATCCAAGATGAACAGAGCTGGGATCAGGAAAGACTTTGCTACCTACCCCGGTGTCATCCTGGGGACGGTTAAGAATAGCGTATTTTTTAATGTGCTTGATGCAAATCTAGCTGTGAATTGTACAACTGGGGCACAACTGCAGCCACTGAAGGGGTGGGTGTGTGTGGGGCCCAATTTTTGGAAAAAAGGGTGACTCCGCTTGGAGTAACCCTTGCTTGCTGTGTTTTTTAAAAATGATCCAAGATGAACAGAGCTGGGATCAGGAAAGACTTTGCTACCTACCCCGGTGTCATCCTGGGGACGGTTAAGAATAGCCTATTTTTGAATGTGCTTGATGCAAATCTAGCTGTGAATTGTACAACTGGGGCACAACTGCTGCCACTGAAGGGGTGGGTGTGTGTGGGGCCCAATTTTTGGAAAAAAGGGAGACTCCGCTTGGAGTAACCCTTGCTTGCTGTGTTTTTTAAAAATGATCCAAGATGAACAGAGCTGGGATCAGGAAAGACTTTGCTACCTACCCCGGTGTCATCCTGGGGACGGTTAAGAATAGCGTATTTTTTAATGTGCTTGATGCAAATCTAGCTGTGAATTGTACAACTGGGGCGCAACTGCTGCTACTGAAGGGGTGGGTGTGTGTGGGGCCCAATTTTTGGAAAAAAGGGAGACTCCGCTTGGAGTAACCCTTGCTTGCTGTGTTTTTTAAAAATGATCCAAGATGAACAGAGCTGGGATCAGGAAAGACTTTGCTACCAACCCCGGTGTCATCCTGGGGACGGTTAAGAATAGCGTATTTTTGAATGTGCTTGATGCAAATCAAAACATCCTGTTTGCAACTAGGGCACAAGTGCTGCCACTGATAAGGTGTCTGTGTGGGGCCCAATTTTTGGAAGAAAGGGAGACTCCGCTTGGAGTAACCCTTGCTTGCTGTGTTTTTTAAAAATGATCCAAGATGAACAGAGCTGGGATCAGGAAAGACTTTGCTACCAACCCCGGTGTCATCCTGGGGACGGTTAAGAATAGCGTATTTTTGAATGTGCTTGATGCAAATCTAGCTGTGAAGTGTACAACTAGGGCACAAGTGCTGCCACTGAATGGGTGGGTGTGTGTGGGGCCCAATTTTTGGAAAAAAAAGGAGACTCCGCTTGGAGTCACCTTGCGGTGTTTTACATGATTTTAGAAGGGCGTGCCATGCCTATATCTGTGTGTCCTCCTCTTTTTCCTTGTCCAGTTGTTTTGTTTTCGCATGAGTATATGTCCTTGTCACTTTCCCATGTGTTTGTGTTGTGTTTTGAGTTGTTTGTCACCTTTTGGACACCTTTGAGGGTGTTTTCTAGGTGTTTTTATGTGTTTGTGATTGCCTGCCATTGTTTCCTATGCAGTTCGAGTTCGGTTCGTCGAACGTTCGACAAGCCGAACTCGAACGGGACGTCCGTTCGGCGAACCGACCTCGAGCCGAACCGCGACCAGTTCGCTCATCTCTACTCTGTGCCTCCTCCAAGATGGAGGATTACACAGCTAATCAGCTTCAGGAATGTCAGCAATGACGTCACCCGCCCAATCGGCAACCAGAGCGTCATAGACATGTGACACCGCATCAGCGGTGACGTCACCCGCGACCAATCTGCGTTCTCCACATGGCGCACATGCGCAGATTGCAACTGTGTCCAAATTAGATCGCACATGCGGAATAGCGCATTTTCTAGACTTAGGCGGGCTTTGCACACTACGACATCGCAGGTGCGATGTCGGTGGGGTCAAATTGAAAATTACGTACTTCCGGCATCGCATCGATGATACACATCGTAGTGTGTAAAGGCTCGATGATACGATTAACGAGCACAAAGGCGTCGTAATCGTATCATCGGTGCAGCGTTGGCGAAATCCATAATTACGCTGACGCAACGGTCCGATGTTGTTCCTCGCTCCTGTGGCAGCACACATCGCTGTGTGTGAAGTCGCAGGAGCGAGGAACATCTCCTACCGGCGTCACCGCGGCTTCCTTAGGATATGCGGAAGGAAGGAGGTGGGCGGGATGTTTACATCCCGCTCATCTCCGCCCCTCCGCTCCTATTGGCCGCCTGCCGTGTGACGTCACAGTGACGCCGCACGACCCGCCCCCTTAATAAGGAGGCGGGTCGCCGGCCAGAGCGACGGTCGCAGGACAGGTGAGTCCATGTGAAGCTGCCGTAGCGATAATGTTCGCTACGGCAGCTATCACAAGGATATCGCAGTTGCGACGGGGGCGGGCACTATCGCGCTCGGCATCGCAGCATCGGCTTGTGATGTCGTAGTGTGCAAAGTGCCCCTTAGTCTCCAGCACTATTGTGATCGAGGACCAACAGGACGCTGTAACAGAGCACCAGAGGAGGGCAAAGGAGAACACGAATTATCAGAAGCAGACCTCGTAACACCTCAGCAGTCTGAGAACACCAGCCCACTGCTCTCAGTTTTATCCTGGCTTAGCATCAAAATTGAGAAGCACCATCCATTTCCCAACTAATGGATGTGCCACTCTGGGGTGGCTGTAGGCTGCTATTTTTAGTCTGGGATGCACCAAATAACTTTTCATGCCTGATAATACTAGCCCCCAGCTGTCAGCTTAGCTTTTGATGGTTATCAAAAATAGGAGGGACCCCACAATGTTTTTTTTAAATTATTTATTTAAATCATTTTAAAAAACATGAATGGGATCCCCTCTTTTTTTGATAAGCAGCCAAGATAAGGCTGACAGCTGAGAGTTGCCGCCCCCAGCTGTCCGCTTTATCTGCACTAGTTATCAAAAACAGGCAAAAGCCCACATTATTTTTTTTTACTTATTCCCTATCCACATTTGTTTGCACAACAATTACCCCCATTTTGCTTTGTTTTTCAGCAGTCCCCTAGCCCTTGCTATGACCACTTTACAGAAATTTTACAGGACAGACATTTGGGACTTCATTGACTTATATGGAATTCGGGGTCCGAGGTCAAGTTTGGGGCAAGTCCGGGTCCCAAACCGAACTTTTAACTAAAGTCCAATCGAACCCGGTGAAACCGAACTTCCATTGGTTTGCTCATCCTTACCACTAAGTACCGTATTTAAAATCATTGCCATGAAGGAATTTTATGATGTTGGATTGCAGTAATTATAGTTTGCCATTGCTGTTGACTTTGTTGAAACCACTTTATATAGTTATATTATATTATATCTGTATTAGTTGTGTTGAGGTATATAAATGGATTGTTGTTTTTTTTTTTTGTATGTCTCTCGCCTTAAAAAAATCTAGAAAAAAAAATCAAAAATAAAGTCTAAGCAAAAAAAGAAAAACATTTTTTGGAGAATCTTACAATAAATGTTAGAGTTGTTACACCTGCTAAACTCTGTACATCCATAAACCAAAAAATTCTGCACATCATGTACGGAGTATATACACCACATATACAAAAATACATATTCTATATATATTTGTAATGGAAGAAAAATAGTCACAATACTAACCATCTCTGCCGCTAAAATTAATCCAATGAAGCATTGAGGGAAATGAGAAAGGCAAAATCAAGTAAGGCTTTAAAAAAAACAACATAACAACAGCAAAGTCTAGTCCTCTCAGCCAAATGTAATTCAATGGCACTCACTTTTCTTATTTTCTTACGGCATATGTGAGAGAAAATGTTGTAACAAACTGCTTTTCTTTTTGATGTATTAGGCTTTGCAAAATTTCACATTTTTTTCCTTTTATTTGGCAACAGTTGACGTCTACAATGGACATTACAAGCCTGTTGGTCTTAAGTATACTGAGGCACAGTCTTTACTGTGTAGAATTTATTCCTATAGTAATTTAACTCCAGTTTATAATTTTTCAGGATTTAATACTACTAAAATTACCACAGCTTACTTGTAAGTTTTTTTTATTACATCATCATCTAAAGTAATATGATCGTTTAGAAGCAAGTATTTCTGACTAGATAAACGCATTAGGCAATGTAAGATGGTGACTGGTGAAATTCTGGAGGGGAGATATGCTTCACTGAGGTTGTCAGTCTCTGTGATGTGAACCCAGAAAAATGCTCCAACATGTTAGATGTTGTGAGTGTTAATCGCCCATGTTATGAAATATAATTCTGGAAAAAGCAAGCTAATGACTTACCTGCATCTCATCCAGTTTAGACTGTATGTCTGGTGTATAGTCACTCACAGCACAGCAAAATGGATCAAATGGTTCTGCACCAAACAAATCTTTTTCTACAATACATAATACATTTAAGTGTATACTTTCATATCATATACAAGTAAAAAACAGGGTACTTAGTGAACACTCTTTTGATAAAGAAAATGTAAAATTCAATCCCACACCGTGACAAGGTGTACCTGTTACGGTTGCTGTGGCACTGGAGACTATGTTCGGATTTCTTGCTACTGCACATGTGCGAGCACTGGAGACTATGTTCGGATTTCTTGCTACTGCACATGTGCAAGCGCTGGAGACTAAGTCCTATCTTGGAGCCACTGCACATGTGCGAGTGACATCATCGCTGACACGAGGTCACATGTCTCTGACACCTTCTAAGCTGATTGGCCGCTGGTCATATGCTTGTGACACGTGGTCACATGTCTCTGACACCTTCTATGCCGATTGGTCGCTGGTCATGTGCTTGTGACGCTTTGCTCGGTGATAGGCCAGTGTGACGTCATTGCTGTCGTTCTGGCAGCGGATTGGCTCTGGTGTCCTCCATCTTGGATGAGGCACAGAGTCTATATAAGACCCTGACGCACGCCGCCCGGCGCTCAGTCCTCTTGGTTCATGCATGAGAGTAGACGCTCTGTGCACATCCCTCTAGGCATCTCTCTGTCTATGCTAGGTGAGCGCTACCGGCAGGGTAGCGTTCTTATACCTTACAGCTTTGGCTGCGATCCGTATCCTTACATCTTAGTGGAGCGGACATAGGCAGGTGCCTGAGGCACATGGTCCGGCTGGGCCTTGTGATTCTACTCGTAGGTGGACGTTGCCGCTAGGGTAACGTTCCTTATACTGCATCTGGCAGTTGTTCGTATCCTCACACACTAGGGGAGTGAACATAGGTAGAAGCTTTGTGCGGCTTGTGCTGCTGTCCGTCTCTTTTGCACCACTAGTGGAGCGGACCTAGGCAGGTGCCATATCTAGGGGTTCGTGTCCTCGCACACTAGTGGAGCGAACGCAGGTAGGAGCTTTGTGCGGCTTATGCTGCTGTCTGTCTCCAGGCACCACTAGAGGAACAGACCTAGGTAGGTGTCATTTCACACTCACTGCTTTTGTCTCTGTAACCATTAACAGAGACCATACCACACACCCTCCAAGTAAGGGAGGAATTGCTTTATTTCCTAATTATATTCCTCTGTGAGTTTAACAGAGGTATTGCACTCTGCACTTGTGCTATTACTATTTACAGTGGCACACTTATATACCCCTTATCCTCTGCTATAGTCTGCAGCAGAGTCTATGCACGGTGGACCCTGACTGTCTGATATTCCTTTGGGTTTTATTATCAGACAGCCCCCCGTAACAGTACCCAATCAGAATGGCCACTAAGAACAGGGTGAAAGTGATTCCGTGGCCAAGAACACGATCAAACACCAATGCAGAATTCTGAAGAGACAAGTTTGGTAATACTCTCCATCCAGCATATGGGCTCTGAAAAAGATCTTTCTTGAATACTAGAAAAAGATATATGCTGTCATATGTCATCATCCTTTATTTTAGACCTATAAGACTTGGTGCCGTCCTTAACCCTACAATGCATATTGGGGGCATTTTAGGCCCAAGTGCTCACTTTTTTGCTATTATCTGTAAAATTACTTTAGTTAGAATTTCGAAACTCTAGATATTCCTCAAGTATGCCGTTGTTGCTAATATTCAAATTGACTCTCCAGGACAGGAGACAAACTCCAGCGCAGCGCCACCTATTGGAAGTAGCGATCCTAAACGTTAAATGTGGATTTTTAACAATCCTTTACATATAACTTAGGATATATATGCCAGATCAGAATCCCAATTTGCAGACACGGTGTTTTGGGGTGCTTGCCCCTCGTCAGTGCAAAGTATGGGGTGTCTGATCTGGCTCATGAGAAGCTTTGTGGGGACCACGGGGGAACACTATTCTCCTTATGGAGACTTTGCAAGCCAGTCTGGCTGCCAGTGAGGGGACTTATAGCTGCCATGCCCCTCTGCAAAATATTCAAATTGTCTCTCCAGAACAGGAGACAAACTCCAGCGCAGCGCCACCTATTGGAAGTAGTGATCCTAAAAGTTAAATGTGGATTTTTAACAATCCTTTACATATAACTTAGGATATATATGCCAGATCAGAATCCCAATTTGCAGACACGGTGTTTCGGGGTGCTTGCCCCTCGTCAGTGCAAAGTATGGGGTGTCTGATCTGGCTCATGAGAAGCTTTGTGGGGACCACGGGGGAACCCTATTCTCCTTATGGAGACTTTGCAAGCCAGTCTGGCTGCCAGTGAGGGGACTTATAGCTGCTAATATTCATTTGTTCATATAATTTTTTTATAGGCATTTTGGTGCAACAATGCTTTTTTGGGGAAAACCACATCTGTACAGAATGGGGGCCTTTTAGGCCCCTGCTATTTTTATCATGTACTCAGCAGTGTTGGTGTCTCAAGTTACTTTATTTGTAGTCAAGGTTGCTGGTGGTAGGGCTGGTGGAACACGCCATGTGAGGATGTCATATGATTTTGGGATAGAGAGATAAGGTCATGACAACATCTCAGGTTTTTCTGAACACAGTAATGAGCTGTGAAGAGAGTACTGAGAACAGTTTACACTGTGAGCTAATTGCTGAAGGACCTGTGATGATATTGTGGCACCCTGGACTAGCCAGGTAGCCACAAACATAACACCACACACACCCCCTCCCCTGGATAGTAACACCAGTCAAACAAAAATCCTTGTTGCATCCAGGGTCTGATGTCCACACCAGGTGGGGCGGAGCCAGGTGGTTGGCCCCACCCACCGAGGAGTTCACAGGCCTGGAGGCGGGAAAAGTGACAGATTAAGTTTGGAGTTGAAAGTGAGAGGACAGAAACTGTGAGTGCCTGGGTAGGAGCCAAGGCACTGTCAGCAAGGCTGGCAGACGGTGGTGGCCATCTGCAGGAGTTAGTGGATCTCTGCGGAACCATAGGACCAGGGTCGGGCGGTGGCCCGCCGGTACCGAACCGGGGAGCAGAGTGAAGCTAAGCACAATGGCAGGGCCATCGGACCCCGACTAGGCTTGGAGCCACCGACAACGGTCAAATCCGAAAGTGACCGGAACCCCAGGGGTTTCCTAACACCCAAGACCCGACAGAAGGCAACCGTCCACACCGTGAGGATACACAGCCACCGCCACAGGCTAGAGGTCCAAGGGCCAGCGCCTGCGGGCAAAACGGGCTCCTTCGGTACCTATACGCCGAGGAGCGGACTACCGTTGGGAAACCATCGTAGTCAACACACACTACACAGGTGCAGGGAAAGACAGCCACCATCAACCTGTCCGGGGAGAGCAAAGACACTGCAGCCAGCTGCGGGACCCGTCCATCCAGCCGTTTGGTTTACCAGAGACTCTGTGAATTTGTACCTGAGTGAGTACCACAGTGCCATCCGGCACCGCGCCGTGCTGCCCCTGCAACCCTGCACCCCAGCCAACCAGCCTCCCCATATCACTACCGGACCCCGGGATCACCAACCCCTACCCACGGAGGGGACAACATCCTAGCTGCTTCCTACCATCACTCCCGGGATCCCCGTCACCAGCAGCGGTGGTGCCCATTATCACCACGACCCGTGGGTGGCGTCACGAACTATCTCCCAAAACTAACCACCCCCTTTTCACTCGTGGGCGAGGAGCGCTGCTCAAGTCCCCCAGTCCGGCCCACCGCTCGAGCCACCGAGCAGCAGCGGACCCGAGTGTAGCGAGCGCGGCCCCTCCGCTCGCGACAACTTGGCGTCTGCAAACAGGATAGAACCAATCTGCCTACCGATAGAAGTGCGCCTTGCAGTCCCCGCCGGCGGCGTCCGGCCGAAAAATTTGAAGTTCCGCCATCTTTGGCGCGAAGATTTACCGCTCGAATGTCTTCCCCGAGCAGGGAAGGCGCGAAAGTGAAGCCCCGCCCCCTAAGAGGGAAGTGCTAGAAAGAACCAAAGGGGGACGGGTGCAGGTGTACATGATGTAACCGAAGGTATAAAGAGCAGGGACGCCAGGACTCTGCTACATATCCGGTTCCTGGAAGCACAAGCGCCAGTATGTCCACCTCATCTGAAAGCCCCGAGTCCCCAGATCCTGCGCCCAGAACAGCGGCGTGGCTGAATGCCCAAGTGATGCTGCTGTGCTGTCACAACCGGGCCCAGGTGCGTGACCTGCTGGATCGCTGGACCGCTGAACTGGAGGAGCTGGCTGTGGTTGTGCAGGCGCATGAAATAGAGGCTATGCTAAAGGAGCTGGTGAGTGACCAACGCCCTTATGTCCCCGAGGGACCGGCCACTGCGGCTGAGGGACCCGGTCTACCCCCGGCCCCTGCAGGGCCCGCTCCATCGCCCGTGCTGGCCACCCTTACTGCCCCGCTCAGCCCGCCGCTCCCGATGGGGATGGCGGAGTCCGCGCTGACGCCCCACCAGGGCCCGGAGGCCCGAGAGGACGCCGGCCAACCAAATGCTGGAGCGGTTGACTCAGAAGAACCGATGGCGGTCCTCCGTGCACCAACCGATGTCGAATCGCCTGCCACTGAGGGGTCACAGGTCTGGGCTCAGTTAGAAACTGTATCTGTCCTGCTGGATCCCGCCCTCAGTCCCCTGGAGTCAGATGACAGCGGCTCAGGGGCTGACACAGAGCCTGTCTCAGAGGAAGAAGGAGTCTTTGGCTTGTATGATATGGAGGCTACCTACATCCCTCGGAGTGGAAACAATGGATGCCGGACGGCCCTTCCCCGGTGCACCTGCCGTGTGCTGGAGGGGCTAGAGCCTGTAGTTATTCGCCTAGAGCAGGGCGAGGAGCACGGAAATGAGCAATAATGGCAGCGGTCCACCATTGCAACCCAGTTGTCCTCGTTGGGACCCTCAGCACCGTGTTTCAGTTGAATGAATGAATGAACATTAATCACCCGAGTTTGTAACCTGATTGTCAACAAGTTGACTTGGATTTATGTGTTTCTTCAAGCCCCTTTAGAGACAAGGCCGAGAACTTGCAGGCCAACCATGAACTTGTGGTCTTGTAAATAAGTTGTGGGCTGTATTCCGTTGCCGCCTCCGGAGAGGCAGATTGGAGGGGTCCCCTGAAATGACAGCCGGGTGCGAGACACCGTACCCGTTCCCGCTTGGGTGACCTGGAACCGAATTCCTGCTTCTGGACTGGGGAAGAGGGGTGCTGCCCATTTCTTAGGGGCAGCATCAAGGTTTAGGTTGCTTGGGTGGGGAAGCGGAGGAACATGAACCCGTCCGTTATTATTAAAAATGTTTTTATATGTTTTGCAACATTAAAGTGCCGAGCCTCCCGTAAGGGAAGAATGAAAAGTATACTTATGTTTAACTGTTTCCCATGTTAATTTATATTTTGCAGAGAAATAAAACCGGTGATGGACGGGCAGCCCGCGGACGGTCTGCGTTTCACCAAAGGGGAATGTGGCGCCCTGGACTAGCCAGGTAGCCACAAACATAACACCACACACACACCCTCCCCTGGATAGTAACACCAGTCAAGCAAAAATCCTTGTTGCCTCCCTCCAGGGTCTGATGTCCACACCAGGTGGGGCGGAGCCAGGCGGTTGGCCCCACCCACCGAGGAGTTCACAGGCCTGGAGGCGGGAAAAGTGACAGATTAAGTTTGGAGTTGAAAGTGAGAGGACAGAAACTGTGAGTGTCTGGGTAGGAGCCCAGGCACTGTCAGCAAAGTTGACAGATGATGGTGGCCGTCTGCAGGAGTTAGTGGATCTTTGCGGAACCGTAGGACCGGGGTCGGGCGGTTGTTACGGGGGCTGTCAGATAAGGGAATGGAAAGCTATCCGACAGTCAGGGTCCACCGTGCAGAGCTCTGCTGCAGAGTATGGCAGAGGATAGGGGAAACCTGTACCACCAAAGCGGTACTGATACTGTTGCGTCACAGTGTCACCAAGACCAATAGCGGCGTATAATGTTTAAGTCACAGCGACTACCTTATTAGAATAACATAAGAGTGGAAATGCAAAAGAGTGAGGAATACAATATAAAAGTGCATAGAAGTCTCACAGTCTGTGAGCGTGAAGGCACCTGTCTTAGTTAACAGTCACAGAGACTAGGTGTAGTGTGTGCAATATGGCACCTACATATGTCCACTCCACTTGTGGTGCAAGGATACGGACAGCAGCAAGGCTGCTAGCTTGAAACTCCTGCCTATGACCGCTCCCCTAGTGTGCGAGGATATGGACTGCTGCAGGAGGCAGCGTAGTGGAGCGTTACCCTAGAAGGCAACGACCACCTAACCTACCTATGTCCGCTCCACTAAGGTGCGAGGACACGGACAACAGTACGGCTGAAAGGTACAGGAGCGCTACCCTACCGATAGCGCTCGCCTCAGAGTAGAACCACAAGGCCCAGTCAGACCATGCGCAGCAAGCACCTGCCTATGTCCGCTCCACTAAGGTGCAAGGATACGGACCACAGCATAAGCTGCAAGGTACAAGAGCGTTACCCTACCGATAACGCTCAACTAGATAGAATAGGTGCCGCAAGGGACATGCACAGAGCGTCTACTCCTATGCAGGAACCAAGAGGACTGAGCGCCGAGCATCCTGCGTCAGGGTCTTATATAGACTCTGTGCCTTATCCAAGATGGAGGACACCAGAGCCAATCCGCTGCCAGAATGACAGCAATGACGTCACGCTGGCCTATCACCGAATAAGGCATCCCAAGCACATGACCAGCGACCAATCGGCTTAGAAGGTGTCAGAGACATGTGACCTCGTGTCACAAGCACATGACCAGCGGCCAATCAGCTTAGAAGGTGTCAGAGACATGTGACCAAGTGTCGGTGATGATGTCACTCGCACATGTGCAATGGCTCCAAGATAGGACTTAAAGGGGCTTTACACGGTAGCGATATCGCTAGCAATTTGTAGCGATAGCGAGCGTGTAACTACCCGCCCCCGTCGTGCATGGGATTGTTTGTGATCGCTGCCGTAGCGAACATTATCGCTACGGTAGCGTCACACATACTTACCTGGTCGGCGGCGTCGCTGTGACTGCCAAACAATCCCTCTTCAAGGGGGAGGGACGTTCGGCATCACAGCGACGTCACCGCAACGTCACTAAGCGGCCGGCCAATCAAAGCGGAGGGGCGGAGATGAGCAGGACGTAACATCCCGCCCACCTCCTTCCTTCCGCATTGTGGCCGGCGGCAGGTAAGGAGACGTTCCTCGCTCCTGCGGTGTCACACATAGCGATGTGTGCTGCCGCATGAGCGATGAACCACCTGGATAAACAACCCTTACCGATTTTTGAGTTTGGGACGACCTCTCCATGGTGAACGATTTTCACCATTTTTGAGGTCGCTTAAGGTCGCTGGTCAGTGTCACAAGCTGCGATATCGTTAATGACTTCGGATGTGCATCACTAACAACTTGACCCCGACGACCAAACATTAACGATATCGTAGCGTGTAAAGCCCCCTTTAGTCTCCAGCGCTCGCACATGTGCAGTAGCAAGAAATCCGAACATAGTCTCCAGTGCCACAGCAAAGGGAAAGGAGACATGCAGATACCCAGAACGGGAATCGTAACAGTACCTCCCCCTCAAGGGCCCCCCTCCCGGTGGCGCAGGTAATTGGCAACTAAGTCAGGAGCATGGACAGCCTCCTCAGGCTCCCAAGAACGATGTTCCGGGCCTCCCAATCTATCAAGAAGAACCTGCGGGCTCGAACCATCTTAGAACCAACTATGGCTCGTACCTCATAGCTAGAGCGAGAGGAATCAGAGGCAGGAGAGTGCATTTCATGAGTGTGAGGTAAAATAGCCGGCTTTAGCAGTGAAACATGGAATTTGTCATGGATCCTAAGATGGACGGGTAACTTCAATTGGTAGACTACAGGATTTACCTGTCGAAGAACCTCATAAGGACCCAGGTAGCGAGGAGCAAATTTGACAGAGCTCACTCTAAGTTTCACATTTTTTGCAGAGAGCCACACAAAGTCCCCAGGAGAAAAGACAGGGGCCGGGCGACGAAACCAATCGGACACCGTCTTCATATGGTCCTTAGCTGCTTGGATCGACTCTTGAGTCTGATCCCAGACCTCTCTGCCATTAGTTGCCCAGTCGGCCACACGAGGAGGAGCTGCAGCAGCGGGAAACGGTACCGGTACCCTAGGGTGTTGCCCATTGTTGAGTACGAACGGTGTCTGCCCAGTGGCCTCAGCCAGAGAATTGTTAAGGGCAAACTCTGCCCAGGGTAGTAGGGAGGACCAGGTATCGTGGTTCTCAGCAACAAAGTGTTGAAGGTATATAATCATGGATTGATTGGTATGCTCAACCAAGCCATTGGTCTCCGGATGGTATGCCGAAGAGAGATTCAACTCAATTTGCAGAAGGCTACAAAGATCTCGCCAGAAACGGGAAGCAAATTGCGGACCTCTATCACAAATGATACGATCTGGCATCCCGTGAAGCCTAAAGACATGCTTGAGGAATAGTTTGGCTAGTACCCTGGAAGATGGGATTCTTGCTAACGGTATGAGATGAACCATCCGGGAGAAATGGTGTGTAATGACCTGTTACATCTCGTGGCTCTCCTGAGGCAAGGACTGAGGCAGTCTCCCATTCCTTGCCTGCCACGAGCATTCCTGCTCAGCAGCGCCGAAGGTCTGCCAGACTGCGCAGTGTGCAGGAGTTACCTTCTCAGAGAGGCAGCAGAAGGGTGACACCTAGTGGTTCTCCTGTTACAAGGAGTGAAGCGGTCTCCCATTCCTGGCCTGCCGCAGACTCTCCTGCTCAGCAGCCCCGAAGGTCTGCGAGGCTGCGCAATGTGCAGAGGTTTACTGCTCAGGGAAGCAGTGAGATTCCCGTTATCTCTGCACATTGTGAGACCGAGGATCCCGCCTCTATTTCCCAGAGGCAGGAGGGTGAGCATGTGCAATGCGTGGTGGGTCCTGATTTGCTCACTGACGTCACACGGCTTGATGACAAGGCTGGTGACGTGGTGAATCCTGACTGGCCAGGCTGGGACGTTGTGGACCCTGATTGGGTCAAGTCCGTCATCTCCGCCTCGCGCCCGCCCTTGGGTGGAGCTGCACCTCCTTAAAAGCTCCCCCTGCCATCATGGCGGCGCGCGACCGTCCTTCTATGTTTGGATGTCTGGCAGCGTGCTGCCACGCCACTGCTCAGGCATTACTGTCTCTTGTGGGCTTGGCCCTTGCTGCTCCGGCAGTACCTCGTTTGCAGGCAGTGTTCCTGCCTTGCTGTTCCGGCAGTACCCCCGTCAACAGGCCGTGTTCCTGTCCCAGGTGAGCTCCTCAAGTCTCCTTTGGACTCACCTGGTTATTGAAAGCACACGTGCGTGGGCACCTCTGTGCTACCCTCGTGCCATATTCTCGTGACTTCCACTGGCACACGTGCGTGGGCACCTCTGTGCTTCCCCGTGCAACAGGTACACCGAGCCGTGAGATCTGTGCCATACAACCCTCACGGGTTAGGGCAGATCGGTGTACATAGATCGTCTGTGACAGTCCAGACGATCTCTAGCAGCAACCCGCTCACTCTTCACCCACCATAGCGGCGGTCCCTTACACCGCACAGTGGACCTTGACCGGCGGAAGCAGTCCATTTCCCATCTTGGCACGCTTCCCGGGTCCCCCTCGTAACATTACGGTCGCGCCAAAGGTCTGGCTATGGCTGAAGAGCAGCAGCAGTTGCTGCGTTATGTGCAGCAGTTGGAGTCACGATTGGCAGCAGTGGAGCAGTCTTCCTCCGATAAGACTACTCTGACGACAGTCGCCACCCAGGCGGCTACCCAGGCTGTGCTATTGGGCGGAAGGTCTCCTCGCCTTGCGCTTCCAGAGCGCTTTAGCGGCAACAGCTCTGAGTGCCGTGGTTTTATAAACCAGGTTACCACCTACTTAGAGCTGTCCGCGACTCTTTACGCTACCGAGAAGGCGAAGGTAGCCTTCGTCCAGTCCCTGCTCACAGGGAGAGCGCTGAAGTGGTCCACGCCGTTGTGGGAGCGCGGAGATCGTGTGGTGAATAACTTAGCAGCTTATCTTGGGGCCATGAGAATGGTGTTCCTCGGGCCTCAAGTCACCCACGATTCCGCGCTGCGCCTCCTACGACTTCGGCAAGGGTCTGCTTCAGTCGGGGACTTTGCTGTATATTTTAGGACACTGGCCGCAGAGCTGGACTGGCCGGATAAGGTCCTTGTCCCTGTGTTTTGGGAGGGCCTGGCAGGGTTTGTCAAAGACGCACTGGCCACACGTGAGGTGCCTGTCACTTTAGAGTCCTTGATTCAGGTTGCCTCTCGCATAGACATCCGCCAGGCGGAGCAAAGGCTCGAAGTCTCTTCAGCACCCACGTCTTCTCGGCCTAAAAAGCGTCTGACTCCCGTCTTCCATCAGACAGGTCCCCCAGCCAGTCCTGTAGGCGACTCCGTGGAGTCAATGGAGGTGTCCAAGGTGGTCTCCTCTGCCCCAGGTTCTCGGTCTTGTGTCATCTGCTTTTCCTGTGGGCAGAGGGGACACATAGCTACCCGATGTCCCAAACCGTCGGGAAAAGACAGCGTCTAGTTTCTATCAGAGGGGGGACTCTAGAGGCTACTTCTCCCTCTAGGTTGACTATCAGCGCCCAGTTGCAGTTCGGCACTACTCTCTTCTCTGCCCTGGCTTGCTTGGACTCAGGCGCTGAAGGCAATTTCATCTCGACCTCCCTGGCAACCCGATACTCAGTTCCCCTGGTTCTGTTGCCCAAGCCACTCAGGGTCCGGGTAGTCGACGGGTCCATACTACTCGATCTTATCACCCAGATCACCATCCCTCTCAGGATGGATGTACCACCGGGACACCATGAGCAGGTGTCCTTCCTGGTGCTTCCAGGGGGGACGGATGAGATCCTACTGGGTCTTCCCTGGTTGAGACAGCATTCTCCTATACTCAACTGGGCAACAGGGGAGATCTCATCCTGGGCAGGATCCTGTAGAGAGCACCTCGTGACTACCGAACCACCCGCTACCATTAGGTCGGTTGGGTCCTCAGGGAATACTGAGGGTCCGGGTTTACCGACACCTTATGAGGCCTACAGGGATGTCTTTTCCAAAAGGGCCGCAGATACTCTTCCTCCCCACCGGCCATATGATTGCCGAATAGACCTGAAGCCAGGCTCCGAGCCCCCCAGGGGCAGAGTGTATCCACTCTCTGCTCCAGAGACGGAGGCTATGTCCAAATATATTCAGGACAGCCTGGCGAAGGGGTTCATTCGCAAGTCTATTTCACCGGCTTGTGCAGGGTTCTTTTTTGTGCAGAAGAAGGAAGGGGATCTGCGCCCCTGTATCGATTACAGGGGATTAAATGCAATCACAATCAAGAACAAATACCCTTTGCCCCTCATTACTGAGCTATTTGATCGATTCCGCGGGGCAAAGGTCTTCACAAAGCTGGATCTACGCGGGGCGTATAATCTAGTGCGAGTCCGAAAGGGCGATGAGTGGAAGACCGCCTTTAACACCAGGGACGGTCACTACGAGTATCTAGTAATGCCCTTCGGACTCTGCAATGCCCCCGCCGTATTTCAAGACTTTGTGAATGACATTTTCCGGGATTTGTATCTTTCCGTGGTTGCATACCTGGATGACATTCTTATCTTCTCCCCCGATCTTACCACCCATCGGAGGGATGTCATCCGAGTACTTAAGAGGCTCCGCAGCCATTCGTTATATGCTAAGCTGGAAAAGTGCGTTTTTGAACAGGAATCCTTGCCGTTCCTGGGGTACATAGTGTCCAGTCAGGGGTTAGTAATGGATCCGGGGAAGTTGGAGACAGTGATGAACTGGCCTGAGCCCCGCTCGCTGAAGGCGATCCAGCGATTCTTGGGGTTTATCAATTATTATCGCCAGTTCATTCCCAACTTCTCGACGGTGGCAGCACCCATCATTGCCCTTAACCGCAAGGGCGCTAATCCCAAAGCATGGACACGGGAAACGGTAGAGGCATTTCACACTCTCAAAACTCACTTCTCCAGAGCTCCCATCCTTCATCGTCCAGACATCTCCAAACCCTTCCTACTGGAGGTAGACGCCTCTTCGGTCGGTGCAGGTGCAGTCCTGTACCAGAAAAACGAACGAGGAAGGAAACATCCATGTTTCTTTTTCTCCAAGACCTTTTCTCCGGCCGAGAGGAACTACTCCATAGGGGATAGGGAGTTACTGGCGATGAAACTAGCATTCCAGGAATGGCGGCATCTCCTGGAGGGTGCGAAGCATCCATTTGAGGTTTTTTCTGACCACAAAAACCTCACATACCTCCAGACAGCACAACGCCTGAACCCAAGGCAGGCCCGTTGGTCTTTATTCTTCTCCCGGTTCCGCTTTATTATCCGCCACCTGGCCGGTGAGAAGAACGTACGGGCCGATGCCTTGTCACGTTGTATGGTTGTGTTGGAGGAGGACGAGGAGGAGCCTCGTCTTATACTACCCCCGGACAGCTTGAGGATGGTCACTCCCACTTCTTTGGACCAGGTGCCACCTGGCAAAACCCTCGTTCCCCCTGAACTACGGAACGAGGTGCTATCGTGGGCTCATGCCTCCAAGGTCGGGGGTCACTTCGTGGTCAAAAGGACCAGAGACCTGGTGACCAGGCATTATTGGTGGCCGAGACTACCCCAGGACATACAGGAATATGTGGGAGCCTGTATGTCGTGTGCTCGGAATAAGCCGTCCCGGCAGAGACCGGCAGGTCTTCTTCACCCACTGACAGTGCCGGATCGTCATTGGGAAGTGGTAGGGATGGACTTCCTGGGAGATCTGCCCAAGTCAGCAGGGCACAGGGTCGTATGGGTCATCACGGACCACTTCTCTAAAATGGTCCACTTGGTGCCTCTCCCACGACTCCCGACGTCACGTGCTCTCGCCACCTTGTTCATTCGGCATGTATTTAGGTTGCATGGCATGCCTGACAAGGTGGTGAGCGACCGGGGTCCCCAGTTCGCGTCTCGCTTCTGGAGAGAGCTCTGTAAGCTCCTGCAGATAGAGCTGAACATCTCCTCCGCATACCATCCCGAGACCAATGGACTAGTGAAGAGGACTAATCAGACCTTGGTAACTTACCTCCGCCATTTTATATCCGCGCACCACGACAACTGGGCTAACCTCCTTCCTTGGGCCGAATTTGCCATTAACAATTCGGTCCATGAATCCTCTGGCCAGACTCCGTTCCTACTCAATAACGGACAACATCCCAGAATCCCGGTTCCGATGCCCATTACGTCACCCGATACTAGAGTGGAGGATTGGGCGACCAAGGCCCGGGAGATCTGGGATGACACCCAAGAGGCTCTTAAAAGGGCTAAAGACCGGATGGTGACAACGGCTGATGTTCGCCGCCGCCCTGCACCATCCTTCGCCCCTGGTGACCTAGTATGGCTGTCCTCTAAAAATGTTAACCTACGGGTACAGGCAGCTAAATTCGCCCCTAGGTATCTGGGTCCGTTTAAAGTACTACAGCAGGTAAACCCAGTGGCATATCGACTCCAGCTCCCTCCACGCTGGGCTATAGCCAACACCTTTCACGTGTCCCTCCTGAAACCCGTACGACTTAATAAATTCTCGGGGTCCCTGCCAGCTCAAACCGACTCCCCGTCCGACGACCCTGAGGTGGCAAAACTTGTGGAGACAAAAGTCATACAGGGCAAGAGGTACTACCTCGTGGAGTGGGCCGGCCGTGGTCCGGAGCATAGATCCTGGGAGTTGGAGGATCATATCCGCGTCCCGGGTTTGATAGTGGCCTTCGAGCACGGACAGGGGGGGGGGCCTAGATGGGGGGGTAATGTTACATCTCGTGGCTCTCCTGAGGCAAAGACTGAGGCAGTCTCCCATTCCTTGCCTGCCACGAGCATTCATGCTCAGCAGCACCGAAGGTCTGCCAGACTACGCAGTGTGCAGGAGATACCTTCTCAGAGAGGCAGCAGAAGGGTGACACCTAGTGGTTCTCCTGTTACAAGGAGTGAAGCGGTCTCCCATTCCTGGCCTGCCGCAGACTCTCCTGCTCAGCGGCCCCGAAGGTCTGCGAGGCTGCGCAATGTGCAGAGGTTTACTGCTCAGGGAAGCAGTGAGATTCCCGTTATCTCTGCACATTGTGAGACCGAGGATCCCGCCTCTATTTCCCAGAGGCAGGAGGGTGAGCATGTGCAATGCGTGGTGGGTCCTGATTCGCTCACTGACGTCACACGGCTTGATGACAAGGCTGGTGACGTGGTGAATCCTGACTGGCCAGGCTGGGACGTTGTGGACCCTGATTGGGTCAAGTCCGTCATCTCCGCCTCGCGCCCGCCCTCGGGTGGAGCTGCACCTCCTTAAAAGCTCCCCCTGCCATCATGGCGGCGCGCGACCGTCCTTCTATGTTTGGATGTCTGGCAGCGTGCTGCCACGCCACTGCTCAGGCATTACTGTCTCTTGTGGGCTTGGCCCTTGCTGCTCCGGCAGTACCTCGTTTGCAGGCCGTGTTCCTGCCTTGCTGCTCCGGCAGTACCCCCGTCAACAGGCCGTGTTCCTGTCCCAGGTGAGCTCCTCAAGTCTCCTTTGGACTCACCTGGTTATTGAAAGCACACGTGCGTGGGCACCTCTGTGCTACCCTCGTGCCATATTCTCGTGACTTCCACTGGCACACGTGCGTGGGCACCTCTGTGCTTCCCCGTGCAACAGGTACACCGAGTCGTGAGATCTGTGCCATACAACCCTCACGGGTTAGGGCAGATCGGTGTACATAGATCGTCTGTGACATTCCAGACGATCGCTAGCAGCAACCCGCTCACTCTTCACCCACCATAGCGGCGGTCCCTTACACCGCATAGTGGACCTTGACCGGCGGAAGCAGTCCATTTCCCATCTTGGCACGCTTCCACGGGTCCCCCCTCGTAACAATGACCCACACAAATCAATGTCCTTTTGAACATGGAAGATCACCCACAAAGTCCATGCCTACCACCTCCCATGGTCTATCTGGCACTGGCAAAGGATGCAAGAGCCCAGCCGGTCTTTGCCGTAACGGACGGTTGCGAGCACATGAGTAGCAGGAACCGACATATCTCTTGACGTGGCTGGCTAAGTGTGGCCACCAATACCACCTCTCGAGTAACTCTCGTGTCCGTCTAATACCAAAATGCCCACCCACCTTTGAGGTGTGGACCCACGACAATATATCATTTTGTTGATTAGGTGGAACAAAGGTCTTGCCCGGTGGGATTTGGTCTAACGTTACAGGAGAGAGTGTGTGGAAAAACCCTAGATGGAAGAATGAGATGAGGGTCCTCTTTCTCTTCCTGAGATGATTCCATAGAGCGAGAGAGTGCGTCGGCCTTATTATTCTTACTCCCGGTAAGATAATTAATGGAGAAGTTAAACCAAGAGACAAAGAAGGACCAGCGAGCTTGCCGAGGATTCAAACGTTGTGCAGTTTGCAAATATGTCAGGTTCTTATGGTCCGTAAAGACCTGAAAGGGCTGCCTGGCTCCCTCGAGCAAGTGACGCCACTCTTCCAATGCTAATTTTAGGGCAAGTAGTTCCCTGTCACCAATAGTGTAGTTCCTCTCAGCAGGAGAGAACGTCTTTGCAAAGAAAAAACACGGTCTTTTTCTACCTGAGCTGTTCTTTTGATATAGAACTGCTCCAGCTCCTACAGAGGACGCGTCCACCTCCATGAGAAAGGGCCTATTCTCGTCAGGTCTTTTGAGGACAGGAGCAGATGAAAAGTTTTCTTTAACTGCCTTGAAAGCCTGGGATGTCTCAGTAGACCAGACCTTAGGACTGGCGCCCTTTTTAGTCAAAGCCACTAACGAAGCTACCAAGGTAGAAAAGTGTGGTATAAATTGCCGGTAATAATTTATGAATCCCAGGAAGCGTTGTACTGCTTTCAAGGAATGAGGTTCAGCCCATTCCATAACTGCAGAAAGCTTCGCAGGATCCATTGCCAATCCCTCATGAGAAATGATATAGCCTAAGAAGGGTAGAGAGGCTTGCTCAAATATACATTTCTCAAGTTTGGCAAACAGAGAGTGCTCCCTTAGACGTGACAGAACCCTGATCACATCCAACCGATGTGTCTCCAGGTCAGGAGAAAAATTTAGTATATCATCCAGATATACCACCACCGATGATAACAGTAAATCCCTAAACACGTTATTTACGCAGTCCTGGAACACTGCGGGTGCATTACACAGACCGAAAGGCATGACGAGGTATTCGTAGTGACCGTCTCTGGTGTTAAAAGCGGTCTTCCATTCGTCACCCTCTCGAATTCGCACTAAGTTATAAGCACCTCGCAGATCCAACTTCGTAAATACCTTAGCTCCCCGTAGTCTGTCAAACAGTTCAGAAATTAGGGGCAAGGGGTATCTATTCTTTACAGTAATGGCGTTAAGACCCCTGTAGTCTATGCAGGGACGCAGATCACCCTCTTTTTTTTCCGCACAAACAAAAAACCAGCCCCTGCAGGTGAGACAGACTTGCGGATGAAGCCCCTCTCCAGACTATCCTTTATATAGGCCGACATAGCCTCGGATTCTGGTATAGCAAAAGGGATAGACCCTGGCCTTTGGTGAAACAGAACCCGGCAAGAGGTCTATAGCACAGTCATAAGGCCTATGAGGTGGAAGAGTCTCAGCACCCTGCTTGGAAAACACATCAGTGAAATCCACATAGGGTGTAGGTAAGGGAGAGAGATCAGTTGATGCAACCGCAACGACCTTAGGTGGTAAGGGAAGACATCGGGACTGACATTTCAAACCCCAACTAATAATGCCGTCGGACTCCCAGTCAATTAGAGGAGCATAAGTCCGAAGCCATGGGAGACCCAGAAGGACGTCGTCTATACCGTCAGGCAAAACAAGAAAAGAAATCTCCTCTATGTGACCATGAGACAGGGAAAGGCACAAGGGAACTGTCCTCAATGTAATGGAGTCAAACAACATAGTCCCATTAACAACCCGGACAGGAATAGGCGCCTCTAACATGATAGAGGGAATATTGTGTCTCTTTACAAATCCTGAGCACACAAAAGTCCCATCAGCTCCGGAATCCACAAAAGCCATAATAGGCCATGTATTCTCAGAGAATGAGAGCTGACCTGGGACACTACACTTAGAGGGTGCAGAAGGCGTCTCTACTAACCCCCCTCTAATGGTTACTAGGTCTGGGAGTTTCCCTGACAGCTAGGACACTTGTTGGCATAGTGCCCAGCCTGACGACATATGTAACAGATAGGAGAGCCCGCCTTACGAGGTCGGGAAGTAGTATAACCCAACTCCATAGGAGTAGGAGATGTCTCAGATACTGAGGAAGATGGAGAAGGAACCACAGTATCTGAACCAACTCGACGCTTGGGACGTGACAAGGTAACCTCGAGTCTACGTTCCTTATGGCGTACATCGATCCTAGTTGCTACCGTAATTAAGTCCTCCAGAGAAGGAGGAACTTCCCGAATAGCAAGAGCATCTTTGACATAGCCTGCAAGACCCCTCTAGAAGATAGGTATTAACACCTTCCCAGGCCAGTCTAACTCTGCTACCAAGGTATGAAAAGCAATGGCATAAGAGCTGGTAGATAACGAACCTTGAGACTGATTTAGCAGTCTCAAAGCCGCATCATGGGTAACCTGCGGTCCCATGAACACCGCTTTAAGAGCATCAAGGAAGTCTTGATGTCTCTGAGTAACCAAATCAGAGCGCTCCCATAAGGGAGTAGCCCACTCTAAGGCTTTATCTTGAAGCAGGGATATAATAAAGCCTACTTTGGACCTCTCCATACAGAAGTGAGAGGAATTAACCTCAAGGTGAATCTGACACTGGCTTATGAACCCACGACAAGACCTGGCATCGCCAGAGTATCTGTTGGGTAGAGCAAGTCGTGGGTCATGTAGCGAAGACACCAAAGTTTGAGGTTTATCCTCTACAGTCTTGAGCCTTGCTTCAAGAACCTGTATATACTGATGTAATTGTTGATACTCTGCCATTTCTGCCAGACCCTTGGCTCAGTCCTAATGTTACGGGGGCTGTCGGATAATAAGGGAATGGAAGGCCAGTGTGACGTCACACTGGCCTATCACCGAGTAAGGCCTCACAAGCACATGACCAGCGACCAATCGGCTTAGAAGGTGTCAGAGACATGTGACCTCGTGTCACAAGCACATGACCAGCAGCCAATCAGCTTAGAAGGTGTCAGAGACATGTGACCTCGTGTCAGTGATGATGTCACTCGCACATGTGCAATGGCTCCAAGATAGGACTTAGTCTCCAGCGATCGCACATGTGCAGTAGCAAGAAATCCGAACATAGTCTACAGTGCCACAGCAAAGGGAAAGAAGACACGCAGATACCCAGAACGGGAACTGTAACAGCCGTGGCCCGCCGGTACCGTTTCAGGGAGCGGAGTAAAGCTAAGCACAAAGGCAGGGCCATCGGACCCCGACTAGGCTTGGAGCCGCCGACAATAGTCAAATCCGAAAGTGACCGGAACCCCAGGGGTTTCCTAACACCCAAGACCCGACAGAAGGCAACCGTCCACATCGTGAGGATACACAGCCACCGCCACAGGCTAGAGATCCAAGGGCCAGCGCCTGCAGGCAAAACGGGCTCCTTCGGTACCTATACGCCGGGGAGCGGACTACCGTTGGGAAACCATCGGAGTCAACACACACTACACAGGTGCAGGGAAAGACAGCCACCAACAACCTGTCTGGGGAGAGCAAAGACACTGCAGCCGGCTGCGGGACCCGTCCATCCAGCCGTTTGGTTTACCAGAGATTCTGTGGTTTACCACGCCGCGCTGCCCCTGCAACCCTGCACCCCAGCCATCCAGCCTCCCCATATCACCACCGGGCCCCAGGATCACCAACCCCTACCCACGGAGGGGACAACATCCTAGCTGCTTCCTACCATCGCTCCCGGGATACCCGTCACCAGCAGCGGTGGTGCCCATTATCACCATGACCCGTGGGTGGCGTCACAAACTATCTCCCAAAACTAACCACCCCCTTTTCACTCGTGAGCGAGGAGCGCTGCTCGAGTCCCCGGGCCCGGCCCACCGCTCGAGCCACCGAGCAGCAGCAGCAGACCCGAGCATAGCGAGCGCGGCCCCTCCGCCCGCGACAATATGATGTTGGGAGGAAGTTTGACTCATTTTCAGTCTATTCGTTTCTATAAGAAGCTTGCAAAGGGTAGAGCTTGTGAGCCACAAAAATCAGAGAATTGTACACCTCCTAAAATAAAGTATAAAAGGTAAGAGCTGCTGAGGGTGAGAGGAGGAAGGGGGCACTTTACCCTTACAGTATGTCACACACAAGCAAATAGTGGAAAACCCTGATTGTGTTCGTTGTTTTTTCTTTTAGTTTGTTAACATCTACAGTAGTCAGCAATGGCACAGTCTTCCTTCAAGCGTCTGACTAACCAACATATTGAAGCAGCTATGTTTCAAAGTGATGATGAAAGTGAACTATCTTTATCCAATTAAGAGTACTAGCTAATCAAACATCCTCATCCAGTGATTCTTGTGATGACAAAGAAGTGGATCCTGAAGAAGAGATAAGTCGAACATACAAAACAAATGTTTTTTGGGACAGCAATCCTTCATTAGTCGGACGTACTCCAATACATAATATTATGAGGCATACTCAAGGAGCTGTGGGAAGTCCCAGAAACTTATCCAGAATTCCATGCAAGGAGGAAGGACAGGAGAAGCCTAGTCTTGAAGGACCTTTGCCATGAACTTGTAATGCCTCACATGATGAAGCACAACAACATGAAATGCTTGCCAAAGCAAACTAAAAAATCAATGAAACAGTGTGGCATACAGTTTCAGGATATTCTAGGGCCAGGAGAAAGAAACGGAAAGCATTAGAAACTTAGAGAGGAAAACTGAACGATATTGTACCACTTGTGGAGAAAATATCTCTAAAGAACATTCTTCAAAAAACATAATGTAGCGCCTCTGAAGCCATCAGGAGCTACAGGGAACTGCATCCTGTCAAAGATGCAGGGTCTACCCCCAGGGACCCAGAAGAACAGTGCCGGTAACACCAAAACATTCATATAATCTCTGTTTTTCCCTTTCTCAAGGATTGGTGACAGGCTAGTGCTGGACCCAATGGTTTGCCACCTAGGGGTGGTACCAATCCAGTCCACTAGACGTCAACCAGGGGGGGGGTCAGACAGTCAGTAAGTGGAGGTGAGAGGAGACTGATGTAACAGTACTGACGAGAGAGTGTAACAGTGACCTATCAGGCTCAGGCGTGTGGTTGCCGAAGGAGGAGTACGGTGGAGTACTCTCGGAACTATAGAACTGGTGGGGTGCAGAGCCCTAGGTCAGGAATACGCTCCAGGCAGACCTGATAAAATCTGCATTGTGAGGGGACCATTCAGGACCACACCGACCTAAGAGTTCGGGGCACAGTAACGATGGGAGAACCTGGTAACGAGACAGAGATCTGGCCCAACAGGGGTCAAGTTACCTGCCATATGGACTAAGACTGAGAGAAAACCAGGAGGGGACCCCCCAGACGCTCCAAGCCATGGGGGCCCAAGAAACCAGAGACAGGTGCAGGGTAAGAAAGCCACCAGGTGACCACACCAGCACTGGAACTAAGAGGACCAGTGGTGAGGGCCAGCCTTCATAGGGTTGCCAGCCATAACAATGCTGTGAGTAAAGAAACCAGTTACACTGCAATCCCTTGTGTGGCCTATCTTCTTTCCGCACCCAACACTATCATCTATCCCCTGGGGCCTGGCCCTACTTGCAGAGGGCCCAACATCCAGGCTGCCATTAACATCAGCCCCAGCAGCGAGAAACTGTGCAGCGGCAGCTCCATCTAAATAGCCAAACCCGCAAGTGGCGTCACAACAAAAACTTTATTATTATTCCCTTGTACATAACCCCTTTTAAGCGACCCCCAGTGTCATGGAACCGGGCAACGGCCACCCAGTGAACTGTCCCAGTAGATAAACTGCCCGGGACCGAGTACCCTAAAGCACTGGGGTGTGACAATAACATGTGAAAATTGTTTGGAAGACCAATAAAATTCAAAAGAAAAAGCTGGAAAAGAATTGTGACTTCAGCTAGTTTACTCTAGATTCATATACCTTTGTGTGTTTTTAATCTCTTATTTTGCAATTTTGAAATAAACTTGTAAAAGTTATTTATGTGAGTTTCTCCATATGATTTACACTTAAAAGTGTAGATTTTTGACGCCATGCATGCTAGGGTTAAAATGGAGGTCATACAAAATACTTGATGTAGTAGTTTTGATGTGGGGGTCTATTCATTTTTGTATCACCTGATTTGAGTAAAGGTGGAAAATTTGTAATGGAAGTTATATTATTAATATTGTTATCATGTTATGGGTTTAAAAAGTTCTATGACTCTAAAGCCTGCTTTACACGAGTCGACCGATCGTGCGATTTTTTTTATCCAATGCGTCATGCCCATGTCTTTTTTTTTTTTTTTTTGATCGCACATAGGTTGTTGTCTATGCGTCACACGTTTTGGTTTGATCAACGACCCAATAGCGATCAGCGATGTATTGATTGTCCATGGCGGTCGTGCCAAAGGCTTCACACATATTGTTTTAGTCAATCTGTCTTTCGTAGGGTGCGTTTTTATGTTAACTATACACACCTCTGTGACGTTGTCTATAATCTATCACGCCCAGAACCTTGTTTTCCAGCACACTCCCGTCTTTATTCTTTGGCTGATTGGTTGGCTTTAATATAAATCGTCTCTCATGCGTCCGTCCTTGTTGTCTCGTTTTTCCCTTGTATCTGCGAACATTATTTCCTGGCATCCTTCTCATGGAGAATTTTGTTTGTCTTGCATCAAAGGTTTGGGTTTTTATTTTTTTTTTGGGTTGGTTTTCTTAATGTTATATTTTAATATTGTTCAAATAATACTTTTGGTTAGGAATTTTTTTTTCCTTATTTTTGTCAATTTTTTAAGCAAAGGTTTTTACCTTTATTTATTCAATTGATATTGACATTTTATGTTGTTTTAAAAAAAAAAAGGGCTAAAATAAGTCTTACCACAAATATGGTTGCAAAAGGACACAAGCAGAGGAATCCCGAAAAAAACAAAAACAAATAAGTAACACTGTACTATTATACACACTGCGCCAAGGCTACCAAGAATGGGCAAAATTCAGAACACTAGCCCCGGCCTTTATTTCATGATTAGCAAATCAAAACGCATCACCGACAACCAATCACAACATTTTAGGAGTGTCTATTTAAAATAGCAACTATGCCCTGGACGCTGATGACGTCCAAAAAAACGATGAAGAAGGACGATGAAAGGGAGTCACACTTATCAATGTGTCGTTCTGAAAGCCAAAAATAAACGATATTATGGAAATAAACGACGAGTACACGATGGCCGATTTTATAACGATTATTGATCGTTTGGAATCGCACGGAGGTGACACATGCAAAGATGTCATTACGAATGGCGGAACTGCGTTACGAAAACCGTGACCCCAACGATGCATCGCACAATAGATCGACTCGTGCAAAGCAGCCTTAAGTCTTATCAAATTTTCACTTTTTATCTAATCTTAATTTTCAAAGGAGATGTACTCATTTAACCTGTATATACACATGCATTTATATATATATATACACACACGTATAAATACAGTGGGTGAAATAAATAATACACATCAGTAAATAATTAGAACACATTACTAAATTTATGGACATTTATTGTTTAACTTCTTTACCCGTGGGATTTGGATGTTTTGTTACCAATTGACATTTGGTGAAAAATTCATGCCAATAGCTCCTTTAGAAATGTATTTACTTAGAACATTGATGACCTGTTCAGTACTTATTTCACCACTTTATATATACAGTGCCTTTAAAAAGTATTCATACCCTGTGACCTTTTTCACAGTTTTTCACGATACACCCACAAACTTAAATTTTTTTTATTGGGATTTTATGTGTAGACCAACACAAAATAGCAAGTATATGTCAAGCCCAAAATATAAATAAATATATTTGTTTTCCTTTTTTAATTTTAACTATCCCTTTTTCAACAAATGGCTCTGGGCATTATATTTTGGGTGAGAGCCTCAAAAATCAAATCACAGAGTGTCCAAATTTACTGGGACCTGTGAATTTCAGGACATTAAACTTAAAGTTGATTCTTTGTTGATCGATCAGCTCCTTGCTAATAATGACCACGTATTGGGTAAATATTCAAAGCACACCTCATGATTAAAAGAGTTTGGATACCTTCTCCTAAATCAGACACAATTTACTATATTGTATGTAAAAAAATATACTACTGGAAGTCTCTATGTTGGGGAAAAAGGACAAATACTTGGAAAATAGATGAATTCTCATTGTCACACAAGCCCAAACTTTGAACTTCTTATGGATCACTGTTTAATCCATAAAAAAAAAAGAGTATGGCACAAGCGTAGACCTACAGTACCAATACAAATGGTAGTCATCCACCTAATCTGATATCTCAAGCAAATGAATGCAAATGAAAGAACTAATTAGGGAAGCAGCCAAGAAGTCCATGCTCACTCTGGAGGAGCTGCAGACACCCACAGCTAGGTTGGGAGAATCTGCCCACAGGACAACTATCAATGGTATACTCCAGATATCTGGCCTTTATGGAATAAAAGTAAGAAGAAAGCTATTTTTAAGAACAAGCCATAAAAAGTCTCACTTGCAGTTTGCAAAATGCCATGTAGGGGATACGGTTAGCATGTTGTCGAAGGTGCTCTTAATAGATGATAGCAAAGTAGAGCTTTTTTACCTAAATGCAAACAGTAACAGGATAAAATTGACCTACAATTTGCAAAGCAATTTCATCTGAATATGCTGATATATCATATCTGATCATAAACTACTGTTTGGGCACAAAGCAGGACACTAAAAGGAAGAAACATTTGACTTTTGGATCACAATTTTGGCTGAAAATGATCGTGAGCGCTATGTAGCATTATAGAGTCACTAAGGTGCTGAAACAGTAGAAACTCTCCAGGTGTGACCCTATTTTGGAAATTATACCCTTCCAGGATATCATCTCGTGATTTGTGTTTTGTGATTGTGTCAGGTGACTTAACTGTTTGTAGCAGCTACAGAAAGCCTTGGAACCCATAGGGTGGAGGGGCGACATGACTAGAGGGAAGGGAAGGAGTGATGGGGTTAATGGAAACAGGAACGGTTTGTTTATAAGGCAGAATAAAGGGATTGGTGGGTAGGAGGAGTTCCCTGGAGGAAGAGGTGGGGCAGTTGAGGGGTGTAAGTAAAGGACCTTGACTTACCCCCTCTCTCTTGACTTCCGGATATGGAACGATCCAGACGTGCGACAGGATGGCTGCTATCCGGGACCAGCGGATTCATCATGGCAGTGCACGGGCCCCTGGCAGCGCGGTCCCACGTCTTGGCTGCTGGGGGTTAACCCGTTGGCACTTTCCCCTCGCTCCCCTGTCAGCTGCGGGCGGCGTCCCCCCTCCCTCATCTCTCAGGTACTTGCCGTGTGCGGGGGGAGCGAGGAGGAGATGCGAGAGCCCCTTCGGGGACCCTCCGTGGTAGTGACGTGGGCAGGGCAGTACTCAGCTGCTGCTCCGGCTGCGGGAGGAATCTCCGTCCGGGCCGCGGCAGCCGGGAGGGGGGCGTGGCTAGTCTGCGGCCTACTTCCGGTCCGAGCCGCGGCCTGGATTGCTGGATGCGGCGGCTCCCGGATGGGGAGAGTGCCCAGCGGTGACAGAGGCCAGCTTTACCCCTCGCGGACGGCGGGGGGGGCCGCGGAGCTGCAGCCAGTGGTGGGTCCGGCACCAGGGCAGGCGGGCCTGGAGCGACGGGTGCCCAGGAGGCGTCGGTGAGTGGGGGTGACGGCAGGGGCCCTGCAGTTTCTGCTTGGTCACCCAGATCAGGGGGCAGCTCCCGGCCGCGGTGGTCTCCCCCAGGAGGGGGAGGGCCCAGCGGACAGAGGCTTTCATGAGGCCCAGGAGGGCTGGATGCGGCGGCTCCTGGCCAGGAGAGCGCCTGGCGAGGACGGAGGCCAGCGTTACCCCCCCCCCCACGGGTGGAGGGGGGGGGGGCGGGGGACTGCAGCCAGCAGGGGGTCCGGCACCAGGGCAGGCGAGCCTGGTGCGACGGATGCCCGGGAGGCGTCGGTACGTGGGGGTGACGGCGGGGGCCCTGCGGTCCCTGCCTGGTCATCCAGAGCAGGCGTGCAGCTCCCGGCAGCGGCGGTCTCCCCCAGGGGGGCGAGGACCCAGCGGACGGATGCCTTCTGGGCCCAGGAGGGCAGGAAGCTGGCGGCTCTGGATGGGAGTCTGTTGGCAGCGGGTCGGGCCACAGGTACCCCCTGTCCTCGCAGGCAGCGGGGGGGGGTCGGGCCAGAAGATGAGGCCCGCGGTGGCAGCCCGTGGGACGGGACGGTTTCCGGGGTTGTCGCTGCGGGACAGAAGATGGAGCTTGGAGGATGGTGCCCACGCGGCATACCAGGAGGACGGCCGTGGTGGTGGCAGCGCTTCGGCGGCGTCTGCGTTACATGAGCCAGAGGCGGTCGGCTCCAGCGAGGAGGGGGAGGAAGCAGCGACGGAAGAATCAGATGTCCGGATGGCGTGACTTTTATTCCAGGATACGCCGGGTCGCGGTCGGGTGAGACGGCCGTGGATTCGGCAGGGTTGGGGTGCAGTTGGTGGGGGGGGCGGCTGCGGACACGGCAGCGCCGAGTGGGTTTGTGTTTTCACCAGGTATGGGGTTTACTGCAGTGGTGTATACGGTTGTGGAGAGTGCGCATGCACCGCCGGCGGCATGGACGGGATCGGTGGTTAGTAGGCGCAGGTGCGGCAGGCAGAGTGAGGGCGCATGAGGCGGCAGGGGAGCATTTTCGGGCAGAGGCGGCAAGGGCCGTGACAGAATGAGTGGTGAGGAACGAAGAGGGGGATGAGGTGGTGCGTCTGGCTGACAGTGGCCAAGTGTGAGAGGCATGGGTGCTTCAAAGGCCCGCTGGGGGGGCTCACTTGCTGGAGGATGTGAGGGTTAAGATTTGAATGGGGAAAGTGTAGCAATAGTTTCGCTGCTCCCCCTGTAACAGTTTCACCTGGATTAGGTTAAGCCAAGTGATTCCAGGAAGGATAAGTAGAGGGAGGGGAGCGCCGGTGGAGGCTCACCCCTCGTACATTTGCAACGTGGCTGCGGGCATTTGCGTTTTTTGGCAAGGGTATCGGGGGAAGGAATTGGGTAATTGGTTCGGCATGGTTCAGTTATATGGATCCATTTGGGGTGGCTTGTTAGGTCATATGGCGGTTTAGTCTGGCTTCAGTACGCCGAGTAATTTCAGCAAGGGAAGGTGTTGCGTGCCAGTATGCGGTAGGATCATACGGGCACATCCTTATGGCTGCAGTGGATGGCGGCTCCTAGTCAGCCCCCCTTTTGGGGGGTAGTTGGCTGTTCGGGGCTTGGAACCCCGGCGACACGGACGATGAGGGTTTTTTGGGGGGAATAGAATGATGTGTGGTGCAGATTTGGCGCGGACGGTTGTCTTAAGCATAAGTGTTGGGTTGTGGTAAGGAACATAGTAATTCTGCGTCTTTCTATTTGTATTGGTGGATCTTCGCCTCCTTATTGGAAGTTTGCGCTGAGCCAGGGGACACCTGGTGGTTGTCAGTGGAAAGAGGGGTCAGGAATTGGCTTTGGGCAGGATGGGTGGGGCCATTCGGGGCCCTCCTTGTCATGATTGGGTTTCTCTGTTGGGGGGTAGTGCCGGAAATGAGCCGTATATAGATATATATATTTCGGCTTGTTCAAAACGTATCTTATCTGGAGGAGTCATCGGTGTATGCCTGCTTAGCTCCAGAATTGTTGGCGGTTTATTATGTGTCGTTTGACAGAGGGTGGGATTTGGTAAAGGTGGTGAGCCGTGGAGCATTGATGGCAAAGGCGGATTTGGAGGCGGCATTTAGGTTGTTACTGGTTCACCCTACTAGCTAGCAGCTGGTGCTGCGGTGGGGAGGGGAGTTATTATTATGTTGATCGGTGGGTGCTAATGGGTTTTGTCCCATTTTATGTTCCTTTGGAGGCGGTTATTTCTTTGTGGAGTGGTTTGTGCGTGGTGTGTCCAAGCTTACATCTCTTATTCATTATAGGTTGATTCTCTTTACATCAGGTTGGCGGGTTGATGATTCGTTGGGGTTGATTGTTTCATTGCAGATGGTGGTGGATACTCTTTTGGGCCTGTTGGTGCAGGCGAAGACTGAGGGTCCAACGCCAGTGATATGGTTTGTGGGGGATAAAGTTTGATGTTATGGTCAGAAAGGTAGGATTCGTGGGTAATGGTGTGGTCCTATGGGCTGCGATAGAGGCAGGTAGGTCAGCTAAGACGGTGTGGTTTCAGGCGGTGCAGTCTTTGCAGGGGCGGTCGAACCACGGGTGCAGAGTTACGCCGCTGGGGTGCGTGTCTGCTGAACGGCTGGCGATGGCTGCGCCAAGGGTGCAGCCATCGGATCATTTGTGTGTGGTCACGAGGGAGATCAATGATGATCTGATGGTGTAGGAGGTTTTTTTTTTTTCTTACGGCGATTTAGTGGCCGCGGATTGTGGCTGGGTAAGGTGGTACCTGATGGAACGTAGCTGCGGTACTCGGATGCAGCGGGTCCAGTTGTTTTCTGGTTGGGCATTGTGGGTAGCGCTTCCAATCGGTGGTAGTGGTCGGGTTGTGGAGGTTGGCAGTTTTTCCAAGAGGAAGGTATCCTGTCATTCTGACTATCAGTTGGTGGAGAATTCGATTAATAGTTGGTTTGCTAATCCTGGGGCCAAGGGTGGCGTACTTGCGACAGTTGGTTTCTCAATTGTATGCGTTTTAAAAAAAAAAAAATGTTATGCGTGGCGCAACCAGTACTGGGGGTTCGCCAAGGGAATAGCAGCTGCTTTGTTTCCTTCAGTTCTGCAGGTCTCGGGAGTTGAGGCCGGGTAGCAGACGAGGTGGGCACGGTGTGTCCGGAGGGCTTTTAGAGTCTGGTGTGGCTGTGTTGGGGAGCGGCTCGGGGCCCAGTGACTGAGGTTATTTGGGGCTGATATCCAGAAGTGTGGTTGGCGCGGATAACGTTGTTTGGGGCCATGTGTGAGGAAGGCTCGGTGAGTATTTGGTGGTGGCGTTGGCAGTGGTGAGTAACGGTTTTCAGGTTGCTAGGTCGGCGTCAGCAGTGGAGCAGAGGGTGGCGGCTGTGGCTGTCTTGTTGAGGATTAGATGTGGAGAGATGTTTTCGCAGGATCTTAGTGCGCGGCAGGCCTTGAAGGGTTTTGTCGTAACGGTGTGAGGGAGCGGGACACAAGGGTCCGTCTCCGTTGTTTTGTGGCAGCGTTTGGTGAGTGGTTTGTGGTGGCTATGTTCATCTGAGCACGAGCGGGTTTTGTTTCCCTTGTCCAAAACGGTTTGTGTTAGCCTTTTGGGGGGCTTTGAGATTGTGGGGTTGGTCAGCCCATATACGGTTAAGAGCGGAGGTTGGATGTTGGAGGATGTGTCCGAGGTGTTGCAGTGGGTTGAGCGCCGGCTTCGTCGCTCACCGAATCAGATTAGGCGGGTGGTGAAGGTTGGTGTTGTTATACGCGGTCCCGGGTGCGGAATTATGTTGTTAGGGCGCCCAGGCTCATTATTGTGTCGCGTTTGTTAAGGTACCATTTTGTGGCAGTGCTGCAAACTTGATTGCAGGTGGCGGAGGTGGGCGCCCAGAATACTACGGGTCGTATTCCTTCTGGATTGGGCTGCCACGGAGGCACCTCGGTGGTCTCAAAAAAGGGGTTGTGAGAAGTATTGGGAGGTGGGAGTCCTCTTGTTTCGGCGTTACGTTTGGCATCAGTTGTTATTGGGTTAAGGCCAATGGGGGCGTTTGAGTCTTTTGGGAGTGGAATGGGTTGGCGTAACAGGTTGGTGTTATCTGTGGGTTTATAACCTCTGGGTTTTGTGGCGAGGGTGTGCCTCATTTGGATATTTGGGCATTCGTTGGTTCTCGGGGCCTCGACGGTCTGAGGCTCGCCCGAATTTTGCCAGTTGGGTCTGGACGGGTCGATGGTACTGGTCCAGTAAGTGGGAGGCAGCGATTTGGTATCTCGAGAAGTTATTTATGAATGTTTTAAAAAAAAAAAAAAAAATTGTTGGTTTGTTGCATTGTGGAAGACATACCCGAGCTTAATCGTGGGGTAGTTTTGATAGTGTGACCAGGTGGGAATGGCGTGGGGCTCGTGCGGTAGGCAGTATCAATCGAGCCTTATTGGGGGGCGGCGCCAAAAGTTGGTGGCGCTGAACTGGTGGTTTTGGAGATGCGATGGGGGTACATCTTAACGTTCTTGGTGCTGTTTTGTGGACGCTGGGATTGCGTGGAGGTGTGGTACAAGCATTTGGTGTGTGGGGGTCCAGGCCACATAAGGAGTCACGTGCCCTGTCCTGTGGCGGGGGTAGGTCTGGTCCAGAGGCGGTTGAAGGCAATGGTAACTGGACAGAGAGACACTATCTTGGTATGGTGGCTCCAGGTTCCGGGATGTTGCAGGCACGGGGTTCTGCAAAGTTGGGGGGTATTAATCCGTAGGTGATTAATACCTCATCTCTGGGTCGGTGTGTTGCGGCCAGGGATACTGGGGTGAGAAGTGGTTCCTGGACTGGGCCTACTCAGGGTTGTATATTTACTGTATTGGTTACTGTGTTACCTATTGTTATTTGTTGGGGTCGCCCGTTGGACGGCGCCCCCTTGTGTTAGTATGTAAATAATAGGTAATAAAGGCTGCTGTGGCCAATTTAAACCAAGTCACATGCAGTTCGTGTATTATTTACAGATGGTATTGGTGGGTAACACACATACAGCACGACTGGAGAATCCTTCCTCAATGGTCAAGAAAGCCTTGGAACCCATAGGGTGGAGGGGCGACATGACTAGAGGGAAGGGAAGGAGTGATGGGGTTAATGGAAACAGGAACGGTTTGTTTATAAGGCAGAATAAAGGGATTGGTGGGTAGGAGGAGTTCCCTGGAGGAAGAGGTGGGGCAGTTGAGGGGTGTAAGTAAAGGACCTTGACTTACCCCCTCTCTCTTGACTTCCGGATATGGAACGATCCCCGCCCACCCTCCCTTGTGTTTAATACCGAGGGGAATTTTGTCTGGGTTGTTTCTTTGTCACAGCAGCGGGGGGTAGGTCTGGTCCAGAGGCGGTTGAAGGCAATGGTAACTGGACAGAGAGACACTATCTTGGTATGGTGGCTCCAGGTTCCGGGATGTTGCAGGCACGGGGTTCTGCAAAGTTGGGGGGTATTAATCCGTAGGTGATTAATACCTCATCTCTGGGTCGGTGTGTTGCGGCCAGGGATACTGGGGTGAGAAGTGGTTCCTGGACTGGGCCTACTCAGGGTTGTATATTTACTGTATTGGTTACTGTGTTACCTATTGTTATTTGTTGGGGTCGCCCGTTGGACGGCGCCCCCTTGTGTTAGTATGTAAATAATAGGTAATAAAGGCTGCTGTGGCCAATTTAAACCAAGTCACATGCAGTTCGTGTATTATTTACAGATGGTATTGGTGGGTAACACACATACAGCACGACTGGAGAATCCTTCCTCAATGGTCATGCTGCTAGTAGCTAGTTGAAGAATTACAAGTCCCATCCTCACCAAGCGAGGATTGCAGTGAAGTTCAAGGGTGCAGTTAAATCTATAGTTTAAACACAATATCATAGTTTTACACAAGAACATAGTTTGATGCTACCTTACTAGTTTTTCATTTATGGTCTGCTTTTATTTGCATTTATTATCACCATTTAGCAGATGCTCCATGGAAAATGCTACCAAGTGTGCCTTTTGTGGCAACTATGCATGCCATGAACAACCCTTTGAGGGTAAGTATGTCTGCACTCTATGCTGGCATGTTACATATTTGGAAGCCCAGGTAATGAATCTAAATATGTAGCTTGCAACACTCAGGATAATTGCAAACTTGGAAAGACGTTT
Source organism: Anomaloglossus baeobatrachus (assembly GCF_048569485.1). Classification (NCBI taxonomy): domain Eukaryota; kingdom Metazoa; phylum Chordata; class Amphibia; order Anura; family Aromobatidae; genus Anomaloglossus; species Anomaloglossus baeobatrachus. The sequence continues at coordinate 157,581,056 of NC_134359.1, forward strand.
AGAGCTCATTGAGCATGCTCTGGCTAAGGCCAGTGATGTGGAGGAAGGGGGAGGAGTGGAAGGTCAGGACCCAGAGGTAGGTAGCTGAGTAATAGTTAGAAGATGGGGTAGAGGGAAAAGTATTAGGAAGCCTAGTGCTGATCTGACACAACCTAGTAAATAACTGGGTTGCACCTCAATGGGTAGGTAGCTGTGCTGGGGGAATGGAGGTGGAAACTAGAGATGAGCGAACCGGCCGTGGTTCGGCTCGAGTTCGGTTCGTCGAACGGAGGTCTCGTTCGAGTTCAGTTCGGCGAACGTTCGACGAACCACTCGAAGCGCATAGGAAACAATGGCAGGCAATCACAAACTCATAAAAACACCTAGAAAACACCCTCAAAGGTGTCCAAAAGGTGGCAAACAACTCACAACACAATACAAACACATGGGAAAGTGACAAGGACATATACTCATGCGAAAACAAAGGAGCTGGACAAGGAAAAAGAGAAGGAGACACAGATATGAGTATATGCAAGGGAACGTCGATGCCATTACTGTGCAACTTGAGCCCTGCTCATTTTAGGCTTCCAATCTGGATAAATTGCCTGAGCTCACCACGTACGCCTTGGGGATCTTGTTGTGTCCCGTAAGCAGCATTTTCTTGGAACGTGTCCTCAGTGCTGCTGGGGGTGTGCTGACAGCTAAGCACATGCATCTGTCCACTGACAATGTGGACAGACTAACGTTCACCAAGATGAACAAGTCATGGCTCTCAGAGGACTTTTCTTCCCCTGGCTCAGCCAGGGGAGGCGAAAGGCACGCGTATTTTTGAGAGTGCTTCATGCAAAGGATCTTATTCATCTTGAAAATGGGGTCAACTGATGCCAGTCAAGTGGGGTGTGTGTGGCCCAATTAGTGGAAATGAGGGAGACTGGTTGGAGTCCCCTCGCTTTTGAAAAAAGAACCAAGATGAACAAGTCATGGCTCTCAGAGGACTTTTCTTCCCCTGGGTCATCCAGGGGAGGTGAAAGGCACGCGTATTTTTGAGAGTGCTTCATGCAAAGCATCTTTTTCATCTTGAAAATGGGGGTCAACTGATGCCAGTCAAGTGGGGTGTGTGTGGCTCAATTAGTGGAAACGAGGGAGACTGTGGTTGGAGTCCCCTCGCTTTTGAAAAAAGAACCAAGATGAACAAGTCATGGCTCTCAGAGGACTTTTCTTCCCCTGGGTCATCCAGGGGAGGTGAAAGGCACGTGTATTTTTGAGAGTGCTTCATGCAAAGCATCTTTTTCATCTTGAAAATGGGGGTCAACTGATGCCAGTCAAGTGGGGTGTGTGCGAACCAATTTTTGGAAACAAGGGAGACTGTGGTTGGAGTCCCCTTGCTGTGTTTTCCATGCTTTTAGAAGGGCATGACATGGCTTAGAGGTTGGCTTTCAGCATCTGCAAACTGTTGGCTACCAAAATGCTTCCTTTCCAACCTTTCTAACCGAGGATTTTCGAGACCTTATGCCCATCGCAGTTCCCCAAGAGCCGATGCCCAGGCGCCACTCCTTCTCCAACAAAGGGGTGCACGCGCTACACCAGCATGTCGCACCAAACATCACCGCTTCTTTGAGAAACTGTGTGACAGGGTGCATTTCACCACAGATACTTGGCCCAGTAAGCATGGACAGGGGCGTTACATGTCGCTGACTGGGCAATGGGTTACTATGGGGAGAGATGGAGAAGGGTCTGCTGTACAGGTCTTGCTGTCCCCATGAGTTGTATCAATCCTTCCTCTGTATGTAGAAGTTAATACACTGCTTCTGCCTCCTCAACCTCGTGTGGGTCCTTCACCTCGGCCCAAACCCTGTGTGGTCAGGGCACCCTTCCTTGTAACTGCGCACAAGGAATACCACACACCTCCTTACTATGCTGGCAGCAGAGCTCAATGCCATCATGCGGTCAAATGTTTACTTTGAAATGTATGTGAAATGTGAGTCACACCGCTGAGAAGTTGTGGACGGTTAGCTCTGGAGACCAAGTTTCATCAATGGTTGTCTCCACTCAACCAGCAGCCAGGGAAGGCCGGGTGTGACAATGATGCAAACATGGGTGCGGCCCTTCGCCGTGACAATGTGACACACGTGCCTTGTGTGGCTCACGTGTTGAACCTGGTTGTCCAGCAATTTTTAAAGCACTATCCTGGCCTACATGGCCTTCTGCAGAGGGCACGGTGTAACGCCTTCCTTGATCCACACACTCAGATGGGCTGTAAAGGATAGGGTAGAGGAAAGCCACTCACCAAGCAGGACCTCCAGAACCCTGAAACCCTTTAACCCCTATACAGGGATTAGGAATTACACAAGGCCCAAGGTTATCAATACCTGTGGAAGGCTGCAGTTCCAGAGAATAGTAGTCAGGCAGGGACAAAACATTAATTGAGGAACAGGAACAGAATGAGAGGGCCAGGACTTAATCAGAAAACAAGCAGAGGTGAAATGCGGATCGGCCAATAAGGTACATAAACAGCAAGCAGGAAAAGTAGTCAGGTAACAAGCACACAAAATCATAAAACTGAACTGGGGGTAAAAGTAACCAGAGGTTCATAGCTATATCTGGCAGTGGTCTGCAGACAGGATGGGCATAACAAAGGGTGTGGTGTCTTCCCATTGGTTGTAGCTGAATGATGGTACTTCATCTGTGAGATACCCACCACCTACATTCAGCCAGATATTCTGCATCTGTCAAGGTAATGCAGCCCAGTGGGTGAGCATAACCAGCGTCCACCTGCGCCGCTCCCATCATCAGCACTATGCATGAAAGGAACACGTTGTCACCTGGCGACCAGAGTACAAATTGACGGAGCGTAATCCGTTGATGACTTAACCTCAGTGTGCGGCAATGATGCAAACCTGGCTGCGGGCCATCGTCAGGGCAATGTGACACACGTGCCTTGTATGGCTCACGTGTTGAATCTAATTCTCCAGCAATTTTTAAAACACCATCCTGGCCTACATGGCCTTGTGCAGCGGGCACGCTCGCTATGTGCTCACTTCCATCGTTCGCACACAGCAGCTCAACAACTTTCGTCGCTACAGAAGTCTTTAGGTCTGCTGGTTAAACGCCTGAAATGCGATGTGCCGACACGCAGGAATTTGAATCTGCACATGTTGCAGCGTTTGTGGCAGCACCGCCGAACCCTGCTGCAATACGTTATGACATATAGCCTAGCCTAACTTGATCCAGAGGTGGTGCAGATCACGCTGCTGGAGTGGTGTCAGATCAAGGACCTATGCACCCTTCTACACAGTTAACAAATGTCGACGAAGATGTTTAGCACTGGCGATGCCATTCTCAGCGTGACAATTCTGGTCATCTACATGATGGAGCACACTGTAAGCATTATTCGGAGCCAGGTGTTGGGACAAGAGGAAGGGGAGGAAGTACAGGAGGAGTCATATGCGGAAGGGATAACAAGATCTACGAGGTCCAGATGGTCAGCGGCACCTAGGCGGCAGTCATGGCAAGGGAGAGGGATTAACAAGGGCGCATAGTATCAGCAAAAAGTGTTGAGGAAGGTGCAGGAGCCCATGAAGAAATGGAGGACGAACTGGCGATGGTCATGGAAGACTCAGCAGATGAGTGAGAGCTTGCTCACATTTCGGTTGTGCGAGGTTGGGGGGAGAGGGCAGGGGAAGGAGGCACGATTCTCACCTCTCTGCCATCAACACACCAAGTACTTGGTCCTCCTGGATGCACAAGACACATGAGCCCCTTCTTGCTGCACTACCTACAACATGACCCTCGGATTGTACGAATTCGAAGTAATGCTAACTACTGGGTTGCCACACTGTTAGATCCCCGGTACAAGACAAAATTTGGCGAAATAATTCCTGCCATAGAAATGGACGCACGTATACAGGAGTATCTGCAGAAGGTGGTACGCAATCGTAGATCTGTTTTTCCACTAAACACCAGTGCTGCACAGAGTGAATCTCAACGCTTTGTCATGGATAGGAGGAAATGGTCTTTTACTTGTCCACATCTGAGAGACTGAGGGCTGGCTGCTGTGCTGAGATGGCATTGAGTACGGTGTCCCTGCAGAGTTGCACTTTTGGTCATATACAAAATGAGTTGAAAAAGGACAGATGATGGTGGAAAGGGGAACAGGTGTGTTGGAAAGGGGAAAAAAGTTTTTGTCCGTGGGTTTGGTGGTTAAGCAAAAGTAACATTTGCTGAAGAAACACCATCTGTTACGGTGGGACTGGCAGATTTGGATAAGGTGGTATATACTATGTTACCGCTATATAACGAAAATTAATAAGAAAAGAAAGAGAAAGGTATATATCCCCATCAGCAGTCAGTGTCCACCGTGCTCCCAGATGGAAAAAGAGAGGTTGGCAGCTGGAAGGTTAGGTGGAGGATACAGAGCTGTGTGGCTATCAAAACTAATAGTAGCCTGAACCGAGTTAGACGCCACTCGGATCTGGAGACTGGGAGCCCTGTTAGCGTCACAGGGTCCACACGCCCACCCAGCCCAGGAACTCCCTGTTAACATCACAGGGGCCATTGAGTACGCTGACAGTGTGCATTGGGGCCACACCTGTGGACAGCAGGCACATCAGCAGCAGCAGGCCTGCTAATGCCACTGGGCTGCACAAGCAGGACTGGTAGGACAGGAGCTGGTCTTAACCGTTCTGCGTTACCAGCTGTGGTTGGGGCCTGCATCGACACCCTATCCCTGCCTACCTCTGGCCTAAAGCCGCAATGGGTTCAACACATGTAGGTGTGCTCTTTCGGAGCATAATAGAAGACTGCGCACCTCCTTGTTGGCTCCAGCCCGTTTTACAACCTGGGTCTGCCGCAAACCAGGGTGGACCACAATGCACCTCCTGGAGACAAAAGCAGAGTGACACTTCATGAGTGGCATAACTAGCATCCTATTTGTAACCGCAACTTCAATAATGACCTCATGGCTGCCACGACACAAACACCTCACCAGTCATCATCGTCTGACCATCAATAATGAGGTGACAAGTCATAGGGGTGGGCCTCTGCAAGCCATTTGGGAGTGGCCTGGACACATCGTCAGGACACCTGATGCCCTGTGGTCTATAGGGGCCCCCCACATCAGGGGCAGGGCCAAAGAGTTCATTACCGGACATAGTCTCTGATGCAGTAAGTGCCTGAGCATGCTCAGTAGCATGAAATACAGTCTCTGAAAAAAGACTATCAGCTTTAGCATGGTGTCTAGGCACAACACATGACTTAGACCCGACACGGATTGCAAATACCTGTGCAAAGAGGCTTTTCGCACTTAGTGTGGGAGCATGCGCTGTATCCCGAAATGAAGACTTAGCCTCAGGAATGGCACAGTCAGGCTGAGCATACTCACTAGGCGAAACACTGTAGTTAGGCTGCGGCTGGGGTAAATCGGCACATGCATGCGCACTAGCTGCCTCTCCACACTTAGATGTGGAGGAGAAATTGCTCTTCGGGTGTGGACTTGGAGATGCTGTCTATGAACAGAAGGAAAAGCTAAAGTTGTGTGTAACAGCAAGGAGCCACCGCAGAAACACTTCGTTCAATTGTGAGGGGAGTCATTTTGGAGTTTGGTGAGGAGTACCGTAACGCCAGTGAGCAGCATCCTACTGCTTACCGTGAGAGGAGCGTAAAGTCTGTATTTCTGGCAAATGGACATAACAGTACCCGGGTATGGTAGGCTGTGACCAGACAATAATGCGGGCACGCAACACTTTGTTTTATTAGCAAAACACATATCTGTTCTGGGTAGGCCGACTATATAGACAATAAGACTTGCTGCCTCTGCACTGTCAAATTGTCACGTACAGTTTAAATCATAGAGGGACAGTGACACATGTTTGCATTGACTGTTGCTTTTCAAGATTTCCATGACAGTGTTGCAGAGCTGTGTGGTTTGCATTCACACTGTTATCATCTGCATTATCTGTGAGGCTTCAGCTAACAAGAGTATTCAGGGGGGTAATGTGTTTTGTCTATGTTTAGGTAGATAACTGGGAAGCTCTTGTGATGCGCCACTGCTAAGTCGTGTTCGCACACACACACACACACACACACACACACGCACAAACACACAATTACTGCTACGCAGAGGGATTAGCAGGTAGTAGGCAACAGAATAGATTGTTCAATTATTTAAATTGTATGCATGGTTCTTATTGTTTGTTTTGGTAAAGTTAAACAATCATTTATCAACCAAACTGACTAGAGTCCTTTTCCTGTTGCGTGGTTTTGCTGCATACTGGGGAGCCCACCCTGTACACGACTTAAAATGAAGCATAAGTCGCAATGTGAATTTCACTGTGCTACAATGCGGCCTAGCGTGCCTGTGCAACCACCGCCTGCCCCATCAAGTGCATCTGCGTGCTCTTCATCCTCTGTGACTGTGGGGACAGCAGTCTCACATGGTTTTTCACACTGAACTTCCACCCCTTTACACGCAACAGGGAGTGTGATTGGCAGGTCATCACTTGTTTTGGAAGTGGAAACAGATGGTATTGTTGAGCTGTCCGACATCGAGAAAACCAACATTGGATGCAGGCTACATTATATCCACACCTGCACCTTCGTCACAGATTGGCTGGACTACCTGCAGTTAATAATTGCATTCCAGAAATGGAAAGGAGTGTAGAATGCACATGTGTTGTACCTTGCTTGGCAGCAAAGGAACACTAACTTAGTATTACAGACAATCTAAGGAAGGCAGAAAAAGAGTCAGCTCTTTGGGCAAATTAAATAGCGTGGCAAAAGAGAACAGGTGGGTACAGTGGCCGTGTTCTGTGGGTACCAGGACAGTAAAGGAAGCCTCACTTTCTATTCCTCCGAATGATCAAATGCAGCAAGGAATTCCCTGAGTTTGCTATAAAATTAGTGTAGCAAAATGTGCATGAGGGTGTCATGCAGAGGTGCTGAAAATAGCTTTGCCCCAGTGGGACACTAATGGAAGTCCAACAGCCACTGTTAGGATGCCACTAAGTTTACTCAGTGTTTGCTAGTATAATGGCTTAGTAACAATGAATCTGAGAGTGCAATGCAGAGGTGCTGCAAATAGCTTTGCACCAGTGGGACACTAATGGAAGTCCAACAGCCACTTTTAGGATGCCACTAAGTTTACTCAGTGTTTGCTAGTATAATGGCTTAGTAACAATGAGCTTGAGTGTGCAATGCAGAGGTGCTGCAAATAGATTTGCACTAGTGGGACATTAATGGAAGTCCAACAGACACTTTTAGGATGCCACTAAGTTTCCTCAGTGTTTGCTAGTATAATGGCTTAGTAACAATGAGCTTGAGTGTGCAATGCAGTGGTGCTGCAAATAGCTTTGCACCAGTGGGACACTAATGGAAGTCCAACAGCCACTTTTTGTATGCCACTAAATGGCATACATTTTTTGCTATTATTATAGCTTATTAAAAACAGAGAAGGAGGGTGTCATGCAGAGGTGCTAGAAATACCATGGCACCAGTGGGGCACAAATGGAGTACAACACCCACTTTTTGTATGCCACTAAATGGCAGCATTTTTTGCTATTATTATAGCTTATTAAAAACAGAGCAGGAGGGTGTTATGCAGAGATGCTAGAAATAGCTTGGCACCAGTGGGGCACAAATGGAGTACAACAGCCACTTTTTGTATGCCACTAAATGGCAGCATTTTTTGCTATTATTATAGCTTATTAAAAACAGAGCAGGAGGGTGTCATGCAGAGGTGCTAGAAATAGCTTGGCACCAGTGGGGCACAAATGGAGTACAACAGCCACTTTTTGTATGCCACTAAATGGCAGTATTTTTGCTATAATTATAGCTTATTAAAAACGGAGCAGGAGGATGTCATGCAGAGTTGCTAGAAATAGCTTGGCACCAGTGGGGCACAAATGGAGTACAACAGCCACTTTTTGTATGCCTATAAATGGCAGCATTTTTAGCTATTATAGCTTATTAAAAATAGAGCAGGAGGGTATCATGCAGAGGTGCTGCAAATAGCTTTGCACCAGTGGGACACTAATGGAAGTCCAACAGCCACTTTTAGGATGCCACTAAGTTTACTCAGTGTTTGCTAGTATAATGGCTTAGTAACAATGAGCTTGAGTGTGCAAAGCAGAGGTGCTGCATATAGATTTGCACTAGTGGGACACTAATGGAAGTCCAACAGACACTTTTAGGATGCAACTAAGTTTCCTCAGTGTTTGCTAGTATAATGGCTTAGTAACAATGAGTTTGAGTGTTCAATGCAGTGGTGCTGCAAATAGCTTTGCACCAGTGGGACACTAATGGAAGTCCAACAGCCACTTTTTGTATGCCACTAAAAGGCAGCATTTTTTGCTATTATTATGGCTTATTAAAAACAGAGCAGGAGGGTGTCATGCAGAGGTGCTAGAAATACCTTGGCACCAGTGGGGCACAAATGGAGTACAACAGCCACTTTTTGTATGCCACTAAATGGCAGCATTTTTTGCTATTATTATAGCTTTTTAAATACAGAGCAGGAGGGTGTCATGCAGAGGTGCTAGAAATAGCTTGGCACCAGTGGGGCACAAATGGAGTACAACAGCCACTTTTTGTATGCCACTAAATGGCAGCATTTTTTGCTATTAATATAGCTTATTAAAAACAGAGCAAGAGGGTGTCATGCAGAGGTGCTAGAAATAGCTGGGCACCAGTGGGGCACAAATGGAGTACAACAGCCACTTTTTGAATGCCACTAAATGGCAGTATTTTTGCTATTACTATAGCTTATTAAAAACAGAGCAGGAGGGTGTCATGCAGAGTTGCTAGAAATAGCTTGGCACCAGTGGGGCACAAATGGAGTACAACAGCCACTTTTTTTATGCCAATAAATTGCAGCATTTTTTGCTATTATTATAGCTTATTAAAAACAGAGCAGGAGGGTGTCATGCAGAGGTGCTAGAAATAGCTTGGCACCAGTGGGGCACAAATGGAGTACAACAGCCACTTTTTTATGCCACTAAATGGCAGTATTTTTGCTATTATTATAGCTTATTAAAAACAGAGCAGGAGGGTGTCATGCAGAGGTGTTAGAAATAGCTTGGCACCAGTGGGGCACAAATGGAGTAAAACAGCCACTTTTTGTATGCCAATAAATGGCAGCATTTTTTGCTATTATTATAGCTTATTAAAAACAGAGCAGGTGGGTGTCATGCAGAGGTGTCGTAAATAGCTTTGCACCAGTGGGACACTAATGGAAGTCCAACAGCCACTTTTAGGATGCCACTAAGTTTACTCAGTGTTTGCTAGTATAATGGCTTAGTAACAATGAGCTTGAGTGTGCAAAGCAGAGGTGCTGCAAATAGATTTGCACTAGTGGGACACTAATGGAAGTCCAACAGCGACTTTTAGGATGCCACTAAGTTTCCTCAGTGTTTGCTAGTATAATGGCTTAGTAACAATGAGTTTGAGTGTGTAATGCAGTGATACTGCAAATAACTTTGCACCAGTGGGACACTAATGGAAGTCCAACAGCCACTTTTTGTATGCCACTAAAAGGCAGCATTTTTTGCTATTATTATAGCTTATTAAAAACAGAGCAGGAGGGTGTCATGCAGAGGTGCTAGAAATACCTTGGCACCAGTGGGGCACAAATGGAGTACAACAGCCACTTTTTGTATGCCACTAAATGGCAGCATATTTTTATATTATTATAGCTTATTAAAAGCAGAGCAGGAGGGTGTCATGCAGAGGTGCTAGAAATAGCTTTGCACCAGTGGGGCACTAATGGAAGACCAACAGCCACTTTTTGTATGCCACTAAATGGCAGCATTTTTGCTATTATTATAGCTTATTAAAAACAGAGCAGGAGGGTGTCATGCTGAGTTGCTAGAAATAGCTTGGCACCAGTGGGGCACAAATGGAGTACAACAGCCACTTTTTTTATGCCAATAAATTGCAGCATTTTTTGCTATTATTATAGCTTATTAAAAACAGAGCAGGAGGGTGTCATGCAGAGGTGCTGCAAATAGCTTTGCACCAGTGGGACACTAATGGAAGTCCAACAGCCACTTTTAGGATGCCACTAAGTTTACTCAGTGTTTGCTAGTATAATAGCTTAGTAACAATGAGCTTGAGTGTGCAATGCAGAGGTGCTACAAATAGATTTGCACTAGTGGGACATTAATGGAAGTCCAACAGCCACTTTTAAGATGCCACTAAGTTTCCTCAGTGTTTGCTAGTATAATGGCTTAGTAACAATGAGTTTGAGTGTGCAATGCAGTGGTGCTGCAAATAGCTTTGCACCAGTGGGACACTAATGGAAGTCCAACAGCCACTTTTTGTATGCCACTAAATGGCAGCATTTTTTGCTATTATTATAGCTTATTAAAAACAGAGCAGGATGTCATGCAGAGGTGCTAGAAATATCTTGGCACCAGTGGGGCACAAATGGAGTACAACAGCCACTTTTTGTATGCCACTAAATGGCAGCATTTTTTGCTATTATTATAGCTTATTAAAACAGAGCAGGAGGGTGTTATGCAGAGATGCTAGAAATAGCTTGGCACCAGTGGGGCACAAATGGAGTACAACAGCCACTTTTTGTATGACACTAAATGGCAGCATTTTTTGCTATTATTATAGCTTATTAAAAACAGAGCAGGAGGGTGTCATGCAGAGGTGCTAGAAATAGCTTGGCACCAGTGGGGCACAAATGGAGTACAACAGACACTTTTTGTATGCCAATAAATGGCTGCATTTTTTGCTATTATTATAGCTTATTAAAAACAGAGCAGGAGGGTATCATGCAGAGGTGCTGCAAATAGCTTTGCACCAGTGGGACACTAATGGAAGTCCAACAGCCACTTTTAGGATGCCACTAAGTTTACTCAGTGTTTGCTAGTATAATGGCTTAGTAACAATGAGCTTGAGTGTGCAATGCAGTGGTGCTACAAATAGCTTTGCACCAGTGGGACAGTAATGGAAGTCCAACAGCCACTTTTAGGATGCCACTAAGTTTACTCAGTGTTTGCTTGTATAATAGCTTAGTAACAATGAGTTTGAGTGTGCAATGCAGTGGTGCTGCAAATAGCTTTGCACCAGTGGGACACTAATGGAAGTCCAACAGCCACTTTTAGGATGCCACTAAGTTTACTCAGTGTTTGCTAGTATAATGGCTTAGTAACAATGAGTTTGAGTGTGCAATTCAGAGGGGCTGCAAATAGATTTGCACTAGTGGAACACTATTGGAAGTCCAACAGCCACTTTTAGGATGCCACTAAGTTTCTTAGTGTTTGCTAGTATAATGGCTTAGTAACAATGAGTTTGAGTGTGCAAAGGGCAGGAGGGTACAGTGGCAGGGTTGTGGGTCTGGGTAGTGGAAAGGAAGCCTCCCTTTCTATCCCTCCTAATGGGGAAATGCAGCGAGGAAATCCCTGACCTTAGCTATACAGACGCTGTCATCTTGTTTTAGCTGTTAAAATCTGTTTTCACGGACCTGACTGTCACCTATGGCTCTGACCCTGCCGGTATTAGCCCTTACAAGGACTAATAGAAACTTATATCCCTATTCTGTATAGCGCTGTGTATAGAGCGTACACAGCAGTATCGGAGACAGGAGCTACGTCAGCCGTGACTGACACCCAGACGCAGAAGGCAGATAATGTCGTGCTGGAGGAAAATGTCCGTTTTTATAATGCAGGGACATGTGACATGGACATCCTATCACACATGCCGTTGCTTCTCTGGCTAAAAGTCCACTTAGCTGTGTGTGTGTCTGGGATTGGCTGACATGCTGGCCCTCCCCACTGCACGCACGCGCTTAGGGAAGGAAGACAAGGAAAAAAAAAAATGGCGATCGCCATTATACAAACAGCAGTGATCTGAATGCGCTGTTCCCGCACACTATACGCTGAAATTTCATAATAGTGTGAGTCACAGAGTGACTTTCACTATTACAGCGGAAAGCCAGCTAGTAATTAGCTTGTCTTTTTGCTGCTAGACCCATTCTCAAACGTATCTAGAACTATCGAGCTTTAGCAAAAAGGTTGAGTTCTAGTTCGATCTAGAACCGCCCCCAAAATCACTCGAGCCGCGAACTGGAGAACAACGTACCGTGAACTGCGCTCAGCTCTAGTGGAAACATTATGTTTTGGGGGTGTTTCTCTGCTAAGGGCCCAGGACTACTTAACCGCATCAATGGGACAATGGATGGAGCCATGCAACATAAAATCCTGAGTGACAACCTCCTTTCCTCCACCAGGACATTAAAAATTGATCATGGCTGGGTCTTCCAGCATGAAAATTACTCAAAACATACAGCCAAGGCAACAAAGGAGTGGCTCAAAAAGAAGCACATTAAGGTCATGGGGTGGCCTAACCAGTCTCCAGATCTTAATTCCATAGAAAACTTATGGAGGAGCTGAAGCTCCGAGTTGCTAAGCAACAGCACCAAAATCTTAATGAGTTAGTGATGATCTGCAAAGAGGAGTGGAGTTAAATTCCTCCTGACATGTGTGCAAACCTCATCATCAACTACAAAAAGTGTCTGACTGCTGAGTTTGCAAACAACGGTTTTGCTACCAAGTATTAAGTCTTCTTTGCCAGACGGATCAAATACTTATTTCTCTGCAAAATACAAATACATTTATATAATTTATACAATGTGATTTTATGGATTTTATTTTTGATATTCTATTTCTCACTGTTAAAATTAACCTACCCTTAAAATCCCTTAAAATTATACACTGTTCATGTTTTTGTTAGTGATGAGCGAGTACTAAAAAGCTCGGGTGCTCGAGGCTCGGGCCGAGCATCCCAAGATACTCGTGTACTCGGCCCGAGCACCGAGCCCAATGTTATCCTATGGGAGACCCGAGTATTTTTATGAAATGACCCCCGGCAGCATGTAGAAACCCTAAAAATGTCACAAAAGTCTCAGAAGAGTGCTCAAATGACATGGCAACAGCATGGGGAAGACCCCTTGAAGCATTTATCACTCAAAAGTCACAGCTGTGAACAATTTTGTCCGAGTTTTACGCCATTTTTACGGACTCACCAGAAAACCTTCCAAAATGACACCAAAATGAATTTTCATGGCGGAAATGTTAAGGGCACATACTCAATAGTGAGATAGAGCTGGTGTATGTTACTTTTTGAGATTAATACATGAAAGATTTTATGTAAAACATTGTGTGGCACTCCGATGTCCAAAACGCACGTTTTGTGCTTTTTACTAGCGATGTCGGTCATTTTTTTTTTCATTCTATCTCCCGTCGGTCGGTCTCGCTCTGTCTGTCTCTCTCTGTCTTGTCTGTCCCCCTCTCACAGTCTGTCGGTCATTCTCCCCCCTCTCTCTTACTTACCGTTCCCCGATCACTGCCGCGGCGCTGCACAGCTGTTCACTAAACTCCGGCGGCTTTTCCTCTTTTGAAAAAGCCGGCCGCTCATTAAACAATCTCGTATTCCCTGCTTTCCTGCTTTTTGGGGCCTATGATTGGTTGCAGTGAGACACGCCCCCACGCTGAGTGACAGGTGTCTCACTGCACCCAAACACAGCAGCCGATGTGTGTGTGTATACTGTGCAGTGAAAAAAATAATTAAATAATTAAAAAAAACGGCGTGTGGTCCCCCCAATTTTAATACCAGCCAGATAAAGCCATACGGCTGAAGGCTGGAATTCTCAGGATGGGGAGCTCCCCAGCCTAACAATATCAGTCAGCAGCCGCCCAGAATTGCCACATACATTATATGCGACAGTTCTGGGACTGTACCCGGCTCTTCCCGATTTACCCTAGTGCGTTGGCAAATCGGAGTAATAAGGAGTTAATGGCAGCCCATAGCTGCCACTAAATTCTAGATTAATCATGTCAGGCGTCTCCCCGAGATTCCTTCCATGATTAATCTTTAAATTACAGTTAAAAAACACACACACCCGAAAAATCCTTTATTAGAAATAAAAAACACTAACAATGTCCCTCATCACCAATTTATTAACCCCGACAAACCCTCCATGTCCGGCGTACTCCGCAGTCCTCCAGCGTCGCATCCAGCTGTGCTGCATGAAGGTGACAGTAGCTGCAGAATACACCGCTACTCCTGTCAGCTTCACACAGCAACTGAAGACTGAGCTGAGCTGTCACTGAGGTTACCTGGATCCAGCGGTGGATGCAGCGGTGGCCGCGGGTAACCTCAGTGACAGCTCAGCTGATCGCACTACTCACCGCCGCTCCGGTCAGCTCCACGCAGCAACTGAGGTGAGTATAGCGATCAGCTGAGCTGTCACTGAGGTTAATCGCGGCCACCGCTGGATCCAGTGACAGCGGGTAACCTCAGTGACAGCTCAGCTGATCGCGCTACTCACCGCCGCTCCGGTCAGCTCCATGCAGCAACTGAGGTGAGTATCGCGATCAGCTGAGCTGTCACTGAGGTTAATCGCGGCCACCGCTGGATCCAGCGGTGGCCGTGAGTTACCTGACTGACAGCAGTTGATCGCGCTACTCACCTCAGTTGCTGTGTGAAGCTGACCGGAGCGGTGGTGTATTCTGCAGCTCCTGTCACCTGCATGCAGCAGAGCTGGACGCGACGCTGGAGGACTGTGGAGTACGCCGGACATGGAGGGTTTGTCGGGGTTAATAAATTGGTGATGAGGGACTTTGTTAGTGTTTTTTATTTCTAATAAAGGATTATTCGGGTGTGTGTGTTTTTTAACTGTAATTTACAGATTAATCATGGAAGGAATCTCGGGGAGACGCCTGACATGATTAATCTAGGATTTAGTGGCAGCTATGGGCTGCCATTAACTCCTTATTACCCCGATTTGCCAACGCACTAGGGTAAATCGGGAAGAGCCGGGTACAGTCCCAGAACTGTCGCATATAATGTATGCGGCACTTCTGGGCGGCTGCTGACTGATATTGTTAGGCTAGGGGGCTCCCCATAACGTGGGGCTCCCCATCCTGAGAATACCAGCCTTCAGCTGTATGGCTTTATCTGACTGGTATTAAAATTGGGGGGACCGCACGCCGGTTTTTTAAATTATTTATTTATTTATTTTACTGCACAGTATAGACACGCCCACCGGCTGCTGTGATTGGGTGCAGTGAGACACCTGTCACTCAGCATGGGGGCGTGTCTCACTGCAACCAATCATAGGCGCCTGTGGGCGGGGAAAGCAGCGAATATGAGATGGCTGTGTGCAGAGCACAGCGCGCCCGCCGGTATAAAGGCTCGGTCACACTTTGCAGGCCGGCCAATCACTGCAATTCCACAACTAACAGGGCTGTGGCATTGCAGTGGTCTGCCAGCCAATCCCTGCATGAGGGCTGGCTCTCAAAAGAGCGCCAACATGCAGGCATGAATACCACGAGTACAGCACGAGTATCGCGAAATTACTCGGTACCCGCCGAGTAGCCCGAGTACAGTGATACTCGTGCGAGTACCGAGTAGTAACAAGCATACTCGCTCATCACTAGTTTTTGACAGTGGGGAAACTTACAAAATCAGCATGAGATCAAATACTTATTTCCCCCACTGTATGCTAATGACCCTTGGCTTAGGCATTGCTGCAAGCGTGAGCTGAGTGTCATGTGACTGTGACCCGATCCTGCGATCTGATGTTAGCTGAGGAGGAGTGGGAGGGATTAATTTCCCCATTTCTCACTGCATTCATGGGAGTCATACACCATACCTGTACAGTAAAAATAAATTAATAAAAAAATTGGTGTAGGGTCCACCCATATTATGATACCAGCACAGATAAAGCCCACGGCTACACGCTGCAGCTCCAGCACTGCGCTTATTTTGGGAGCAAAATAAGAGGAACCGTATGCGGCTTTTTTTCTTTAATAAATAATTTAAAAAACAGCGTGCGGTCCTCCCCAAAAATGATACCGAGCCAAGACATTGCCCTACAGCTGGGGACTGGTATTCTCAGACTGCGGAGAGCTCTGAAAAGGGACAACTGACTTCTGAAAAGTGAAAATTGATATCTGACAAGTGACATCTGACAACTGACTTCTGATAACTGACTTCTGACAACTGACAAATGACTACTGATGTCTGACAACTGACTTCTGACAACTGACTATTGATGTCTGACAACTGACTTCTGATTTATGACACTGATATGATCATGCTCTAAAATGGACACTGTAGAGTGGTTGCAGACAGACGCTGTCACACAGGCTGGGGGCACATAT
This sequence comes from Anomaloglossus baeobatrachus, assembly GCF_048569485.1. NCBI lineage: Eukaryota > Metazoa > Chordata > Amphibia > Anura > Aromobatidae > Anomaloglossus > Anomaloglossus baeobatrachus. Next base: position 157,597,204 of record NC_134359.1, read on the forward strand.
GACTACAACCAATCACGGAGGCCAGGCCAGTCGGTGGACGAGGAAAACATACGAATGAGCAATGATGACCAGCCCAGGAGGCTGCATGATCAGTGGGCAACATACAGCTATGATGGAGTCTTGGTAAGTATGAAGCACTCGCTTCATTCTTATTTTCTTTATTTTTCCTTTATTTTTTTTTAATTTCTCAAGTGCCGGCTCCGGATTAAAAACCCGGAATCCCAGACCCGGGCCTGGCACCCAGGCACCTTTGAAATCGTGCAGATCTGGACTTTTAAAGTCTGGGTCCACCCATCACTAGTAACAAGGTATAATTACAGCAGTCTGGTACACCAATGGGAAATATAATTTACCATCTATATAAATAATTGCCTTATTCTGTCTGTCTTGCTCCAAAATGATGTAATTACAGTGACAACCGTCGCATTAGCCGCTCGGCTCGGCCACGCCCCGCACAGCCACGCCCCCTGCACGGCCACGCCCCCCGCACGGCGCCCTCTGCACGCATCGCCCACTCGGCCACGCTCCTTTCCCCGAACCCAAACGGAGCCCCGACTCCCAGGTGACTGCTGCACTCCCAAGAACCCACACCGGCAACCCAGTCGAGACATACCCTTGCGATGCTGGGATCGTGACGGAGCTGGCGTATGCTAGAAACCATGATACACATCGGGTAACTATGGGAAGCGCTTCCCATAGTTACCCGTTGTGTATCATGGTTACTAGCTTACACCGGCTCCCGGAACACATGTGCAGGGAGCCGGCGTATGCTGGTAACAAGGGTACACAATCGGGTAACTATGATTACCAGCGTACGCCCGCTCGGCCATGCCCCCCGCACACTATGCCCGCTCGGCCATGCCCCCCACACACTTTGCCCGCTCGGCCACACCTCACGCACACATTGGGCACCTATACACCTTCCCCCAGTGATGCTCCACCTAATAGACACCTCCCCCAGGAATACTCCACCTATTAGACACCTCCCTCAGGACTACTCCACCTATTAGATACCTCTCCCTAGGACTACTCCTCCTATTAGACTCCTCCCCCCAGGACTACTTCTACTATTCGACTCCTCCCCCTCCAGGACTACTCCTCCTATTAGACTCCTCTTCCCCCAGGACTACTCCTCCTGTTAGACTCCTCTCCCCCAGGACTACTCCTCCTATTAGACCCCTCCCACTCATGACTACTTTTATTAGACTCCTCCCCCAGGACTACTCCTATTAGAGTCCTCCCCCCAGGACTACTACTCCTATTACACTCCTCTCCCCCCAGGACTACTCCTTTTATTAGACTCCTCCCCCAGGACTGCTCCTCCTATTATACTCCTCTCCCCAGGACTACTCCTTTTATTAGACTCCTCTCCCCCAGGACTACACCTCCTATTAGACACCTCCCCCCAGGACTGCTCCTCCTATTATACTCCTCTCTCCCCAGGACTACTCCTCCTATTAGACTCCTCCCCCCAGGACTACTCCTACTATTATTCTCCTCTCCCCCCAGGTCTACTCCTCCTATTATCCTCCTCTCCCCCCAGGACTACTCCAACTATTATACTCCTCTCCCCCCCGGACTACTCCTCCTATTATCCTCCTCTCTCCCCAGGACTACTCCTCCCATTATACTCCTCTCCCCCCAGGACTACTCCTTCTATTATCCTCCTCTCTCCCCAGAACTCTTCCTCCTATTATACTCCCCTCCCCCCAGGACTACTCCTCCTATTATACTCCTCTCCCCCCAGGAATCTTCCTCCTATTATACTCCCCTCCCCCCAGGACTACTCCTCCTATTATACTCCTCTCCCCCCAGGACTACTCCTTCTATTATACTCCTCTCCCCCCAGGATTACTCCTCCTATTATCCTCCTCTCCCCCCAGGACTACTCCTCCTATTATACTCCTCTCTCACCAGGACTCTTCCTCCTATTATCCTCTTCTCCCCCCAGGACTACCCCTCCTATTATACTCCTCTTCCCAAAGGACTACTCCCCTTATTATCCTCATCTCCCCCCAGGACTATTCCTCCTATTATCCTCCTCTCCCCCCAGGACTACTCCAACTATTATACTCCTCTCTCCCCAGGACTACTCCTCCTATTATCCTCCTCTCTCCCCAGGACTACTCCTCCTATTATACTTCTCTCCCCCTAGGACTACTCCTTCTATTATCCTCCTCTCTCCCCAGGACTCTTCCTCCTATTATACTCCCCTCCCCCCAGGACTACTCCTTTTATACTCCTCTCCCCCCAGGACTACTCCTTCTAATATACTCCTCACCCCCCAGGACTACTCCTCCTATTATACTCCTCTCTCCCCAGGTCTACTCCTCCTATTATATTCCTCACCTCCAGGACTACTCCTCCTATTATACTCCTCTCCCCCCAGGACTACTCCTCCTATTTTACTCCTCTCTCCCCAGGACTACTCCTCCTATTATCCTCCTCTCTCCCCAGGACTACTCCTCCTATTATATTCGTCACCTCCAGGACTACTCCTCCAACACACACGCACTGCACAAAACATACCTCCCCCAAAACACACATACGCACCCACACAAACCGCGCAACACATACACAACACCACACACACACAATGCTGCAGACACACTGTGCTCCACAAGCAACACACATACAACACCGCTCTCACACCCCCCCCCACACCCAGACAACACCCAGGACATTTACAGCGCCCTACACAAACACTTGGCAACTACACACAACAACATCTATATATATATATATATATATATATATATATATATATATATATTTAACAAGAATCATATATTAACTACACAATAAATTCTAGAATACCCGATGCCTTAGAATCGGGCCACCTTCTAGTATTAAATAATGACTTATTGCACTCTTTCACATCAAGTCTTTCCCATGCTATCACTGCATTCACAATGCTTCAGTCATCTGGTCTGGGTTAGAGCAGCAACTAAAGATGTTTCCATGAACACTTCAAATAGTTTAATCCCACCATCATCTTAACACGCAACTACTCCTATAGTGAACTAAATGTTTTGGATACCTTCACCAAGATAAAATAAATTAGAGACACCACTGTAGCAGAAGAACTATTACGTACAATCGCATATTTTTCAGCCCTACAAATAGAGGCAAACCTCTGGACTTAGTTGAAATACATTTCTGAATCAGGGCTAGTGTCGCGGGCGGGGTGGGCGCTGCGCTCACCACACTCGGGTCCGGCAGTGCTGCTGCTGCTGCTCGGTGGCTCGAGCGGTGGGCCGGATCCGGGGACTCGAACGGCGCTCCTCGCCCGTGAGTGAAAGGGGAGTAGTTTGGTTTGGGGATTTGGTCCGTGACACCACCCACGGTTTGTGGTGAGGTTGGGACACCACCGCTGCTCTGGTGACTGGGATCCCGGGAGCGATGACAGGGAGCAGCTGGGATGTTGTTTTCCCCCTCCGTGGGTAGGGGTTGGTTGTCCCGGGGCCTGGTAAGGTGTGACGGGGAGGTACGGTTGGTGAGGTGCAGGGTCGCGGGGGGCAGCGCGGTGCCAGATGGCACGGTGGTACTCACTCAGCCAAGAATAGATAGAGTCTCCGGTAAAACAAACGGCTGGATGGACGGGTCCCGCAGCCGGCTGCTGTGGTTACTCCTGGAAGGTTGGTGGTGGCTGCCTTTCCCTGAACCTGTTGTGTATCTTTGGTCCTGATGGCTTCCCACCGGTAACCCGCTCCCCAGCTTGGATATGTGCCGGAGGAGCCCCTTTTGCCCGCAGGCTCTGGCCCTGGGAACTCTAGCTGTGGCGGTAGCTGTATTTCCCTTTCTCTGTTTGGACGGTTGCCTTCAATCGGGTCTTTGCTGCTAGGAAACCCCGGGGGTTCCGGTCGCTAATGGAGTTGACCTGTTTAACGGCGACTCCAAGTCTGATCGGGGTCTGCAGGCCCTGCCGGTTTGTGCTGGCTTCTCTTCGCTCCCCGGTTCGGTACCGGCGGGCCACCGCCCGTCCCCGGTCCTACGGTTCCGCGTCGATCGGCCTCTTCTGCAGACGGCCACCACCGTCTGCCAACCTTGCTCTCGGTGCCCGGGCCACGTACCCGGACACGGTCAGTTTGCTCCTCTCTTACCACTTCCCTAACTTCAGCTGCTCTCTCTTCCTTTCCCGCCTCCAGGACTGTGAACTCCTCAGTGAGTGGGGCCAATCGGCTGGTTCCACCCCACCTGGTGTGGACATCAGCCCCTGGAGGGAGGCAACAAGGATTTGTGTGTGACTGGTGTGCCTATCTCGGGGTGTGGTGTGTGTTGTTGCAGTACCTGTGACGACCTGGCTTGTCCAGGGCGCCACAGTAGCACGCATGAACAAGTAAAATCCATAGTGCCAGAGGTAGCAGATTACCAAAAAGTCATCTCAGTGCAAAACTACACAAGAAGACTTGTTGCCTATGGTTTTCACATATAATCCATATCTGTAGATTTTTGAGGGGAACGGAACAGAAATTACTTTAAAAAAATTCATATTTCCAGACCCCCTTCATCAGTTATCGGTTGCCCCCTAACCTGTAAAACTTGTTAGACATTCATTGTATTCTAACAACAACATCAAGACAAAATGTCCCAACACACATCAGGATTACAGGATTCAAGGTATGTTAACTTGCACCACACCTTATGTGGTCCACTCAATTGCACTGTAACTTTCAAATGTTCTATTGGGGGTCTAAAAGGAAACAGGGCAAAAGTGAAAAAGGAAATAAATACTCAACGTTACTAATTAAAGAGGAATGGATAAATTTACCTTTAGCAATGCAAGTGTGTAGTCCTGATCCCAAAATCATAACTATGAAAATATTAGTATTAAAAGGAAGCTTCAAATTCTAGAGAAATAGGAGTTTGTGAGACCAAGCTCATGACTGCCTTTCACATACTCAAAGCAGGAATTAATGTGTTTCATGGATTTAAATCATTCATTTAAAGAATGCGTCCCTTAGTCTTTTTTGCGGGCATCACAACTACGGACCAAACCTTCATCCTTGTCAGTAGACAATAAAACTAACACTCTATCTACAAACTATACTGCAAAATTATTCAAGAATGGTTGGCAGAGCATGACAGAAGGTTCAAGGTGTTTATTTGGCTAATAAGCTACCTCAATCTGATCAAGAAAATAAGGTTTATTGATGGTAAAATGTCTGATCAATAAAATGCCCACCTCTAAACTTACAGGATTTTACAAATTTGCTGTTTAGAATAAATGACATTAGGTCTTGTGGAGTTCAATGGCGACTAGCCATTTGCAAGGCATAAGTGGATCCAACAGCATATTTGGTTTATTGTCCGGCCTAGAATGTGTGATTGCAGACTTGTGAATCTTCCCAGTGCACAACTGCATTGAGCGAGTTTGACGGGTTCTGGCCAGGAGTATACATAATGTATACATGACTGACGCTCCTGGTGAAAACACGGACGAATCATCAGAGCACACAGGGCATGTGTTGAGAGGATTCACAAGTTTACAGTCACACAGAATGACTGCAGACTTATCAGTCTAGAATAAATCATTTTAACATGATATTTACTTATTATTATTGTTTCCCTCTACAAGTGGAGATACGGTTGGCATATCTGAAACAGTGGATTACCCTGTAGAGTTTTCAATGAAATATTGTCACCCATATGGGCCATATTATAATTCTCTTCACATAGTAAAGATTGGCACTGTGTAAAAATTGAAACAGAGGGGGCTACAATCCCTTCCATATGGATTAATTGGAGAACAAGAAATTGGATCCTTTTCACTGAAACAGAAATTGTTCAATTTCAAATCTCTGTTTCTGGACGATAAAACATCACTTTTTTGGATGATAGTAATTTAATTACAACTTACTTATTTCAGTTGACCTGCTTGGCATAGATATACACTGTGTACCATTTCTTGTAGGTGTGGTTGATTCAAAGGAAAGTGGAGTAAAGGGAACCATGTCAAAAATATCAGTAGAGGGAGATTTTGGTGTCACACTGCCAGCCTAAAATAGAAAGGATTGCATAAGAAATGTTCACTACAGTCAGAAATAACACATGAATCATGCAAAAATCATGCAATTTAATTTCTACAAACACATTCATTGAATGAAATGATAGTAAATGATATGTTTTTATTTGTCTTTGTTGACTATCATGATACATTACAGTCCAGGGGTAATATTTTAAACTTTATTGTAGGAAAGCCACTTAACAGATCTGTCCACCTAGGGTAGTACTGCCAGTATGTATTTAATCACCACACATCAAAAATGTTGGCAACAGCGAGTTTAGCTGATGAAACCTCAGATAATCAGCGGTTGTTATTGGGTAAAAATAATTGGGAAATGTATCACTACAAAAACTACACTCATTGAAGTCAAAGGATAACTTCTAAAATTCATTGTTCAGTCCTATAGAATAGAACCCATCTTTATGACAATCATATGCCCTGATGGAACATTATTTGAATAGGGAATGTCTACTATAGCAAAAATTATAAAAATTGAAACGTCTCTAAAGAACAAGTTAAAATTATTATTTTGTAAATCTAAATGTTAATACTGGCTGTTTTTCAGACGCAATCACTTGAAATATACACTTACATTTAAAACTCACTTCAAATGTCTTTAAGAAAAATGGAAAATATGAAAAAACATTCAATCAAGCAAGCCTTTTTTTCAGCATAAAATGTGAAAGACTTTTCCACATCTATAGCAAAATCTTACAAACAAATGTAACCCCTTCCCGCCAGTGGCAACTCTTGTTTTTGCGCTTTCCTTTATTCATCCCTTTTCCAAAAGATTCGAGTGACATAAAATAATGAGAGTTAATTTTTTGAAGCACCAGTTGTAGTTTTGAATTACTTGTACAATACAATGTAGTGGAAAATGTGGGAAAAAAATACTGTGTAGTGAAATGGTGAACTGTTTTTTTGTCTTTTGTTTTAATGGCAGTAGTGCAACATGACTTTTCAGGAATTTGTAAAAAATAAATTGGCACATGTAGCCATTTTCTCAGACCCAGTGCTATATCTAAGGGCCATAAGGGTATTTGTAGCTGGCAAAGGGCCTCCCAGCTGCACTTGGATTTTGCTGCCTCTTTTGACTGGGATTCGATCAATCTCTGAGTCATCTGTCATGCTGATAGCTGGCTTAGAGAAAGTGTAAAGCTGGTGTCACACACAGCGACAACGACAACGACGTCGCTGCTACGTCACCATTTTCTGTGACGTTGCAGCGACGTCCCGTCCCTGTCGCTGTGTGTGACATCCAGCAACGACCTGGCCCCTGCTGTGAGGTCGCCGGTCGTTGCTGAATGTCCAGCTTCATTTTTTGGTCGTCACTCTCCCGCTGTGACACACACATCGCTGTGTGTGACAGCGAGAGAGCGACGAAATGAAGCGAGCAGGGAGCAGGAGCCGGCGTCTGGCAGCTGCGGTAAGCTGTAACCAGCGTAAACATCGGGTAACCAAGGGAAGACCTTTCCCTGGTTACCCGATATTTACCTTCGTTACCAGCCTCCGCCCTTGCTGCCAGCGCCGGCTCCTGCTCTGTGCACATGTGGCTGCAGTACACATCGGCTAATTAACCCGATGTATACTGTAGCAAGGAGAGCAAGGAGCCAGCGCTAAGCAGTGTGCGCGGCTCCCTGCTCTCTGCACTGTGACATGTAGCTGCAGTACACATCGGGTAATTAACCCGATGTATACTGTAGCAAGGAGAGCAAGGAGCCAGCGCTAAGCAGTGTGCGCGGCTCCCTGCTCTCTGCACTGTGACATGTAGCTGCAGTACACATCGGGTTAATTAACCCGATGTGTACTGTACCTAGGAGAGCAAGGAGCCAGCGCTAAGCGCGGCTCCCTGCTCTCTGCACATGTAGCACAGCGACGTTATGATCGCTGCTGCATCGCTGTGTTTGACAGCTAAGCAGCGATCATAACAGCGACTTACAAGGTCACTGTTACATCACAGAAAATGACTTTTTCATTCAATTATACTTGTGTATTTCAGGTACAAGTACAATGGAAGCTTTGCCAGCACATTTAGGTCAGGGCGACTTCAGCAGTATAACCAGAACAGCTTGATCACTCTGCTGACATCACATCGCTATAATAAACTAATAAACGCTCCAATTGAGATGAAGAAACAGACGTTTTATTGTCATGGGGAGTCTTGGCAGGGGATGGTATAGAGTGGGGACAGTAGAAGGGGAAGAGGTGGGAGGAGAAGTCTGTGAAGACAGTATAGGGAGGTAGAAATATATTGAAAGACAGTTTGGGGAGAAAGTGTGTGTGTGTGTGTGTGTGTGTGTGTGTGTGTGTGTGTGTGTAAATAGTGTAGAGATTGAGAGGGATGTGTAAGGAAACAGTATAAGGAGCAGGGAGAGGATTTTATGGGGAGAACGTATGGGGAGGAGGAGGGGATTAGGTGAGGAAACAGTAATGGGAGCGGAAGGATTGTGTGAGGTGACAGTATGGGGAGCGGATGAAAAAATGTGTGAGGAGACAGTATGGGTAGGGTGGGGGGAATGTGTGAGGAGAAGTATGGGGAAGAAATGTGTAGGGTAGAAATGTGCAATGTGATAGTATAGAGGGAGAAAAGTTTGTGGGGGCACAGTATAGATACTGGGTATTGTGGGAAGCAGTATAGAGAGATGAAAGCATGGGAGATAGTGTGGGGGCAAAGTATGAAGGGGAGAATATGCAGAGGGGGGAGTATGAGGAGGGAGCACAGTACAGATATTAGTCAGTATAAGGGGGACATAAAATGAGAAACAGTGTAAAGAGGGGAGACAGTATAGAAAGAAGAGGACAGTGTGGAGGGCATGTACCATAAGAGTTACAGTGTAAGGGTCATATTTTGTGTAGGGAGCACAATGAGGGGCAATATCTTATTCAGGGGCACAGCGTAGGGCAGATATTTTTTATTGAAAAGCATTGTCATCATGCTGTTACTCTTAAGGCAACCATGTCGGTATGTGCTGCAAAATACAGAAACTGAAGAAAAAAGAACTCTTTAGAGACAAGCTCTAAATGTGAAAAGTCCTAATGGCATCTGAACAAGACAGAGAAGGAAAGAAAGAGAGTGCTCCCAAGATGTCAACTATAAAATACCTGGATGTAAATGTTTATTTTTGATAATGACTACACATAATCAGTATTGTGGTTAACTATATGGTCTACAATCTGATGATGACTGTTAACCCCTTCAGCCCCGGGGCACTTTCCATTTTTGCGTTTTTGTTTTTTGCTCCCCTTCTTCCGAGAGCCGTAACTTTTTTATTTTTCCGTCAATCTTGCCATATGAGGGCTTGTTTTTTGCGGGACAAGTTGTACTTTTAATTGAAACCATAAGTTTACCATATGGTGTACTGGAAAGCAGCAAAAAAATTCCAAGTGTGGAAAAATTGCAAAAAAAGTGTGATGGCACAATAGTTTTTGGGATGTTTTATTCACGGTGTTCACTACATGGTAAAACTGATGTGTGGGTATGATACCTGAGGTCGGTGCGAGTTTGTAGACACCAAACATGTATAGTTTACTTTTATCTAAGGGGTTAAAAAAAATTCACAAGTTTGTCCAATAAAAGTGGCGCACGTTTTGCGCCATTTTCCAAAACACGTAGCGTTCTTATTTTTTGGGATCTATGGCTCAGTGATGGCTTATTTTTTGCGTCTCGAGCTGATGTTTCTAATGGTAGCATTTTTGCGCAGGTGATACGTTTTGATCGCTTGTTATTGCATTTTGCGTAAAACTTGCGGCGACCAAAAAACGTAATTTTGGCGTTTGGAATTTTTTTGCCACTACGCCGTTTACCAATCAGATTAATTGATTTTATATTTTGATAGATCGGGCATTTCTGAACGCGGCGATACTAAATATGTGTATATTTATTTATTTTTTAACCCTTTAATTTTCAATGGGGGGAAAGGGGGGTGATTTGAACTTTTAGGTTTTTTGTTTTTTTTTTTAATTTTTTAAAACTTTTTTTTACTTTTTTTATTTTATTTTACTAGTCCCCCTAGGGGGCTATAGCGATCAGCAATCCGATTGCTGATCGCTATCTGCTGATCACAGCTATACCGCTGTAAACAGCAGAAATAGTCACTTTCTTTTTTCCTCTGCTCCGTGCCGAGGAAGAATGAAAGTGAAACTTCGTAGCACCAGGCATCATCACATGACCCTGTGCTACGATGGCAACCACCGAACGTCACGTGATCACTCACGTGACGTCCGGAGGGGGCGGCGGTAAGTAGAAAACATGGCCGCGCGCATATAGATCTCGCTGCCAGACTTTGGCAGCGAGATCTAAGGGGTTAATGTTCCGGGTGGAATACGATTCCACTCGGAACATGTAGGCACACATGTCAGCTGTTGAAAACAGCTGATATGTGTGCCGATCCACGCCGCCTGCCCGTGGCAGGGGGCGGGGCTTACCGGGACACGATCCATGACGGAAAGATCCGTCCATGGTCGTGAAGGGGTTAAACACATGCTGGGAATTTAGATTCATATGATACAATTGTACATGGGGTTGACCTGACATTACAATTGAATTGATGGCTATCATAAACTTGGTGCCATATTAATTTACTAATGGTTGTTTTGGTGCTGTGTTGTATGCTGGTTGTGGTTATGATGCTGTATTGATATACTGATGGTTGTTCTGGTTATGTATTTCTGTCATATCAATAGGAGGAGGGGAAGAGAGAAGATCCAGCACCGACGTAATAAAAAAATTCTTTATTCAAAATTCATAAAAAAAAGGTAATTCCAACCAAGTGCAAAATACACCTTGGTTAGAATTACCTTTTTTATGAATTTTGAATAAAAAACTTTTTTATTATGTCGGTGCTGGATCTTCTCTCCTTCCCTCCTCCTCTTGATGTGACTGATTATTCAGCTGTGGTAGCCAAACCACTTGTTCCGTGCACCAGACCAGAAGTTGGAGAGACCTGCTTTGGAGTGGTGCGCTGAACTAAATTCCTTACTTGTATGTATTTCTGTACTGATAGTGGATCTTATGATGAATTGATGTACTGATCGTGCTTTTTGTGATGTATTCCTCAACTGATGGTGGTTCTGATGATGTATTTCTGCTCTGATGGGATTGTGATGCTTTATTTCTGTATCGATGGGGGTTCTAGTGATGTATCTCTTTACTGCTGCTGGAGGTTCTAGAGAATTTCAGGGTTGTTTTTCCTTGTAGAGTATTCATGTGCTGATGGTGGGTTTGGTGATTTATTTCTGTATTAATATTGGTTCTGAGGATGTGATGTATGCTTGTGCTGTTATTGGTTCTCATCCCATACACATGTAACAATCTATAAATTATAACATTACGAGTTACTAAGCTTTGTTATTAAAGTATTGTGCTGTCTGACAAGTTAAGAGTTGGTACATTTATATTTGTTAAAAGATTTAAAGGGGTTGCCCAGATTTGCAATGAAAGTCTGTTGTCACACTGTGTGACTGCAGACTTCTGAAACCTCACGTGTACTGCACGCTGTCAGGATTCTCTGCTCAATGTGAAGAAGATTGAAAAGAAAAAAGATGCTAATAGGTACTGATGTTACAAACGTTTGTAGAATAAAATAAGATGTGCTCACCTGATACAGTTATGAAAAATAGTCACAACTGCTATTGAAAGTGTGTAGGTTACAACTGCAGCATGCACCACGAGGAGTTAGCGTAAAAAATTCAATTAGAAGTGGACTCCCGTGCTGTCGTAAGAAGATGTTCAGCAGTAATGGTGAAACGTGATTTTATTACGCGTTTGAAAGATCATATCTCCCTCCTTAGTCCTTAGATAAATTACACATGTACATGGTAACACTACGCAATGGAGGCTATATATAGCCTTGTGGATGTCAAAAAAAGGTTCACAAGGTAACAGAAAGTCACCTGACATAGTAATTTAAAATTCAAAAATATACATGCATAAAATTGGACAGAAATCAAACAGTATCAATCACATTAACATAAAATAAAATAAAAATTATTCTGCAAATCCAGTGGAATATTAATAAAACAAACAAAAGAACATTTGATGTTTATGTGATTGATACTGTTTGATTTCTGTCCAATTTTATGTATGTATATTTTTGAATTTTAAATTACTATGTCAGGTGACTTCCTGTTACCTTGCGCACCTTTTTTTGAAATCCAAAAGGCTACATATAGCCTCCATTGCGTAGCGTCACCATGTACATGTGTGATTTATATGAAGAAGGAGATATGATCTCTGAAATGCAAAATAAAATCACGTTTAACCATTACTGCTGACCATCTTCTTACGACAGCATGGGAGTCCACTTCTAATTGATTTTTTGACACTAGGATTATCTGCTGACAACAGATAAGGCTGCTTTCACACTATGTTATTTTAACATGCGTCCTGAACGTTTTTTTAACGCAAAAACGGATCCAGTGCAAATGCGTTTTCATTTCAATGCATTTGCAATGGACTCGCATCAACATGCGTTTGCATGCGTTATAGTGAGGATCCAGCGAGTTGCAGTTTTTTAACATTTTTCAAAAACGCTACTTGTAGCGTTTTTGAGCTGCGTCCAAATACTGCAAATTGCTGGATCCTAACTATACTGCACGCAAACGCATGTGAACGCTGGCATGCTGATAGACAGGATCCTGCTTCCTCTACTGAGCATGCACAGAAACCAGCCTTGGGTGATCAGTCCCTCTCTCCCCCTCCCTCTCTGTCTCTTTCCCCCTCCCCCTCTCCCCCTCCCTCTCTGTCTCTCTCCCCCTCCCTCTCTGCCTCTCTCCCCCTCCCTCTCCCTCTCCTCTCTCTCTCCCCCGCCTGAGAGCTGCAGACACTCGTAACCAAGATAAATATTGGGTAACCAAGCAAAGCGATTCTCTTAGTTACCCGGTGTTTATGTTGGTTACGTGTGCAGGGAGCAGGCAGCCTGGATCCTAGCACCTGTGGATGCTCATAACCAAGGTAAAAATCGGGTATCCAAGCAAGTTACCCAATGTTTACCTTGGTTACGAGCCTCCACAGCTGTCAAAAGCTGGCTCCCAGTCTATCACGTTCAGTTCCACTGACTCCCGATCACATGACTCCAATGCCCGCCCATAAACTTAAAGTGACAGGATCCTGCAAAATAACACATGCGTTTGCATGCGTTTTTTTGCTGTAAAAGCAGGATCCGCTTTTACAGCAAAAAAACGTTCATGACGCATGTTAAAAAAACATAGTGTGCAAGCAGTCTTACAGAAAGTCACAAAATCACAAGTTTACAATTTACATGCATGCAGTCACATGCTAACTAGACGTGTGCTTCCTTGCTCATTTCACTTGTATTGAGTGAGGAAAAACATGTCTAGTGGAAATGTGGCCAGAAGTATGCAAATTAAATCTTGTGGTCACACGACAACCATCTCTTATCACCAGCATAGAAAAATCCTGACAATGTGCAGCATGTGCGCTATGAGGACACATAGAGTGACCGCAGACTTTCATCACAAACTGTGACAAGATCTTTTAAGATAAAATGTATCACTGTAGCATGCCCAATCCTAACAGCATGTAATATACTCATTCTCAGGATTCAGGTCTGCTTGCCAGTTCCAGTGGTCATCATATGACCACTCAAATGCAATTTTCATGCTTACAGTCACATGCTGACCAGCTTCTCTTTCTGTTTTTCTTAAAGGGAATCTGTCAGGTGTAATATGCACCCAGAATGATGAGCAGTTCTGGGTGCATATTTGTAATCCATGCCTAAAGCCTGCTTTACACGCTACAATAAATCTTACGATGTGTCGGCAGGGTCACGTCGTAAGTGACGCACATCCGGCATCGTAAGTATGATTGTAGCGTGTAAAACCTCCGTGCAATTGCGATTGAACGAAAATCAGTTCATCGCATGCACGTCGTTCATTCCTCACAAATTGAACGTGAGGTTGTTCAATGTTCCCGAGGTGTGACACCCCGGGAACATTGAACGACAGCTTACCTCTGTCCACGGCTCCCGCCGACAATGCGGAAGGAAGGAGGTGGGCGGGATGTTTATGTCCCGCTCATCTCCGCCCCTCCGCTTCTATTGGCCGGCTGCCGCGTGACGTCGATGTGACGCCGAACGTTCCTCCCACTCAGGAAGTGGACGTTCGCCGCCCACAGCGAGGTCGTATGGATGGACAGGTAAGTACGTGTGACGGGGTTAATCGTTTGTGCGGCACATTCAACAAATTGAATGTGCCGCACATACGATGGGGGTGGTTACGATCGCATACGATATCGTATGCAGAATCGTAACATGTAAAGCAGGCTTTATCTAGTTGCAGACATAAACAGATCTTTAGAAAAAGTATTTCTAAGGATCCTTTATGATATGATAATGAGCACATGGACTAGTTGCAGGGGCGTTAGTTCCTGCCTCATTCCACCCTCTTAGCATGTTTGCACGCCCACAGGAGCATGCTAACATGCTATTCAATTCCCACTGTCCAGCGTTATCATCAGCAATGTCGCGTGTACCTGTATCTGTTGTCACTGCTTCAGATGCTAGCTTTAGGGTCAGTGTCAATGCGCACTATGAAACCGGACTCAGAGAGGTCTAGTACGCATGATCCTAAGTGTCAGGCATTGTAATCATGCAAGCCTGGCGTTCTGAAGTGGTGACGCTGGGAAATGAGCATTGAATAGCATGATACCACACCCCTGTGGAAGTGCTAACATGCTAAGAGGGCGGAATGAGTGCAGGAACTAACGCCCAAGCGACTAGTCCTTGTACTCATTAGCATATCATAAAGGATCTTTAGAAATACTTTTTCTAAAGATCTCTTTATGCTAGTGTATACATGGACGGCTAGGCAGGGATTAAAAATATGCACCAAGAACTACTCACGATTCTGGGTGCATATTGCACCTGACAGGTTTCCTTTAATGAAGCTGGAGCTCTTGTATTTTACTAAACAATGAGAAAATAAGAAACAGCAGCTTTTTGGCATGCGACTGAAATTATGCAAATCTCATATGTGTGTTGATATGATGACCATTCAAACTGCTTAAGCTGGGTATTAGAAGGGGCACCAAACTGATTTTTTTTACCTGGGTACCAGAAAATCTACATTTGCCTTGGCTGTTTTCTTTTGCACTTTTCAGCTGCCATTTTTATTTATATCAATTTGGATTACACTAATGTGATGACATTTTCCCTCCTGTGGAGATGTGGCAACCAAAAAGCAATTCTGGATTTATTGTTTTTGTGGGGTTATTTAACATTTCTACCTTTGGAACCCAGAGACGGATTGAATGACCTGAAGGATTTTAGCTAACATCCTATAATCACCGTCTTTTGTTCTGTAATTAAGGCCATTACTGTCGCACCACAAGAGGTTGTTGTTTTCCATTGAGTTTAGCCATTTAGTTTCTAGTTAGTTCTATTCAGTTTATTGTATTTGTCATTTGACCCTCTTTCGGGACTTCAGGGGGGGAGCTTGAAATTTCTGGGACTTCTAGTGTTAAGGTGTTTACCACATGGGTTAAAATTTTGAGAATCCGATTTTTATGAACTGATTCTGCTGATCTATTTTTTATGTCTATTTTTAATGATATGGCGAAACATCTTTAGATTTGTTTTCATTTTTTTAGTATTTTCAAAAAATTTTTTTTTACTTTTTTTGTTTCCTTTAGCGGGTTTGAATGTACTATCATTTGACTGCTTGTTCTGTACATTGTAATACAGTCGTATTGCAGTATTTATCTAAAATGATGGTCTCCCATATAGCAAAGCCTGTGGCTGGGCTTTAAAGGAGTACCAACATGGCAGTCATGGGGCCTTCAGCAAGCTCCTACTTGTTATGGGAATCCATCAGCAAGTGTGTGTTGGGGCCTGGAATAGTGCACCCCAGGAACTCTATGCATTAAATATTGTTTGCAAAGATTGAAAACAGCATGTAAGGGGATATCATTTCTACTGCACACAGGTTCTGGCTGTGTAACACTCGTAGTTGATACCTGCTGGGTATCTTGAGGGCTCAGCTCCTTAATCTGCTCCATACACCTGCACCGTACATTGCAAAAGTCGTGAAGGGGTTACAAATTGTCTTTAATTAGAAGTTTAGATTATATAATTTGTATGTAATTTGAATGTTACTAAAAATTCTAACATGTAATTCATTTTTTAGTATTAGTTACAGTATATACATTTTTTATTTTAGTATAACCTTTATTTAGTATTCAATAATATTATAGTATTTTGTATATTCAGTATTAATATTAGTTACAGTATATATTTTGGAGAATTCTATTAATATTTTTAATATTATTACTATTAATAACAGTAGTATATATTTTAATTTAGAATCATTTTACCCTTAGTAATAACATCAAACTCTCAAACAAAACATTTAACACACAATGCTTTAAAAAGTATAACAGAATTACACGAGGTCTTGGAATGCTGTATTCATTGTTAAGTTTTGGTTGACTTTTTTTGGAAGGTGGAGGAGTTAGGTGCAATCCTGTTGATAGTCTAGAATCAGGAGAATTCATTGGAGTGAATGTTATAGAGCAGATATCTAAGCACGGAACTGAAGCTTCATGATGACACCAGATAAACGTGGTAGACCTCTCAACCACTCCTTGCTCATGACCAGATCTTATATGTAGTAACTGCAGAAGAATGAAGAGGAAACAAAGTCTAGGCAAGAAATAGTGGAAAATATACAGTAAGAGAAAGTATAAGAAGGAAAACAGGCATATGTACAAAATGCCCATTAGAAGGCATGAAAATTCCCTTATCCCAGAGCACATAACTTTACATTCAAATTCACATTGTAAATAAATCGCCACATTCTTGGATAATTCATCTTTGTAAATATTTTTTTGGTCTAAGGTCTAGAAAAAAATTATGGAAATCTTAGCTTTTAATCTACAAAAGTGCATATTACAAAACTGTTCACAAAATATTCTGTCTAAATCCAACTATACATGTTAGGAAAAAATGTTCTATCAAAAGAAACTAGAAGAAAATAAAAAACAATATTTTTTTCTTCAAATAATGTAAAAAGAGGTCGGCATGCAAAAAATATCTAGAGCATGTTTCAAAAAGTAAACAGATAACAATAAAGATATTCCCAGTAGTAACCATATTGCCATTGTTAAAAGAAAGGTTATTGAATCTATACAATAAAGAGCACCATACTTCCCAGTAGGCTTACTGAAGTATACATACTCCTTAAATACCTCATATTATTCATGTATATAGTTTATAATGTAATTCCCTGAAAAAGAACATAGGCTTCAAAAAACACCATTGAGAAAAAGTAGTCATACTTATTAATACCTGCTGCCGCCCAATCAGAGGACAGCAGCTGACCTTGGCCATCTTTGTGACTTGGGATGCTTGGCAGTGAAGTCATGCACTGCCTGAGAAAAAAACTGTGGCAGAACGGGAGGCATATACATCAGGATGGGGACATACAGTGGGGAAAATAAGTATGGTCATCCCCCATTCCACAGGATTACTCCATACAGATACTGCTCTCTGATATGTTGCCCTGACCGTTCTTTCTGCAGCTTGTTAGGTGGTCATTCAGGTTTTCTGGCTGATTTATTTCACCACCCACCATCATATCAGAACTGTATATGATTACACATGTGATACCCTACCAGCACTTCATATCTAAATTGCTCTTATAGTATGCTGTCTATTTGCACCTTCAGACCCATCATGGTCTTATACATATCGCTGCTGTAATTTTTACTGTGTCCCATACATTTTTGGCATGTACATAGAAAGAAATTTATACATCATTCTATACAACATATATTGATTTATGGCCACATTTACATGTTGCTGCTTGCTTGCACTTTATAGCTCAGTGTGGTTCTATTCACATAGCTGCTGTAGCACATGCACCTTATTGACAATTTGCAGCATTCCACATATGTATTTATGCATATGCGCATAGCACCATACAGGTTGCAGCTCATTTGATACAATAAAAAGGTGTTTTTGACCACAATTTATTGCTTTCTTACATAACCAGTGTAGACATCTTCCACCAATTCTTCTTTTTTATTGCACCTTTTGATTGTCTTACTTTGGTCACAACCAGGTTACCTCCATTTTGTGCACCACACACAGGTTGTTATACCATTCCGTTGTTCAGCACATTTTTACCGCATGACATCCTGACTCTATGTCCATTACTACTCTATTTCATTATTCTCATAACCAGGGTTCTTGCGAGGGTTATTTTGCCCTTTCTTGTGTTGTACTGTATATCACCGCACCATTTTTACTTGAACGCAAAAAAATTATTATTTTATTCACTTTCCATATTGACTAGATAGTTTGTTTTTTCTCCTTCAGAGCTCTTCATTGTAAATTGCAGCATGCATGATTCTCCTCCGAGAATTGGATGGCACTCAGCCATTCAAGTCTATCGGTCCATGACAAAAATTAGATCACATCCGAATGTGGTCCAATTTTCATGGACAGAAGGAATGGAGAACATTTTTTTTTTCTCTCAACTTCAAGAAAAACGGATCCCACTCTGATCAAATTGTGATTAGCATAAACAAACATTTTTTTTCTCTGATGGATTAAATATGTTCATGTGAACCCAGTGATTGTAATTTTCACAATTTTATTTCTAGATGCATCAATTTGAAAGCTGCTGGGATGGCTACTATGAGTCTATATGTTCCCCTTTGTACTTGAGTGGGCCCCAAAGCACTCAGATTTCATTTTCTGATGCATGTCTTAATCTCTTCAAACTGATATAAAACGCAGCTGGAAAGTAGTATAGTACTTAAGCATTCAAGGAACAATGCGTCATTGTCTTTAGCACATTCTGAATTGAATACATTAGGGTTTTGTATCATTTTTGCATTGTTATAAAAATATTACCTGACTGCCTTGAGAAAAAAATAAGAGCCAAAGTTAAAGCTCTCAAGAAGTGATCAGTTATCTCAGTCAAGTATTTAATTAAAAAAAAAGTCAAAACAAATGAGTGGATGAAACAGGTTCATAAAAATTCATAGGAAAAAAAGCAAAAGAAGAAATCAGAGACTTCCAGCAGACATCCAGACTCCTATAATCTATTCTGCACAAAAGAAACCACAATGTTGTAGCCAAAAACCATCCACGTCATACAGCATACAGATCTAATACTTTGCATATCATATACCATATTAATAACATCTTATGTCTCCTATTTGGCAGCAAAATTCCCTTCATGTTTTTTTCAAATGAAAGTTCATGTGAAAAGAAAGATACGATAAAACACATTATAGTCAGACATCTGTTTTTCATAAATTTTCCTTGAGAATACGAAAAGGGTTACAAGGCAAAGTCTGTCACAGGGTAGAATTTTCCTTTGGCACTGTCTCATTGTGATATTTTAGGTCTCCTTTACAAAGATTCATTCTGCATCTTTAAATATATGTTAAACATACTATACTTTTCAGGAGCTTTTATTTACTGCCTTTTTCCACTGAAGTCTGCATGAGTTACAGAAAGGACTGAGCAAGCATTACTGCCTTGAACTCTATGGACGCGCCATTAATGTTAAGATGACAACAAATGTTAGTGTGCTACTTCAACAAGGTTTTCCATAGAAAAGGGTTTTATGCCCGTAGATTTGCTCACTTTTTTCAACCACTGTTGATGCTCTGTCCCTTCCCTGGTCTTTGCTGACAGGCAGCAATGGTGAAATCACAGCTACAGGGGGTGCCACTAGGAATTTCAGGGACCCATACTGGCAAAAATTTCAAGCCCCCTTGGGTCTCCACCCAGGCTCCACCTCAGATCTGCCTCCACCCCTCAAACCTTCCACCGTTTCACTGCCATTCTTGGGAAGAAAAAAAAAAATTAATACATATATATATATATAATATATACACACATACATGTGCCGCCCCGTGACATCCGACATGCTGCTCGGATCCAGATCCGCAGTGGTTCGAGGGGTCTGCGGTCCGAGGCGGTCTCGCACAGCACCCTTGGAAATAAAAGGGGGGATAGTTTGTGGTTTTGGGATAATGTTCGTGACGCCACCCACGGTGTGTGGTAACGTGAGGGACCACTGCTGCCGGTTTCGGGAGCCCGGGGACACTGGTGTGTGGCAGCTTAAGTTGTTAATCTCTCCGTGGGCAGGGGAGTGGTGTCCCGGGGTCCGGTGTTGGATGGCGTGGGGAACCCGTAAGGTGCAAAGGGGATAACATGTACTCACACAGTCCAAAGTCACTGACGCTGACACCAGGTAAACCAAACTCTTGAACACTCTGTAGTCCTTGGGCGAGCACGCTGGGTTCGTGCCCTTTTGGTGATGCCAGTTGACCTGAAGCCTTGTCCCTTGGCACTGTGTGTCCTACGTGTGGATCCCGTACACTTGAAGTGTTTCGGGTCCCGCTCACCTGCGTGGCTAGCAGGGTGAGCTTGCTCTCAGGGTTCATGAATGGGATTTTCTGGACGGTTGTGGGAAGTTCTATCCCCCTCATTGTGCTAGTACCCCGATTCTGGAGTGGGTGGGGAACGGTTCCTGAAGATTCCGTTCCCGTCGGGTGAATTACTGGGCTGCATGAAGCTACTTCCCAGCCTAGGGTCCACGCACCCCGTTGTGCTATGGTCCCTGCCCGGTTGTAGCACAAGACAGCCGACCTGCTCTCTGTAAGCAGTACCGCGCTCCCTGTCACTACCCCCTGCGACCGGGGTTCCAGCTCCTTCTGACCAGGCCAACGTCTGGCACCTGGGACGGGTACAGGAGCCTAGCTCCACAGCGTGACCTGTCTTGTCACCACTGTCTCTCTCCTCTCCTCTCTACAACTCCAACTCCAACTTCAACTTCAACTGCACTGACACTTCTGCCCTCCTTCTACCCTCCATCTGGGTGGCCCTATTCCCCTCAGGCTGCCCAATGGGTTTTTGGTGGGTGTCGTGCAGTGTTCCTCAAGATTTGTGCACACCTGTTGGTAGCAACACCAAAGTGACAGGAATCGTAACCTAGGAGGAGCGGGTACCATGCAGAAGGGAAGATTGCACGACACCCTTGTGACGACCTGATAGGCCAGGGCGTCACATTCCCCTTTGGTTAAACGTGGCTCGTCCGCGAGCCACAGAACACCAAGCATTTATATTTTTTTAAAGGGAGGAAAACGGGTTAACAACATTTTTATTTTTTAAAACTGGTTCATCCCACACAGGGGAGGTGCATTCTTAAACCAATACAAACATTTTTATTTAAACTTGAGTTCATCTGCCATAAGGGACACCACCGGTTTTGATGGCAGCGGGGACCCAACCTTCCACGTTGCAGTCCCTCCCTGCGACAGTCCAGTCCCAACGTCCCGGATCCCAATAACCCCCTTCCCAAACAACCTGGTTCCCCTGGAAACCTACATGGGTCCTTGGTCGGGTTAAGGTCCCAGGCTGGTCAGACGACTCAGATGGCACAACGGATGCAGTCATTTTACAAGACACAAGTTTGTGTTGGTCACGCCAGTCCTGTGACCATGGTCCATTTTTAATCAACTAAAAACTGTAGAAGTCTCTATAAAAAACGTACCTAAAAGTCCTGTACCGTAGTACAACTGTTGCAAATTTAGAGAAAATCAGGTTATTTTCCCATGCAATTAGTGTTTCATTGGTTCTCTTATTTTCTAACATTTTCTATCTGAAAAATAACAAACTGTGGAAAATAACAAACGGAAAACACAGATACGTAACATTTTTACGGTACCATATTTTTGCTAATATCAACATTCTTACTGGTCCAGCTCCCTAGGGAACCAGTAGCCCACGGCAGCCGCTGGCATGATCCGCTCATTCACCACGGTGCACCACTTCACGTCGAGGGCATACCAGTCCCTCTCGTCCCGGTGCCGGGTGTAGCTGACCATCTCCCAAAGCTCAAGGTCGCGGCCAGGGTGATCTCTCGGGAGGTGTTGTTCCACATCTCTTCTGGTGACAAACACCCCGTTAGCCAGGCCAGCTTCTGACAAGAAACCCCATCCCTTTTCAGGATCATAACTGTGTACCATGCCTCTCCTTACTGGGCCTCATGAGGTAATCTTTTTCTCCCTGGGTGCGGGCAATTATCTCTTGCTGCCATTGCTCTGTCTGGGCCATTGTCGGATTCAAAGGTTGTCGTGGTCGTTCCCAGCAAAAGGCGTCGGCGTCTGGCCTCAGTTCCCTGACTGGCTCTGGCTTTGAAGGCGCTGCTGCGGCCCCAACAGCCATTGGGGTACCGCGCGGTAGTGGAACCGGTGAACCGGAAGGCTACACTCCCACTGATAGAAGTAGTGGGGCCCGACTGCTCCGCAGCCGGGATTGCAGGGCTCGGGTGCTCTGCCTTTAAGGATGGGCCCGGTGATGCGGCCGGGTCTTGTCTGGCCAGACTCCGGATGACCGCTGCCGTGACCGGGATGAAGACGGACCTTGGAACTGCTGCTGGAGCTTCACAAAAACAGACTGCAGGTTCTGATGCCGGGATGGATAGTGGCAGCTCGGCGTCTGCCGAGGATGGGGTAGGTGACTGTGGAGTGGTTGCCACAAGCGGGGCGGACCAGATCCCTCAACTGCCATGGCCGGATTAGGGTAATCAATAGGGACTGGGTAACCGCTTACCCTATCTTCATGTGGCATTTCGATCTTACAGGCTCGCACCGCCACTGCCAGACTCCTCATCTCTTCCCTCCAGTAGTTTAGTATGAACAGGAACTGCGTCCACATTCTCCTGCACAGCTGCTCGGTCTCTTCTTCGATCCAAGTCGCGGTCCCAGGAACAGCACGCTCCGGTGATCAGCTTCGCTCCGCCATCTTGCCTCTGCATTGTCCAGGAACAGTATGGCAGAGTCCTGGCATCCCTGCTTCTCTTGCACTTCTTCTACATTCGGACACGCCCCCTCGGTTTTCTCCCAGCACTCTCTCGCACGCTGTGGCCCTCTGGGAGCTTCCAGTTCCTGTCTCAGGCTGAACACGAAAGGCGGGGCTTCGGCTTCGCGTCCTTTTCCAAGAAGATAGCATTTTTGGCGCAAAAACAGTGGAAAAATGGCGGGCCAACACCTGTTGGTAGCAACACCAAATTGACAGGACCCTTAACCAAGGTGGAGCGGGTACAATGCAGAAGGGCAGATTGCACGGCACCCTTTGTGACGACCTGATAGGCCAGGGCGTCTCACACACACACACACACACACACACACACACACACAGTCATGAGCAAAAATGTTAGCACCCTTAAAGTTGTTCCAGAAGCTGAAGTATTTCCCTCAGAAAATTAATAAGACACCTCCTACACTGCCCCTCTTCATAACACACCCTCTACACAGGACTGTCGCTGTGTTACGGGTCGATGCTAACATGATAGGGCAATGTGGGACATGATAGAGCAATGTGGTACAGTATTGGACACTGTGGGACATGATAGGGCAATGGAGACAGTATTGGGCAAAGTGGAACATGATAGGGCAATGGGGGACAGGATAGGGCAATGTGAGACAGTATTGGGCAATGTGGGACATGATAGGGCAATGGGGGACAGAATAGGGCAATGTGGGACATGATAGGGCAATGGGGGACAGTTTTGGACAACGTGGGATAGGATAGAGCAATGTAGGATAAGATAGGGCAATGTAGGATAAGATAGGGCAATATGGGACAGGATAGGGCAATATGGGACATGACAGGGTAATGGGGGATATGATAAGGCAATAGGGGACATGCTAGGGCAATGGGGGACATGATAGGGCAATATCGGACAGAATGTGGCAATGTGAGACAGGATGGGGCAATATGGGACATGATGTGGCAATGTGAGACAGGATGGGGCAATGGGGGACAGGATAGGGCAATGTGGGACAGGATGGGGCAATGTGAGACAGGATGGGGCAATTAGGAAGGAGATTGTGAAAGGCGGCATAGTATAATTAGTATAATGAGGAGCGGGGGGGGGACTTTATGTAGAGACGTAGTATGGGGGAGGTATTATAGAAAGGGCAAGTTTTGGGGAGACATTATTTAAAGGGGCAACTTTGTGGGGCTATTTTGGAGGGTGGATATTTTGTGAAGGAAGCAATTAACAACCCCTTTTGATTCCCCTTGTTTCCCGCAGCTAAAATTAAAGACCCAGTATTCACCTCTGGTGCTGGCACCATTTCAGTGCTGTCAGTAATCATGATTCGTGGCTCACATTACATTATGACATCACGGGAGCCCCACGTCCAATCACTACCAGCTTCTGTCTCCCCACCTTAGGAATGAACTATAATTTGAGGGAACATAGGGGGCCTAGGATGGGAGACTTTATCAAATAAAGGCGGCCAGGATGGGGACATTATTACAGTAAATAAAGGGGGCCAGGATGGGAGATATTATTACTATATAGGGCCAGAACGAGAAACATACATGGTAGCACAAGTCCCACTCCCTTCTAATTAACTAATAAAGAAAAACAGACACAAGAATTGTGGAAAAATTAGGCCGTGGTGTTTATTAAGGGATTACCAAAATTCCAAATATCAATAAATAAATAAATAAAACTCATAAAAATCACAAAGTCCATTAACATAAACTGAATGTCCAACTCCACCCAGAACTAACTGGGCGATTATCCCACTAATAAACAGCACAACAAGCCTAACAGCTCTGTCCAAAGGGATGGGAGGGCAGGAGCTTCATTCTTCTTCGTCCAGCGGCGACTAACAGCTGACGCCGCAAAAACAGGTATTAAATAGCATTACGATTCCCGCACTTTTTCCTGATAACCAATGAGATTCAAATAAAAACCCGCTCATATTCAAACTGGCCAAATCGGATAAAACCAGCTCGTGGCAACCTTACCACAGCTTAACTCAAACATTAACCCTTTCATAGACTTCTAGAATGAAAAACAATCATTTTAATAAAAACCCATAAAAAATTGACTACCAGGAGGGGGAACACTGTGCGACCATGTGTCCCCCAGGCTAGGTCGCTATGGGGGGCCCTGACATTATTGGTTTATGGTGGCAAACAGTATAGATAATTACTGTAGGGGCAATTTAGGGGACATTATTACTACTGTAATATAATTTAATTTGGAGGAAACTGTCTTCTATAGGGGGAACAAAAGTCTGATGTGGTGTAGAAATTGGGAGAAAAGTGAGGAATGTGTTCTAACAGTGATCAGCTATAGATGACCGTGTGTTATTTTCTGCAGAGTCGCGTCATGGCAGGGAGAAGTGATGGCGGTCAGCGCCGGATAAAACAGAAAAGCTAAGATGAATAATTTCAGCTAGAGACATAACTGGTAAGTCAGTGTATTACATGTACACACACTATACACTATATACACAGCTCATGTGTATAATGTCACTAAGTAATGTCACTGGTTATTACTGTATTACCTGTACACTGACACTATATACAGAGCTCCTGTATATAATGGCACTGATGGTAATATTAGTGTTATTAGTATTGTGGTTTATTCATGATTATTATTTTAGAATTATTTGGGCACTGTGTGGTGGTATTTCTCTGTTGTATGTGGTATTTTTTGGTCATTTTTGTGGTCTGGTCATAGAGATATTTCTCCTTTGTATATGGTAATATTCGGTCATAATGTGCTCTGATTATGGTGTGGCGGTATTTCTCTCTTGTATGGCTGTATTCGGTTACTATGTAGTAGTAATATGTTATTGGTCACAGTGTGGCGGTATTTCTACCTTGTATGTGGTATTATTGGTCTTGGTATAGTGGATTGTGTTGTGTCTGGAGGCAGGATCGATCTGGCCCGCCGGGGTACCTGGGATTTCCCCGGTAGGCCTGGGCCCTCAGTGGGCCCCTGTGCCTTAATTAGTGTGGAGCTGTGTACAGCGCTGCGGGGCCGCCGGTTTTTCAGGGCCGGTGTTATGTGCGGCAGACTGGGCAGGGTCCCCACACTCTGATGCCCCCGCCCCCTACGTTCTGAGGGCCCCCCCAGCCTTTCAATCACAAACTGCAGCGATAGCACAAGTTCTGTACTATCGCTGCAGTTTTTGCAGGTGCAGAAGGACCTGCGGTGACATTACAGACAGTCATGTGACTCACCGTAGGTCCTGCACTGCGGATGTCCCAGGCCAGTACATATCTGGTGTACAGGCCTGGAGGCCGCCTGCTATTCAAATGTACGTGCATCCTTCAGACGCGCATACATGTGAACAGTGCGGCCGGTGTCAGGGCTGAGGCGGAGGAGCTGCTCAGCCCCACACCGATACAGCGGCCGTCATCACACTTCCGCCGGAGCAGCAGAGAAGAGGACGCGCAGGGCTGCAGGTAAGCGCTCAGGAGCCGAAGAAAAAAAAATCATTCTCACCTGTTCTCCTCTATTCCCGCGGTGCTCCAGACCGCAAGACACAGACCCCCTCAATGACCCGTCCGGTGCACGGAGCCGCCGCTGCAGGCTGACTTCATTGCTTTACTGCAGTTAAATGCTTTACGGCACCGCAAAGCATTTAACTGCAGTAAAGCCATGATGGCATCCTGCGGTGGCGGCGGCTCCGTGCACCAGACGAGATCATGGAGGGGTCCATGAGACTGCGGACTGGTAAGGTAAGGACAGTGCAGGAATGGAGGACAGGTGAGAATAACGTGTGTGTGTGTGTGTGTGTGGGTGTGTGTGTGTGTGTGTGTGTGTGTAAACAACGACATAGTAGGGGAAAAGAAGGGAGTCCCATTGCTACAGTACACAAGGCTGGGGGGCCCATTGCTACAGTACACAAGGCTGGGGGGGTCCATTGCTACTCCCAGTGTCAGTGTTATTATCCTGTACCCCAGTGTCAGTGTCATTATCCTGTTTCCCCCCCAGTGTCAGTGTCATTATCCTGTATCCCCGAGTGTCAGTGTCATTATCCTGTATCCCCAGTGTTAGGCTATGTGCGCACGTTGCGTATTTACATGCAGTTACGCTGCGATCTGCACCACAGCATAACTGCATGCGTCCTGCGTCCCCAGCATAATCTATGAAGAATATGCAGGAGCCGTGCGCACGTGGCGTCTTAGAGTGCAGCGCTTCGGCTGCTGCCCGGAGCGCGCGTTCTAAAAAGTGACATGTCACTTCTTCCGTGCGCTTTGCCTGCAGTCCCCGCTCTCTCTATGGGAGGGGCTGCAGTCAGAGCGTATGGAATCGGCTTTTTTTTTTCATTACGGACTGTTTCCTCAATGATTTGAAGCGCACGTGTGCTGTTCAAATCGCTGCAGAAATTTCTGCAGAGACAGTAAACAACGTGCGCACATAGCCTTAGTGTCATTATCCTGTATCCCCCAATGTCAGTGTCATTATCCTGTACCCCCAGTGTCAGTGTCATTATCATGTACCCCCAGTGTCAGTGTCATTATCCTGTACCCACAGTGTCAGTGTCATTATCCTGTACCCCCAGTGTCAGTGTGATTATCCTGTACCCCCAGTGTCATTATCATTATCCTGTACCCCCAGTGTCATTATCATTATCCTGTACCCTCAGTGTCATTATCCTGTACCCCCAGTGTCAGTGTCATTATCCTGTACCCCCAGTGTCAGTGTCATTATCCTGTACCCCCAGTGTCAGTGTCATTATCCTGTACCCCCAGTGTCAGTGTGATTATCCTGTACCCCCAGTGTCATTATCATTATCCTGTACCCCCAGTGTCATTATCATTATCCTGTACCCTCAGTGTCATTATCCTGTACCCCCAGTGTCAGTGTCATTATCCTGTACCCCCAGTGTCAGTGTCATTATCCTGTACCCCCAGTGTCATTATCCTGTACCCCCAGTGTCATTATCCTGTACCCCCAGTGTCATTATCCTGTACCTCCAGTGTTATTATCCTGTACTTCCAGTGTCATTATCATTATCCTGTACCCCCAGTGTCTGTGTCATTATCCTGTACTCCTAGTGTCAGTATCATTATCCTGTACCTCCAGTGTCATTATCATTATCCTGTACCCTCAGTGTCATTATCATTATCCTGTACCCCCCAGTGTCATTATCAGTATCCTGTACCCCCAGTGTCATTATCATTATCCTGTACCCCCAGTGTCAGTGTCATTATCCTGTACCCCCAGTGTCATTATCATTATCCTGTACCCCCAGTGTCAGTGTCATTATCCTGTAACCCCAGTGTCAGTGTCATTATCCTGTACCCCTAGTGTCAGTGTCATTGTCCTGTACCTCCAGTGTCATTATCCTGTAGCCCCCAGTGTCAGTGTCATTATCCTGTACCTCCAGTGTCATTATCCTGTACCCCCAGTGTCATTATCATTATCCTGTACCCCCAGCGTCATTATCATTATCCTGTACCCCCAGTGTCATTATCATTATCCTGTACCCCCAGTGTCATTATCATTATCCTGTACCCCCAGTGTCATTATCATTATCCTGTACCCCCAGTGTCATTATCATTATCCTGTACCCCCAGTGTTATTATCATTATCCTGTACCCCCAGTGTCGGGGACATTATCCTGTACCCCCAGTGTCAGGGGTCATTATCCTGTACCGTACCCCCAGTGTCGGGGTCATTATCCTGTACCCCCAGTGTCGGAGTCATTATCCTGTACCCCCAGTGTCATTATTATTATCCTGTACCCCCAGTGTCGGGGTCATTATCCTGTACCCCCAGTGTCGGAGTCATTATCCTGTACCCCCAGTGTCATTATTATTATCCTGTACCCCCAGTGTCGGGGTCATTATCCTGTACCCTCAGTGTCATTATTATTATCCTGTACCCCCAGTGTCGGGGTCATTATCCTGTACCCTCAGTGTCAGTGTTATTATCATAGGCTATATGTAATTACTCTTCAGGGGGCCTCTATATGTGATGATAGTACAGGAGGAGCTTCAGTATAAATACTGTATATGTGTAAAAAAAAAAAAAAAAAAAAAGCCTGCTCTGCCTATAGAGCAGTATTATCAGAATACACAGGACTAGTAAAGGATTTATTCAACATGGAAAACTAGTTTAGAAGCTATAGTGAAGACAAATATTCACCAGAGTCTCAAAATGGAAAAGTGTATTGGGTGATAATGCTTCACACCTCCACATACTGACTCTTTTTTTTTTTTTAAACCATAACTTTTTATTAGTAATTAATGTCAGATTTTACATCATACATCATATTGTCATCACGTTATCAACAAAAATCACAATAATATGGGTATTAAACAAGGGAGAGGGGGGAGGGGGGGAGAAGGGGATGGGGGAATGGTGATTTCACATCAATTTCCGGGTCACATTCTCCATATATACATCTGTAGATTTATTTGATAACAGTATTTAATCGGAAGGATAACCAGTAGTTCCATTTCTTATAGAATAGCGCTGTGTTATTGTTGGATGAAGCGAGTATCTTCTCTGATAGGCAGTTCTCATTGATCAGGGAGATGACTTCGGTTAGTGCGGGGCATTGGGGGGTTTTCCAGTAACTTGCGATTTTGAGTCTTGTGGCCACAATGATGTGTACAATCACTGTGCGGATCTCGTAGGGGAGTGAGTCCAGATCGATGGCGAGCAGCGCCTGCTGTGCGGACAGCGTTATTCCTACACCACAAATCTGAAATATTAAATGATTTATTGCTTCCCACAGACATCTAACATTACTACATTTCCACCATATGTGTAACATGCCTGTGCCGGGGTCTCCACATCTCCAGCACGCGTCCGGGGAATTGTGGAACATCTTAGATAGTCTATGGGGGGTGAGATACCACCTATATAATAGTTTCCTTGCGTTTTCTATGTGGTTAGTGTATTTAGATTGGCTTCCAATAATTAGGAAGGATGCTCGCCATTGATCCGGTGTGAAGGTACAGTGTAAGTCTCTTTCCCATTTTTGCAGGTATGTGGTTAGCGAGGGCAGGGTATTCTCTAGCATACAATCATAGCTTATAGACAATGCTTTCCTCTGTGCGGTGGGGGTCAGTAGCATAGAGTACAGCTTAGATGGTGGTGCCGTCATCTGCTCCTTCCTTCCATAGAGGAAGTGTCGGATCTGCAGATATTTGTAGAAGTCCCTTTGTGGTATATTGTATCTATCTCGCAATGATGAGAAGGTGAGTAATTCCTCCCCATCATACAGATTCCCAATACATGTGATTTGGCATAGTTTCCAGTTTTTAAGCTTTAGGTCAGGGATGCAATGCTCCAGTGTCTCTATGGGGGCCTTAAGGAGTGCGATTTGTATAAGGCCTAATTTATTAGTTAGCATCTTCCATAGCTCCAGGGTCGCGTCTATGGTTGGGGATATGTTACAATTTTTACCAGGGATTAAAGTGTGGTGTGCATGGAAGAAGGCGGAGACACTGGAGGCTCCAATCAGATATTTCTCAATGGCTATCCAGTGCCGGTCATCCTCATCGTTCCACATGAACTGTAGCTGCTCGAATAGTGCGGCTCTGTAGTAGCGGACCACTGAGGGGTATCCCAGGCCCCCCTTACTTATAGGGGTGTAGAGTGTGTCCGCCTGGACTCAGGGCTGTTTTCCCTGCCATATATGTTTGGAAATAATAACAAATAACGTTTGGAACACCATTCTAAGTCTGAACTGGGTGCAAAAAACCTAAAAAAACATCACTATGGGGAGATAAGGTATGCACACCAGTGACTATGTAAGGGGAATACATGGAATAGCAGAAACTGCTGTGTGAATACTGACTTGAAAAATCCAATAGCTATGTGTAAAAGTGAAAATGGGAAAAATGGAATCTGCATTACTGCCATGAACATATGAATCAAGAGAAATTTAGCTACTGAATTGATCAATGCAATAGAGCCCCAACACTACGCCAAAGTATTTCTCTACGTTGGGGTCCCTAGCTTGTGTGTGTCCTCTCATGCAGTTAAAAAAAACTTACCGTGTATGGGAAGCTGAGACCCAGGCTATTTATGCGTATTGTATGGATTGGCAATAGGTGTGGTGGGGAGGGTTCACAAACGAAAAACTACTAACAATAACAAATAACGTTTGGAACACCATTCTAAGTCTGAACTGGGTGCAAAAAACCTAAAAAAACATCACTATGGGGAGATAAGGTATGCACACCAGTGACTATGTAAGGGGAATACATGGAATAGCAGAAACTGCTGTGTGAATACTGACTTGAAAAATCCAATAGCTATGTGTAAAAGTGAAAATGGGAAATGGAATCAACGTAGAGAAATACTTTGGCGTAGTGTTGGGGCTCTATTGCATTGATCAATTCAGTAGCTAAATTTCTCTTGATTCATATGTTCATGGCAGTAATGCAGATTCCATTTTTCCCATTTTCACTTTTACACATAGCTATTGGATTTTTCAAGTCAGTATTCACACAGCAGTTTCTGCTATTCCATGTATTCCCCTTACATAGTCACTGGTGTGCATACCTTATCTCCCCATAGTGATGTTTTTTTAGGTTTTTTGTACCCAGTTCAGACTTAGAATGGTGTTCCAAACGTTATTTGTTATTGTTAGTAGTTTTTCGTTTGTGAACCCTCCCCACCACACCTATTGCCAATCCATACAATACACATAAATAGCCTGGGTCTCAGCTTCCCATACACGGTAAGTTTTTTTTAACTGCATGAGCGGACACACACAAGCTAGGGACCCCAACGTAGAGAAATACTTTGGCGTAGTGTTGGGGCTCTATTGCATTGATCAATTCAGTAGCTAAATTTCTCTTGATTCATATGTTCATGGCAGTAATGCAGATTCCATTTTTCCCATTTTCACTTTTACACATAGCTATTGGATTTTTCAAGTCAGTATTCACACAGCAGTTTCTGCTATTCCATGTATTCCCCTTACATAGTCACTGGTGTGCATACCTTATCTCCCCATATATATATATATATATGTTTGGAAAGGATGGCTTGTATCTCTTTTAGTATTTTCTTTGGGAATATGATGGGGAGATTACAGAACAGATACAATATCTGCGGGAGAATGAACATCTTCACTGATGCGATCCTGCCCATCCACGATAGCTCGTGTTTCTTCATTCTTAATATGTTAGCTTGGATTTTCCTCTTCAGGGACTCATAATTCAGAGATAACATTTTATCTGCCGAGAGTGTTAGCCGGATACCTAGATACTCAATACTATCGTTATTTCAATTGAAGGGGTACTTGTTCTGGAATTTTTTGGGGTACGTTGTGGATGGGGTTAGGTTTAATACCTGACATTTAGACGTGTTTAGTTTATAATATGAGATTCTAGAGAACAGATCAATGATTTGCATTGCTGCCGGTAATGACTCTGTGGGGTTTGTTATCGCTAGAATGATGTCGTCCGCAAACAGACCTATTTTGTGTTCTGTCCGGTCCACCTGGATTCCTGATATTACTGGGTGAGATCGGATTTTTTCCGCTAAAGGTTCAATCGCCAAGGCGAATATGAGGGGCGATAGTGGACACCCTTGTCTCGTCCCATTTGTGACAGGGAACTTGTCCGACATCATTCCAGAGACAAAAACTGACGCTGATGGATGAGAGTATAATAAAGTAATTGCATTAAAAATGCTGCCAGTAAATCCGAATCTGGATAAAACCTCAAATAGATAGCCCCAATGCACCCGATTGAAGGCCTTCTCCGCGTCCAGTGCTAGGAGCAGAGCAGGCGTCCGGCCTCTCCCCGCCACACTGATGAGGTCAATCATCCGTCTGGTGCCATCCAGCGTCTGTCTGGATTTAATAAACCCAACCTGGTCTCTGTGCACCAGGGAGGGCATTACACCGGAGATCCGACTTGCCAGGATTTTGGAGTATAGCTTGAGGTCGGTATTCAGTAGGGATATCGGCCTGAAGCTATTGGTTTGGTCGGGGGTTTTACCTGGTTTGGGGAGGGGGACTATGGTCGCCTGGAGCATCTCATCTCGTATTTGGCCTGTTTCAAATATATTCTGGAAGACTAGTAATAGGTGTGGGGACAATATTTGATGAAATGTCTTGAAGTATTTGTTAGTTATCCCGTCCGGTCCTGGGGATTTGTTATTCTTAGATGTTTGGATGGCTTGTTGGATTTCTATTTGGCTTATGGGTTGGTTTATTGCTGTCAGTTTGTCCTCTGGGATTTTGGGTAGTGATATACTATTTAGGAAGTTATTAATGAGTTCAGTGCTGGGTTGTGGGGTGAGGTTATCGTCTTTAAGGTTGTAGAGTGAGGAGTAGTATTTGGCGAAGGTGTTGGCGATGTCTTTAGGGTTGTATATTTTGTTCTTTTGGGCGTCTTGTATATGAGCTATCCTTTGCTTTGTTAGTCTGGCTTTGATTTTATTGGCTAGTATTTTGCTCGCCTTGTTTCCCTGCCAGTAATATTTGGCTTTGCTTCGCCTCATGTTGTGCTCGTGTTTATATTGGAGTAGTTGGTATAGATCGTATCTTGCCTTTTGTAGGTCTTTGTATATAGCGGGTGAGGAGCTGTTTTTATGGGCATCCTCTAATGATGCTATACTTTTGTGAAGTTCCTCTATCTGTCGCATTCTTAGCTTTTTGTGTTGTGCTGCTATCTGTATTAGCCGTCCTCTTATGTACGCCTTGTGGGCGCACCACACTGTGGTCGGGGACATGTCTGGGGTGCTATTAATATCAAAATATTCCTGTAACAGGTCTTTGATTTGGGATTTGATACTATCTGAGGATATTAAGTGGTTATTAATTCTCCATGGGGAATATGTTGGGTTATTATATGTCTCTCTTATTTGGCATGACATAGGGGCATGGTCCGACCAGGTTATGTTCCCTATTTGGGCCGATTGTATATTTTGCAGGAGCCACTTATCCACCATTATTAGGTCAATTCTGGAGTATATTTTATGTGGATGTGAGTAAAATGTGTAGTCCCGTTCGGAGGCGTGAAGGACCCTCCATGTGTCATACAATTCTTCTGACAGGAGGCATTGGGACAGCGCATGGGACTGGGATGTTTTATTGGAGCACCAGGATTTGTCTATATTGGGGATCGGGACGATATTGAAGTCTCCGCAGATTAGTAGCAATCCTTGTTTTATTTTGGATAATTTGGTCATAATTTCTCTAAAAAAGGTGATTTGTCCTGAATTAGGTGCGTATTTAGATGTGATTGTGTATGTCTTATTATTGATATTGCATATAAGTATCACATATCTGCCCTCGTCATCTAGGATTTTATCAATGAGCTGGAACGCTATAGTGTCCTTTATCGCAATCATTACGCCTCTTTTCTTTTTCACTGCGTGTGAGGCATAGATGTGGGGGTAATGCTGGTGTTTTAGTCTATGTGCGTCCTCGCTGTTTAGATGAGTCTCTTGGACACATAATATGTCCGCTTTAAGCGTCTGGGCCTCTTTCCACACTAATGATCTCTTAAAGGGGCTGTTCAAACCTTTCACATTAATAGTTGAAATTTTAAATACCATCAGATATAGTAATAAAAGAAGAAAAAACAGAAATCAATATGTCACCAAGTACAAGGTAATGGTAAGGGAAGCAAAGGGTTAGGGTGCAAACAGTACTTACAACAGGTTACAATTCAGGGTCCGGTTCTACGTGAACCAACTGGATATTCGTCCCTATCCAGTATCAATGGGGGGTGAGAATAAAACAAGAAAAAAAACTAAACGTTATTCTCGTGCCCCTCCAACCTGCCAATCAAAACAAAGAGTGGCATCAAAAAGGAAAGTGGCATCAAAATAGAGAATGGGATGAAGGTGTCCCTGTTCAGGACTATTCCTTGTTCAGCATCGGGGGTCTCTTCTTTAGCGGGGAGCTGGTGTCTTCGTCCACAGATGTTAGGGACCAGTCTTGGAGCAGGGTCATAGCCTCTCTGGGGGACACAAGGACGTGTGTGACTCCATTTTTCATCACGATGAGCTTTACCGGGTATCCCCATTTGTAGGTGATGTTATTGTCGCGCAGGATCTTGGTTGCGGATGAGAATTCCCGCCTTCTATTCAGAGTGTCCGCAGACAGGTCGGTGAACACCAGGATGTTCTGGAATCTTTCTGGACGTTCTTGCTTGTTTGCTGCCGCCGCCTTGGTTACTGCCTCTTTAAAATGATAGAAGTGCAGTCTGGCGATCACGTCCCGTGGTGCGGAGCTGGGAACGGATTTGGGTTTGGGGATCCGGTGCGCCCTATCAATCAGTAGATCCCTCTGCTCTGCTGACGGCACTAGTGCTGTAAAAAAGTCCATTAAGAACTCTGTCAGTGCGTCCGCGGGCACGTTCTCAAGAATCCCTCTGAAACGTAAGTTATTTCGTCTGGATCGGTCTTCGAGATCCGCGATTTTCAGTTTTAGGGCTGTAATCTCATCGTCCGCCTCATTATGCGCATCTATTAGCTGGTTGTGCGCTGTGGTGTACTCCTTCAGTTTCCCCTCTATATGTGAGGTTCTGTCACTAATCTGCGTGATTTCTTTATTAAGCATGGTAACCATACCTCCCAACTTTTAAAGAAGGAAAAGAGGGACAAAGTTTGCGGCGCGCATAGCGCGCCGCGGCAAATTTTTAGGCCACGCCCCCTAACCACACCCATTTCACAGTCACGCCCATATCCACTCCCCATCCACACCCATTCAGCACAAACACGCAGGCAGCCGGCGGGCCTCTAGCACGGACACGCAGGCAGCCAGCGGGCCTCCAGCACGGACACGCAGGCAGCCGGCGGGCCTCCAGCACGGACACGCAGGCAGCCACAGTGAGGCGGCCGGTCGCCTTCACAGACAGGCGGCCGGCCGCCTTCACAGACAGGCGGCGGGCCGCCCGCACAGAGAGGCGGCCAGCCGCCCGCAGAGAGAGGCGGCCGGCCGCCCGCACAATGAGGCGGCGGGCCGCCCGCACAGACAGGCGGCAGGGGGGCGCCCGCACAGACAGGCGGCAGGGGGGCGCCCGCACAGACAGGCGGCGGGGGGGGCGCCCGCACAGACAGGCGGCGGGGGGGCGCCCGCACAGACAGGCGGCGGGGGGGGCGCCCGCACAGACAGGCGGCAGGGGGGCGCCCGCACAGACAGGCGGCAGGGGGGCGCCCGCACAGACAGGCGGCAGGGGGGCGCCCGCACAGACAGGCGGCAGGGGGGCGCCCGCACAGACAGGCGGCAGGGGGGCGCCCGCACAGACAGGCTCCGGCCGGGGGTGAGGGGGGAGGGAGGGAAATCAGCGCTGGGGAGATTAGTTTACTGTACCAGCAGCAGCACAGGCAGCGCTCCTCTCTATGCCACGTCTACTAGGATGGTAGGAGGGAAAAGCAGGGAGGCGGAGAGAGAGTGGGTGGGCGGAGCCCGGGAGCCGGCCGTCCCGCCCGTGGCAACGGGACAAACAACGTAAAGCGTGAAAGTCCCGCTGTATCCGGGACGGTTGGGAGGTATGCAGCATGTTAGAATGTGTACATAAGATCCCGCTGGTGGTGGCCGCAGCTTATAGGCCCCAAATCTGGTGACAGGTTCCCTTTAAAGTGAACCTGTCAGGTGCAATATGCACTCAGAGCCAGGAGCAGTTCTGGGCACATATTGCTAATCCCTGCCTAACCGTCCCTGTATACACTAGCATAGATAAAGAGATCAAGAACAAATATTTTTAAAGATCTTATATCTTATGCTAATGAGCGCGGGGACTAGTCACAAGGGCGTTACTTCACTTGGCTAGTCGGCTCGCATAGCATGTTAGCATGTTATTACGCCCCTGTGTGAGTACTAATACGCTATATGAGCCGACTAGCCAAGTGAAGTAACGCCCTTGGGACTAGTCCCCACGCTAATTAGCATAAGATATAAGCTCTTTAAAAATACTTTTTCTATAGATGCCTTTATCTATGCTGGTGTATACAGGGACAGTTAGGGAGGTATTAGCAATATACACCCAGAACTGCTCCTGGCTCTGAGTGCAGATTGCACCTGATAGGTTCCCTTTAAAGGGAACCTGTCACCAGAAATTTAGCAAAAAAAATAAAAGATTCCCCTCTGCAGCTCCTGGGCTGAATTCTGGAAAGGTTCCTGTTGCTATTGTGCCCCCTTTGAGACCTAAAATAATACTTTATGAAGTCTTACCTTTTTGTATGCAAATCTGTTTTTATGGTCACGGGGGCGGGCTGCCTGGCGCCCGTTATTCCCCCTCCTGCCTCTGTACGCCGTCCCCCATTGCTCATTTCCATACATGAGGACGCCTTCCTCATGTAACTGTCCTCCTGAAGTTTTGTGCATGCCCAGTGCCACTCTCGCGGGAGTAAGCACTGTGCAAAGTGTGAACGCTTTTGAGGTGATTGCGCAGGCGCGAGATTATGGGCGGCGCTGTGATTGTCATCAGCAGCGTCATCCAAGTACCTTCCCATAATCTCGTGCCCGCGCTTCTCACTCTGCCTCCACCGTTATGCGCAAGCACTGGCCATATGAACCACGTTACCTATTATCATGGGCGCGAGATTATGGGCGGCGCTGTGATTGTCATCAGCAGCGTCATCCAAGTACCTGCCCATAATCTCGTGCCCGCGCTTCTCACTCTGCCTCCACCGTTATGCGCAAGCACTGGCCATATGAACCACGTTACCTATTATCATGGGCGCGAGATTATGGGCGGCGCTGTGATTGTCATCAGCAGCGTCATCCAAGTACCCGCCCATAATCTCGTGCCCGCGCTTCTCACTCTGCCTCCACCGTTATGTGCAAGCACTGGCCATATGAACCACGTTACCTATTATCATGGGCGCGAGATTATGGGCGGCGCTGTGATTGTCATCAGCAAAGTCATCCAAGTACCCGCCCATAATCTCGTGCAAGCAGTAATAGGTAACATGGTTCATATGGCCAGCACTTGCGCATAACGGTGGAGTCAGAGGGAAAAGTGCGGGCACGAGATTATGGGCGGGTACTTGGTTAACGCTGCTGATGACAATCACAGCGCCGCCCATAATCTCGTGCCTGCGCAATCACCTGAAAAAGCGTTCACATGCGCAAAACTTCGGGAGGACAGTTACATGAGGAAGGCGTCCTTGTGTATGTAAATGAGCAATGGGGGACTGCGTAAAGCGGCAGGAGGGGGAATAACGGACGCCAGACAGCCCGCCCCCGTGACCATAAAAACACATTTGCATACAAAAAGGTAAGACTTCATAAAGTATTTTTGTAGGTCTCAAAGGGGGCACAATAACAACAGGAACCTTTCTAGAAGCAGCCCAGGAGCTGCAGAGGGGAATCTTTTATTTTTATTGTGAAATTTCTGCTGACATGTTCCCTTTAACTGGTAGGGCAGCCAGGATAAAGCAGAGCTGAAGTTGTTGGGAAGCTAGGACCCAGCAGCTCTGCTCCACAGGCAGGAGACCACTGATCGGTAATAGAAGCCTGCAGATGTCACTCTGCATAGGTTATTGTCACTGCTATCTGCAGGAGATAAGTGCTGATTGCACGGTCTCCTCAGCGTCCTGACTCCCCGCGTGTCTGCAGCAGTGAGAAGCCGCACACGGGGAATCAGAGAACAGCTGCAGACAAACGCAGGCTCCGGGACTGGGGGGGGGGCTCTGCTGCAGGGGGGGGGGGCTCTGCTGCAGGGGGGGGGTCGCTCTGCTGCAGGGGGTCGCTCTGCTGCAGGGGGTGATTCATACCTCAGCAGCAGTCACAGGAGTATGTGCGCGCTCAGCTCTGTAATGAATAGTAGAAGGGAGAAACAGCGAGGCGGGGCTACAGTGGGTGGGTGGAGCCGTGACAAACAGCCTCACGGGCGGGACCCGGGATCAAAGGCTCAGAAGAGGGACTGTCCCGCTGTATCCGGGACGGTTGGGAGGTATGTGGTAACTACTGAGATTATATCTGCGTGGATGGCTTGCTTCAGCTCTGACATCACAGACCTCAGTATATCCTCAGTGACAGGGGCTGAGTTGTAGCTTTTGTTAGGGGAGCATGAAGGGTTAACCAGGGCTGTGCTTGGTGCCTGTGAATCTGCAGGCCTGAGGCTGCTAACACCTCGGGCCTGCAGGGCTGACTGATAACACTGTGTGTTTAATGATAAAGGGGCTCCATTAACCCCTTTACGACCGCCGATACGCCTTTTAACGGCGGTAAATAAGGGTACTTTTTCCGATCCGCCGCTTTTTAACGGCGGTCGGAAAAAAGGGTCTAGCGCCCCCCAGAGTCAGAAAATTTCCGGGGTCTCAGCTGCCGGGGGTAGCTGAGACCCTGGAGATCATGATTCGGGCCGGTTTTTCCGGTCCCCAGTCACGTGATGACCGGTATACACCGTATACCGATCATCAAGTTATAGTAAATGACCGCGCCGGTAAAAAATGATTTATCTCCCATCTGGCATGATCAAACATGCCAGATGGGAGATAAATCTTTTTCCCGGTTCCCTCCGGTCCCCCGGTGTCCCCAAAGTGCCCCCCCCGACCCCCAACCCCCTCCCGAAAATCCAAGATGGCCGCGCGCACCGGCGATCACAGCAGCGCGCCGGCCGCATTTCCACTGTTCCTATGGTTTCTGTCGTATGTGCCATAACACATACGACAGAAACCTGCTCCCTAGGCCCCGCCGGGTCCCCCCCTACCCCCCCTGGTGTTCCCCGGTGTCCCCCGGTGTCATACATACCTGTCGGAGCCCTGATTCCCCGCGGCCCCCTCCTCCGGCTCCTTCTCTGCAGACTCCGGTCACATGAGCAGAGCGCAGCTGTCAGCTTCCTGTGTTCAGGACGCTGGCTGCTGCTCGCACTCTGCAGCTGTGACCCGGGGAGAGTGAGTGCAGATTCTTTGCACCCACTCTCCTCAAATGGAGGGTCTGCCCTCCTAGAAAATGGGGGATACGTTCCCTGAACGTGCCCCCCCATATTCTAGAAGGTCCAGAGGCGACGTGGGACATCCAAATGGATTATTGTGGATTTTTTTTTTTTCTTTTCAATAAATTGGTCAATCAGGGAATGTTTGGGGGAGTGTTTTTTCAAATAAATTTTTTTTTGTTGTCAATTTTTTTTTTATTACTGTCAATTAGTTATGTCGGGTATCTGATAGACGCCGTGACATAACTAATTGCTGGGCTTGATGCCAGGTGACATTACACACCTGGTATCAACCCCATTCATTACCCCGTTAGCCAACGCACCAGGGCGCGGGATGAGCTGGGGCGAAGCGCCAGAATTGGCGCATCTAATGGATGCGCCACTTCTGGGGCGGCTGCGGCCTGCTATTTTTAGGCTGGGAAGAGTCCAATAACCGTGGCTCTTCCCATCCTGAGAATACCAGACCCCAGCTGTCAGCTTCACCTTGGCTGGTGATCTAATTTGGGGGGACCCCACGTTTGTTTTTTTTTTTTAATTATTTATTTATAAATAATTAAAAAAAAAAAACAGCTTGGGGAGCCCTCCAAATTGATCACCAGACAAGATGAAGCTGTCAGCTGTGGTTTGCAGGCTACAGCTGTCTGCTTTACCCTAGCTGGCTATCAAAAATAGGGGGGACCCCACGTCATTTATTTTAATTCTTTTTTTTTTTTTTGGGCTAAATACAAGGCTAGGCATCCTTTAGTGTCACATGAAAGGCAGGTAAGGGGAGCTTCCTCGTTCCTGCGGCGTCACACATAGCGATGTGTGCTGCCGCAGGAGCAACGAACTACATCGTTACTGCTGCAGTAACGATAATCGAGAATGGACCCCCATGTCACCGATGAGCGATTTTGCACGTTTTTGCAACGATGCAAAATCGCTCATCGGTGTCACACGCAGCAACATCGCTAATGCGGCCGGATGTGCGTCACCAATTCCGTGACCCTAACGACTCCGCATTAGCGATGTCGCAGCGTGTAAAGCCCCCTTAACAGTGAGAAATTTTTTGATACAGCAACAGTTTTGTGAAGTACCTGTGGATTCAAAATGTTTACTATACTCCTGAATAAAATCCTTGAGGGGTCCAGTTTCCAAAATGAGGTCACTTGTGGGGGGTTTCTGATGTATAGGTGCCCAAGGGGCCCTGCTAATGTGACATGGTGCGCGCAATTTACTTCAACTTTTCCAAAATTCAAATGGTGCTCCTTCCATTCCAAGCCCTCCCATTTATCCAAACAAAGGTTTTTGGCCACATGTGTGGTATCCCTGCGCTCACAAGAAATTAGATAACAACCTGTGGGGTACACGTTTTGTTGTTGCCTCTTGAAAAAGTGAAAAATGTGTCGCTAAATCAACATTTTTGTGAAAAAAATGAAAATTTCAATATGGCAACCTAAGCTTATCAAATTCTGTGAAGTATTCGTGGATTCAAAATGCTCAATATACACCTAGATTAAAGCCTTGAGGGGTCTTATTTCCAGAATGGGGTCACTTGTGGGGGACCTCCACTGCTTAGGCACCTCAGGGGTTCTCCTAATGCAACATGGCGTCCGCTATTGATTCCAGCCAATTTTGCAGTCAAATTGCACTCCTTCTCTTCTGAGCCCTGTAGTGTGCCCAAACAGTTGATTTCCACCACATACAAGATATCAACAAACTCAGGAGAAATTGCGCAATAAATTTCATGGTGATTTTTTTCCTGTTACCCTTGTGAAAAAAAAAGCTACCTGGTTGAAGTAACAATTTTGTGGTAAAATTTTATTTTTTTATTTTCATGGCTCAACGTTATAAACTTCTGTAAAGCACCTGGGGGTTCAGGGTACTCACCAAACATCAAGATAAATTCCTTGAGGGGCCTAGTTTCCAATATGGGGTCACTTGTGGTGTTTTTTTGCTGTTTACGTACCTTAGGGGTCCTCCAAATGCGACATGGTGCCCGCAATCTTTTTCAGCCAAATTTCCTTTCCAAAATTCAAATATTGCTCCTTCCGTTCCAAGCCCTCCCATTTCTCCAAACAAAGGTTTCAGACCACAAGTGAGGTATCACCGCGCTCATAAAAAAGTGGGTAACAAACATTGGGGTCACATTTTTGGAATTACCTCTTGAAAAAGTGAAAAAATTGATGCTAAAGCAACATTTTTGAGAAAAAAATGAAAATTTTCAATGTGACAACGTAACGTTATCAAAATCTGTGAAGTACCTGTGGATCCAAAATGCTCACTATACCCCTAGATAGAAGCCTTAAGGGGTCTAGTTTCCAAAATGGTGTCACTTGTAAGGGGTTTCTGCTGTTTAGGTACCTTAGCGGACCTGTAAATGCAACATGGTGCCCGCAATCTATTTCAGCCAAATTTGCTTTCCAAAATTCAAATATTGCTCCTTCTGTTCCGAGCCCTCCCATTTGTCCAAACAAAGGTTTCTGACCACATGTGGGGTATCGGCGCGTTCATAAGAAAGTGGGTAACAAGTTTTGGGGTTCATTTTGTTGTGTTATTTCTTCTAAAAGTGAACAAATTTGGGGTAGAGCAACATTTTAGGTAAAATTTTATTTTTTGCTTTTTTTCATTCCACTTTGCTTTAGTTCCTGTGAAGCACCTGAAGGGTTAATAAACTTCTTGGATGTGGTTTTGAGTACTTTGAGGCGTGCTGTTTTGAGAATGGTGTCACTTTTAGGTATTTTCTGTCACTTAGGCCTCTCAAAGTCACTTCAAATGTGATGTGGTCCCTAAAAAAATGGTTTTGTGAATTTTGTTGAAAAAATGGGAAATTGCTGATGAACTTTGACCCCTTCTAACTTCCTAACCCCAAAACATTTTGTTTCAGAAATTCCGCTAATGTAAAGTAGACATGTGGGAAATGTTATTTATTAACTGTTTTGTGTGACATAACTCTCTGGGTTAAGGGCATAAAAATTAAAAGTTTGAAAATTGCAAAATTTTCAAAATTTTCATCAAATTTCCGATTTTTTCACAAATAAAAGCAAAAAATATCGTTCTAAATTTATAACTATCATGAAGTACAATATGTCACGAAAAAACAATGTCAGAATCACCGGGATCCGTTGAAGCGTTCCAGAGTTATGACCTCATAAAGTGACACTGGTCAGAATTGCAAAAAATGGCCTGGTCATTAAGTACAAAACTGGCTTCGTCCTTAAGGGGTTAAGAGTGTGAGAATCACACTGTGACCCGCTCCTCAGTCCTGGACCCTGATGGGCACCATCACTATTAT
Organism: Anomaloglossus baeobatrachus; assembly: GCF_048569485.1. NCBI lineage: Eukaryota > Metazoa > Chordata > Amphibia > Anura > Aromobatidae > Anomaloglossus > Anomaloglossus baeobatrachus. Next base: position 157,640,153 of record NC_134359.1, read on the forward strand.
CAGTGCTGCTATCTCCTCCATGAGGCAAACAACGGGGGCCATCTTGGATTGTATTACCAGCAACTTCAAAGACAGAAACTTTGCCTGGCTTCTGCCCCTTCTTCCTCCCCCACACCATGTCTATACCAATCTGTTCCCCTGCACTTCAGCTGCACTTATCTGTGATTTACAGCCTCCTCCGGTCTGATTGCCTTGCTTTGAGCCGCTTTAAAGGTTGGTGGTCAGGGAGCACAAGTCTCAGACGTCTGTTCAGTTCAGCATCCGGTCACGCCCCCCACATACTGACTCTTAAGCCCACTTTACATGCTGCAATATATCTTACAATGTGTCGGCGGGGTCACGTCGTAAGTGACGCACAAGTGTGTGACAGGTACGTGCGATTGCGATTGAACATTAAAACGTTCATCGCATGCACATCGTTCATTTCTCTAGAATTGAACGTCAGATTGTTCAACATTCCCGGGGTAGCACACATCGCAGTGTGTGACACCACGAGAACAATGAACAGATCGTACCTGCGTCCTGCGGCTCCCGGCCCACAATGCGGAAGGAAGGAGGTGGGCGGGATGTTTACGTCCCGCTCAGCTCCGCCCCTCCGCTTCTATTGGCTTGCTGCCACGTGACGTCGATGTGACGCCGAACGTTGCTCCCACTCCAGGAAGTGGATGTTCGCCGCCCACATCGAGGTCGTATGGAAGGTAAGTATGTGTGACGGGGGTTAATCGTTTGTGCGGCACGTTCAACAAATTGAAGGGGCGGCACATACGATGGGGGCGTTTCAAATCGCATACAATATCGTATGCGAAATTGCAACGTGTAAAGCAGGCTTTAGGTTATGTGCCCACGATCAGGTCTCCCTGCAGCGGGTCCTGACCTGCGGGGCCGCGCGTCTCCTCTGCAGGAGACCGCAGCTGTCAGTACCCACAATCAGGCTTCAGTGTGCTGCGGTCTTTCACTTGTGTTCTCCCTAAAGAGGAGCATGCAATTACGCAGCAAACAATTGACTTGCTGCAGTCTAGAAAGAAGATCCGCAGGTCAGTGTTTGCTGCGGAAAAAAGAATCACATTGGGCACGGGATTTCTAGAAATCCATCAACTGTGCTTGTACTTACAACGCAGCGTTTTGGATGCAGCTGAACCATGCTACAGCCAACATGCTGCAAACACTCACCGTGGATGGCAGGGCACGCACCCTTATAGGGCAGTGATGGCGAACCTATGGCACGCATGCCAGACAGGGCACGCAGAGCCCTTTTTGCTGGCACGCGTGCTGTCGCCACACTGCGCCACTTTGAACTGCCGATGTGATCGCGCCAGCATTCAAAGTGGTGTTTAGCATAGGAGACATTTCTCCTCGCTCTGACACACCTCCTCTCCTGGGCTGCAGGCCTGTTGCCTAGGAGACGGAGGAGCGTCAGTAGGTGGCGCCGGCGTCTTGTGGCCGCGCGGGAACTGAAGTGACTGAGGACGCAGCAGCAGAGGAATGGGGGCTAGAAGGTGAAGTTTTTTTTATTTTTAAGCTCTGTGAGGCTGTGCCAAGGCATTAGGGGACAGAGCCAGCACGGGGCAAACATGGGAGCACGGAGCATATACAAACAGAGTACGGGGCAAACAGAGCACAGGGCAAATAGAGCACGGGGCACACATGGGAGCACGGGGCAAACATGGGAGCACGGGGCATATACAAAAAGAGCACGTGCATACAGAGCACGGGGCATACAGAGCACGGGGCATATAGAGCACAGGGCAAACATGAGAGCACGGGGCATATACAAACAGAGCACGGGGCAAACATAGCACAGGGCAAACATGGGAGCACGGGGCATATACAAACAGAGCATGGGGCAAACATGGGAGCACGGGGCATATACAAACAGAGCACGGGGCAAACAGAGCATGGGGCAAACAGAGCACGGGGCAAACAGAGCACGGGGCATACAGAGCGCGGGGCATACAGAGCACGGCGCATACAGAGCACGGGGAAAACAGAGCACGGGGAAAACATGGAGAGCACGGGGCAAACATGGCTGCAAGGATGGGGGAAACGTGCAAAGATGGAGAGAAATGTGCCAAGATGGGGGAAACGTGCAAAGAGGGAGAGAAACATGCAAAGATGGGGGAAACATGGCTGCAAGGATGGGGGAAACATGGCTGCAAGGATGGGGTAAACATGCAAGGATGGGGCAAACATGGCTGCAAGGATGGGGGTAAACATGACTGCAAGGAAGGGGGTAAACATGACTGCAAGGATGGGGTAAACATGACTGCAAGGATGGGGAAACATGACTGTAAGCATGGGTGGGAACATGACTGCAAAGATGGGGGAAACATGCAAGGATGGGGGAAAACATGCCAGGATGGGGTACATTTAGCAGGAAGGGAAACATGCCAGGAAGGGGTTCATTTACCAGTATGGGAGATACATTTACCAGGATGGGGGGATACATTTACCAGAATGGAAGGATGGGGGGGAAAATGCCAGGATGGGGGTACATGAACATGCCAGGATGAGGAAAAGTGCCAGGATGGGGAACATTTAGCAGGAAGGGTGACATTTATCAGGCTGGGGTACATTTACCAGGAAAGGGGACATTTACCAGGATAAGGGAACATGCCTGGATGAGGTACCTTTACCAGGATGGGGGTCATTTAACAGCATGGGGGAACATGCCAGGATGGGATACATTTACAATAATGGGGTACATTTACCAGGATAGAGGAAAGTCCAGCGCAGTCCAATGTATCCAGTTAAAAATCACATTTATTTAGTAAATCCATAAAAATAGAAAAATACAAGGCGGTCAGCAGGATATTACAGGGATATTGTACAGACCCCACAGAACTATGCGTTTCGACGTTCAGTCTTAATCATGTTCTCCAGGATAGGGTACATTTACCAGGAATGGGGTACATTTACTAGGATGGGGCCATGATGTGGACAAATATACCAGAATGTAGGAAATATATATCAGGATGGGGGACATGTTTACCAGGAAGTGGCCAGGAAGGGGGACAGAACTACACAATGAAAGGGGAGGGGAGCAACTCATACATCTTTATGGGATTTCAACATGTTCAGACTTTAACCCCTTAATGACCGCGGGCCGTATAATTACGTCCTAGCGGTCATAATGTTACTGCCCGCGGTTTGCTGGCAGCAGCATGCCGCGATCAGCACACATCTCAGCTAATTTTCACAGCTGAGATGTGTACCTGCTAGGCACGAGCAGAATTGTTATCTGCTCGTGCCGTTTAACCCCTTAAATGGCGCTGTTAATATGTGACAGCGCCATTATAAGCGCGATCGCGGTAAACTTTTACTTACCGCCCGATACCGGAAGTCACGTGACGCGATCACGTGACTTCCGTTAGTTGTCATGGTAGCACAGGGTCATGTGATGACTCCTGTACTACACATGAATTGCTTTCACTTTCGCTGTGCCAGTGGCACAGCAAAAGAGAAAGAGAGCGTATCTGCTGTTTACAGCTGTATAGCTGTGATCAGCAGATAGTGCAGAGCAATCGGAATGCTGATCGCAATAGCCCCCTAGGGGGACTAGTAAAATAAAAAAAAAAAGTTAAAAAAAGTTTTAAAAAATTAAAAAAAAACAAAAAAAAAACTAAAAGTTCAAATCACCCCCCATTCGCCCCATTGAAAATTAAAGGGTTAAAAAAATAAAAAATATACACACATTTGGTATCGCCGCATTCAGAAACGCCCGATCTATCAAAATATAAAATCAATTAATCTGATCAGTATACGGCGTAGCGGCAAAAAAATTCCAAACGCCAAAACGACGTTTTTTTGTCGCCACAACTTTTGTGCAAAATGCTATGAGGCGATCAAAACGTAGCATCTGCACAAAAATGGTACCGTTAAAAATGTCAGCTCGAGACGCAAAAAATAAGCCGTCACTGAGCCATAGATCCCGAAAAATGAGAACGCTACGGGTCACGGAATATGGCGTAAAACGTGCGCCATTTTTTTTGGTCAAACTTCCGATTTTTTTAACCCCTTATATAAAAGTAAACCTATACATGTTTGGTGTCTACAAACTCGCACTGACCTGAGGCATCACACCCACACATCAGTTTTACCATATAGTGAACACAGTGAATAAAATATCTCAAAAACAATAGTGCTATCGCACTTTTTTTGCAATTTTTCTGCATTTAGAATTCTTTTGCTGTTTTCCAGTACACTGTATGGTAAAACTTATGGTTTCATTTAAAAGTACAGCTCATTCCATAAAAAATGAGCCCTCACATAACCATATTGACTGAAAAATAAAATAGTTACGTCTCTCAGAAAAAGAATGGCGAAAACCCCCCCCCCGGAAAGCGAAAAATCGGCCTGTCGTGAAGGGGTTAAAATGTAGATGTGGATCACAGGGTGAAATATGATTGCATTCCATGCTAAAATCTCTGTCTAATATGCTGCAATTTTTTCCAGAAAGATCAATCCAACTGCTGTGTCTGGAAAGGGCAGGGGCTCAGCTTCAATGTGTGGTAAGCAGGCATGAGCGTGATGCCCCCTAATGAAGAGAAGAGAAGACGGCAAAGGTAAGGTTAAAATCAACTATTTACATAACAGGATTGGTTGGCACTTCGGAAAAAAAAATGGGTTTAGGGCTACAGTTTGGACACTCGGCCTGTAAAAGGTTCGCCATGACTGCCTTAACAGGAGGGTTGAGAAGGCAGGGAAATTAATGAATTGGATGGAAATGATGTTGAAATTGATTTGTAACTGCATGAGGAAGTTGCCTGTACGTATCTCTGACTCCAGGCATCTGGAGACCTGCTGAGAATCTGGAAACAACTTTGTCAGAGTACTACTCCACTTTTATGGACTGATAAAAAAAAAACCATACAAAACAGAAGATAAAATGGATTTTACAGGAAAAAAATGTTAGGAAACATTTGTTCCTGTATAATGACTTGTATCAAAAGCAAAATTTAAAACAAACAAAATAAAAATAAACGCCTCCTCCATCCTTAATAGCCATGCCATCCCTTGCCATATTTCCCTTTCCCTATAACTTCAGTAGATGACATTGTAGAAAAGGAAATAAAAATACACTCACCGGTAGTCACCGGTAAATGTAATTTTAATATTTTACCAAATTATCTCGGCAAATGGTGTGTGTTAAATGGTCAGACAAATCCTGTTTCATTTATGAAGGAGGGAATCTGAAACTCACAAAGCATGTGTGGATAATGCAAGGACTGCCAAAAATTAGAAGGAAAAAAGACTCCGATACACTCTGTATTAGACAGAAAGGAGGGCCTCATACATATGCATTTAAAATCGTTAAGTAGTGGGACTCCTAGACCAATGAATCCTACGCACTAAGTGCAAGGGCTGACAAAAATTTGATGGAGGTACTGCAATACAGCCTGGAAGACACATAGAGGAGGGCCTCAGAAAACATTTTTTCACATTATTAAAGACTGGAACTCCTAAACTAGTTAAGCCTATACACATAGTGCAATGGCTGAAAAAAATTATCCCTGGGGTACACATCTATATATAGGTAAGAGAATAGTAGAGGTAAATCTCATACACATCCCAAAAAATTATGATGGATATCATACACACCCTTGAAAAATTAAGAGCAAGAGTTGCATGATAACCCTCTAAAAATTATGCATGAGGTTAGCCTGTTTACTCTTTTAAAATTTTGAACAAGGGCCACCGGATGAACCTCTAAATATTTTGAGTGAGGACCACATTAAGAGCATGATCCGTAAACCCTTTTTTTAGTGAGAAGGGTGCATGGGAATACCCCAGAAAAAAAGAACATTTGAATTGCCATTAGGTTCCACTGCTGTCATCCGGTGGGGTCAGGGCCAATCCAGGCCTTATTCATTTTGATAAGAGTCAGGATATCAGCATTTTCAGTTGACAGGTGGATGCACCTATCAGTTATTATGCATTCAATGCCACTAAAAACCTGCTCTGACCAAATGCTAGAGGCAAGGCAAGCCAGCACCTCCGAGGCATAGAGGGACAGTTTGTGCCACGTGTCCACCTTGGCTACGCAATACTTTTATGGTACATTGGAATCAATGAGCATGCTGGTATGATCAGTTAGGTACTCCACCAACTTCTAAAACTATAATACATGAATTGGACAATTTGTAAACCAAGTATCTTATTTTTTCCAATAGCAGTAATGCAGTGCCAAAATTCCTATATTCAATGTTTACATATTTTAGCTTTTCAGAGTGCTGCTGTACATATTTTTGTAACGTTCTTGAATTTTCAGTGGGAACCTGTTCACACCTAGTGGATGTGGTGGACAGTCCTTTTATATTAGTATTCTATTCCTGAGTCCTGTCCGGCCGCAGTTTCAAGTGATCTATTGCCTGCTTCCCGAACTCTTGTCTGCCTCCTTTCTCCAGTGTGTCTATTACTATGCATTTTGAGCGTGCCTCACATGCCTGTTGCACCAACACTTATGGCCAGACTGCCCACTCAGACCTTGGGTTTCTAAGATCCACCTCACCAGGTGAGCTAAAGCACTCATAATACTAAAAATCCTCTCTTCTCTTGGCATCAAAGACCTTGCCCTCTCCTGGAATCAATGGTACATTCAAAACAAACAATGATAATGTTAATACTACTACTATTGCTACTACTACTACTACTACTACTACTACTAATAATAATAATAATAATACTTTCTATTTTTTTTTCTATTGCTCAGAAAAGACATCCTTGTGTGACTGAATTGCAGCAGTACTATATCCACATTGATCAAGCAAGTATTAACCTCCAGCTATCTGTCCATCAATATCTCTACCTCACAAATACAGTATCTATCCTATGTCTCTTTCCCTATCAAATAAATCTGTATAATTCTGTTTTCCTCACACACTAATCTCCTTTGTTGCTTTACTGTCACACAGAATCTGTACAGTTTCTTCATGGTTTTGTCTCCCCATTTCTATGAATAAACTGTGAACTGTGAGGTTCTCTTAAAATCAAGATTCACTACAAAATGGCTGTCAGATTCACTATACAACGTCTGTTGCATTCCTTACCTCTGCTTTTATTCAAGCTAGCCATGATATTCCTTCCTGAAAGTCTGTTCTGTACTGCGTGATGTGATAACTGCAAGACAATTTCATAAATCCATGTGGCCATGCCTGAGGTCATGTAATCCTTCTCTATTCGATGCAATCTTTTGTTTTGTGTAAATAGGGGGCAATCATTTTAGGTAATTTGTGCAAAGGGAGTCACAAATTATTTACATTTGTCAGGTTCAGCAAGCACCTAAAACTTCAGCTCATATTCAGTATATATTGAATCAATAGTTTCAACTTTACTACACAAACTTAAAATTAACATATTTATCAAATAGCTTAAACCACTTTGTTAGATTAGCAATTTTAAGGCTATGTGTCCACGCTGCGGATTTCGCGCGGATTTTGCCGCGGATTTGCCGCGGATTTGCTGCGGATTTTCTGAAAATCTGCAGCAGCGGCACTTCCAAGCCATTTCAATGGCATTTTGGAAATGCTGTGTCCATGCTGCGGATTTTTCCGCGGCGGATTTGCCGCGGATTTTGATCCGGAAAAATCTGCAGCATGTCAATTATTGTTGCAGATTTTGGTGCGGATTTTGGGTATAGAATGGGGAAAAAAAAAAAATCTGCATCAAAATCCGCGGCAAATTCGCGGTAAATCCGCTGCAAAAAAAAGTGCGGATTTGACGCGAAAGTCGCGGATTTTCATGCAGAAAAATCCGCAGGTACATTCTACCGTGGACACATAGCCTAAGATTGTGTTATTTACATTTGCACTGTGCAGTTGTCTTGCTCCTTAGAAAATGGGAAGGTTATTTACATGTGCACTGTATCTTGTCTTGTATTACAGAAAATGGAAATGATCTTCTTACTCTGTAAATAATATTACATCAATTGAAATCATAGAGAGATGCAGGACCTGACTCTAAATTGCTTCATTAATGATATATACATGCAGTATAGCATCTTAACAGCAATTTTTGTTTGATGACTACAAACAGGGAGGGCAATTGAAGTCCACTCAATCCTAATATCCCTATTGGTGGATTTTGCTGAAAAAGAAGTGAGGAAACACTTTGAAACACATAGAATTAAAACCACGTTTGTCAACTCTTTGGACTTTAGTTTATTCACAGCAGCGCAGACTCATTCTACAATTTTATTTTCTTTCCTATTATTAAAAAATACCGCATATGTGCCAGAAAACTGTGCACCCCAGGGCTCAGAAGTGAAGGCGTACCATTTGACTTTTTGAACGCAAAATTAGCTGGTATAGATAGCGGATGCCATGTTGCTTTTGGAGAGCCCCTGATGTGAGTAAACAATGGAACCCCCCCAAAAGTGACCCCCTTTTTAAAACTAGAGCCACTAAAGGAAATTATCTAGGTGTTTGTGAGCATCTTTAACCACCAGGTTCTTTACAGAATTTTATAACGTTGAGCCGTGAAAATGAAAAAAAAAAAAAATTACCATAAAAATATTGCTTTAACTCCAAATTATTAATACTTACTGGGGTAACAGGAGATAATGTACCATACAATTTGTTGTGCAATTTTTCCTGAGCTTGCTAATACTCCATATGTGGTCAAGAAATACTTTTGAGTATCAAATTTGAGTTCAGATATAGTTGGAATGGTTTTTTGGATACCATGTCACATTGGCAAAGCCCCTGAGCTTCCATAACAGTAGAAATAGTTACATAGTTACATAGTTACATAGTTACATAGTTACATAGTTACTTAGGTTGAAAAAAGACCTAGGTCCATCTAGTTCAACCTTCCTCCACCAGTTCTACATTTAGTCACTAAGTCATTTATAACCAACAATGTTTTGTGTACTGAGGAAATCATCCAGCCCTTTTTTAAAAGCTGTTATAGTATCTGCCATTACTACCTCGTGTGGTAGGGCATTCCACAGTCTGACTGCTCTAACTGTAAAGAACCCTTTCCTATTTAGCTTTCGGAATCGCTTTTCTTCCACTCGCAGTGAGTGCCCCCTGGTCCTTAGTACTGTCTTTGGAAGAAATAAGTCATGTGCCAGTCCTTTATATTGACCACACATGTATTTATACATATAAATGAGATCTCCTCTGAGACGTCTTTTTTCTAAGCTAAACATATCTAACTTTTTCAACCTGTCATCATATGGGAGGCCTTCCATTCCTTGTAATAGTCTAGTTGCCCGCCTTTGAACTGACTCTAACTTCTGAATGTCCTTTTTAAAATGTGGAGCCCAAAACTGGATCCCGTATTCCAGATGTGGCCTTACAAGTGATTTATAGAGGGGTAAGAATACGTTGTTATCACGGGATCTAATCTCTCTTTTTATACACCCTAAAATCTTGTTTGCTTTAGCAGCTGCTGCTTGACATTGAGTGCTGCTGCTCAGCTTATTTGTAATGAGAATACCCAAGTCCTTCTCCTGTTCTGTAGTCCCGAGTTTACTTCCATTTAATGTATACGCAGCTATAGGATTACTCCGTCCTAGGTGCATTACTTTACATTTATCAACATTAAATCTCATTTGCCAAGTATCTGCCCATTCTGACATCTTATCCAGATCTTTTTGTAATATTGTACTATCCAGGTCAGTTTTTAATATCCTACATAGTTTGGTGTCATCGGCAAAGACTGACACTGTACTATCAATCCCATCCACAAGATCATTAATAAAGAGATTAAAAAGAATCGGTCCAAGCACAGATCCCTGCGGCACCCCACTGCTGACTATAGCCCATTTAGAGAATGTACCATTTATGACTACTCTTTGTTTCCTATCTTTTAGCCAATTCCTTACTCAGTTGCATATTGTGTCCCCTAGTCCTTGCTTCTGGAGCTTTAGTATAAGGCTATTATGTGGTACAGTATCAAATGCCTTTGCAAAGTCCAAATAAATCACATCAGCTGCATTACCAATATCCAGGTTTGAACTTACCCCCTCATAGAACCCCAACAGGTTGGTTAGACACGACTTATCTTTCATGAATCTATGCTGTTTGTCAGTTATCATATTATTTTCTGCAATATATTTTTGCATGTCATCCCTTAAAATGCCCTCAAAAACTTTGCATACTACTGATGTCAGGCTTACTGGACGGTAGTTGCCTGGATCTACCCTCTTACCTTTCTTAAATATCGGTACCACATCAGCAATCCTCCAATCCTGAGGCACCAACCCTGTTACAAGTGAGTCTAAAAAGATGAGATACAGCGGTCTGTCGATTACGGAGCTCAATTCCCTCAATATTCGTGGATGAATGCCATCTGGCCCTGGGGATTTGTCAATGTTTAATTTACTCAGACGTGGGCGTACTTCATCTTGTCTTGTCTCATCTTCAGAAATACCCAACGAGTGACCCCCATTTTACAAACTGCACCTTATTGAATTAATCTAGTGGTGCAGTGAGCATATTGACACTACAGGTGTGTCACAAAATGTTTTACTATTGGGAGGTGAAAAAAATAATTACATTTTTAACACTAAAATGTTCTTATAACTCCAGATTTCCAATTTCCACAAGGGGAATAGGTAAAAAAGAATGTTTAATGTGTGACACAATTTCTTCTGAATGTGGCAATACCTCACACGAGACTATACAATACGGTTTGGTAGCACCGCAGGACTCAAAGGGAAGGAGTACCATTTGACTTTTGGAACACAGATTTTCCTAGAATAGTTTGTGGACTTCATTTGTAGAAACCCCTAGGTACCAGAAATGCAGTAACCCCCTCTATTGACAACATTTTGAAAATTAAACCCCTCTGGGAGTTCATCTATGGGTGTAGTTATTAAGTCTCTATAAACAACCATGAAGTCAAACGCAGTGAATGTTGCAGAATTAAAAATGATAAATAAGCCCTTGTTGTGCAGAGTATATTGTGGTTCCCATATATTGTGCCCAGCTTGTGCTTCTGGAGACACATATCCCGTAAATTCAAAGGGCTTCCTCATTACAACATACAGCAATGCCAAATATGGGGATGTTAACTCTGGTTTAGACACTGTGGGGCTCAGAAGGGAGGGGGGCATTTGGCTTTGGGAGTGCAGAATTTCCTGGGTTTGTTTTGGAGAGGCATAGCACTTTCTCAGAGCCTTTGTACTACCAGTAGCTTGGAAGCTCCCAATATTTCCAATAACAGATGACAGACCTGAATGGGTCCTTGTGTTTTTGTAGGTTGCGTTGAATGTTATTTGTGGAAATTTAGGGTCCAGGACATTTTGGATCAGGTCACATTTATCATGTGCTCTATGTGGAGCACATACATGAGGATTTCCATCTAGATTTCAGAAATACGAGATTCAAGTGAACTCCTTGTGAGGAAAGAGTTAACCTTTTTCACTGACTTAGAAAATAATAGAAATTCATTCTCCCTGGCAAGACCGAACCAGACTTATTTGCGTAATAAACTGTGAGACCAACCTCAAGGACGCAGAATGTTTTGACTTAGAGATGACTGAAAAACATCTTGTTATTGGAGTATAAGTCATTATATTAATTTCTCTTGCTGGGAATATGTAATTCACGCCTTTAATGAATATGTATGTTGCATAGTTACGCCCTAATCAACTTTGTATAACTTTGTAATGTAAACAATATCAATACACTTTCTATTCGGAGCCGCATATCTCCAGTCTTATGTGTATAACAGCGTCCGCTTGTTTTCATTGAGACGGAGTAGCAGAGGGGGGGTCACCGGTACCCTCTCTGCATTCGGACATCGCTGGCAACAGCTGTGACTGTTAGGTCAACCTAACATTATCTGGCGCCCGAAAAGCAGGGACCCGTGTTTGTAATCCCAGGACGCAGTGGACTGTCTTGCCATTCAGAGGAGGAGTGGACCAGACGTGGGGACCAGAAACACCTGGCCAGGTAAGAGTTGAACCTTATTCTTCTCTTTATGCTCCCCACATCTGATCTCCCCTCTCCTCAACGCGCAAGAGGTACACTGTGAGTAGATACTGGGTTATTGGCGGGTTTCTACTGAACTCTGAGGGAGCTTTGCCAGCTGATGTTTTCTGTGCCTTGTTTGGTTGTTTGTTTGTTTGTTTCTCTGTGTTTCTCTGCCTCTCCGTGTGTCGCGTGTCTGCTCTCCTGCGCTTTACTTCTGTGCTGTTGTCCTTGTTGGTTGTCATAGATCCCATACATCAGTGAGTGTTGAAAGGGAATAGTGTACCTGCTCTGTCCAATGGATGTGATATTCACTGCCCTAGTGTTAGTGGGAATAGCCCTGTTTGCCATTGCTATCGGATATAGAGTGTATCTCTGGTACAAGAAGGGTAACCCAGCACCATTCAACATTCTCAGCCCCCTCTGAAGTTAGGACACCACTAGTGATGAGCGAGTACTAAAAAGCTCGGGTGCTCGAAGCTCGGGCCGAGCCTCCCAAGATACTCGTGTACTCGGCCCGAGCAACGAGCCCAATGTTATCCTATGGGAGACCCGAGTATTTTTGTGAAATGACCCCCCGGCAGCATGGAGAAACCCTAAAAATGTCACAAAAGTCTCAGAAGAGTGCTCAAATGACATGGCAACAGCATGGGGAAGACCCCTTGAAGCATTTATCACTGAAAAGTCACAGCTGTGAACAATTTTGTCCGCGTTTTACGCCATTTTTACGGACTCACCAGAAAACCTTCCAAAATGACCCCAAAATGATTTTTCATGGCGGAAATGTTAAGGGCACATACCCAATAGTGAGATAGAGCTGGTGTATGTTACTTTTTGAGATTAATACATGAAAGATTTTACGTGAAAACATTGTGTGGCACTCCGATGTCCCTGAGAAGAGACGTACATAAAGGCCTCTGAGTCTAATGTGCCCATTTTGAGGAAGTGAGTCTTTGTAGTATTTTCCTTTGCCAGGGCAGTCCAAAATTGTGAGGTTCACCAATGCCCCTGCATACAGACGTGCATGAGGGCCTGTAAACCTGAAGTGCCCATTGTAAGGAAGTGGGTCTATTGTAGTATAGCCCTTAGGCAGGGCAGCCAAAAATTGGGAGGCTCCACGTTGTCCCTGGGTAGAGACGTGCATGAGGGCCTCAAAACATTAAGTGTCCATTGTCAGGAAGTGGGTGTATTATAGTATAGCCCTTAGGCAGGGCAGCCAAAAATTGGGAGGCTCCACATTGTCCCTGGATAGAGACGTGCATGAGGGCCTGTAAACCTGAAGTGCCCATTGGAAGGAAGTGGGTCTATTGTAGTATAGCCCTTAGGCAGGGCAGCCAAAAATTGGGAGGCTCCACGTTGTCCCTGGGTAGAGACGTGCATGAGGGCCTCAAAACATTAAGTGTCCATTGTCAGGAAGTGGGTGTATTATAGTATAGCCCTTAGGCAGGGCAGCCAAAAATTGGGAGGCTCCACGTTGTCCCTGGGTAGAGACGTGCATGAGGGCCTCAAAACATTAAGTGTCCATTGTCAGGAAGTGGGTGTATTATAGTATAGCCCTTAGGCAGGGCAGCCAAAAATTGGGAGGCTCCACGTTGTCCCTGGGTAGAGACGTGCATGAGGGCCTCAAAACATTAAGTGTCCATTGTCAGGAAGTGGGTGTATTATAGTATAGCCCTTAGGCAGGGCAGCCAAAAATTGGGAGGCTCCACGTTGTCCCTGGGTAGAGACGTGCATGAGGGCCTCAAAACATTAAGTGTCCATTGTCAGGAAGTGGGTGTATTATAGTATAGCCCTTAGGCAGGGCAGCCAAAAATTGGGAGGCTCCACGTTGTCCCTGGGTAGAGACGTGCATGAGGGCCTCAAAACATTAAGTGTCCATTGTCAGGAAGTGGGTGTATTATAGTATAGCCCTTAGGCAGGGCAGCCAAAAATTGGGAGGCTCCACGTTGTCCCTGGGTAGAGACGTGCATGAGGGCCTCAAAACATTGTTCCCATTGCAAAGGAGCGGGTCTCCTGTCGTTGTAATGTCCATTCTGCAAAGAATGGGCGAAAAAATTTACCACTGGGGGTATACCTGAAACAAAGGCCTAAGTATTGCAATTTGTAACGGTCATCATCATGGTGGCGCATGAGGAGAAGGAGGAGCAGTCCAGCGATTATCCAAAGTCCAGAAGTGTGTACCCATGGGTGAGTGGAGGTACATGGCAAACTTTAAATTCCGCTCTCATTTGCTGGTGGTGTGGTGAAGTCTGGCCCAATCCAACCCTTGTTCATCTTGATCAGAGTCAGCCTGTCAGCATTTTCAGTTGACAGGCGGGTGCGTTTATCTGTAATGATTCCACCTGCGGCACTAAAAACACGCTCTGACAAAACGCTAGCAGCAGGGCAGGCCAGGACTTCCAAGGCGTAGAGAGCCAATTCATGCCACGTATCCAGCTTGGATACCCAATAATTGTAAGGCACAGAGGAATGTCGGAGTACAGTTGTTCGATCTGCAAGGTACTCCTTCAGCATCTGGGCAAACTTAGGATTTCTTGTGGCACTACCCCGCACCTCAGGGGCTGTGGTACGTGAGGGGCTGAGAAAACTGTCCCACATCTTAAAGACTGTTCCCCTACCTCTGGCGGATTGGACTTGTGCCTCTCTCGGCTGTACGCCTCGGTTGTCCACTGATTCATGACCTATGCCGCTAGCGTTTTGTGAGGGGAATGCTTTGCCTACTTCCGTGACTATGGCCTTCCGGAACTGCTGCATTTTGGTTGACCTCTCCTCCACGGGAATAAGAGACAAAAAGTTCTCCTTGTAGCGTGGGTCTAACAGTGTTACCAACCAGTAATGATTGTCGGCCAAGATGTTCTTAACGCGAGGGTCACGAGACAGGCAGCTTACCATAAAGTCAGCCATGTGCGCCAGACTCTTAACAGCCAGGACTTCAGTAGCCTGACCAACAAGATGACTGAACATGCTGTCCTCCTCCTCCTCCTCCTCCTCCTCATCTACCCTGTCCTCTGGCCAGCCACGCTGAACCGAGGATATGACTGGTGTGCATGTCATATCCTCAATTTGGCCGGAGAGTTGCTCCATGTCTTCATCCTCCTCCTCGTCATAGTCCTCCACTGCACGTTGTGATGAGACGAGGCTGGGCTGTGTGTTATCATCACCCACACCCACTACTGTTTCTTGCTGCAACTCATCGCGCTCCGCCTGCAATGCATCATGTTTGTTTTTCAGCAGAGACCGTTTTAGAAGGCAGAGTAGCGGTATGGTGACGCTAATAATGGCGTCATCACCACTCACCATCTTGGTGGAGTCCTCAAAGTTTTGGAGGATGGTACATAGGTCTGACATCCATCTCCACTCCTCAGGTGTTATGTGTGGAGTTTGACCCATTTCCCGACGGCTTAGGTGATGCAGGTACTCAACAACTGCCCTCTTCTGCTCACATATCCTGACCAACATGTGCAGAGTTGAATTCCAACGCGTGGGGACATCACACACCAGTCTGTGAGCCGGAAGATGCAAACTGCGCTGAAAGCCGGCAAGGCCGGCTGAAGCAGTAGGTGACTTTCGAAAATGTGCAGACAGGCGGCGAACTTTTACCAGCAGATCAGACAGCTCTGGGTATGACTTTAGAAACCGCTGAACCACGAGGTTGAGCACATGGGCCACGCATGGAACATGTGTCAGCTGGCCTCGCCTCAAAGCCGCCACCAGGTTCCGGCCATTGTCACACACGACCTTTCCTGGCTTTAGGTTCAGAGGTGTGAGCCAGTGATCTGCCTGCTGTTTCAGAGCTGTCCACAGCTCTTCTGCATTGTGGGGTTTGTCACCTATGCAGATTAGCTTCAGCACAGCCTGTTGCCGCTTCGCCGAGGCAGTGCTGCAGTGCTTCCAGCTTGTGACTGGTGTGGAGGGTACAGTGGATGAGGATGCGCAGGAGGAGGAGGAGGCTGAAGAGCATGACATTCCGGAGCTGTAGAGTGTGGGTGAAACACTGACTGAGGTAGGGCCTGCAAACCTTGGTGTGGGAAGGACGTGTTCCATCCCTCGCTCAGACTGGGTCCCAGCTTCCACAATATTAACCCAGTGTGCCGTCAACGAGATGTAGCGGCCTTGCCCACAAGCACTTGTCCACGTGTTTGTGGTTAGGTGGACCTTGGGTGAAACAGCGTTGTTCAGGGCACGTGTGATGTTTTGTGACACGTGGTTATGCAACGCGGGGACGGCACACCGGGAGAAATAGTGGCGGCTGGGGACCGAGTAACGTGGGACAGCTGCCGCCATCAGGTCACGGAATGCTTCTGTCTCCACCAGCCTAAAAGGCAACATTTCCAGCGCAAGCAGTCGCGAAATGTTAGCATTTAGAACTGTGGCATGTGGGGTGTTGGCAGTGTATTTGCGCCTGCGTTCAAAGGTTTGCTGAATGGATAACTGAACGCTGCGCTGGGACAAGGACGTGCTTGATGATGGTGTTCTTTCTGCGTAGGCAACTGCAGGTGCAGGAGTGGAGGAGGCTTGTTCGCAGGCAGCATGGACAGGGGATTGGCTCGCATGCACAACCAGCGAAGACGTAGCAGTGACATCAGCAAGCACTGCTCCTCGACTCTGTTGTACTTCCCACAAAGTCGGGTGCTTGGCTGACATGTGCCTGATCATGCTGGTGGTGGTCAGGCTGCTAGTTTTGGTACCCCTGCTGATGCTGGCACGGCAGGTGTTGCAAATGGCCTTTTTTGAATCATCTGGATCCAACTTAAAAAACTGCCAGACTCGGGAAGACCTAACATTTGTACAGGCACCTTGTGTCGTCGTGTTGTTCCGGGGAACGGTTGCCTGACTTCTGCCTGGGGCCACCACCCTGCTTCTTACTGCCTGTTGTGATGCTACGCCTCCCTCCCCCTGTGCACTGCTGTCCACGCTCTGCATATCCTCCTGCCAGGTTGGGTCAGTTACTGGATCATCCACCACGTCGTCTTCCTCTTCCGCACCCTGCTCCTCCTCCTGACTTCCTGACAATTGTGTCTCATCATCGTCCACCACTTGTTGAGACACGTTGCCAACTTCGTGAGAACGTGGCTGCTCAAATATTTGGCCATCTGTACAGACGATCTCCTCATGACCCACTTCAATATGAGCTGGCGAGAGGCCAGAATGTGTGAATGGAAACGTGAACAGCTCTTCCGAGTGTCCAAGTGTGGGATCATTAATGTCCGAGGAGGACGTGTACTCAGCCTGGTGGTAGGAAGGAGGATCAGGTTCAGAAATGTTCGGTGCAGTATCACGGCTACTGACACTTGACCGTGTGGAAGACAGAGTGTTTGTGGTGGTGCCAATCTGACTGGAAGCATTATCTGCTATCCAACTAACAACCTGTTGACACTGGTCTTGGTTCAAGAGCGGTGTACTGCTGCGGTCCCCAAGAATTTGGGACAGGACGTGCGAGCGACTAGATGTGGCCCTTTGTTGTGGCGAAATTAGAGCTTGCCCACGACCTCGGCCTCTGCCTGCACCACCATCACGTCCACTTCCTTGTTCCTTGCCAATGCCCTTGCGCATTTTGCAATGCTGTGCACTGCTGACGTGTATATTCACTACTTGTGCGTTATATCAAAGTTTGTGGAAATTGCACACAAGTGCACCTGTACGCTGCCACCAACAGGCACACACGTGCGGTTTTAAAAACCAAGCACGGACGCAATAAGAACCTAACAGGTTTTTTTGGGGAGCGACAATTACAGACAAGTCAGACACTATCTGGACTGTTTTACACTGTGTACACCAGCCCCAGATATGATGAAGGCTGGTATACGGTCACCACTACCCTGCCTGCCTGCCTGCCTGTATACTGGTACAATAGTCCTGACAAGGACTCTTCTGGTCACTAGCCTGTATTCAGACCTGGCTATACCCTGCCTGTATATAGCAACAATAGTCCTGAGAAGGACTCTGCTACTGTACTCCGACCTGGCTATACCCTGCCTGCCTGTATACAACTAGAATAGTCCTGAGAAGGACTTTTGGTCACACTGTTTGCAGCCCTGCAACTGAAAAAGCTATAAAGGGCCGCAAAGCTTTCCCTGAATCAGCGACACTCTCCCTGCACTGACTGTCTGGATAGCTGTGAGCAGAGCACAGCGCGCCGGCCGGTATAAAGGCTCGGTCACGCTGTGCAGGCTGGCCACTCACTGCAATTCCACAACTAACAGGGCTGTGGCATTGCAGTGGTCTGCCAGCCAATCCCTGCATGAGGGCTGGCTCTCAAAAGAGCGCCAACATGCAGAAATGAAGACCACGGGTACAGCACGAGTATTGCGAGATTACTCGGTCCCCGCCGAGCAGCCCGAGTACTGCGATACTCGTGCGAGTACCGAGTAGTTACAAGCATGCTCGCTCATCACTAGACACCACCTTTCAGTAGGAATACAGATGAAGAATCAGTCTTTGGGTACTTCCAGGAAAGGTGGTTCTAGACCTCACCTTAGGTGGGAATACAAAAGGAGTTAGTCTCTGAGTATCTCCAGGATAGGTAGGTTTAGTCCAAAGGACGTTCAAGGGTCTAAAAGCTGAAGAAGATAGAAGAAGAAGAATGGGGCAAGGAATATCAAAAGACAGAAGAGCTGGATGCACCCTGCAACATCTCATTATGTGTTATCATGGCAAAAGAACAGCCAGTCAGTCCAAGGAAGTTTTTAAGACATTTGGATTGAAGGGGAAGGATCAATTGGACCCCAACAAATGGGACACAATAACAGCTACTAGAGCAGGAGTGATAGCAGATAAATCATGGACTGAACTAGTCAGAACTCTTTCTGACATGGCAAAAACAGCCCACGATCAAGGTTGGATATATCATGAAGAATCAGACACATGGGAAGAAGCTGGGAAGAAGGCTAATAAGGATCAACAGCAGCCTCCTCTGTACCTGTCAGCTACTCCTGGAACAGCTTCAAAAATAGCAGGATCCCCGGGATGGACCTGCACAAACTGTGGCCAACAAAATCCGGACTGGAGTGAAACATGCCTAGCCTGTGGAGCCCCACAGCACAAGCTACAAGCCACAGCACCAGTGCCTCTCTATCCCGAAGTGGAAAGAAGAGTCCTGATAAGACCACCTGTTAATCCACAAAACCCAGATGCTCCCAGAGATGCAGTTCCTCGTATGTATGATGACTACGTACCCTGGACTCCAGCCGAGCAGATGGCTTTCCTGCAAAATGCTCCAGACCCGACTAGAAACCCAGTCAGTTTTTCACGTTACCTGAACCAAATACAGGTCTCCTACAGAAGCACTTGGTTGGACATGGAAGGTTTGTGTAGAGTTAAAATGTCTCCCGAACTGTATGCCAAACTCACTGCCCACCTGACAGGACATGTTCCGGACAATACCGTAATGTGGAATCGGGCCAAGATTTCATGATAAGACTCAATGTCTTCTGCGCCCAGGAGCAAAGAACTAAGGGCATAATGGGACCAGTGCATCAAGGTCCTGTGGAGAATGTCAGCTCATTTTACTACAGATTGATGCAGTCATTCGCAGATGAAGGGCTGGACTTACAAGCGGGTGCAATACGTCGCCTGATGGTAAGATCCTTCATGGATGGAATACATGCACCTCTGGCAGAAAGATTGAAAGCGTGCTGCCCAGAATGGAGAAATATGGAAGACATAGATCTTCTAGTCAACAAAGCAAGTGGCTTAGAAACCGACGCAAAGGATAAAAGGAGCAACAAGAAAGTTGTCATAGCAGCAGTGGACAGTCAGCCAGAAGGTACAAGAAGGAAGGCACCGACCTGCTACTATTGTGGGAGTCAGAGGACATGAGATCAGAGACTGTAGAAAGAAGAAGAGGGACACTCAAAACCAACCCGAGAGTCAGGAGGAGAAGACTGCCTGACTTGCGGCAGCACGGGATAGGGATGCCAGAGGTCCATTTATACACGTCCCCCCTTCACATTGGCAACAAGGAAATAAGAGCTTTGGTGGACTCAGGAGCCTCACGCTCCTGAACCCCAGGAACCTAGTGCCTGAAGGATCCATCTCATCTGAAGCTACTGTAGTATCCGGATTTGATGGACAAGCCCAGATAATCCCAATAACACATCCACTGAAGGTGAAACTGGGACCACACATGTTCGTGTCTAAATTCTTAGTGTCCCCCCTGGGTGGAGATGCCCTAGTGGGAGAAGATCTACTATCAAGACTACAAGCTCAGATTGTCTACAATGAAGATGGATCTGCTATCCTGCAAATTCCAGAAGATATCCCAGAAGAAATCCTGTGCACTCTCCAGATGATAGAAGATCAACCAGAATCTGATGTTACACGTAAAGTAAACACGGATCCAATACTTCTACAAGTTCCTGCAAAACTCTGGTCCACATCAAAAACTGACCTTGGCAAGTTTCAGTCAAGCCTGGAATTACGCCACCGCAGCTGAGGCAATCCCCCTTTCACGCTACCTCTCGCAGTACATCTACCAGTACGTGGATGATTTACTACTGTGCTGCCCTAGTGAAGAGGAATGCTTACCTTTCTGGCAGAAGTAGGATGCAAAGCAAGCAGAGATAAATGCAGACGGTGGATTCCCAATGCGTCACTACTCATGCAACCGCTGTATGATTGCACAAAGAATGTTCCTTTTTCCCTTACAAAAGAAGCACGACAAAACTTTCAAAAGCTCAAGGAACTAGTGATTGATGCACCTGCTCTGGCACTGCCAAACTATGATCTCACCTTTAATCTGTTCGTAGCAGAGCTTCAAGGATTTGCCGTAGGAGTACTCACCCAGAAGACGGACAAACATCACATAATCGGGTACTACTCCTCTCAACTTGACAACGTCACAAAAGCAGCACCAACCTGTGTCCGTGCTGTTACAGCAGTTTCAAACATACTGCAGAAAGCATCTGAAATCTCACTCGATTTCCCGACTACCATCCTTACCAGCCATGACATTTATGCTGTTCTCAATCAAGTGCAGTTGAAACACCTCTCCATGGCAAAACAAGTCAGACTCCAGTGCACGCTGTTGCTACCCCCAAACATCTCATTTGCTCGAGTTACAAGTCTAAACCTTGCTGATTTGCTGATCTTTACAAGTTTAGAAGGGGGGACAGAAGAGAGGACAGAAGAGAGTGACAAACGTACCAGCGCACCATTTGATCATGATTGTCAGGAACTCATTGAACATGAGGCAAAGCCCCTGCACAATATTCAGGCAACACCGCTTACAAATTCAGACTTTGAACTTTTTGTGGATGGTAGCAGATACGCTGATGAAGCAGGCAAGTTCCACACCGGATTTGCAGTAGTGACTCTATATGCAGTCTTAGCCAAGCAACCGCTACCTCCACGCATATCTGCTAAAGAAGCAGAACTTCTTGCTCTCATCTGGGCAATTGAGTTTCTGGAAGAACGAACAGCGAACATCTACACGGACTCAGCTTATACACACGGCATTGTGCACGATTTTGGCACTATCTGGCAGATAAGAGGATTCCTCATAGCAACAGGAATTCCCATCAGGCATGGAGCCTTAGTGAAGAAACTAATGGAAGTAGCCTTGATACCAAAACAGCTAGCAATCATAAAGGTTGCTGCCCACACCAAGGCTCAAACACCCGAGGCAAGGGGAAATCGCTTGGCCGATCAAACAGCAAAACAAGCCGCCTTACTCCCTTTGAAGGAGACGGAAACAGTGTCAACGACGGAGGAAGAAATGCAGAACCTCTTTGAGACACAAGAAAATGCCTCTGAGGAAGAAAAGGCCGGATGGCGGGCCAAGGGGGCAGGAAAGGTGGAGGGGATTTGGCGCCTAAACGGACTTCCCGTCCTGCCACGCAGTTGGTTCCCTGCCATTTTCCAAGTACTCCACTACTCCACACACGGTAGCACAAACTCAATCATGAACCAGATGCAACCTTATTGGGTAGCCCCCGGCTTCAGACAATACGCCTCCCAGAGAATAAAAGCTTGTCACATCTGTCAACAACATAATCCAGGCCAGCTAACTAAAACCTCGCAAAGACACATGCCAAAGACGTTTGCCCCATTTCAAAGAGTACAAATAGACTATATACAGTTGCCAAAACATGGCATCTACGAGTTTGTACTTGTCTGTGTAGACCTCTTCTCAGGATGGCCAGAGGCCTATCCTGTAAGCTCAGCCACGGCCCGAATTACAGCAAAGAAATTGGCCTGTGAGCTGGTGCCTCGGTTTGGACTCCCTGAAGTCATAGAGTCAGACCGAGGTACTCATTTCACTGGACAAGTTTCCCAGAACACCTGTTCCCTGTTAGGCATTCAGTCAGCCTTACACACGCCTTACCACCCACAGTCATCAGGGAAAGTGGAAAGGTTAAATGAAACTCTAAAGCTCAAACTAGCCAAGGCAGTGGAGGAGACTGGTAGACCATGGACAGAATGTCTCCCCATAGCTCTTTACTCTATAAGGACTACCCCGCAGGGAAAGCACAGGCTCTCACCCTTTGAAATACTCTTTGGTAGTGCACCCAGATTAGGATGCTACTTCCCACAGGAGTTACATCTGCAATGTGATAGCCTAACGTCTTATGTTGTTTCCCTGCAGAAGAGACTAACTGAAACCCACCAAAGGGTCTACTCTTCTCTACCTGATCCTGATGCCGTTCCAGGAACCCACTCTCTAAAGCCTGGTGACCGGGTCTACCTAAAGAAGCACGTGAAAAAGACCCTTGAGCCACGATTCGAAGGGCCTTTGACTGTCCAGCTAACTACTCCAAACTCCGTCAAACTTGAGGGGAGATCGACATGGGTCCATGCCAGCCACTGCAAGAAGGCCTAATACTGCTGATAAGTATTTCTATGTGTACTCCCTTTTTGGGGCCTTCTACACCACGGCAGAATTCATTTGAGACCCATCATGAAGTGTTAGCTGAAAAACTTGAGATCACAGACTGCTGGATATGTACACACGCACCTGTGACAGCCTCTTCCATGCCATACTTAGCCATACCAGTCCCAATAAACGAAGTGTTT
This sequence comes from Anomaloglossus baeobatrachus, assembly GCF_048569485.1. NCBI lineage: Eukaryota > Metazoa > Chordata > Amphibia > Anura > Aromobatidae > Anomaloglossus > Anomaloglossus baeobatrachus. The sequence goes on from NC_134359.1 coordinate 157,663,084, forward strand.
CAATGGGGAGGCTGTTACAACAGACTATCAGTCAATGACACCAAGTGTTACTCTGTTTAGTAGTTGCTTATGTAGTGTTCAAGTTGCTAATGGCTTTGTTTTCCCGCTGCTTGAAGCAATGTAGATACAATGATTATTCAGCACCCCTATGAAATCACTAATATGCCTTTTTTCTCTTCTCTACTCTTTCCTCTAGAAATCACCTTGGCGTATCATGATGAGACTCCTACCGAGAGGCATGCAGTCCTGGGTGACGGATGTGAGACGACACTCCCTGAGCAAACCCGCGGCTCAGAAAGTATCTGGAGGCTAGCCTGCTTTCTCTATAGTCCACAGCTTCTCGATGGCCCCCTGTCCAGCAATCACGCCAATAGGGGGGATTGTGAGGGAAGAGTTAACCTTTTTCACTGACTTAGAAAATAATAGAAATTCATTCTCCCTGGCAAGACCGAACCAGACTTATTTGCGTAATAAACTGTGAGACCAAACTCAAGGACGCAGAATGTTTTGACTTAGAGACGACTGAAAAACATCTTGTTATTGGAGTATAAGTCATTATATTAATTTCTCTTGCTGGGAATATGTAATTCACGCCTTTAATGAATATGTATGTTGCATAGTTACGCCCTAATCAACTTTGTATAACTTTGTAATGTAAACAATATCAATACACTTTCTATTCGGAGCCGCACATCTCCAGTCTTATGTGTATAACAGCGTCCGCTTGTTTTCATTAAGACGGAGTAGCAGAGGGGGGGTCACCGGTACCCTCTCTGCATTTGGACATCGCTGGCAACAGCTGTGACTGTTAGGTCAACCTAACACCCTGACAGATTGATTCACTATAACGATGCACCAGAGTTACTCCTGACTCCACCTGGCCTCTGTTTCACAAGGTCCATGTTTTCAAATGTGCACAAAACTGTTGATAACTTTACTTTTGTGCATGCCCAAAATGACAAGTAAAAATATTGACAACGCTGGACCACAGAGTAGACAGAATTTCAAAGTGACTCGCTTTGCTTCATTACAGTAAATTTTAAATTGGGAATTTTGTCTGAATCTCATTTTTCAGAGATTTACATTTGGCCACTGGTGTAAGCACTGAGCGCAGAGGGCAGGATATATATGAGCTGCACCATTCTGTGATCTTAGGGAGGCAGAATAAACAAATGAAAGTAGTTGAAGAATTGGCTTTATTTATTTTTTACGACGTACATCGTGCAGTATATGTTGTTAGACAGCTTTATTCCTCCAGTCAGCATAATAACAGCGATACCAGATTTATATACTTTTTTTAGGTTTGGCGACTATCACACTAGAAAACCTGTGGTTTTTTTTTACAAAATAAAGGTTTATTGCATTACTGAATTTTGAAGGCCATTGTCTTTTTTTATTTTTCTGCCAACAGAGTCATGTCAGGGCTTATTTTTCACGGGATGAGTTGCAGTTTTTATTGTGACCATTTGGGTCCACTTAATTTTTTGATCGCTGTCTATTCTACTTTTTGTGAAACAGAATCAAGAAAAAGCAGCAAATCAGGATTTATTTTTTTAAGCTGTTCACTGTGTTATAAAAGATGGCTTTATTCTTTAGGTCAGTACGATTACAGCAATATTACATTTTTAGTTTTTTTTATGTTTTGCTGCTTTTACATCATAAGAACCATTTTATAGGGAAAAATAGTTTTTGCATTGCTGTATTCTAAAAGCTGTAACAATTTAATTTTTTGCTGATGGAGATGCATTGTGGCTTGATTTTAGCGGGACAAGATGACATTTTTAGTGATACTATTTTATTTACATGTGGGCTTTTGATAGCATTCTATTCCATTTTTTTCAGCTGTATAATGTGAAGACAGAATTGAAACTTTTTTATTTATTTCTTTTACGGTGTTCATTGTTCTCAACTAGTGTTACACTTTTATAGATCAGATTGTTACGGATGTGGCAATATCAAGTATGTGTACTCTTTTTTGCTAATTTTTGTTTTACATAAACTTTTTTTCTTCTACTCAGACTATGAGGATATATTATAATATATGTGGTACTCTAGGGGGTGCAGTATACTCAACAGAATTATATGAGGGCTACAATACTGTGTAATGCATGACCGACTATATGGTGCACAATAATACATGTAAGGGTATGGGGGATGAATTATACAATATGGAGGGTGCATTATAATACAAGGAGGACTATGGGATGAAGGACTATGGGGTGCACTATAATATAAAAAGCAGTATGAGGATGCATTATACAATATAGATTATGAGGTGCATTATAATACATAGAGGGCAATGGAGGAGCATTAAATGCATGAAGGACTATAGAGGGTGTATTAAAATACATAAAGGACTACGGAGAGTGCATTATACTATATGGAGGACTATGGGGGCATTATATGATATGTAGGACTATGGTAAGTCTATTTTACTATATGGAAGACTATGAATGGTGCATTATACTATTTGGAGGACTATAAATACATATAATTACATATAAACACTAAATTTGAGTACCTACCCCCAAAATATTTAAAACAAGTATAAGGAAAAAACAAAAGAAAAGGGGGTATAGTTAATCAATGGACTATAAACAATGGTCAAGCACCATATAACTGATGAACCTACAGATGAAAAGTGCACACAAGACTAAAATCAATTTAAAATTGATTTTGGTCTTCAGTGTCCTTTTCATATGTAGGTTTTTTATATGGAGGACTATGATCGACCTAATACTATAAATGGAAAACTATGGCGTGCAATATACTATATGGAGGACTATGTGGGATCCATTATATTATATTGAAGGCTAGATGGGGCCATTATTATATTTTTGAAGGGTTTGTGGAGGCCATTATACTATTTGGAGGGCTAGTTGGAGGCCATTCTAATATTTGGAGTGCTATGTGGAGGCCATTTTACTATTTGGAGGGCTATGTGGTGGTCATTATAATAGTTTCAGGGCTACGAGGGAGCCTTTATACTTTGTGGATGGCTCTTTCAGGGCCATTTTACTGTATGCAGGCAATTATACAGTGTGAAGGTTTCTATGGGGTCCATCCATCATGCTGTACAGAAATATGTCTGGGGGATATTATACAGTGTGGAAAGGTGTGAATGCCAATATACTGTTTGGAGAGCTAGTGGACACCATGATACAGTATAGAGTGGTGTGTAAAACATTATACTGTATGTAGGCCCATTACACTGCATGTTAGGGATCATACTTTATAACACATCGAGGGCTGTGTGGGGGCCACAGTTGGGGATCATACTGTTTTGGAGTCACAATACTTTGATGGAGTAGTTGAAGGGGGGTACAGTGGTTCATCAAATTGTGCTGATGGAGGGTACTACGGAGGAATTCATTGTGGGGGTATTATACAGTGTTTGTGAGACACTTTTGATTGCATCATACATTATGGGTGCAATGGAAGGGGAATGTAGGGGCTCAATAGGTGGAAAATTACTTTGTAAGGCCTTCAAACTTGTGCAATATGCTTTTGATGATCCAGTGAATATTTTTTGGGGGGGCATGGGCCCAATTACAAATTGAGCTGTGGAGCCCCATGATTTTATGTACGTTATTACTAGAGTTGAGCGCGGTTCGTGGTTCTCCAGTTTGTGGTTCGAGTGATTTTGGGGGCTGTTCTGGATCGAACTAGAACTCGAGCTTTTTACTAAAAGCTCGATAGTTCTAGTTACGTTCGAGAACGGTTCTAGCAGCAAAAAGCCAAGCTAATTACTACCTGACTTTTCGCTGTAATAGTGTAAGTCACTCTGTGACTCACACTGTCATGAAATTTCAGCGTATAGTGTGCGGGGACTGCGCATTCAGTTCACTGCTGCTGGGATAATGGCGATCGCCATTTTTTTTTTCCTTGTCTTCCTTCCCTAAGCGTGCGTGTAGTGGGGCAGGCCAGCATGTCAGCCAATCCCAGACACACACACAGCTAAGTGGACTTTTTGCCAGAGAAGCAAGGGCATGTGTCATAGGCTGTCCATGTCACATGTCCCTGCATTATAAAAATGGGTATCTGCCCGTCTGGACGCCATTATCTGCCTTCTGTGTCTGGGTGTCAGTCACCGCTGGCGCAGCTCCTGTCTCCGATACTGCTGTGTACGCTCTACACACAGTGCTATACAGAATAGGGATAGAAGTTTCTTTCAGCCCTTGTAAGGGCTAATTACAGCAGGCTCAGAGCCATAAGTGACAGTCAGATCCGTGGAAAGAGTTTTTAACAGCTACAGATAAGTGCGTCTGTGTAGCTAAGGTCAGAGAGTTCCTTGCTGCATTTCACCATTAGGAGGGATAGAAAGTGAGGCTTCCTTTCCTCTACACTGACCCACAACCCGGCCACTATACCCTCCTGCCCTTTGCACACTCAAGCTCATAGTTACTAAGCCATTATACTAACAAACACTGAGGAAACTTAGTGGCATCCTAAAAGTGGCTGTTGGACGTCATTAGTGTCCCACTGGTGCAAAGATATTTGCAGCACCTCTGCATTGCACACTCAAACTCATTTTTACTAAACCATTATACTAGCAAACTGTGCTGCCAGTTTAAGGGCCATAGTTGCATTGTCCGTTATAGTTATTGTTGTTTATTCTGCTGTCAATAAAGGTAGACCACCGCTGCAATCTACACCACATTTCAATTTTTACTAACACATTTTAAGTGCACAATCTTGTCGCAATATAAATGAGTGGCAAAATGACAGATGCTGTGGAAAGGGGAACAGGCGTGTTGGAAAAGGAAAAAAAAGTTTGTGTCCGTGGGGAAGGTGGCAAAGCTCCATTAACATCTGCTGAAGATAGGCCATCTTCCAGCAAAAGTAAGATGTCTACTACTTTCCGTGGACAATCAGATGTGCTCCCTTTTTTACGAACACGAACAACTGGAACAAAGGTAGATGATGGCCAAAAAAGAAAATGCTTGAATGGATCTCAAGTGGTCCAACAAGTGCCCTCTCCGCCACCTCAACTACCGCATCCAAAACACACCAGTCCTCGGAGTTGTCATCCCAATCACACTTGCTTTCTCCCAGCTCTCAAGCCTCCATCTGCCCTGCACAGTATGGTGGAACAGAGATGGCTGAGTCTGCAGAGCTGTTCAGTCACACTATAGCCTGGGAATCAGAGGTCTGCTCCCAAGCTACAGTGAGTACAGATCAGGAAATGGTCTGCAGTGATGTCCAGGACCTTTGTGACTCAGATTCAGGCCATGATGACCAAGTTTCTGAGCATAATGTTGACCCTTATTCACAAACAGAAACACCTGTTGTAATAGACCATGAGGACCATACTGATGACGATGAGACGCAGATACCAGATTGGGATGACAACTTAAATATTCGTTCAGGGCAGGAAGAGGCTCGGTCTGAGGGGGAGGGGAGTGCAAACACAATGCTTGATGAGGAAGTTCTAGATCCCACCTACTGTCAACCCACAGTCAGGCACTCGAGGAGGTCAACAGAGGCGGTGGAAGAGGATGCTACTGATGATGAAGTTACCTTGCGCCTTCCTGGACAGAGGAGGAGTACTAGTAGCACGTCTACAACTGCATCCTCAGCCACCACTCTGCCTCTGAGCACTAGTCGGGGGGGGCTCAGCAGGTCGCATGCCCTCTAAGCCTTGCCTAGCCTGGTCCTTTTTTTACCTTGAAAAGGATCGCCCAAATCATGTGATCTGTAAAATTTGTCGGGAATCTGTTAGTAGAGGCCAAAACCTCAGCAGTTTGACAACTTCTTCCATGAATCGTCACATGAATAAATATCATATATCCCAGTGGGAAGCTCACCGTGCTGCAATACGGCCTATCAGAGCGAACCATCCACTGCCTGCCCCTTCCAGTGCGTCCGCGTGCTCTTCATCTTCTAGGACTGTGGGGACCGCTGTCACACCTGGTTTTCCACGCACATCTTCCACCACTGTAACCGCAACAGGCAGTTTGCTTGGTAGGTCGTCAGTTGGTTTGGAAGGGGAAACAAGTGCGTGTGTACAGCTCTCTCAGACATCGATAGCATCAACGTTAGATGAAGGCAACATCATGTCTACGCCTGCACTTTCCTCACAAACCTTCATTTTTTCAAGGACACCCTACTCACCACCATCTACACACAGCAGCCAGATCTCTGTCCCTCAGATGTGGACAAATCAAAGGCCATTTCCTGCGACCCATGACAAAGCTAAGAGGTTGACTTTATCCCTCTGTAAGCTCTTGGCTACCAAAATGCTGCCTTTCCACCTGGTGGACACACAGGATTTTAGAGATCTTATGTCTGTTGCTGTGCCCCAGTACCAGATACCCAGTCGCCACTACTTCTCTAAGAAAGGTGTGCCTGCGCTACAGCAGCATATCGCACACAACATCACCGCTTCCATGAGAAACTCTGTGTGTCAACGGGTGCATTTCACCACTGATACTTGGACCAGTAAGCATGGACAGGGACGTTACATGTCGCTGACTGTGCACTGGGTAACTATGGTGATAGATGGTGGTCTGCTGCACAAGTCTTGCCATCCCCACGACTTGTGTGTCAATCCTCTGTCTGTCCAAGTTCCTCCACTGCTTCTGCCTCCTCAACCTCGTCTGGGTGCTCCACCTCCGCCCCAAGCCTGCCTGGTCAGGCCACCAGCGTTGGAACTGCACAGAAGGAATCACGAATCCCTCATTACTATGCTGGCAGCAGAGCGCAACGGCATCATGCGGTCTTTGTCTTGAAATGTCTTGAAACTAAGAGTCACACAGCGGCTGAGTTATGGGCAGCTCTGGAGACTGAGTTTGGTAAATGGTTGTCTCTACTCAACCTGCAGCCTGGTATGGTCGTGTGTGACAATGCTGCAAACCTGGGTGTGGCCCTTCGCCTGGGCAAGGTGACACACGTGCCTTGTATGGCTCACATGTTGAACCTTGTTGTCCAGCAATTTTTAACACACTATCCCAGCCTAGACGGCCTTCTGAACAGGGCACGAAAACTGTCTGCTCACTTCTGCCGTTCAACCGCCGCAGCTGAGCGACTTGCATCGCTCCAGAAGTTTTTCGGCCTACCAGTTCATCGCCTGAAATGCGATATGCCGACACGCTGGAATTTGACTCTCCACATATTACAGCGACTGTGGCAGCACTGCCGAGCCCTGGTGCAATACGTCATGACGTATTGCCTGGGCCAACGAGATGCAGAGGTGGGGCAGATCACCCTGGTGGAGTGGTCTCAGATCAAGGACCTATGCACCCTTCTGCACAGTTTCAACATGGAGACGAATATGTTTAGCGCTGACAATGCCATTATCAGCATGACAATTCCAGTCATTTACATGCTGGAGCACACGCTAAACACTATTCGGAGTCCGGGGGTGGGACAACAGGAAGGGGAGGAACTACAGGAGGATTCATATGCGCAAGGGACAACAACATCACCAAGGTCACATATGCCACAAACACAGCGTGGACTTGGTCCGCATGGCTGCGCCAGACACATGAGCGCCTTCTTGCTGCACTACCTCCAACATGACCCTCGTATTGTCAAAATTAGAAGTGATGATGAGTACTGACTTGCCACACTATTAGATCCCCGGTACAAGTCCAAATTTTGTGACATAATTCCAGCCATAGAAAGGGACGCATGTATGCAGGAGTATCAGCAGAAGCTGTTACTCAATCTTAACTCTGCTTTTCCACCAAACAACCGTGGTTGAGTGAATCTCCCAGTTTTAACTTGACAAACATGGGACGGTCTCATCAACAGTCTACTCGTACCAGCAGCACCGTATATGGTGCTGGTAACAGCAATTTTTTGAATCTTTTCATAAATTTTTTAGACCATCCTTTGCAAGGCCACCAGAGAAAACAAGTCTGACACATAGTCAACGGCTGGAGCGGATGATACAGGAGTATCTCAAAATGAACATCGATGCCATGAGTTTGCAAATGGGGCCTTGCTTATTTTGGGCTTCAAATCTTGAAAAATGGCCAGAGCTCTCCACTTACGCCTTGGAGATCTTGTCGTGTCCAGCTGCCAGCATTGTCTCTGAACGTGTCTTCAGTGCTGCTGGGTGTGTGCTGACAGATAAGCGCACATGTCTGTCCAGTGACAATGTGGACAGACTAACGTTCATCAAAATGAACAAGTAAGTCATGGATCCACAAGGAATTTACTACCCCTGTGTCATTCTGGGGAGAGTAAATGCTTGTGGATTTTGAATGTGCTTGATACAAATCTACCTGTGAAGTCTATAACTGGGGCACAAGTGCTGCCACTGAAGGGGTGGGTGTCTGTGTGGCCCAATTTTTGAAAAAAAAGGGAGACTCCGCTTGGAGTAACCCTTTCTTTCTGTGTTTTTAAAAAGGAGCCAAGATGAACAAGTCATGGTTCAGCA